>NW_028327181.1:45491453-46116453 GCF_987537825.1 Furipterus horrens | reverse complement strand
GTGGAGGCTCAAAGATACCCAAGCATGGCGATTTGATTTCGTGGTATTTTTTTTTCTTGAAGAATCCATGTGCAAGAAGGTTGACCAAATAATATAGGGTTGGGAGGGGAGAGCCTCCGAATACTTCCATTTGGAATGTAACATGGCTGCATTCTTCTGCCTTTTAAAGAAATCACTGGAAGTCCTGATCCCTGTTCAGAAACATCTTGCAAGGGTTTTAGACAGAAAATGTAACTCCATACACAAAACAGCTGTACAAACTGCGTCCTTACATCTGTGTGGCACATTCACCTGCCTTGCTGATAAGAGCAAGTATGATAAGCCAGGCCTAGGCTTCCCAGTGGAGCTGTATGGGATGGTTTGGTCCCTTCTTAGGCCACACCAGTGTCCTTCCCCTGCACTCGTGTCCAGGTAGTAAGCCGACACAGGTTGTGAGAGCAGTTCTGTTACGTGTCCCGATACAGTTAGTGCAGTCACTAATTAATTTGTACCCCGTCTTTGTACTCCTTCAGAAGAAAAAGGAGAAGGAAGACAGGCTGGAAAGGAAGAGATCATATAGCCTAGTGTAATTCTGTCAGGACACCAGAGAGGTTAAATGACCAGGTGAGGGTAGCCAGCTAGATAGCGGCCGGGCCCAGCCCCTTGGAGCCCTCCAGCTGACAGTCATGACAATGACTTATTTGTGAAATGCATTAGGGCTAAGAGCCGTTCACTGTATAAACTCGAACCAGACATGGCCAGCCTCTGCACATGCACTCTTCTTCCTCTTGTCAGTCCTCCCTGGCAGTAATTGTATCAAGGGCCAGGATTGGCTAGTTCAGATTCCACTGCAGCCTCTTTTCATTCACAATACCAACTCTCCACAGGATTCAGAACAATCACAGAAAAAAGACAATTTATAGATTTAAGCACCCTTTTGTAAATGCTCTTATAGCATAAAATGCCCAGTAGCGTCAGTGAGTCTCCAGACAGCCATTCGGTGACCCTCTGGGCTTATTAAACAGGACGCCCAACTTAAGGGTAAAAAACAAAGTGGTAAAGTCCCCTTTGCATCTTGCAGGCCACATGTGAACGAGGTTTTGCAGCAATGGAGGAAACGCACCAGAAGAAGATTGAAGACCTCCAAAGGCAGCACCAGCGGGAACTGGAGAAACTGCGGGAGGAGAAAGACCGTCTCCTGGCCGAGGAGACTGCGGCCACCATCTCAGGTGGGAGCTTGGCACGGTGGCCGGTTTAACCTAGAGGGCAGGACAGGTGGGAGACTTTTCCTGAGCTGAATATACAGTGCAGAGTAATGACTGGTCTTTGTGCTGTCTTTTGTTTGAAATTTAAGCTTCATTATCCAAGAAAATTTATTTTATTTTATTTTATTTTCCAATTACAGTTTACATTCAGTTTTACTTTGTATTAGTTTCAGGTGTACAGAATAGTGGTAAGAAGAGCATATACTACTTTATTAATTGTTTCCCCAATATTTCCAGTATCTGGCACTGTACATAGTAATTGCACTATTACTGACTGTATTTCCTATGCTGTACTCTACATCCCTGTTAACTGTCCTGTAGCTACCAATTTATACTTCTTATTCCCTTCACCTTTTTTACCCAGTCCCTCAACCCCCTTCCCATCTGGCAACCATCAGTCTGTTCTCTGTATGTATGACTCTGTTTCCATTTTGTTTGTTGATTTTGCTCTTTAGATTCCACATAAAAGTGAAATCGTATGGTATTTGTCTTTCTCTTGAGTTATCTCACATAGCATAATACCTTTTGGGTTCATCCATGTTATCAAAAATCGATAAGGTTTCATTCTTTTTATGACCAAGTGATATTCTGTTGTATATAAGTACCATAGCTTCTTTATTCATCTACTGATGGGCACTTGGGTTGCTTCCAGATCTTGGTTGTTGTAAATAATGCTGCAATGAACATAGCGGTGCATATATTCTTAAGAATTAGTGTTTTGGGTTTCTTCAGATAAATACCTGGAAGTAGAATCATTGGTTATAAAGAAGTTCCATTTTTAATTTTTTGAGGACTCTTTGTATTGTATTCCACAGTGGCTGTGCCAGTCTGCATTCCCACAAGGGTTGCCTTTTCTCCACATCCTCACCAGCACTTGTTGCTTGTTGATATTTGATGATGGCCATTATGACAAGTTGAAATATCTCATTGTGGTTTTAATTTGCATTTCTTGATGATTAGTGACACTGAGCATGTCTTCATATGTCTGTTGGCCATCAGTATGTCCTCTTTGGAGAAGTATCTGTTCGGGTATTCTGCCCACTTTTTAAATGGATTGTTTGTTACGGGTGTTGAGTTGTCTGATTTCTTTATAAATTATAGATATTAACCCCTTATCAGATGTATCATTGGCAAATACCTTCTCCCATTCAGTAGGTTGTCATTTTGGGTTTTTAAAAAATATTTAAAAATTTTTAATTACAGTTGACATACAATATTATATTAGTTTCAGGTGTACAACCCCGTGATTGAACTTACGAAGTGATCACACTGATAAAACTACTACCTGACACCATCTGTACTTTTTACAATATTATTGACTATTTCCTATGCTGTACTTTACATCCCTGTGACTGTTCTGTAACCACCAATCTGTACTTCTTCCTCCCTTATCCTTTTTCGCATCTAACAACCATAAAATATTCTCTGTATCTGTGAGTCCATTTCTGTTCTGCTTGTTGGTTTATTTTGTGTTTTTAGATTCCACATGTAAGTGAAAACTTATGGCATTTGTGCCTCTGACTTACTTCATTTGGTACAATACCCTCCAGGTCTGTCCATCTGTTACAGATGGTAAGATTTCATTATATTTATGCTTGAGTCTTATTTCATAGTATATATGCATCACTTGCTCATCCATTCATCTATTGATGTACATTTAGGTTACATCCATGTCTTAGCTATTGTAAATAATGCTGCAACGCATATGTGGATGCATGTGTATTGATTTAGGGTTTGGGGTTTCTTTGCATTAAATGCCCACAAGTGGAATTGCTGAGTCTTTTGTTGTCTCTTGTTATAGCCTTTGTTTTAAAGTCTATTTTGTCTGGTATAGGTATTGCTACTACAGATTTTTTTCATTTCTATTTCAATGAAACATCTTTTCGATATATCCCCTTTCAGCTGCGTGTGTCTTTCATCTCAAGTGAGTCTTTTGTAACAGTGTATGAAAGGGTCTTGTTTTGTTATCCCTTTGGCCATCTGTGTCTTTTGATAAGAAGATGTAATCATTTGCATTTAAAGTAATTGTTGATAGATAGGTATTTATTGCCATTTTATTATTCCTATTATTGATATTTTGTTTTTCTTCTTAAAGAACACCCTTTAACATTTCTTGTAATACTGATTTGGTGGTGATGAACTTTTTTAGCTTTTTCATGTCTGGGAAACTCTTTATCTGCCCTTTGATTCAAAATGATAGTTTTCCTGGATGGAATAGTCTTGGTTGTAGGTCCTTGCTTTTCATCCATTTGAATATTTCATGCCAGTCCCTTCAGAACTGCAGAGTTTCCATTAGGAAGTCAGCTGACAGTCTTATGGGAGCTCCCTTGTAGGTAACTAACTGCTTTTCTCTTAACTGCTTTTCTCTAGCTGCTTTCAAGATTTTCTCTTTGTCTTTAACCGTTGGCATTTAATTATGATGTGTCCTGTGTGGACCTTTTTGGATTTACCTTATCTGGGACTTTCTCTGCTTCCTGGACTTGTATGTCTATTTCCGTCGCCAAATTTGGGAAGTTTTTCTTCATTATTATTTTTTTAAATATGCTTTATTGATTATGCTGTTACAGTTGTCCCAATTTCTTTTCCCTTTGTTCCACTCCACCCAGTGACATCCCTCCCTCCAGCTGTCCCCCCCTTAGTCCATGCCCATTGGTTGTGCTTATAGTTCTTCTCAACATCTTCCTGTCTACTCCAGTCCCTCCTACTATGCTTCTTGAGTCCTGTACCATCTCCCTCCCTTTCCCCCCTTCGCCCTCCCTGCTGACCTCCCCCCATAATGTTCCCCATATCTATAATTCTTTTCCCACTCTCGTTGCCTACTTAGTTTGCCTTTGTTTCAGTTCCCTAGCTTCTCTTTTTTTTTAGCATGTTTTATTGATTATGTTGTTACAGTAGTTTCAATTTTTTTTCCCCTTTGCTCCCGTGCATCCAGTACCCCCCCTTCCCTCCAGCAATCCCACCCCCCTTAGTTCATGCCCATGGGTCGTGCATATAAGTTCTTTGGCTTCACCCTTTCCTATATTATTCTTAACATCCCCCTGTCTATTTTGTACTAACTGATTATCCTTCTTAATCCCTGCACCATTTCCCTCATTTCTCCCCCTCTGCCCTCCCAGCTGATAACCCTCCAAATGATCCCCATACCTATGATTCTGTTCCTATTCTGGTTCGCTTAGTTTTTATTTTTTAGATTCAGTTGTTGATAGTTGTGAGTTTGTTGTCATTTTAGTGTTCATAGTTTTGATCTTCTTTTTCATAAATAAGTCCCTTTGACATTTCATATAATAATGGCTTGGTGATGATGAACTCCTTTAGCTTTACCTTGTCTGGGAAGCACTTCATCTGCCCTTCCATTCCAAATGAGAGCTTTGCTGGATACAGTAATCTTGGTTGTAGGTTGCTTTTCATCACATTGAATACTGCTTGTCAGTCCCTTCCAGCCTGCAAAGTGTCCTCTGAGAAATCAGCTGATAGTCCTATAGGCACCCCCCTATAGGCAACTCCGCCTCTCTCTCACTGCCCCCAGGACTCTGTCTTTATCTTTCACCTTTGGCATCTCAGTCATGATGTGTCCTGGTGTGGTCCCCTCTGGGTCCAGCTCGCCTGGGACCCTCCGTGCTTCCCGGACCTGTATGTCCATCTCCTTCACAAAATTTGGGAAGTTATCCTCATTTTTTTCAATTCTTGCTTCTTTATTCTGCACTGGTTGACTGTTTTTTTCTTCCTTATGTTCCAAATCATTGATTTGAACCCCAGTTTCCTTCCCTTCACCATTGGTTTTGTGTGGATTTTCCTTCGTTTCATTTAGCATAGCCTTCACTTCTCTTATGCGTTTGCTGTACTCAAGCATATCTGTCAAGCCTGTGAGCATCTTTATCACCAGTGTTTTGAACTCTGCGTCTGTTAGGTTGTCTATCTCCTCATCTGTTAGGTTGGCTATCTCCTCGTTGCTTAGTTCTCCCACTGGAACCTTGATCCATTTCCCCTTTTGTGCCATACTTCTCTGTCTCCTCCTCTTGACAGGCTCCTGTGTTTGTTTGCCTCCGCGTCCCAAATAGGACTGTCACTCCTGTTATGTTGTAAGGGGCAGAGCCTTAGGGATTCGTCAGTGCAGGGCGGCCTGTCTCACCACGCCGTGGCACTGTATGTGGGGGAGGGGTCCAAGAGGGAACAATGTCACTCGCTCGGCACTTACCCCATTTCCAGGCACCTCTCCCACTTCCGCACCGGACTGGCGCCTCTCTAGCTGCTGCCCTGGCCGTCGTTCCCAGAGTGGGTGGGTCTGTGGACGTTCTAGGACCGTGGGGGCCCTTTAAACAAGCGGACTCTGCTGAGACCAGCAGTTTCTGCCTCCACTCCAACCCCCACTGGTCTGCACAGTCAGAAGCAATGAGGCTTGATTTTTCCCGGTGCTGGGACCATGAGCTGCAAGGTCCGGTGAGGAGCTGGGAAAGCTCCCCAGGTGTCCCTCCTGACTTTTTAAAATGTGTGACTGCGCTTTCTGCTGGCCTGCCACTGGTGCCACCACCACACCGTGTCCTCTCCGCCCCAGCTCTGCCCCTCCTACCTGTCTGGATGAGTATTTCTTCTTTATATCCTTGTTTGCTGGACTTCCTTGCAGTTTGATTTTCTGGAACTTCTGGTTGTTTCTAGTTTTGAGGCAGTTGTAGTCCTTCTTAGTTGTTGAGGGAGACCCAGAGTGTCTGTGTAGGCCTCCATCTTTGCTGGAAGTCTGGTTTTCAGTTTCTTGCTCTCTCTTTTCTCCTTCCAGTATCCATACAATGCAAATGTTGGTACACTTGAAGTTGTTCCAGAGGTTCCTTATAGTAACCTCAATTTTTGGATTATTTTTCTTTCTGCTGTTCTGATCAGGTATTTTCTGCATCCTTGTCTTCTAAATCACTCATTTGATTCTCTTCTTCATCTGTTCTACCTACTGTTGATTCCCTATAACGTATTCTTAATTTCAGTTATTATATTCTTCACTTTTGACTGGTTATTTTGTTTTCTTTCTCCGTTTTTATGATTCCTGTGTCTTTGTTGAAGTTCTCACTAAGTACATATACTGTTCCCCCAAGATCATCAAACATCTGTATAACCAGCATTTTGAGCTCCGCGTCTAGTAAATTTCTTGTCTTCATTTTGCTTAGTTCTTTTTCTGAAGTTTTGTTCTGCCCTTTTATTTTGGGCCATGTTTCTTTGCTCCTCATTTTGGCAGCCCCCCTGTGTTTGTTTCTGTGTAGTAGAGCTGCTCTGTCTCCCTGACTTCGTACAGTGGCGTAGTGTAGTAGGTGTCCTGCAGGGCCCTGTGACACAGCCCCCCTTGTTACAGGAGGCTGGCACTCCAGGTGTGCCCCCTGTGTGGGCTGTGTGCACCCTCCTGTTGTAGTTGAGCCTTGACTGATGTTGGCACATCAATGGGAGGGGTTTATCCCCAGGCCAATGGGTTGTAGGACCTACTACGACCACTGTGGAAGATCTGCTCTGCAGGCTTTGACCCTCTCATTGAAAACTCACTTCATCAGGGCTCAGGTACCCACCTAGTCACCCCTTAGGTGTGTCAATTGTGGAGGTGGTTGGGTCTGAAGCTGTCTGCCAAGTGTGCTGGCTCTGGGGCCTCTTGGGAGGTGCTGGCAAAGGTCAGCTGCCATTTTTTCCCCTCTCAGGACCACCTGGTGTGAACTACAAAGCAATCTTCAGATGGTTTTATTTGTCTTGAGCATGAAGGTGCCAGAGAGAGGCCAAGTTGCAAACCAAGGCTTGTTGCCGGTAACGCTTAGTCTAGGGCCACTGAGCAAGCAAAAGGTATGGAATATGCAGAGGCTAGATGCTGCTTGTTTGAGAGATTTCAGGAAATTCCACATCATGAGCCAAGATAGGCCGTTTGTATGGAAGAGCCACTGGAAATGGCAAGTTGGGTGGTACAGGGTCTCAGGGAATCCTATGGAAAGGAGTGGTGTTAGCGGGGTTGATGGAGACTCAGATATGGCGCCTGCCTACCGATTCTGTTGGAGTAGGGCTCATCAGGGGAACAAGGGCATCTGTCTGCACTTCTGTCTGGGAGAAAGCTGCCCCCCAACCCCCAGCTCTCCTGATGTCAGACACTTCAGTTCCTTCCTGTATGTCTCTCGTGCCTTTCAGGCTGCTGCCCCAGCTCTCGACCCCGAAGGGAGTGAGTCTGAGTAGGTCTTTGCAGGCTCTTTAAGAGGAACTCCCTGGGACTCCAGAGCCCTTTGTCTCACACCGCCATAATCTCTGCTGGTATTTACAGACACAAGTTATGGGGACTTCTCTTTCTGGCACTAGAACCCTGGGCTGGGGGGCCTGGTGTGGGACTGGGACTCCTTGCTCTTCACGAGGAACCGCCACAGCCAAAATATCCCTCCTGATTTTTAACCACCACATGCGGGTATGGGACCAGTCTGTTCCCCATCTACATCCCTTCTACCAGTCTCAATGTGGCTGCTTCGTATGTATATCCTTGGTTATAGGACTTCTGTTGAGCTAGATCAGACTGTTCTGAATGATGGTTGTTCTGTAGTTTAGTCGTAATTTTGATGGGTTGTGGGAGGTTCCAAGTGCCATGTTTACCAACATCACCTTGTGACCAGAAGCCAGTAGTAGTCTTTCTTTTGTTGTTAGTTTTCTTTGCTGTTCAAAACTTTTTAGTTTGATGTAGTTCCATTTCTTTATTTTATCTTTTGTTTCCCTTGCCTGAGGACATATATCAGAAAAAATATTGCTAAGAGATATGCCTGTGTTTTCTTCAAGCAGTTTTATAGTTTCAAGTCTTACATTTGAGTCTTTAATCCATTTTGATATTATTCTTGTATCTGTTATAAGAAGGTGGTCTAGTTTTATTTTTTTGCATATATTTGCCCAATTTTCCCCATACCTTTTATTAAATATATTGTCCTTACCCCATTAAATTTTCTTGCCTCCTTTGTCAAATATTAATTGACTTACAGGCATGGGTTTATTTCCGGGAATCTGTTCTGTTCCATTCATCTCTGTGTCCATTTTTTTTTTTTTTTCATACTCACCTGAGGACATGCTCATTGATTTGAGAGAGAACCATCAATCGGTTACCTCTCATATGTGCCCTGACTGGGGACTGAACCTGCAGCCTAAGCATGTGCCCTGATGGGGAATCCAACCTGCGACCTTTCGGTTTATGAGACAATGCTGCAACACACTGCACCGCACTGACCAGGTTTATGTCCATTTTTATGCTATACTGTTGTGATTACTATGGCCTTGTAGTATAGACTGATACCAGGTAGCATCATTCGTCCAACTTTGTTCTTTTTCAAGATTGCTTTGACTATTTGGGATCTTTTGTGGTTTCATATAAATTTTTTTAAAAATTTGCTTTAGTTCTGTGAAATACAACATTGCAATCTTAATAAGAATTGTGTTGAATCTATAGATGGCTTTGGGTAGCATGGACAGTTTAATGATGTATGGTCTTGCTATCTATGAACACAGTATGTGCTTCTGTATATTTGTATCTCCTTCAGTGTCTTAAAATTTTTCAAGTACAGATCTTTTATCTCCTTGGTTAAATTTATTCCTGAGTTTGTTTTCTTTTAATGCAATTGAAAATGGGTTTTCTTCATTATTAGTGTATAAAAATGCAGCTGATTTCTGGATATTTATTTTGTATCTTGCTACTTTACTGAATTCATTTATATTTCTAGTAGTTTTTTTTGGTGGACTCTTTAGGGTTCTCTATATACAGTATGATGACATCTGTATATAATGACAATTTTACTTCTTCCTTTCCAGTTTGGATGCCTTTGGTTTCTTCTTCTTGTCTGATTGCTGTGGCTAGAACTCCCGGTACTTCATCACTTCATAATCAAGTGATGAACGTGAACATCCTTGCCTTGTTCCTGGTGTTTAAGGGAAATGTTTTAGTTTTTGCCCATTGAGTATGTTAGCTGTGGGTTAGTCCTATATGGAAGGAACGTGCCCGGGCTGCCCGGGTAGACAACTTTGTGATAGCCTTGAAGAGACTCCACAAAGACTTCCTGTGACCTCTTCCCATCATCCCAGCCTCTTCTATCAGTTCTCCTTTTAAGAATGGGAAATTCCGAACAGTGGGAGAGCAGCTGTTAAAGTCTCCATCAGCAGACCCTTTTTCAAACCTTGAGATAGATGCTGGCATCTCTAATGTCCAGCGAAGTCAGAGCTGGCTCAGCAACATTGGCCCTACCCATCATGAGATAGACACAGCCTCATCCCATGGACCACAAATGCAAGATGCCTTCCTATCACCTTTATCTAATAAAGGTAAACGTTACTTTAAATCCTAACCCTGGCTGGTTTGGCTCAGTGGATTGAGCGTTGGCCTGCGAGCTAAGTGTCGCTGGTTCGATCTTCCAGTCAGGGCACATCAGAGAAGGAAAACTCTGATTCCAAAAAACCTCCGCTGCCTTGCGGCATACCTCTTCAGGGGAAAGGCTAAGGGAGTAAACCCCGACAGAAAATCCGGAGCCGGAGTCCCTAAGGCGGTTTGACGTTGTAGTCAACACCGGCAACTCCTGCGGCGCACCTGAAGCCAAGCTGTATTGACTCCGTCTTTCCCTTGGACCCTTCAGCTACGAAGAGAGGGGGGGTCTGCTGCATGGGCAACAGCAGATCCTCCGTATCACCCTGCCCAGGCTCTGTAGCTTCAGCTTCACTGGAGAGGACATTCCAGCGTCATCGCAAGATGTCGATTCAACACGGGAGGAGACATATACCGTGTCACTCCCGAGTTGGACTGCACAGCCATTCTTGGCGGTGCAGATAGACTCTTAAGAAGCTACACCATCGTCTCTCGAGACGGACGGCTGCTGAGTCCTATATGGCCTTTAGTATGTTGAGGTATGTTTACTCTGTTTTCAGTTCGCTGAGAGTTTTTATCCTAAACAGATGCTGGATTTTGTCAGATGCTTTTTCTGTATTTATTGATATGATCATGTGGTTTTTATCCTTTATTTTGTTTATGTGGGTATTGTACCAACTTCACATCCCAGGAAAAATTCACACTTGATCATGGTGTATGATCTTTTTAATGAATTGCTGAATTTGGTTTGCTAATATTTGGTTGGGGATTTTAGCATCTACGTTCATCAGGGATATTGCCTATAATTTTTTTTTTTGTAGTGTCTTTATCTGGTTGTGGAATTAATATAATGCTGGCCTCATAAAATGATATTGAAAGCTTTCCTCTGGAATTTTTTGAAATAGTTTGGGAAGGATTGGTGTTAGTTTTTGAGTGTCTTAAAATTCACCTGTGAAGCCATCCAATCCAGGACTTCTGTTTGTTGGGAGTTTTTTAAAATTATTATTACTGTTTCCATTTCATTAGCTGTAATCAGTCTGTTCAGATTTTCCAAATCTTCTTGATTTTATTTTTGAAGATTGTTTATAGTAACTTGCCCATTTCTACTCAATTGTCCAATTTTTTGGCATATAGTTTTTTCTAATATCTTTTTATAATCCTTTATATTTCTGTGGTGTCAATTGTTACTTCACTTTCATTTCTGATTTTATTTGGGTCTTTTTTTTTTTATCTATGATGAATCTGATTAAAGTTTTATCAATCTTGTTTATATGGTCATAGAACCAGCTCTTGTTTTTATTGTTTATTGTTTTTTTAGACTTTATTTAATTTATTTCCATTCTCTTTGTAATTTTCTTCCTTCTACTCACTTTGGGGTGTGTTGGTTCTTTTTCTAGAGTTTTTAGGTGTAAAGTTAGATTGTTTGAGATTTTTTCCTTTTACTTGAGAAAGGCCTATATCCTATGAATTTCCCTGTTTATGACTGCATTTACTGTGTTCCCTAGATTTGGGGTTGTTGTGTTTTCATTTTCATTTGTCTTAAGGTATCTTTTGATTTCTTACTTGATCTCAATGTTAATCCATTCATTGTTTAGTAGCCTGTTAGTCTCCATTCGTTTGTGTGTTTTTCTGTATTTTTCTTGTAATTGATTTTTAAGTTCATATCATTGTGATTGATGGAGATTCTTGGTATAATTTCAATCTTCCTAAATTTATTGAGACTTGTGAGTCTTAACATGTGGTGTATCCTAGAGAATGTTCCATGTGTACATGAATAAAATGTGTATTCTGCTGCAGTGAAATGCTCTGAAAATATCAATTAAATCTGTCTGATCTAGTGTGTCATTTAAGGTTGTTGTTTCCTTGTTGAGGTTCCATCTGACTATCCATTGATGTCTGTGGGATGTTAAAACCACCTACTCTGACTGTATTGCTGTCGATCTCTCACCAAGATTTGCTTTCTGTATTTAGGTGCTCCTGTGTTTAGTGCATGAAAGTTTAGAAGGGTTATATATTCTTGTTGGATTGATTCCTTTATAATTGTGCAGTGTCCTTCTTTGTCTCTTATTGTAACCTTTGTTTTAAAGTCTATTTTGTCTAATATAAGTCCTGCTACCCCAGCTTTTTATTTGTTTTCATTTGCATGAAATATCTTTTTCATTCTTTTTTACTTTCAGTCTGTGTGTGTATCTTTTATTCTGAGGTGGGTGTCTTGTAGGCAGCATATATATGGGTCTTGTTTTCTTTCTTTTTATTCTCACCTGAGGATATGCTTTTATTGATTTTAGAGAGCTTGAAGGAGGAGAGAGAGGGAGGGGGGAAGAGACAGACAGACAGACATCAGTTGCCTCCCATATGCATGCGCAACAGGGATTGAACCTGCAGCCTGGATATGTGTCCTGCTTGGGGATCAAACTGCAACCTTTTAGGTGTACGGAACAACACTCCAAACAGCTGAACCACCTGGCCAGGGTTGGTTCTTGTTCTCTTATCCATCCAGTTACCCTGTGTGTTTTGATGGCATTTAAGCCATTTATATTTAAAGTGAATATTGATAGGTATGTATTTATTGCCATTTTATCTTTTAACTATGTTCTTTCCTTCTCCTCCTGCTCCCCCTCCTCCCTGTTCCTTCAACATTTTTTGCACTGCTGGTTTGGTGTTAACAAACTCTTTTAGCTTTACCTTGTCTGGGAAGCTCTTCATTTCCCCTTCAATTTTAAATGTTAGCCTTGCTAGGTAGAGTAATCTTGGTTTTAGGTCCTTGCTTTTCATCACTTGGAATATTTCTTGCCAGTCCCTTCTGGTCTGAAATGTTTCTTTTGAGAAATCAGCTGACAGTCTAATGGGAGCTTTTCTCCTTGTAGATAACTGTCTTCTTTTCTCTTACTGCTTTTAAGACTCTCTTTATCTTTAACCTTTGGCATTTTATTATGACTTTTCTTATTGTGGGCCTTTTTGGGTTCATCTTGTTTCGGACTCTCTGTGCTTCCTGGCTTGTGTGTCTTTTTCCTTCACCAGGTGCGGGAAGTTTTCAGTCATTATTTCTTCAAATAGGTTCTCAACCCCTTGTTCACTCTCTTCTTCTGGTATCTTTGTGATGCGGATACTGTTATGCTTGATGTTGTTCCAGAGGTGTCTTAAACTATTCTTATTTGTTTTTTTTGTTGCTCTGATTGTTTTCTGCTACCTTGTCTTCCAAATCGCTAATTAGATCTTCCACTTCAGCTAACCTGCCATTCTTTCTGCTGTGTTCTTCATTCACATATTGTATTCTTCATTTATGCCTGGTTCATTTTGCTGGTTTCTGTGTCCTTTTTTTATGTTTACTATCTCTTTTAAGTTCTCACTTTGTTCATCCATTCTTCTCTTAAGTTCTTTGAGCAATCTTATAAGCATTGTTTTGAACTCTGTATCTGGTAAGTCACCTACCTCCATTTTATTTAGTTCTTTTTCTGGAGTTTTCTCCTATTATTTTATTGGGGCATTTTTCTTTGTCTCCCCTTTTGGCTACTTCTTAATATTTGTTTCTGTGTATTAGGTAGATCTGCTGTGCCTTGCGGTTGGTAGGGTGGCCTTCGGTAGTGGGTGTCCTGTGGGATTCAGTGGCACAGTCTCCTTGGTCACCTGAGCCAGGTGCTCCAGAAATGTCCCTTTTATGGGTTATGTCACCCCTGTTGTTGTTGAGTCTTGATTGGCTCATCCGTTGGTGTGGTTGACCCTCGGGCTGGCTAACTATGAGGATCAACCCCAACCACAGTGTACGTACGAGTTGCTCTGTGGGGACTGACCCCACTAGCAGAATTCACCCCAGCTGTCATTGTTTGCCAAGATCTCCCTTTGGGTGTGCTGCTTGTGAAGTTAATTGTTTCCTGCTCTGTGGTCTGAATTCCTCCACCTGGTATATTGGTTCTGGGGCCTCTTGGGAGGGACTGTGGTGCAGGTCAATGTCAGGGCTACCTGTTTGGTGCTACAAATTGATTTCCAGTTTGTGGCTCCTCTCCTGGGCCTGGGTATACATGGGAGAGGCCACGCTGCCAACCAGGACCAGCCTCTACCAGGACTAAGCCTGGGGGCAGGTCAGCAAAAGTCCCAAGGCACCTCAAGATCTGCCTCTACCTGCTGGTTAACTATCAGTTCAGTCACTGAAAAAGCCTCTACATATGTTGAGTTTTCTGACAGAAGGAACAGGTAAGTGGTGTTCACAAGACTGATACAGATTCAAAATCAGCACCAGTGCTGGAGCTGAGGCTATTCAGCAAAAGTCTCAGGGTATACCAAGGCCAGCCTCCACCCACCGGGTGCCTGTGGGTTTTGTGGTGGGGTGGGGTCTCAGGGAGTCATCTGCTGGTGCTGAGGCCAGCCAGCAGTTCTTCAGGCCCAGAGACACCAAGATTTCACCGTATGATAGGAGGGCCCTGTACAGGATCAGCAGCACCAGTTGGACATGTAGGGGGAAATGGCCTTCACCCTAGAGCCACACAGCTTAGTCTGTCCTTGAGTCTGTCCTGATCTCCTCGAGAGTTTTCCCAAGAGAGTATACACCGAAGGCCAGGCTGGCCATGGCCAGCTGACTATCTTTGCAGGGCATGAGTCTGGCAGGGTGAGGCTGTGGGGAGTTGTGAGGACAGTATTAGTGGATCTTGGGGGTGGGGGATGGTCCCCGCCCCAAAGCCATACAGTTCAGTCCTTGACACCCACCCTGGGTTCATCCTCAGAGCCCTTCAGGAAAGTCTGCACCACGGACTTAGGCTACTTTCTCTGTGGCCGTGAGCGCAGTCTGGTGCGAGGACAGGGAGTCAGGAGGGTGGGGCCTGTTACTACAATCCTGTAAGCTGATGCTATATGGTGTGGGGGGGCGCTGCCCAGCCCAGGAAAGATGGCGTCTCGGGGACCCTGGTGGCTGTTCCTTTTGCTTTCTCCCTGGAGCCACCCAACCCAGTCTGTCCTCGCATAAGTCCAGTTCACTTCAGTCTGCTCTCCCTCTGCTGGAGACCAGGGTGAATGGCCACAAATGATATTTTGTACCTGGCCTTTGAGTGAGCGGGCCTGGGTTTCTAGTGGACTCCTTTCTCTCCCTGGCAGACGAGTGCCCACTGACTTTCACAGCCAGACGTTACATGGGCTCCTGTTCCCAGAGCTGGTGCTCTGGGCTGGGGAGCCCGGCATGGGGTTGAGACGCACTCCTCAGAGAGGACCTTTGCAGCTGGGATAGCCCTTCAGATTTCGTGTCTCTGCTCTTTTTACCAGTTTCACTGTGGCTTCTTCTGTAAATCCTTGGTTATAAGACTTCTTTCTGTTCAGCTAGTCTTCAGTAGTTACTCAGGTTGCTTGTCCTATCATTTAATTTAATTCCAGTTTGGACTGGGGAGGATGTGAGTGTAACTTTCACCTATCCCAACACCATGTTGGATCCCCCAAGAAAATTTTTCTTTTACAATTTTCTGCAGAAAAGGCTAGTTTTAGGAGCCCTTTTACAGCTTGCAAGCCTAGAGCCAGCACTCCAACTCTCTGTGACCTCCAACTCACCCACTTATACATGAGACTCCCCCAGCCACATCAGTACCGTGGGTGGCATCCCCTCTGACAGACACCTGTCAGCTTAAGATCTCTGCACGGAGTGGCCAGTGACATCAGACTGTAGCTTCTACCTGGCGAAAATGCTTTGTCACAGAGCCGACACGCTCTGTCCTGAGAACACACAGTGCCCTTGCCTTCGTGTTGCCCTCCCTATGTGTAATTATACTTCACAGTGGCTTATTCCAGGAGGAAAGTATACTAACCTGGAAGCTTTCTTGTTTTATAAACTCATGCTTGAATTTAACACGGACATTTATGTCATCAGTTTGGTGTTCATGTAACATCAGAAGAACAAATGTACCTGCATCCACCCAGAGAATGGGTTTGGGAGAGGCGGTCTGACTGACAGTGAGTGGGTTAAGCATTACCTGTGGGAGCCATCACACCATCCCTTAAGGCCCCCCAGTCTGTTCGTGCTGATGGCCATGTCCTTGCCCACAGCCATTGAAGCCATGAAGAACGCCCACCGGGAGGAGATGGAGCGCGAGCTGGAGAAGAGCCAGCGGTCCCAGATCAGCAGCATCAACTCAGACATCGAGGCCCTGCGGCGACAGTATCTGTAAGCCAGGTTCCTACCTTTGGGAGGGTCTGGTGGGTGGCCCTGTAGAGGGGAAAGGGTGCCTTTTCTGTCTTTTAGTAGGAGCTACACAGATGGGGGTCCTGAGGGTGGCATTGGTGTAGGCCCATGGGTGCGGAGGGCAGCTCAGAGCCTTTTTTCCGGAGGGGCCGAGTGCGTTGAGGGTCAGCAAGCCACTGGCTCTGAGGGCCCGAGGGCTTCCTATTACTAAAACAAACAAACAGAAACTAATCACTAAACTCTGCAGCAAAGGAAATTTTATAACTAATAGCCATTTCTCAGGACTGCTCTCAGGCCATGCCTGGAATTTATTCTCTCCGTCAGCTGCTGCCGCCTCAGTAGCTCACAAGAAGAGAATCTGGTCTGGGGTCTGATGCCTGACACTTCATGACTATGTGTGGCAGGGGTGGCCCTGTGCCCTACGTTTTTTCAAAAGCATGTGTGCTGATTTTCTTTGCATAAGCAAGAGACTGAAAGGCATACAGCAGCATAGCTGCTCAGATTTTTCTCTCTCAGAGCTAACACCACTTGGAGCCCTGGAACTGGTTGCTGTGAAAGTCATGAAGAGCAAGCCTTTACCAGAGTCTTCACAATATAAAAGACTTGGGGTCCCTGCCTCTTCCAGGGCTCCTGTTCAGTGCTCTCAGGGCCAGGGCCAAGTGGGTAGCATCCTGTAGACAGCAGCACACTCATCCCAGCTAGAGCAGGTGACAGGTACACAGGGCCTGGATGCCTTGCCCTGAGTTCCCACGTCTTCAGCTCTACCCATGGGAGATCCAGCCCTTCTCAGGGAGTTCAGGGTAACAGAGAACAACATCGCAGCGCTTTGATTTTTTGTGGGTGAATGGAGCCTGGTACTGGGTTATCAGACACAATTACCTCAAAACTTAGAGCTGAAAACAAAGTGCAAATCTCACTTCTCAGAAACAAGATGTTTGTTTTGGCACAAGGGGAATGAATTCTCTCCTGACTTCACAAGGGAAGTTTTGAAAGAGGATGAGGGAAGGGCACAGAATAGATTTCTATAAACTTGAAGTGCTTTTTAAGTTTTCTCTTATTTAGCTGGGTACAGACTTTTTGAGATGGCAAAATGCATAGGGCCTGCTCTGTGTTGCTCAACAGTTCTTTCTCTTGTCTCGTCGTCCCTCAAGCTTCACAGTGGGGGCCCAGGGGGTGGGGGGGTCAGAGGAGTGAGCAAGTGCCCTGTCCCCAGGGAGGAGCTGCAGTCGGTGCAGCGGGAGCTGGAGGTTCTCTCCGAGCAATACTCACAGAAGTGCCTGGAGAATGCCCACCTCGCCCAGGCACTGGAGGCGGAGCGGCAGGCCCTACGGCAGTGCCAGCGAGAGAACCAGGAGCTCAACGCCCACAATCAGGTGAGCCCTTGCTCGAGCTGGGAGCCAGGCCTTAATTTCAAGGCGGCCCTGACTTTCTGCAAGCACCTCCCCAACACCTGACATCTCACAGCTTGTTGACAGAAACTCACTGCAGACTGTGGAGCTGTGGCCAGCCTGCTACATGAACCAGCTGTTTAAATTTGGACTCTAGGATGTCTCAGTTTCTTCTCCCGACTGTCTCTGAATTTCTGCTTTGTCGTCACTGAGTGTGGCCTGGGATGAGACCTGGAGGCAGCAAGAGGGAAAGAACAAGGAAAGATCCAAATCACCCCCGGGACAGCCAAAGAAAACAGTTAGCTTCCAGGAAGCATGGGACCCAAGGCTAGGACCATGTTTAAATGTCTCCCAGTCAAGACCATATACTGTTCACATTTATTTTTCTCAAGAGTATTCTCAAAATCTGCCTGCTTCTCAGAAAATAAGGTTGCATTTAAAATGCTGGCTAATGCATAGACTAGAGGTAGGCTTAGTTTGATCAACGCTCTGTGTGTACCAAATTGGTACCCACCATTCTCATGACCCACCACTTATCTCCCCAGGCACTGAGCAGACAGACATGTTGGCCTGCTTCAGGCTCCAGGCCTCCACCGGCCCACGGCCGCCCTGTATGAGGGCGCTCCAGCAGGACTGGCTCCGCTTAGTCACTAAGATGACCACTTGTCAGTTGGAAAGAAGGTGGAGGAAGTGCGTGGGAGGGCAGCAGGAGGGCCTAATCTTTTAGAAACTCAAGTGGGACAAACCATGAAACAGATTAACACTAGTAATAGTGATCAAGAGGTATTAAGGATAGTGGGACCCTGCATGCACGATTCTACAAAATCCTTACAGAGCCCACACAAACAGCGTCTACAGCCACGTAAATTGTAGGCTGTTACACCTGCACATGCACAAGCACTGCTCGTGGCTGCCTGTGTGTGCTCATTTTTGCTTAGTGTTGTGAGAAAACCTCTCCTGGTTGTGTTATGTGATCGAGACCCCAAGAATCTCTGTTGAGTGTCCATGTTTTGTTGTTGCTGACCCCAGGAGCTGAACAACCGCCTGGCTGCGGAGATCGCGCGCTTGCGGACGCTGCTGACTGGAGATGCTGACGGGGAGGCTGCTGGCTCACCCCTCACGCAGGGCAAGGATGCCTATGAGTTAGAGGTACTGCTCGGAGCCAGGCTCCCTCTTCACCCAGCTCTGCACTGCACAGGCTCCCAGTGGGGACCAAGGGGTGGCCCATAGCTTATAGAATCATTATAGGGATGAGACCTGGAGGCAGCAAGAGGGAAAGAACAAGGAAAGATCCAAATCACCCTCAGGACAGCCAAAGAAAACAGCTTCCAGGGAGCATGGGACCCACAGCAGAAGAGGGGCCCCTTGAGAGATTGCAGGGACCTTTAACCCCATGCTCACTTTCCTCCCCTCCTCCCTTCTTCTTCCACACCACCAACACTGACCACCGAAAATGAATCATTTAGTAACTCTGTGGACACTGACTAATTGAGATTCTGTAATACTCTGTTATTCAGAACCGGGTAGGTTCATCTTAAGATAGAATGATTGATTTCTATGTATAAGACTTCCTTTGTAAAAGCACTTAGATTTCTTCCCATTCAGTTCAAATTTCGTCATGAAAATATCTCCTCCTAAATGATGTGGAAGAGGCAGAGTGCATTCAATAAGTCTCAACAGGACACCTTCATGGACGCCGTCCCAGGCTCACTCCCAGGAGATTGCTGTGGCCCCAGGCTGAGGACCAGGATACTTAGGTCTAGGAGGAATTGCAGCAATTCTTTTCTTCTTCTTTCTGTATCTATATGTAATGTTTAAGCTGCTAGTCATGTTTACGTTTTATTTGCTGGCATTTTCAATTGTATGTTGGTGAGGATGAGAAGAAAGTTGCCTGCTCCTCACTGTGTGGAGGGGAGTTCTCTGCTCAACTCAGGCTTTGCTTTCAAGACTCTGGAAGTCCTTTTGCTCTCTCGTTCTAGGTCTTATTGCGAGTCAAGGAATCGGAAATACAGTACCTAAAACAAGAGATCAGCTCGCTCAAGGATGAGCTACAGACGGCATTGCGGGTATGGGTTCATAACCGCAGGGGCAGGTCTGCAGAGTGGGCCCAGGGTGGGGTAGGGGCTCACAGAGGTCCCTGTGCTCAGCGAGTTTCTTAGGCTGTTCTAGAGTAGATTTTATTTTCATGAGGAATGTGGTTTCAAAATTGAGTTCCCCTAAAAACCAGCTGCATGCAGGTATGATAAAAATGAGGAGTCTGCCTGGTCTCGCTGTGTCCTCGTTCTCCGTGACTCCTGGGTGCTTTGGTGGGACAGGGAGACCCAGGGGACATGTCGTCCTGGGAAGTGAGAGTATGGCCAGCTGCCAGTCTCCTCTAGGATCCCTTAAGAAATCTAAGGCAGAGAGAGGGTTTTCTAGGCTGGAGTATAGGGAGGTCTTTGGGGGTTAGGTTTGACCAGCCCACACTATGCCCCTGGGGATCCTGTTCTGTGCTCAGACGGAGACTCTCAGCTCTGCCTGTTCCAGTTTGTGTCCAGATTCTGCTTTTGGAAGACCAGGCTGGGTCAGCCTGCCTTCTCTGCTGCTGATGGCAGTCCCCAGGCAGTCCCCAGAAGCATTCCAGCCCCAGGGAGACAGACTGCCCAGCCTGGTTATAACCACTGTTTGCTCTGTTCTTTTATCCTCAAGGACAAGAAATACGCTAGTGACAAGTACAAAGACATCTACACAGAGCTCAGCATCGTGAGGGCCAAGGCTGACTGTGACATCAGCAGGTTGAAAGAGCAGCTGAAAACGGCCACAGAAGCACTGGGGGAAAAACCCCCTGAGAACACCCCTGTGTCCGGATATGGTGAGTAGTTCAGGCTCTGGGTTGTTCATGGAGTTACTGGGGCTTGAGTCAGAGCAGAGGATTAATTTTTATGTTTCTGATTTTAGACTTATATTTCCTCACCAGAAGGGCACTGGTCCATGGCTGGCAGGTGCCCTGGTGTGGGAAACTGTTTTCCTGTAGGTACACTGGTGGCAGACACTGTGCTGATTGCCTTGAGGGGAAATCACACCATCAGCGTATATTTTTATAGTAATGATAGGTTACATTTTTTTACTTTCCTAAAGAACTCAACAGTCTGGTGGAGGAGGCTCTTACTAGTTTCTTGATCCTATGGTTTTACAATAAAATCTGCAGAAGGCCATGGGAGGGGGAGCTAGGGGAGGGTGTTCCCTACTGAAAAGATGTCCTAGCTCACTAGTATACAAAAAATCCAACTTTTTTCTCTCAGCTAGCCAGAGATTAAGGATAGTGGCTGCACTGATGAATGGGTGATGAGAAAATTGTTTGCCTTGCTGCTGGGATGATAAGGTAGCAGTCTTTCTGGAAGACAGTGAGGCAGAAATTAAAATCAAACTATAGGCTAGCTTTGGATGGGTAGATAAAGGATAATAGTGCCTGCTTCGGAGGGGAGCTTCAGGTAGCAAGGAGACAGTGAGAGTGGATGGCTTAGAATTAGGGAAAGAATGTGTACATCCTGTGACCTGCCAATATAACTTATGAAAAAACAGGTGCATAGAAATGTGCCAGCAAGGATATTTAACACAGTATACAGGAGTAAAAATCTGATTCCACTTAAACATCTTCTGCTTTCATCAAACAGACCTGTTTAAACTGTAACATCACTACACAATGAAATGCTATGCAGTTCTGCCCTGGCTGGTATGACTCAGTGGATTGAGTGCCAGCCTGTGAACCAAAGGTTCACAGGTTTGATTCTCAATCAGGGCACGTGCCTGGGTGGCGAGCCAAGTCCCCACTTGGTAACCACACATTGATGTTTCCATCCCTCTTTCTCTCTGCCTTCCCCTCTCTCTAAAAATAAATAAATATAAATAAATAAATTCATTTAAAAAATACTATGCAGTTCTTAAAAGAGATTAGATCAAGGACATCCGGTCAAGATGGTGGCATCAGTAAACACAGTGCTTATCTCCTTCCACAACCACATCAAAATTACAGCCAGACTTCCTGCCAAGATGGAGGCATAGGTAGACACACTGCGTGTCCCTCCACAACTAAGAAGCAATGCAACTGCCTCAAAACTGGAGACAACCAGAGGTTCCAGAAAATCAAGCTGCATGGAAGTCCAACAAACAAAAGATATAAAGAAGAAATACTCATCCAGACTGGTAGAGGGGGCAGAGCCAGGGCGGAGAGGACGTGGTAGTGAGGCAGTGATGACAGTGACTGTGGCCTTTTGGCAGAAAGCGCAGTCACACGTTTAAAAAAGTAGGGACACCTGGGGAGCACTTCCAGTACCAGACCAGACCACACAGCTTATGGTTCCAGCACCAGAAAAATGAAGCCTCATTGCTTCTGACTGTGAAAACCAGTGGGGGTTGAGGTGGAGAAAGAAACTGCCGATCTCTCAGCAAAGTCCGTTTATTTAGAGGGCCCCCGAGGTCCTAGAATGTCCACAGACCCACCCACTTTGGGAACCATGGCCAGGGCCACAGCTAGAGAGGTGCCAGTCTCATAAGGGAAGCGGGTAAAGTGACTGGCAAAGGGGCGAGTGTTGAGCAAGTAGCATTGTTCCCTCCCAGACCCCTCCCCCACATACAGCACCACAACATGGTAAAATGGGTCATCTAGCACTGATGAATACCTAATGCTCCACCTCTTACAACATAACAGGTGCGACAGCTCTACCTAAGACATAAACACAGGGGCCTGTCAAGTTGAGGAGACAGAGAGGTATGGCCCAAAAGGGGGAATAGATAAAGGTTCCAGTGGGAGAACTAAGTGACAAGGAGATAGCCACCCTAACAGACATAGAGTTCAAAACACTGGTGATAAAGATGCTCACAGACTTGACAGATATGCTTGAATGCAGCAAACTCAGAAGAGAAGAAGTGAAGGCTATGTTAAGTGAAACAAAGGAAAATCCACACAAAACTAGTGATGAAGGGAAGGAAACTGGGGTTCATTTGGAACATAAGGAAGAAATAAACAGTCAGCCAGTACAGAATAAGGAAACAAGACTTGATAAAAATGAAGAGAGGCTTAGGAACCTCTGGGACAATTTTAAACGTGTCAGCATCTGAAGTTTGAAAATAAAAAGAGCAAGAATTTGAAGACTTAAGTAAAAATATAATGAAAACATCCCTAATTTGGCAAAGGAGATAGACATATAAGTCCAGGAAGCACAGAGAGTCCCAAACAAGCTAGACCCAAAGAGGACCACACCAAGACACATCATATTTAAAATGCCAAATGTTAAAGATAAGGAGAGAATCTTAAAAGCGGCAAGAGAAAAGAGAGTTACCTACAAAAGTGTTCCTGTAAGACCGTCAGTTGATTTCTCAAAAGAAACTTTGTAGGCCATAAGGTACTGGCAAGAAGTATTCAAAGTGATGAAAAGCAAAGACCTACAACCAAGATTACTCTGTCCAGCAAAGCTATCATTTTAGAATGGGAGAGCAGATAAAGTGTTTCCCAGACAAGGCAAAGCTAAAGGAGTTCATTATCATCAGGCCATCATTATATGAAATATTAAAGGGACTTAATTAAGAAAAAGATGATCAAAACTATGAACAATAAAATGATAGCAAACTCACAACTATCAACAACAGAACCTAAAAAAATAAAAACAAAACCAAACTAAACAACCCAAATAAGAACAGACTCGTAGGTATGGGGACTCACAGGTAGAGGGTTATCAGCTAGGAGGGGGAGGGGAAGAAATGGGGAAATGGTGCAGGGACTAAGAAGTATAATTGGTTGGTACAAAATAGACAGGGGGATGTTAAGAATAATATAGGAAAGGGTGAAGCCAAAGAACTTACATGCACGACCCATGGACATGAACTAAAGGGGTGGGGGATTGCTGAAGGAAAGGGGTTTACTGGGCAGAGGGGAGCAAAGAGAAAAGAAATTGGGACAACTATAACAGCATAATCAGTAAAATATACTTTTAAAAAAGAAAAAGAAGCAACAACAAAAATTATAACTGAACTATAGAATAACCATTATTCAGAACCACCGAAAGGCCGAACAGAAGTTCTATAACTAAAAATCTGAAGAAGTCATATTGAAACTAGTAGGAGGGATAGAGATGCAGACCGTACCGATTAATACCCATGTGTGACAGATAAAAATTGGGGCGGATATCTCTGATGCGGGGGTCCCCCCTGAGGAGTCTCTTCACTCCTGGCCCAGCCAGGGTTCCATTGCTGGAAAGAAAAATCCCAATAACTTCTGGCTGTAAAAACCAGTGGGGATTGAGGCTGAGTAAGAAAGAGGGCTTCTGGAGTCCCAGGCAGTTCTTAAAGACTTACCTGGACTCACTCCCTCTGAGCTCCAGCACTGGGGCAGCAGCTCAGAAGATGCCAGAGACATGCAGGGAGGAACTGCATTGTCTGGCTTTGGGTCTAGAGTTGGAGGGTAAGCTTTCTCCCAGACAGAAGTGCTGCCAGAGGCCATTATCCCTTTGCTGATATCTCCACCCACAGGTGGGTGCCATATCTGAGTCTCATTAACCTGGCTGTTCCCCCCACCACAGTGGTTCCCTGAGAATCCTGCCCCACCCAATTTGCAGGTCCACCCAAGCCATTTCCAGTGGCTTTTCCATACAAACAGCCTGTCTTGGCTTATGCTGCACACTTTGCTAAAAAGTCCTTCAAAGGTTCACAACCCCCCAAAAAACAGCATCTGGCCTTGGCATGCCCCATGCCTCTTGGTAAGTGTCCCGAGGCTTGGCACTAGTGTCAGCCAGCTTGGATTCACAGTTTGGTCTCTCCAAGGCATCTTCTAGCCCAGCACAAGTAACAGCCATCTGCAGGTCACTGTGTAGCTCATGCTAAGTGGCCCTGGGCAGGGCACAGGCAGTGCTGTCTGTGGTAAGTGCACCAAGTAGACAGCTTCACACCACACTGGAGCACCAGGCAACCACCTCCACAGGCAACACACTCAAGGGCCAGACTCAATGGGCACCAGAGCCCTGCTGAAGTGAGTCCTGTTCTGTGGAGTAGGCCCCTGGACAGCACATTCTCCCCTGTACTGCAAGCCAGTACTCCCAGCCCATTGGTCTTGGGGAAAACCCCTCCCATCGATGTGCCAACATTAGTCAAGGCTCAACTACAACAGGAGGGTGCACGCAGCCCACACAGGGGGCATTCTTGGAGTTCCAGGTTCCTCTTAACAAGGGGGGCTGTGCCACAAGGGGCCTACAGGACACCTATTACACTAGGCCACTCTGCCAAGACTGGGAGATGTAGCAGCTCTACCTAATGCATAGAAACAAACACAGGGAGGCAGCCAAAATGAGGACCAAAAAAACATGGCCCAAATGAAAGAAGAGAACAAAACTCCAGAAAAAGAACTAAACAAAATGGAGACGAGCAATCTACTGGATGCAGAGTTCAAAACACTGGTTTTAAGGATGCTCTGGGGAACAGTAGATAAACTTAGAACTTCAACAGAGACATAGTAAACATAAAACTCGAGATAGAAACCATAAAAGAACCAGTCAAAAGTGAAGAATACACTAACCGAAATGAAGAATATGTTATAAGGAATCAACAGTGGAGTAGATGAAGGAAGCAAAGAATCATATCAGCGACTGGAAGATAATGAGGCAGAAAACACCCCATCAGGACAGCAGAAAGAAAAAGGAATGCAAAAATTGACAATACTGTAAGGAGTTTCTGGGATAACCTTACACATACCAACATTTGCATGATAGGGGTGCCAGAAGGAGGGAGGATAAAGTAAGGAATTGAAAAGCTATTTGAAAAAATGGCAAAAAACTTCCCTAACCTGGTGAAGGAAATAGACATATAAGTCCAGGAAGCACAGAGAGTCCCAAACAAGGTGAAAGGCCCACACCAAGACACAGCGTGATTAAAATACCAAAGGTTAAAGACAGAAAGAGAATCTTAAAAGCAGCAAGAGAAAAGCAGTTAGTTACTACAAGGGAGCTTCCATAAGACTGTCAGCTGATTTCTCAATAGAAACTTTCGAAGCCAGAAGGGACTGGTAAGAAATATCAAAGGGATGAAAAGCAAGGACGTACAACCAAGAATACCCAGCGAAGCTATCATTTAGAATGGAAGGGCAGAAAAAGAATTTCCCAGACAAGCAAAAGCTAAAAAAGTTCATGATCACCAAACCAGTATTACAAGAAATGTTGATGGCTTTTCTTTAAGAAGAAAAATAGGATCAAAAATACTAATAATAAAATGGCAATAAATACCTATGTATCTATAATTATTTTGAATGCAAATTGATTAAATGCTCTATAATTAAAAACACATGATGGCTGAATGGGTAACAAAACAAGACCCTCCCGTATGCTGCCTACAAGAGACTCACTTCAGATCCAGAGACACATAGAGACTGAAAAAGTAAAGGGGACAGAAAAGCTGTTTCCTGAAAACGGAAGCAACAACAAAAGCGGGGGCAGCGATTCTGCCATCTGACAATATAGGCTTCAAGGCGAAGGCTATGCAGGAGACAACAAAGGACCCAGCAAAATAAAAATTGTTTTTTAAAAAAAGAAGTCAGATATTTATGTTTTGATATGGCTAGAGATCAATAAATAGATTTTTTTTAAAAAAAAAACCGCACACCAGGACATGTGGTATGGCCCGGGGGTAGTTGTTCAAGCGGTCACTTTCAAGAAGTTTAGAGGGCCGTACGCCAAACTGTTCATGGTTGTTGCTGGAGGTGGGTTATGAGAAGGACTTGGTCTTGCTCTTTTGTTTACCACGGTCCTGGGTCCTCAAAGGAAGGGTGTAAATGAACCACGGGGACAGCTGGTCTGCTCAGCAGTAGGTGCAGCTCTGTATGGAGGTGTCCTGGCCGACCCCACAGACAGCAAGCGTTGCCTCACCTCAGACCCATGGAGGGCCTGGCTGAGTATCCCCCACATAGATGTCCTCTAGTTGTGCTTTGAGTTGTTCCGAAAAAGATCTAGTATGTTTTGTGGTTATTGGCTTTGAATTCTCTACAAGTTGTTAAAGGAAATGTCAAGTTCACGGTGATAAAATCAGCTTGGGAAATTTTTAGATTCGATACAGTTCCAGAGGACTTGAGAAAACAAAGTAATGGGTCTGTCTGTTCCTTCAGATATAATGAAATCTAAAAGCAACCCTGACTTCTTAAAAAAGGACAGATCCTGTGTCAGTCGGCAGCTCAGAAACATCAGGTCCAAGGTGAGTCCAGGATCCAGGGCTGGGAAATGTGGGGCTCTCTGAGGTTGGGAGAGGAGCAGGAGTGAGCCCAGGACAGGCAGCAGTGGGAGGTCCCCAGGGTCCTAGTGCCCGCCTGGCCCCACATGCTCACCCTGCCGGGCCTTTGAGTTTCCTGTCTCCCTGTGCAGCAGTGGAACCAGCTCTGACAGCTACAGTGGGAGGGCCAGTGGGGAGCAGGGCACGGAGTGAATTCCACCTTGCACTCCCCTAGTTGAAGACTGCCACTGCCTGCCTTTGAGAGAGAAAGCTGCCTGACCCCTTCCCCCCAACCTCGTAGTAGCAGAGCTCCAGCGATGAGTCCCTGCCCCGCTGCCACCTCCCCCAAGGAAGGATGGGAGGGGGTTGGGTAGTGATGAGCATGTTGCATTTAGGATTTATTGTGTCTTACTTTTTGCTCTTTCCTCTGACAGTCCGTAATTGAGCAGGTCTCATGGGATAACTGAAACGAGCCCGCTTCCAGGTCCCTTGTCATGTAGGTAAACCACCTCTTACCATCCACCCACCTGCCACCCTCAAGAGGGTGCTGCGTGCATGCACTGCTCACACCTCCATAGCAAGCTCCTTGTTTCATTGTGACTTGATTTAATGCCTGATACTCCAGCAAGCACATCCATCATCTGAGTGAAATTACTCTAACCTGTTCTGGGGAGCTAGCTGGCCCTATAACCTTGCAACAGACTTGACCCCTGGCAGAGGGGAGCTCCCCTCCCAACTTGGTGAGCCGGCCCGCAGAGCCAGCTCATGGGTGGGCTCAGGCCCCGGTCAGTATGCATGTTGAATGCTCTGTGCACTGCACGTTCTCTGGGGAAACCCCTCTTGCCCTCTGTCGAGAGGCAGGCTTGACAACCAGAAGCTGCTGACAAGCAGGGTCTCCCGGTGCTGCAGAACCCCCACCTGGTCCAGGGCTGAGACAGGGCTGGGCTGGGGTACGCAGGGAGCTGGCCCCTCACTGGGTGTGGCTTAGGAAAACAGCTCAGCAGGGCAAGGTGACCACACGTGACGGGGGTGCTTTACCAGTACTTTTTTAACAAAGCAGAAGTTTTTCTCTGGGTGCTACTAAAGGCGGTGCTATAAAGAAAACGGGCGAGGAGACTGAGGAGCTGACTGGGACACGTCTGTCTGTTTTAAAGTGACCAGGAGGACAGTGGAACTCAGCCTGGACACCCCAGTTCTCCAGGAGGGCCAAGCCTCAGACCACACGGCCCCTCGCTGCAGACTGCTCACCAGCCCCCCCACCCCGGTTAAGGGCAGCAGGAGAAACATGCAGAGCCAGGCTCCGACCCAGGGGACGCTGACGTGGCCTCAGGGCCGGACAGCACAGCTCCTCACACACCCACAGGCCATCCTCCGTGGGGTGCCAGGCTCCCCCATCCTCTGGCTAAGAGGCTTCAGCCCAAGGGTGGGGTGAAAGTTTTGCTCTTTGAGAACTTTATTTTGTTGATATTTTATTTATTATTCTGCAGTACTAAGCCACTTGTGACCAGTTGTGGTTTAGGCTTCATTGAAAACTTAGTTTGGGCTATTTTTTTTTTTTTTTAATATGAAAAACATTGTTTAGCCAAAGGAAAATTTGTTCTTTGGTTTATGGTTTCCTTCTTGAAGATTCTACTCATTTGAGACTTAACTAACTGCCCTGAGTTCCCCGTGCCTGTAAATAACAGGTGACACAGCTCTGCTGGGCCCCGCTAGGGCAGCCTTGCCGCAGTGGCCACCTTGTCTGGATGGGCTTGGTGGGGCGGCTCCTGGGGCTGTGGACAGAAGGCCAGAAAGTCACTGGGAAGACCTCTGCAGCAGCGCACACTGGGAGAACCTGTTACGCTGGCCAGGAGCCGGCTAGAACAGAGATAGAAAGGGAGAACTTAGGCATACCCTGGGAGTGTCTCCCAAAGGAGGGTCTGAGCCCACAGCCGGCTTGGTCTGTGTCTAGGGCTGGAAGAAAGCCCTTGGTGTGCAGGCCAGGCCTGTGGGGCCTGCAGGACACCCTCAGTGACGCCGAGCCAGTGAGCAGGCCGCGCCCATGAGGCTGGGTGCTCTTCTTTTCCCTGATTCCCACCCCCCCTCCCAGGGGGATGGGGACGAAGTTGTCTAGAAACTGAATCTGTCCCTAGTGCTTTTTGATGTGGGACCTGACATGTACGTATTTACATCGTTCATTTATGTTGTTTCCACATCGTGCCTCGTGCAAAAGTAGAGGCAGCCTCAGCACCATAAAGTCAAAGCAAGCTTGTTGCTTAAGAGCAGCACAGCTTTTCTGGGGTTGCACCCAGAAAGAACCTTTCCCCGGGGTCCTCATAGAGTGTTCACCAGAGAGACTGGCCCTGTGGGAGGAATGAGCCCCAAAGGAACTGGCTGCACCCTGAGGGTCCTTTTCTGGGTGCACAGCTTTGGGTGGGGGGGTGCTTCACAGCTGCGTGTGTGGTGCATTGCACTGAGCATGAAGCCTTGGGCCTGTTGTAGCCTGGGCTGCTCCTCATCACCCTGCTCCCTGGCTTCCTGTCCCTGAGCACTGCAGGGACTGTCACACTCCAAGACAGGACCCTTGCCATTCCTCAGGTCTGACTGGTGGCTCACTGCTGTCCCAAGAGAACGTCCCCAGCCAGCGCAGAGCAGTATGGCATGTGGGCTCGGCGCCTGGAGACGGGCTGCTGTGCAGGCGCAGCTCCTGACCTGAAGCGCTTGGGAGAAGAGGCCCCAGAGCATTGTAGGCCTTTGTGTGCATTAAGGGAAGCCCAGGTTTGGAGTGGGATGTGGGTCTGTCTCAATCCTCTGACCTACTCAGTGGCAAGCTTCAGAAGTAATCCTAATGTGGAGGTCCATGTAGACCAGTGAGTTTCAAAAAGGTCAGCAGTAGAACCCTTAAAAAAAAAAAGCTGCTTCATTCAGTTGCAGACACACAGCTGCACAGTGTAAAAAGCAAGAGGAGCTGTTCTGGGTGAGGTCGCGGGACACCAGGGCCCACACCACTTCCCTCAAACCTCGCAGTGCTGTAGGCTGGGCTCTCCAGGGCTGCAGGACCAGTGGCCCTGAAGTGTGGCTGAATCTAGTGTCACCTGTGCGTACCCTGGGGCCAGCCTTGAGTCATACGTGTCTTACGATGTCGGCTCTGGCCCGCAGAAGCTGGAAGCTGGGGGAACTGGCAGCTCAGAGTCTGCTGTTGATATTTGCATGAAGACTGAATGGCGACTAGGGAACCAGGCCTGTCCTCGCCTGTGCTGGGATTCCACTCATCCCCGCCACGCTTTGAAGTGATGTGCCTTTCTTTTCTAGAAATTAGCTCTTTGGGGAAAGACTCCAAGAGTCAGGTGTCACTCACAACTGGACACACAGATTCAGGCTTTCTCAGGGTCCCACAAGAACAGGGTATTGCTTTTACATTTTGAAAATCTTAGTTGGCATGTTTCACATGTTCCCAAATCCCCATAACAGTGTATCCAGCAGGGCCCCTCATGATTTGGTTGGGGGGTGGCGGTGAGCAGGGTGGGTCTGAGAGCAGGTGCAGCCAGGGAGCAGGCAGGCTGAGCCCTGGCCCAGACTCGGCAGCAGGGCCTCGGGGCCTCCTGGCACCAGGCCCCCAAGCAGTGATGGCAAGGGAGCCAGCCGTGGAGAGGCAGGCGCGCGCTCAGGGGAAGGGTGGCAGGGGCTGCTTCTCTGGTTCTTGGCCTGACCTTCTCTTCCTGGCTGAGCCGGCCTGAGAGCTGCTTGTCTGAGGGGCCCTACGCTCAGAACTGAGCTGCTTACACTCAGTGGTCTTCTGATTTTTTTTTTTTTCCTTTTTCATCCAGATAACACCATTTCACAGAAGACAGCTCTCTCCTTAGCATGGCCCACTAATCTCTGAGGAGCCTCTCCCACCCCCGCCCTCCACCCCTCTGCCTGCAGCCTGCACCCCAGCAGTGGGCCTCATGGTTAACAAGTGTTCTCCTCTCTCCCCAGAGTCTGAAAGAAGGCTTGACGGTGCAAGAATGCTTGAAGCTCTTTGAATCCAGGGACTCGAAGAAAGACTAATTGTCCCGTTCAGTTTGAACACACACCCTTCCCAGCTTGTGGCAGCACAACCCAAACGCTACTTTTCGTCTGTACCTTTATTTTTATTATTATTGTTATTGTCATGATTAACTGTGGGTATGGATGCATGAGAGACTGGTTTATGGGTTGTTCACACCATTCCCTCCTGTGTTGATTCCAACTTCCTGTTGTCTGCATCCGAGCTATTTTCCATGGTATTCTAAACAAGCCGGCAGCAGGGGCTGAGCGGGTGGCTGCTGCGGCAGATCTGTGCTGGGGTGCCTCCCGCCGTCGTCCGCCTCACTCACTCTGTCAGTATTACGGCCCAGCAGCCTGTCCATAAGCTAGTTCTATCTTGCCGAGAGCACTGGGGAAGGCGGTGGGGGAGGAGACTCAGGCCCCGGGGGGGGGGGGGGGGGGGCTGTAGCTCTGTGGCCCCTCTGGTCACTTGGAGAGACAACAAGCCTCCGGGGTGTGGTTTTGCCTATAGACTACAACACTGACAGCAGGCTGGCCTGTGGGGGGCGTGCTTCCCCCCCACCCCCACCCCCACCCCGCCTGCTCGCTTGGGGCAGGTCAGCATTTTGTGTTTGTTCCACTAATGCAGCTTAGAGTCACACCCCAGGTCCTTGTGGTAAACTTCACAACCTTGAAAATGTCGAAAACAGCCTTTCCTATTTTTGTTCATTTTTTATTAAATCTTGCACAAAACCCCAGCCCTCTCATTCCTTCCTCCGCTCGCTCCTTTCTTGGGCACCAGTCACCCTGGTCTTTCCACAGCTGCCTGACCTGTGGGCCTGTGGCCGGGCTTTCAGACTGTAACTGCCCATAAGGGTGACTTCCCCCAGGGAACCATTTGCAGGGACACATGGTTCATTTGTGTAAGGTCTCTCCAAAGAACCCTAATGTTGCTTTTGAAAAGTCTGAGAGAAGACCCCTGTGTTAAGTCAAGGAGAAAGTACAGAGGATGTCACAATCAGATGAGAATGGCCCATTATTTTGTGTTCTTAAATTAACTAATTAATATGAGACCTGAAGTAAACCTATACTAATGTTCTGCTTTGTTAACAGGTTGAGTAAGACCTTTTTAACTGCCACAAAACACTTTACACTTCTTGTAAAGACCTTAACTTGGAGTTTCTGTCATGGGCCCGTGGGAGCTGTTCATCCTGAGACGAGGGGTATGAACAAGCCAAAGGGAGCCGGCGCTGCTGCCTGGGCAGTGAGGAGCAGGCTGGGAGCAGTGTCAGGGGCGCTCCTCTGCGTGCACCACATCTGCTGCTCCGCTGGTTGTACTGCCAAGAGCCCGCTTTCTCTCTGTTGTAATTCTTGCATTAGTTTGATAGCCTATGGGTACACAGATACTTTGGGGATAAAAATGGAGAGGTCATCTTGCTCCGTTTCGAGATTAGTGAACAAGGTCACTTGGGAAGAGCCCTGGAGAGGCCAGATGGAAAGCACTGTGCACTCTGCTTGCTGCAGTGGCCCAGCAGCTGGGCGCCCTCATCGCCCCCCCTCCACGCCCATCCACACCCGTCACTCCCTTACTACTCTTCTTCCATGTTGTTTCATTTCATTTTTTTCTTTCTTCCTTTAATCCTCACCTGAGGGCATCTATTAATTTTTAGAGAGAGAGGAAGGGGTAGAGAGAAACATCGATTGGTTGCCTCCCGTTTGTGCCGACCAGAAATCGAACCGCAGTCTTGGTGTATCAAGACGATGCTCCAACCAACTGAGCCACCTGGTGAGGGCTCTTCCATGTTTTTAAAAGCAAGAGAATGCCAGCTGTTTTTTAAATTCTACATAGGTTTGCAGCGTTTTTATAAAGGATGGTGACCTTTCTGTGTCATACTCAGAATGGGAGGGAGCAGGAATATTTGGGCCCCTGCAGTCTATGCTGTCTGCAGCGGATGTCCTCTGGGGCAGAGTGCTGTGGCTCTCAGCAGAGCTGTTGGACGGGCCTGTCTGCCTGGTCTCTGGCACCAGGGCTTTCTGTCACTCCTGGGAACTTGCCTTATTGACCAGTGTCCTCTGTGACTGCTCTGTGGCCTTGGAACTCTTCTTCCCAGGCAGCCCCCTGCCTCCAGCCCTCCCAGAGGCCTCTGGGCAGGCCCTGCACAGAGTCAAGTTCATCTGCCTTAAGACCTGTGAGGGTTTGAAGTCTGCAGTGCTGTTGAATACATCAAAACAGCATTCATTTTACTAACTTGTCCCTTGAGGTGAGAGCTCAGAAATCCTGGGGAACAGATGTATCAGGTGCAGCATTGCTCGTCACTGCAGCCTCTGTAAAGGACCCTCCCACTGTCACCAGAAACAACAGGACTGGCTTCCCAGGGGCTAGGTCAGTCCGGGGGTTACCAGGAAGTGGACTGCAAATGCTAAGCTGGCTGAGAAATGGGGGGTACTCAGGTGCCTCTAACAAAAAGCTGGTCGTGCTGCGGCCTCCTCGGTCTGAGTGTTGTTCCACACCGACAAGGCTGTCGGGCGCTGAGCCAGGGCTGGGCACCCCGGTGCTCCGTCCTGGTCTGCAGCTGGAATGAGCACTCGGGGCAGCCTGTCTGTCCCACTGTGGCCCTGCCATGGTCCCCACCATGGTCCCCGCTGTGCAGTGTCTTCCTTGTGTTCCCCGCGTCTACCAAAACCCCAGGGAGAATTTAGCCACCTCACCACTGGGAAGAGAAAGAGGAACGGTGTGCAGGGTGCTGATACGTAAAGGTCCTCAGGGCTGAGCCGCCGCAGGGGCTGTGGCAGAGGGAACACAGAGGACAGTGAGCCCCAGTGCTCTATGCTTACAGCACAAGCCAAGCAGTCGGAGCACCCCCACTTCCCATGGAGCAAAATGTTAACATTCACGACTCTTCGAAGTTGCAACTATTTTACGGGAAATGTTTGCTACTTCACTTCCGATCTGCTAGCTCCTGCACATAGGCCGAGGCAAACATTAATGGGAAAACTTGTGTGACAGTTTTGTGAACATACACCCTAATCCCAGCACACAAAAGCACTTTCTCATTCTTTCCCAACACGTGGCAGCGGCACCTGAGCAGGTGTGAAAGCTGTTACCCAGATGACTGGCTGTCAGCAGCCTCCCTGGCAGAGGTGTGATGGTGTGTGGGGCGAGGTGGCACACAGAGCATTTGGCTACTTAGAAATGGGAGCTTGTGCAGTAGGTCGTCCCAGTGAGTCTGAATTTGTGGGAGGAAGTGACGGCCGTCCTGGGGCTGTTTGTGGAGACCACAGTGGGGATGTGTGGGTTTGTGAGGCGCTCAAGTCAGAGGCCCCTCCCTACGAGTCCGGTAGGTGGCAAGGCAGAGAGAAAAGGGCCCGAAGCTCTGGCTGGCTAAGTGGCATTTGTCCTACAGTGTCCAGATCCAGTCACTTGCTCACTGAGCCAACACCAGGCGTTGGGGGCCTCGTGTGGGCCACACTGGAAGAGAGGGAACGGCAGTTTTTAACAGACACAGTTGTGACCCTTGGAATCTGCCTGAAAGGAATTCTGACCAAAGGCCAGGAAACAGAATGGACAGCCTAGGAAGCAGTTTTTATGGAAATGCACATTTGTTTCCCCACAGAGGGCGGTGGCACACAGTCCTTGTTATCACTGTCACCTGGGGTTCCCTTTAGCAAGTCTGTTTTTAAACTCATCTTGGGGTGGGGGTCGGGGGGCACAGTATGTGCCCTACCTCTGCAGGGCCTGGAGGCCGAGCAAGCCCTTTTCCCCAGCTGTGAGGTGACAGCAGTGTGCTGGTGGCCCACCAGCTCGAGCAAAGTCCAGGGCCACGTCGCCCCGAGGTGTGAGCTCCAAGAGGAGCAGCTGGCAGTGGTGCTTCTTCCAGAAAAGGCTTCCTCCCACACTCGCTGTAACTCCCCTGGTCCCTGAGGCCTGGGGCTGGGATGAGCAGCTCAGGCCTCTTTGGCCTACTCAACTTCCCGTCAGGCTTGTGGCCTGATGGCAGGGGGACGGGGGAAGCTTCTTCCGCTCCCTGCTCCCCGATGCCTGCATGGTGTCTCCGTGGCTAACCACAGGCTCGGTCACTCACTCACGCACGGTCTCAGTCTCAGGCAGTCTTGAGGGATTCAAAGCTGTTCTCATAGTGAAAAGAATAGGCCCCATCAACAGTTATTTTTCCTGAAACTAGAGTCTGCTCATTATTGTTCTAAGGACGGTTGGAATTTAATGTTTTTCTTTAGAGACACAATTTCAAAAAAGGATTCAGTGATCCTCCCTTTTATCACCGAAAAGGGGTTGGGGGATTTTAAGTATTTTCCAAGTTTTACAAAGAACAGGGAAGTATATAGTATTATACTTAAAATGAATTAAATGCTAAAAGAAAAAAATTTGGCACATTAATTGGAAGTTTAACTTCTCTGGAAATGTCCATGGAATATCTCACACCCTGAAAATCCTAGACAACTGAGTTACTGCAGTGTTTTATGTTAAATAGGAATTTGCTTCATAAATAAATTTTAAATGTTGCCTTAATATTTTCTGCACTTGTTTGAGATTAGTGAACAGTTCTCAGTGCCATGGTCCAGTAGCCTCCACCCAACCTTTATGAAAGGGTTTGGGAAGAATGCTGCTGAAAACTTATTCTGAAGGTTCTTAAAATTAAGTATTTGTACCCCATTTTTTCCATCTTTCATCATAGTTTCTTCTCCCTTGTCATTCTTGAGAGAGGAGTTAGTTACTGGACTGGCCAGCTAAGCATCCCTTTCTCAGTCAGGATGGACTGAGGAGCTGCCAGGGGACTTCCCACAGATGTCACGCTTACCAGTTAGCCAGCATGCAGACTCCGCTCCTCTGGCTTTTCCAAGCCACCAAATCCCTAAAGGCCAGATATTAGACTCCTAAGCCTAGGAAAGGTCTTATTCACCTGAGACCATGTCTAAAGGTCAAGTCCTTCAAGTGGCAGGACGCTGTGGGACATGGTTCTTCCTCCAGCGCAGGCCAGGTGCAGTGGGTCCTCAGACGGCCCTCTGGAGGCGGGGCCGTCCTGTGTGCTCTCAGGCTCCAGTACCGACACCTTCGGTGAGGCCGCGCTTTCCACACTGAAAACTTAAAAGGAGAATGAGCCTAAGGGAGGTCTGGTAAAACCACTTGCTTTAGGCCCTTTCATAGGAAGACCTGACACAGACCCAATATGGCAGTGCACGTGGTCAGTTTCCCTCCTTTCATCTGCTGGAGACCTGGCCTCGCGCCTTTGCCTTTTGGAGGACAGTAAGTTTCAAGCCTTCATGTTTCTCTGTAATGGGCAGAAGCCTACCTTCCCTGAAGTCTCTCAGCAGGAGACTCACGGACCAGGAGTAATAGCTCCACACTAGACTGACCCGCTGGTCAGCACAAGTGACTAGCTACTTGAACGCACCTTGGGTCCCTTTCCTCCAGCTGGTCACACAGGATGGTGTGACACCTTCAGCTATGGCACGCTCAAGAGTGGCTTCCAATTTCTCTGTATTTAAAAGCAGCTGTTTTTTTCCTTCAAAATAACCTGTATATTACTCAGAGTAAGCAGTGTAAATATTACTCAGAAGCTACTATAGGGTTTTTTGTGACAAAATATTTTTTAATTCTATACAGATATCTCTTTTTAAGGTAGAACAGCTTTGGGAACAATGTTGAACACCCACCCCCACCCCACTCAACATTATTAGGAAATGCTTTTAATGACTTTCTAAAGCTTTGGTCATTGAACAGATGGTTTTAAAGACTATTCAGTATCTTCAATAACAATTACCCCACACCTAAACATTGTTCTTCACTGAAAAAACTAATCCTTGTTCGTAGTAGAGCTATTTAAGGAAAATTAAGAGAATAAAGAACGTGATGGTTACATCTTGACCAGATCCTTTTATACAGTAACTTAAGAAGTGTCAGGAGACAGTTTTGGCGTCAAGGATCTGTCTGCACCTTGGGCGGGGCCACGTGCAGAGTCCAGCTGAGCCCAGCTGAGCATCTGGACTTTCCCAGCTCTTGGGTTGTATTGTGTAATAGTGTGAAGGTTTCAAAGCTCATAATGCTGTTAGTTTACAATATACACCTACGTCCAGTAGGTGAGGAAATGTTTAGTCACAAAATACTTAAGACCTGGATGGTCCAATACAGGAGTATGCAGAAGTCTTAGTTAAAGCCAGCGGCTGGTCTGAAATCACGGTGTTGCGGGGGACCTTTCCAGGGTGGAGTCGGAGAGCACGGTGGGGGGGTCAGCCCACCTGCTGCCTTCAAGCTTTCCATACCCTTTGTGCTTTTCCCTCTTTTCCAACTAGTTATACTACATACTTCAGTTTTACCTTATAGAAAACTAGGAATAGGTTAAGAAGACCACTAAATTATTGTGTTATATTTATATCACAAAACTTCAATTAAAATGGATTTTAGGATTTACCTTTAGTATTCATGACATATCTACTGACTTATCATTAGGATTCAAACCAGTTAACTGATAAGAATTTATTCATGTGGTTTTCCTAAGTAATATTTATAAAATGTAAAGTTTCTAAGTGGTTCCTCAACAATTATAATTAGTGATTTTTCTATCATGGTGAATGTATTAATTCAGCTACTAAAGACAAAAACATACTATGCCAACCTGCTGGGAGAGCTGACAGAACAAAGTGAAAAAATGTAGCTAACTTTCCTGCTATGAGGAGTTTGGAAGTTAAATCACAGCAATCACTTCTGCCACTGCTAATTATTTCCACAGTCAGGTGACACCTGTTCAGAGGACAAACTTGTATAAATCAGCTGGTGTTTAATGTCTGTACTAATGATAAGTGATAATGTTCACCAGACTAAATGTCACATGCAGAAGAAAGCAGAGGCCTAACGGGCCCGGGCGACAACTCCTTAGCACACCCCTGGGCTCCATCAGAAGCCTCGGGGCCCAGACAGCTCCCGGAAGCAGAGACCACCAGGGTGGGTCCTTTTCCATCCAGCTGCCGGGTTCCTGAAGAGAAGAGTCTGGTCAATGAAGCTGACCTCTGTTTTGGACAATTCAAGAATTTTATGGTTTAGTTTGAGGCTTTTTTTTTTTTAAAGTAAAGTTTCTGATAAACTGTTCACTACAACTGAAGTATTAATTACTTTGTCAAAATATTTATTCCTTTGTGTGACATGCTAGATTCCAGTGGATATAGCTGATTTCTATTTTATAAATACTTCCTAACTTTACATAAACTATATCATAATAAAACTATTTTTGCATCACCCTTTGCATGCTGTGAATGAGGTTTTGTTTATTGGAGTAACATACGCAAAATAGGCATTTAGGTCAAATGTCAGAAACTTGTCAGAAGCCTAGAGATTTATAATGAAGTTTTTACTATTACTACCTGCTATTTTTGCAGAATTTTTAAGGTTTTGGATTTGTTGTCAGCATTTTAAAATCACATAAAAATTCACTTTCACGTGTTCACATGCAATGTATAGTAAGGAAAATTTTATATCCATAATCTAAAGTACATTGGCTTAGATACAGAAACCCTCAGGGGGCCAAAAGGACAACAGAAATACTGATGAGAGGAAGAACTACATCCCATACCTGCCCCCTTATTGACAGATTTATTTGCAATAAAGTGTTACTTTTTGTTTTAAAAAAATGCATCTTACATCATGACCCAAGACACACACACACACAACCACAACCCAAAATTTCATAAAATAATGCACCCTTACTAGGATATACTCTGTAGTATATACTCCTATATAATGTCTCCATTCTATTTCATTACTTAAAATTCTAGTTGTAACCTACTAAATAAATTTTAAATGAAGACTTTTAAAAATATTGTCATAACCTTTGTAATGAAATAAGTGAAAATGTGGGAATCCAAACTTTTATTCAGATAAAAAAATTAAAGTCTGACTACCTATTAGAAAGCAACTTACGGAATTTATAAAACTTTTTTAAAAAATAGAGTACAGGCATGTAAGGATACATATTTTCAGTGTGCTTTTCCAGTTTAAGGATGTTTCAGTAATTTTCTACTCATTAAAAGTTATTCTAGTCAAATAAACACACTAGTTTAATATGGTATTTTAACACACTTTTTAAAGCTATTTTCCCCTAAGATCAGGAACAAGACAAGGACATCCTCACTATATTCAACACTACTGAAGATCCTCACCAGAGAAACCAGGAAGGCACCTATATTGAAAAGTAAAAGTATCTATTTGCAAATGACATGATCTTGTATACAGAGAATCCACACAAAAAAATATATCAGCCCTGGCTGGTGTGGCTCAGTGGACTGAGTGCCGGCCTGCGAACCAAAGGGCTGCTGGTTCAATTCCCAGTCACCACCGCACATGCCTGGGTTCCAGGCCAGGTCCCCCAGCTGGGGATGTGTGAGAGGAAACTGATCAATGTCTCTCTCATACATTGATGTTTCTCTACCTCGCTTTCTCCATCCCTGCCCCTCTCTAAAAAGTAAATAAAATCTTAAAAAAAAAAAAAAAAAGTTCAGGTTTGCAAGATACAAGAGGCATACACAATAACAAATTTTATTTCTATAACTAATACTGAACAAAGTGATTCCATTTGTGAAGTCAAAAAAAATTTTTTTTTAATGTAACACTTGTACACTGAAAACTACAAAACATTAAAGAAATTAAAGATTTAAATAAAGGGAAAGGCATCCCATATTCATGGGATGGAAGACAAAATTATTGTTAAGAATGGCAGTACTCCCTAACTCGATTGTAGATTCAACACCATCCCTATCAAAATCCTAGCTGCTTTTGCAGAAGTTGATCAGCTGACCCTAAGATTCATATAGAAATATAAGGGGACCCAGAATAGCCAAAACAATGTTGGGAAAGAAAAAGAGGACTCATGCTACTGGGTTTCAAAACTTACAACAAAGCTTCAGTAATCATGATAGTATATATGGCCCTGACCTGGGTGGTTCAGTTGGGCGTCATCCACAAAGCAAAAGGTAGCCAGTTCAGTTCCCGGTCAGGGCACACGCCCAGGTTGCGGGTTCAATCCCCAGTTGGGGTGCGCACAAGAGGCACCCAATCAGTGTTTCTCACATTGATGTTTTTCTCCCTCCACCTCTCTAAAAATATTTTTTAATGCATACGGATTGGCATATAAATCAATAGAACAGAACTGAAGATCCAGAAATAAGCTCTTACATTTATGATCAATTGATTTTCAAAAGCATTCTAAGACCAGTGGGAAAAAGTAATTTTTCAACAAATGGTACCGGGACAACTAGCTATCCACATGCCAAAGAATCAAGTTGGGCCCCCTCTGTTTCACACCATACACAAAAATTAACTCAAAATTGACCTAAGTGCTAGGAGTGTCAGGCTCTTAGGGAAAAAAATAGAAGCAAGTCTTTGTGACCTTGGGTTGGGCATTAGTTGTTTAGATATGACACCAAAGCACAAACGGCATAAGTAAAAACAGGTAAACTGAGTTATATCAGAATTAGTAACATGCTGCAAACAATACCATCAAAAGTGAGAAGACTTCCCAAATGATGGGAGAAAGTATTTGCAAATCATCTCTGATAAGGGACTAGCATCCGGAATATACAAGGACCTCTTATAACTCAACAATAAACAACCCAATGAAAAAATGGGCAGACATGATTAGACAGTTCTCCAAAGAAAACATATAAATAACCAGTAAGTACATGAAAAGATGTTCAATGTCAGTCATCAGGAAAATGCAAGTCAAACTCAGAATGAGATCACCTCATAGGCTGGCTAGAATCTGAAACACGGGAAATTTCATTGGTGACGGTGTGGAGTAAAAGGGACCCTTGTACAGTGCAGCACAGTCACTTTGGAAAATAGTCTTACAGTTTCTCGAGTGGTCAAACAGGTTATGTGGCCCCACAAGTCCACTGCTAGGTATTTACTCAAGAGAGATGAAAACACATGTCCACACACGTGTGAATGTTTATAACATTATTTGTAAATAGCCAAAAGGTGGAAACCACCCAAGTGTCCATCAGGTGATGGACAAACAAAATGTAGCACATCCACACAATGGACCATCATTCAGCTGTACAAGGAAGTGAAATACATGTTACAACGTGAATGGCCCTTGGAAACCTGTTAAGTGAAAGAAGGCAGATAGAAAATGCCACGAATTGTTGGATTTGATATATGTGAACTCCACAGCAGGTAAATCCATGGAGACAGGAAGCATATTACTGGTTGCCAGGGGTTGGGGTTGGAGGTGATGGGAAGTGGTCACCAATGGGAGTTTCTGGGGTGACAACATGTTCTAGAATCAGACAGTGGGGATGGTTGCACAACTTGGCTAACACACTAAAAACCACTGAGTTGCCTACTTGAAAACAGTGAATTTCATGGTATAGTGCTTTAAAATACAATGTAGTTGTGTTGATTCATTCAAATACTGGTGTGGTAGTTGCTGGCAGACTGTGAAGTCTGTGTACTACTACCATGACAATGTTTCTTTAATCACAAGGGTCGCAAGAGTTTAAAATATTTTCAACTTAATTGTGCCAATGAGTGATTCACTTTGCACGTCAGGTTTGCTGTTACGCTGCATCACTGCCCCACAGTTTAAATGACAGCGAACTGAAACCACGAGGCCGAGTCTGTGGGGTTGGGGAGGTGCCGACTCCTCCCATGAAGTAACCGCCCACCCTCCTGGAGGAAAGTACTACTACTTTCCAAGTTTCTCTAGGGGGTCAACTGTAATAGCATGAAAAATAAAATATAATTTTAAAAGTTTCTCTATGGGTAGCTGGGACAGAACCTCACAGGCAGAGAGCAGCTTCAGAAGATGCACTCCACCAGCCCTGTCCAGTTGGCTCCACTGGCCATGCCTGTGGGGGTCAGACAGAGGGCACGCCACTATCCCAGGGATCTCCTCAGTCTGACTGCCCATGGCTGGACTGGCCCCCACATAACCACTGCTCAGTGTAAAGTCACTTACTAGGCCCAAAGATCTTCCAAATCAACTTAAGATAACTACTTAGTTCATCTGCTCTTAACGGCCACTGAAGCCTGATGTGAACTCCACCAGCTCACCTGGCAGACCAGACAGGCCAGAGTCAGCTCCTGGTCCTGGTCCTGGTCCAAGGCTGGCTACCCCTTGTCACACCTCTCCTGTCAGAGCAGGGTGCGGCCAGGCCACAGGTCAGGGGCTCTGGTCATGTGCAAATACCTTGTCTAAATGGACACAAAGCAACGTCCAGATAGAGGCAGATTTTAGTCCTGTCCCCGCAGCGCCCCCTGCCTTCTGAGGTTTTCTTCCATTGCAAGTTCTTTTCAGAAAGGTTAGTATTATCTAAAACTCTTCCCGGTACTGCAAAGATGATGATAAGATAATATAAAGTTAGACTAAAAATTATGAGATGACATCACTTCACAATTCTTAAAACATCAGACTAGATTGCTTGGCTAGATTACTTCACACACATCCGATGCTGTGCTCTGCACTGGAACGCCAGCCTGCTTCTGGGAGAAAGGGGTGCACTCACGGCTAAGACCTGGGCACTGGGGGCGCGACTGCACACGTGCCTTGCGTCACAGGTCATGCAGAGAGGCTGCAAACAGTACCAGGAGCTGTATTTCTTGGAAACACTTTGGGACATCCCCAAGGAACACCTTCAGGTCTTACTGAGAGACTACCATGTTCACCAGCAGTTTCTATGTGGCTGTATGCTGCCTCTTCCCCGCAAGCGTTTTACTTGTTTAATGAAGAGCAGCCATGATTTGAATGGCCAAGTAAAAGGCAAAGACACACAGTGCTGACCCTCCAGAAGGAGAGCATGTGTATTCATTCAGGTGTGCCGGGTCCAGGACAATAAGGCTCTGTCACTCAGGAGACAGTGTGTAACTGCTCCCTTTTTCAGAACATACTCTGCCAGAGTAGACTCAGATTTTAAAAAGTTTAATGTAAAACCATTTCTTGTTACTTTTGATCCATATATTATAGTTTATAGCTTCAATTAAATATGAAAAATTAACTTTAGAGTTTACTTGTCTAATGCTGTAAGTCAAAGGTAGCTTTAAAAAAATGGAAAACCATGCAACACTGAACAGTTCCACCTCCCCTCACCCTACCCCTGTTGCTGTGTGACTGTGACTGATGGGAAGGGGACTCACAGGACACTGGACAGACCTGAGCACAGGCTGCACAACACACGCACAGGAATACAAGCTGGTAAAACCACCAATCATTCAGCTGTTATCTGAGCTCCCTAAGGATACGTGTTCTGAAATGATAACTTGGAATATTTCACAAACGTATGTAAGGTACCTGAATTACCTACGGGTGTAAAACCCTGAGCTGAGAATAAACATGGATCTGAAGGGTACCACAACCAGAAACTGGTTTCTCCTCGTTGCGTAACTCATGGCTGATTACACTGACCCAGAGACGTGATTTAGTGAACTCCACAGTTATTCATTCAAGTGAAAGCCACTTCTCAACACACAACAAAAGTAGCCTGGATGTGAGAATAGTAACATATGAAAAAAGCAGCAGGTTCTGGCCTTCCCAACAGAGGACACACTGGACCACATGAAAACGGGGAGCTGCCAGGGATGCACATCCTCATGGGCGCTTGCTTTACAGGGTAATCAAGCACAGAAACCTGGGCAGGAGCGGGGCATGCCTGCTGCAGGGGCAACTGACGCCCACGGGGGCCTGGAGGGCAGCACCCTGCCCCTGCCCCGCCCAGCACTGCTCTCCTGTCGCCTGACTTCCTTCCTAACCACTGTCCTTTCCCTCTTCTGACTCAGACCTGCCACTAAGCCTAAGAAGCCGGTGACAGCAGGGATAAAGAGACTGTCCACCTCAAGCCAAGCCCAGGGTTCAGCTGTGCTGGGTGGGGACCAGGCCAGTCCAGCCCGAGAAGAGGGTCTCATTCCGGAGACACCCAAAGGGCTGAGCTCATGGAATCCGCCACGGGGGCGGGGGAGACTCTCTAGAATCAGGAAAGGGGATCAGCCGTTCAACCCCGAAACAGGCCTCACACCTTTCCTGTGCAGCTGAAGGAGAGAAAGCCACCTGTTCTCAGGCCAGGCACCAGGCGAGGCGCCTGCAAGCACGCTTACCGGAAGCTGTGGCTGCATTTACTCGGGACAGAAGGAAAAACCAAAGCTCAGTCCAGAACAACTGACCCGTTTAGTTCACTTTAGTATTTTAATGAATGAGGGTTTAGTTTGAGTGATTTTTTACAGTGAGGCTTCTCTCAAGCAGAATGCAGAGCCTGACATCATAACCCGCAGCAGCCCTGGGCCGGCCACAGGCTGGGCTTGGGCCCCACTCCTCGTAGGTCTGGTCTGGTCTCAGCTGGTGGCACCAGAAGTTCTGCGGCATTAAACACCTCTCTCTCCTCCAACTCAAGACAGAGGTGAGAGCGCAGCTTCAGTGACTTTTCTTTCCTTGTGGGAAAAAAGTATACTTTGTAGGGTTAAACTCTTCCCAAATATGCTCAAATTCTTCCAGAAAAAGCTTCACATAGTCTTCATCCTCCATAATCAGAACGTTTTCTCTGTTGTTCTGAATGGCTTGTGTGGTCCAGTTGAGGGAACCAGTGATCAGCACCTTCCTGTCCACTATTGCAAACTTGTGGTGCATGTAGCCCAGGTCCTGATCGTGACGAACCTGAATACCTGCAAAAGGGCAAGTTAGCTTTCACTACCGCCTCTACAACACTCTTCTACTCACATAGCTAAGCTTCTCCTCAAGTGAGGACCATTTGCTAACAGCTACTAAATTTGCTATTTGTCTCCAAATTGGTGGGAAAGGGGCAGAGCTTGTCACTTGGGCAGGTGGTAGTGGCTGAGCTAGACAGCGACCAGCTACATCCAGCTCACAGGAGGGGACACAGATGGTCCGGAGGGCAGCAGGGACCGTGGCAGACACGCAGACACTGCTTTCCTAACATTATTCAGTTTTCTTTGAGAACAGCCCACCTGCACCCTACCGGCACCTCTGGAGGCTGAGCCCACCAAGAGCACCTTCATTCCCCGACCAGAGGCCATCACAGCGAACACGACTGGCTGGGGTTTCCTTGCCTTTGGCCTCTCACTTTTGTCCGGAACTGGAATCCTAGTAAACACCCCCAGGGTGGGAGATGCACCCCACCCGTAAGGAGAGGGCCTGGGCCTCAGGGGAGTAGCACAGGAGAGAGCAGGCCTGGGCGAGTGGCAGCCAGAGAACTAAGGGTCCCCGAAGCCAGCCAGCTCTGGCCCAGGGAAGTCCCCGCCTGCATCTGGCCTGACTGCTGAAGCAGAAAGCGTCCTAACAGACACAGACACGATCCTGTTTCCTTCAGAGAGCCCGGACTATGACCTCTTGTTTCACTGCCCACGTCTCTCCCACCGCTCCCAACCCCCCGGTCAGCCCACTGGACGTCCACCCCGGAGTCGGGCCGTTAGAGGTGGGACCGAAGGCTGCTTTGCAATGGGTTTGCCACACTTAGCACATAAAACACAGATGCCCACACTAAATCGGGATTTCAGCGGGGCGACAAGTAATTTCTGAAGGGAAGCGTGTTCCGTGCAGCACGGAGGCAGACACTAAAACCTGCTCGTCCCTTCTGTGAAGCTGACTGCTTACCTTGGCACCCGCCTTGAGAGCTCGCCCTCCTGCCCCCAGGGCACGCTGCCCACCCTCTTCCTCATCTGCTGTGCGCAACCCACCAGCAAATCCTGCCAGGGCCACCTGCAAACGGAGCTTAACTCCAACCATTACTGACCCCTCCCGCACCCCTACGAAGCTCTCCCACCCACCTCCGGGCTCCCATTCTGATTGGGCGCCACCCACTCCCGCCTGAAGCCCACGCCCCTCAGCACAGCCCCGACAGGCCCTGTGAAGCCCTCAGTCCCTCCCGCCCTGCGGCCCGCCCAATGCCCCCTGCATGAGGCTAGCCCTCCGCGTCTGGTGCCCTGCAGCCTCTCCTCCTCACCGCCTCCACCTTTGACCCCAGGGAACACCTTGCTACGAAGAGAGCAGTTGTACTTGCTGTTCCTCAAGCTAGGAGCCCCGCCCCCGCCCCCCCCCACGCCTCTCGCGCTGCGGAGCCCGCTGGCATGTCGCCCCCACTCGCCTGCTTTCTCGCCCTTCCCGGCCCCCCTTGCCCCTGGGAGAGCACCCGCTTCAGCGGGCTTCCCCGCTGGGTCCTGCTCCTCACCGGGGCCCTCGCACCTGGAACAGGCAAGCAGCCCCGGGCAGGCAGAGGTGTTTGCTGAAGAGACAGAGGACCAGCGATGGCTGGGGCGCCTTCAGGGAGGACTCAGCCAGCAAGAGAGCTGGGAGCTGGCAGCAGTGCCCCTTACGGCGCTTTCCAAACCTGAGATTTTGCAGTTCTCTAACAGCTGCCTAAATAAAATGGCCCAAGCATGCGTTTCCCATTAAAAGGACCAACAGATCTGGGACAACTCATGACTGCCAGGAGGCGTGGAAGTGAACATCCTCACTGTGAACTGCTTCCGACTCGGCCTACGCGGAAGCCACGAGCACCAGAGGATGGAAGTGCTCTGCCGCCTGCAGAGCCCCGGGCGGAGCGGGGAAGCTGAGCCCGGCTCAGCACAGGCTTCTCTGCCTCCAGGGCCAGCAGAAGCCTGGGCTCATGTGACTCAGGGCATGGCGGGACCCCAGGCAGCCTGCACAGCTCTCTAGGCTCTTCTGTCTGTCACTGGGCTACCAGAATCGAGGGGCAGAAAGGAGGTCATGGCGGAATGACTTTCCTGAGTGGTCCGAGACATTCAGCCAACATATAAAAACGCTAGGACCAGAGCCTGCTGGCAGGACGCTGCACCACACAGAGGGAGAAGGGGACACAAGAAACTCCCATGAAGACCTGGGTCTGCTCTGTCCCCCACCCCAGGAAGAGAGGCCAGCTGACCAGAGATGTCTTCCCAGGTGTTTGTAGCTGCAGAAACAAACTGCTTACCAACTAAGTATTTTAGTTACACTTTTTAGAACACTTTTTATTCACTTCAGAAGCCCCCAGCACGAGATTCATTAGTGTACTTAGGTGAAATGCCTCTTCCTCCTTTAGCTCTTTGACATCCCTGGTTCCCATTCCCTACGCCCCCGCATCCCCCGCCTGCAGCTTCCTGGGAGATAACGGGGTGCTTCAAACTGAAAATAAACAAAACCGCGTTCTACTTTGAACAGCCCGTTGCACCCGCAGCTGCCCAAGGCTAGACCGCTAACAAGGCTCACAAAAAAATCCCCCTTTGTGCTCTCCCCCTATAAAAGAAACCCCTTCTCCCCTAGAAAGGCGGAGTCCTAGCCACCGGAGGCAGGGCTCCCTCCCTCCCGCTTGCTGATTCCCGCAATGAACTTCCTTTTTTCCTGCTCACCGCGTCTTAATGGCCTTCTGCGACTCCGTTCTTACACTCTTCGGTCCTGCCGCCCGGCCGCTGCAGGCCGTGCACCGGACAGTCACAGACAGCCTGCTGGTGGGTGCACTTGTGGCTTCATTCTTAGCCTCTCCTCATCTCCCAGGTACTGACAGGCTAAGCCACTCTCCCTTCAGGCCGCAACCATCCAACAGTGGGCCGCGCTACACCTCCCGCTCTGCCCAAACACTGGCGTTCCCCACTGGGTCCCAAGGCCAACCTGGGTCTCAGGAATGCGGGGGACCCCAGGGGCTCCTCTGTCCACCTCCCGGGTGTGTGTGGGGGGGGGGGGGGGGGCGCACACCTCTGGCCTCTGGGAGTCCCCAGACCTTCCTCCACTAGATGGGAACACGCAGCCGGCTCACAGATTTCTGGCATGACACCCCTCTGCACAAAACCGCACCCACCACGTAGCGGCAGGAGCCCTTTATGAATGGCCCTGGAGTCTCTCCTGGATAAAATGTCCTGGCCTCACAAAGCCACCATGGGAAATAAATGGGGTCTCACCTATACTCGGGCACCTTCTCCCAAGTATCTGCTTTAGACATTCTTCTTTCTGCCTAGGGTCCCGGGTACCAGGTCTTCCTCCCAGCCCACGCCCCCCGCCTGCGCATTCAGCCTACCTGCCCTGCGGAGCAGGCCGATCTGCGAGCCTTTGAGCGCCATGTAGTCGCAGTCGGTGATGACGCGGACGCGCACCCCGCGCTGGTGCAGCAGCTGCACTGCCCGGCCCAGCTGCGGGCTGGAGAAGGCGAACAGGCAAAGCTCCAGGCTCACGCGGGCGTCCAGCAGGGCGCGCAGCAGGCGGCTCAGGGAGCTCTCGCTGTGGGGCAGGCCGCACCGACAGCCCGCGGGGTACGCCGACGGCCCCGCGCCCGCCGCCCGCAGCAGGGCCTCCGTGCAGGTCACCTGCGACGGGAAGAAGAGAACTTCGTGCCGCGGCCTCCGCCGCCGCCTGGCCCGCCACCAGCACAGCGCGGAGTGCAACACCTCCATGGCCAGCGCGAGGCCCAAGGCCGCCACCGCCACCGGCTGCCAGCGTAACTTCCCCATGGCACCACCGCCTGCAGAGGCCCACGATCCCGCCACGCCCAACGGCCGCGCGCCTCCCAGCCACGTGCTACAGCTGCCCAAGGCCCTCCGCCCCGCTGCGCATGCGCGCCCGTGGGCCACGTGCTACGGCCGCCCTCCGCCCACTGCGCCTGTGCGACCCGCCCACCGGCCACTGCGCCTGCGTGCCGCGCCACACGCGACCGTTGCTTTTCACCCACAGCCCCACTGCGCAAGCGCATCCCAGCGACCACGCGCGACAGCCCGCACCACTCAGCTGTGCGCGCGGACCACCAAGGCCAGAGACTGCCCTCTATGCTCTACCCGCAGCCCACGAAGCCTGGGACAGCCCAGCTCCTCCTTACTCGTGGGGCCAGAGCCGTGCTGATTTTCTCAGTTCCTACTCCCTTTGCCATTGGGGAGGCGCTGGGAGAAGGAATGCCAAGTAGCTGAAGAAGGTGAGGGTGCTGACAGCATGGTGGGGTGGGGTGGGCACCAAGCCCCGCGTTAGGGCTTTTCTCCGACCCTCCCAATGGAACCTTCTGTTATTCGAAGATACTGTTCTGCTTTAAGCATAAACAGAGTGCGGAATAAGGCCGTGGTCCTATACTAGCAAGAGCTGGGCTCACCGTCTCTCTTGGGCGGGGTGCTCTGTTATCTAACAGAAAAGGGGAAAAGAAAGGATAAGAAGTTTTTCCTGTTTGCTGAATCCTGGTCGGTGGTTCCGATAGCCAAATCGAAGCCTCTCTGTGGTCTTGAAATGGAAATGATATATCCTCTACAATAGTTTCATGACTTTCATTGTTTAAAAAGCCGACCCCTGGATGGAAGAAGCTGACCTGTCACTTTGGAAGACTTATTTTGCCTGGAAACTATACGGCTAAACACCAAAGGAAATACACGTGAACACTGTTTCTCTGGGGGTGGGGGGAGGTGGTTAGCAATTCTGGAACCGCTGAACGCATGCACTGGGGGGTGACTGCATTAGTAAGATGCTGGCAGGTCGCCACAGCCAGGGTTCTCTCTGTTGGGTGAGGGAAGTTAGGGGTACGTATGGCGGAAAGATAAAATGATCCTTGTGAGAGATACATATGAACTCATGTTTAGCTTAGTATGTATGTTAATAGAGATAATGACAGCACAGCCAGCAGTGCGTACACCTGGCTCCCAGGTCTTGGTTTCTGGATACCAGTCTCCAATAAAAGGAACCAGAGCTCCTTTGAGAAATGACTGATTCTAGGACTGAGCAGGGGAAACAAGATGAACTTGAGGCATCTTATACTTCCAGAAATTAAGGAACTGCCAAGTTCATGATAAAAAGGAGTCCTGACGTGTGGCTCAATGGGTTGGTGGGCATCGTCCCACAAACTGAGAGGTCACTGTGTTCTGTTTGCTGGTCAGGGCACGTGCCTGGGTTGCGGGCCAGGTCCTCAGTTAGGAGTGTGCGAGAGGCAACCAACTGATGATTCTCTCACACATGGTTGTTTCTCTCCCTCTTTTTATCCCTCCCTCCCCCTCTCTCTGAAAATAAAATCTTTTTAAAAGCAGGAACAACTTAGAAACTGCCGCAGACAGAGGAGACTGGGGATATATGACAACTAGACACGTGTGGTACCCTCGACTGACTGGATCCTGGAATGGAAATATGACATTAGTGGAAAAACTGGCAAAACCTAAATAAAGCCTGGAGTTTAATTAATAGAAATGTACCAGTGCCAGTTTCTTCACTTTGACAAATGCATGGGAGTAAGATAAGATGCTAACAATAAGGGGGAATGGGTTATTGTAACAGGGTAGGTGGGACCAGCCGTGGATGAAAAAACAGGGGACCCCAGGGCAGCAGATTAAAATCGCAGCCAGGCAGCCGGTGCCTTCCCAGAGGGTGGGGCTGCGGAAGGAGGCTGCTGCCACCAGCGGACGGTAAACGGAGGCAACAGGACTGTGAGAACATCCTGGCGGCCGAGCCACTCTTGACGCAGCCGGTGGGGAGCGGAGAGGAGAAACTCGCATAGCGCCTGCGTGAGCTGCAGGGCCGGCTGCCTCCACCCGGGACAAACAGACGCTGGTGCACCTGTGCGCAGCTGGAAAACTTTCGTCCTGACTAAAAATGGCAGCTGCAAGATGGTCAAAGACACCGGGGAGCCGACAAAAATGGCAGACACTGACGCTCAGTCCTGCAGGACTCTCTGAGCCCAGCCTTTAAAACAGCGCACTGGGAAACACAAGGTCTGTAAGCTTTTTGCCCTCCCCCTGGCTAGCCCGGCAGGCCGCAGAGAACCCAAGGTCCTGAGACTCAGCAGGTCCCCAGAGACTGCGTGGTTTGGGGACATCCTCCACACCCCGCCTGCACCAAAGACTGCAGCAGAGCTGGTGACGCTGTGGGGCATCTGCCTGGCCTCACACACAGGCACACCGGGGAGCTGCCGGCCGGAAAAAAGCGGCTACAGAGCAGAGAAACTGATGCTGCGAGAAGGACTCAGGCAGGTGCATACAGACACGTTGAGAGAGGCTTGGAGCAGAACTGTGACCTGCAGTGCCCAGCTGCAGACCTCCGCGTTTCTTAAAGGGGCGGTACTTTTAAGTAGCATATTCTGAAACTGGTCTGGCTTGGCAGAGGGCGGCTGGGCTATTCGTTTTTGGGTGTTTTAAAGGGAGCAGGACTTAACACCAGAAACCTGCCATTATTCTGAAACTGTATATAGCCTGTAAATAAACAACGCCTTTCCTTTTTCACTAGACTCTTGTCTCTGAAGTCACACCCCTTGGAGATAAGCAGTTGAACCCCAGTGCTGTTCTGGAACACCATTGGCTGGTTCTGGAACACTGTCTTTAAGTTGAAAATGTATTTAAAATGTTAAACATACACTTTCAATATGCTCTACTCTGAGGTATAACCCAAGAGAAATGAAAGCATATGTCGACACAAAGATATGTATACAAATGTTCACAGCAGGTTATTTGTGAAAACTTAAATCTAGAAACAACACAAATGTCCACCAGCCTGTAACCAGACACTCAAACTTCCGCATACCTACACAGGGGGGTACTGTCTGGACTGCTGATACACAGCGCAATGTTGGGTGGGTTTCGGTTACACTGAGTGAGAAGAGCCAAACAAGACGCGTACATACTGTATGACTTCATTTATGTAAAATTCTAGAAAATGCAAACCGGAGTGATAGAAATCAGATCAGTGGTTGCCTGGCAATGGGGGAAGGGCAGGAGGGGTTACAAAGGAAGACAATATAGATGGATATCTTTATCACCTTGATGGTGGAGATGGTTTCACAAGCATATGTATATGTGGAAATGTGCCAAATTGTATGGTTTAATTAAGCTTAACTTATTGTATGTCAATTATTTTTCAATAAAACTTATTTTTTTTAATATAAAGCCCATGCGTTTAATTCTGACTCTCCCACTGTCCAGCTGCATGGCCTAGGGCAAGTCGCTCCAACCCTTTGAGCCTCACTTTCTTCATTAGTCAGGAGTGAGAAGAGGGGCTTCCAGCTGTTGCAGTATAAAGAGGTAGTCAGTTCCTCTCTGCAAAAAAGCCAAATCGGGGGACATGGCCCAAAACAACCACTTCAGGCCACTGGAAATACCCCAAAGGCAGACACAAAAAAGCATTACTTTTGAAGACTGCTGGAGCTGAGGAAAGGAGTGGCAGGGATCTGTGAGCTTGCTGATGAGACTGCTCCCATCTCCTCACACCCCATGTCAGTTGTAAAAGTGGCAGGCTTGACAATGTGTGATGGCTGCAAACCCCTACAGCTTTGCTGGCTAAACATGGTGGATTTATTTGGGCATGGATGAGAAAAACCAGCGGCTTTACTAGCCCAAGCTTCCAGTTCACATTTCCATGAGTATGGAGTAAGTGGCAGACCAGCCAGAAATGTGACAGGTCCTGGAAGTGGAAAAACACAAGTGGCTAATCCATGCTTTTCACACACTCCTGGCTGACTGGGAAGCTATGCAGGAGTGAGAGACCCAGGAGAGCCCAGGGGAAAGCAAAAGCCAAGGGAGGTTTGAAAACATTCCCAATGCACAGACTGGTGAGCAGAGGGTGGGAGTCCCACAGGCTCAAAGTATATGGGTACGACCTCTGCCAAAACCATTGCCTAAGTACTATGTTAGGAAGACACAGGGAAGACCCCCAAGGAATAATTTAAAGGAATTTTTAAAAACCTGAGAGGCCACACCTGTGGTTGTGCACTGCACTGGGGCAAGACTGCAGTTTAAGTCCAGGCAAGCTGCCGAAGAATAGCAATCTCAGAAAAATATGAGAATTCAGAGTAGCTACATTATAGTACCTAAAAAATCCAGTTTTCAAGATTTTTTGTCTTTAACCTTTTGCACATTAATTATAATGTGTCTTGGTGTGGGCCTCTTTGGGATCATCTTGTTTGGGACTCTGCATTTCCTGTACTTGTATGTCTATTTTCTTCACCAAGTCAGAGGCATTCTGTCATTTTTTTCAAATAGGTTTTCAATTCCTTGTTCTCTCTTCTACTTCCAGCACCCCCATCATGCAAAAGTTTGTATGCTTAAAGTTGTCCCAGAGGCTCCTTACAATATCTTTGTTGGGAGGGGGGACTCCTTTTATTTTTTTCTGTTCTGATTGGGTGTTTTTTTGCTTCCTTATATTTCAAAGCACTGACTTGATTTTTGGCTTCATCTACTCTACTGTTGATTCCCTGTAAGTTATTCATTATTTCAGTTAGTATGTCATTTCTGACTCCATCTTTTTTATGGTTTCTATGTCCTTTTTTATGCAGTTGAAGTTTCCTAAGTTAACTACTCTTCCCCGAAGTTCATCGAGCATCCTTATAATTAGTGTTTTGAATTCTTTTATCTAGTAAATTGCTTGTCTCCTTTCAGTTTAGTTCTTTTTCTGGAGTTTTGTTCTGTTCATTTGGCACGTTTCTTTGTCTCCTCACTTAGGCAGCCTCCTTGTGTTTGTTTCTATGTATTAGGTAGAGCTCCCTTGTCACCTGGGCTTGGTAGTGTGGCTTAAGATAGTAGGTGTCTTATAGGGCCCAGTGGTATAGCCTCCCCTATCACCCAAGCTGGACACTCAACTTGCATGCTCCACCCCTGCTGTGTGTTTGGTGTATATTTTCCTGTTGTAGTTGGGCCTTGGTTGCTGTGGGTACATCAATTGGAAAGATGTAACCCACTGTTGATCCACTGCAGTGACTAGCTGTGCCCACTGACCATCGTGGATGGTAGCTGGGCAGGGGCTCACCCTACAGAACAGGACTTACTTCAGCGGGGCTCTGGTGCCCGCTGACTCCCTCCTGGAACGTGTGGCTGTGGAGGTGGCTGGGTTCTGACGTGGTCTGATGCTGCCCACTGCGTGTGCTGCTGCCGCCTCTGAGACCCAGCTATACCTGGGCTGCTTCCAAATCCTGGCTATTGTAAATAATTATTTGGAAGAAGCTCAACTGTAAATTAGTAGATGAGTGGATAAAATACTTCCTGGCCATAAAAAGGAAGGAAATCTTAACCTTTCTAACAGCAGGGATGGACCTGGAGAGCATCATGCTAAGCAAAGTAAGCCACTCAGAGAAAGACAAGTACTGTATATGATATGATCTCACTCATATGTGGAATCTAATGAAAAAAATTAATAAGCAAAATAAAGACTAACTCATAAATAGAGACCAGGCTGACAGCTGCCAGGGGTGGCTAAAGGGCAAGTTGAAGGGTGGAGTGACTGAGCAAAAAAGAAAAAGGGAGGAAAACTACGGATATGGGTGATTGTGGGGGAGGAGCAGTGGGGAAGGTGAAAGAGGGGATAAGGGGGATAAATGGTGATGGAAGGAGACTGGACTTGGGGTGATGAGCACACGATGCCGTGTACAGACGGTGTGTTGTGGAATTGTGCACCTGAGACCTGTGTAATTTTGTTAATCAGTGTCACCCCAATAATATGTACCTATCGATCATCACCTTAAGTATAAACAGATTAAATGCTCAATCAAAAAACATACAGCAGGTTAATGGATAAGAAAACAAGACCCACATATATGCTACCTACAACAGACAAACCTTAGAACAAAATACACAGAGACTAAAACTAAAAGGATGGAAAAAGATATTTCATGCAAATGGAAATGAAAGAGAAGCTGAGGTAGCAATACTTATATCAGACAAAATAGACTTTAAAACAAAGGCTATAGTGAGAGACAAAGAAGGACACTACGTGATGATAAAGAGGTCACTCTTAACAAGAGGATATAACCCTTGTCAACATATATGCACTCAGGAGCACCCAAATATATAAAGCAAATCTTGATGGACAAAAAGGGAGAGATCAACTGTAAGACAGATAAGAGTGGGGATTTTAACACCCCACCAACACCAATGAATAGATCTTTTAGACAGAAAATCAAAAATGAACAAAGCAGCTTTAAATGACACACTAGACCAGACAGATTTAGTTAATATTTTCAGAGAACTTTATACTAAAGCAGAATATACATTCTTTTCAAGTGCACATGGAGTATTTTCTAGGGCTGAGCACATGTTAGAACTAAATATGAGCCTCAATAAATCTAAGAACACTGAAATCATTATCAAGCATCTTCTCTGATCACAATGTTACACACCAGAAAGCATTTACAAGAAAAAGACTAAAAAACACACAAACACATGAGGCTAAATAACATGTTACTCAACAATGAATGGGTTAACAATGAGCTCAAGGAAGGAATCAAAAGATACCTTGAGATGGAGGCTTAAGACTGACACGCTTAGTCTCCCCCTACAACTAGAAAGGAATACAACTACCTCAAAACAAAAGATAACTAGAAATTCCAGAAAATAAAACTACACGGAAGCCCAACATAAGAAGTTATAAACCAGCGGTGCTCACTGGACGGGTAGGAGGGGCAAAATCAGGCGGTGCTGTTTGTGGTAGCAGCGGGGACAGCGGCAGTGTGAGCAGTCCCGGCTGCAGTTGAGCCCCAGCAGCTCACGACCCCAAGGCAGGGAAAGGCAGCCCTTCTACTGCCTCGGAGGGTGAGGCCCAGAGGGCGGGAGGACGGATTCCGGTCTCCAAGCAGAGAATAACGGCAGGAATCCATCTTGGACCCCCACCCCCACTCTAAGCGTTGCAGCAGAAAGCAAAGCAAAACACAACACAAATCTGTCAAAATGAGGCAGACAACTATAGAAATCCAGTGATGCAGCTCACCAGGTAGCAGATGAAGAATGTGACAGACGAACAAATAAGAAACCTTTCAAAGGCTCAATTCAAAGCTATAGTTATTACAGACTTAACAAAAGATTTGGGACAAGACCGAGAAGGATTGAAAGCCACTCACACTGAAATGAACGAAAACACATACGAGACAAGTGGTGAGAATATAAAATCCAGAGATCAAATCAACAAACTGGAACACAGGGAAGGAACAAACAGTCAACCAGTGCAGAAAGAGGAAACAAAAAGTGAGGAAAGTGAGGAGAGGCTCAGAAACCTCTGGGACAGCTATAAGAGATCAAACATATGGATTATAGGATTGCCAGAGGGTGAAGAAGAAGAACTAGAAATTGAAAAATTATGTGAAAATATAATAAACCAGAACTTCCCAACTTGGGGAAGGAAACAGACTTACATGTCCAGGAAGCAGAGAGTTCCAGAAAAACTGGAACCAGGGAGAACCACTCCAAGACACGTTATAATCAAATTGTCAAAAATTAAAGAGAGAATCTTAAAAGCAGCAAAAGAGAAGAAAAGAATCATGTACAAAGGGGTCCCAATTAGACTATCAGCTGATTTCTCAAAGGAGACCATGCAGGCAAGAAGGGACTGGCAAGAAATATTCAAAGTAATGAAAATCCAAAACCTACAGCCACGATTACTCTATCCAGCGAAACTGTCATTCAGAATAGAAGGGCAGAGAAAGTGCTTCCAGGACAAAGTAAAACTGAAGGAATTCATCAGATCCGAACCACTATTATGAGATGTTAAAGGGACTGGTTTAGGAGAAGGAGGACCAAAACTATGAACATTAAAATGAAACTGTATCACAAGAACCAACAACAGAAGCTAGGGAATCGAAACAAAGGCAAACTAAGTAGGCAATGAGAGTGGGAAAAGAATTATAGGTGTGGGGAACATATTGGGGGGAGGTCAGCGGGGAGGGGGAAGGGGGGAAAAGGAGAGAGATGGTACAGGAATTAAGAAGTGTAGTAGGAGGGAATGGAGTAGACAGGAAGAGGTTGAGAAGAACTATATGCACAACCAATGGACATGGACTAAAAGGGGGGGACAAGTGGAGGGAGGGGGGCCACTGGGTGGAGGGGAGCAGAGGGAAGAAAAATTGGGACAACTGTAACAGCATAATCAATAAAACATATTTAAAAAAAAAGATACCTTGAGACAAATGAAAATAGAAACACAACATCTCAAGATATGTAAGACAGCAAAAGCAGTCCTAAGAATGAAATTCATAGTAGTATAAGCCTACCTCAAAAAAAAAAACCCAAAACAAATAAGTTAAACAACCGAACCCTGCACCTGAAGGAACTAGAAAAAGAACAACAAAGCCCAAAGTGAGTAGAAAAAAGGAAATAATGAAAATCAGAACAGAAATAAATGAAACAGTCTAAAAGAATACAAAAGACCAATGAAACCAAGAGCTGGGTCTTTGAAAATATTAACAAGGTTGATGATACAATTTTAATCAGACTCATCAAGAGAAAAACAGAGAGGACCCAAATAAATAAAATCATAAATAAAAGAGGAGAAGTAACCATTGACACCAAAGAAACACAAAGGATTATAAGAAAATACTTCAAACAATTATATGCCAACGAATCGGACAACTGGAACGACTTGGATAAATTCCTAGAAACAATCTCCCTAAACTAAATCAAGGAGATACAGAAAATCTGAACAGACCAATCACAAGTCATGAAACTAAAGCAGCAATCAAAAACTTGCAAGAAACAAAATCCTGGACTGGGTGGCTTCACAGGTGAATTTTATCAGACATTCAAGTAAGAACTAACACCAATCCTTCTCAAAACATTCGAGAGGAGGAAAAACTCCCAAGCTCGTTTTATGAGGCCAGCATTATCTGAATTCCAAAACCAGAAAAAGACAATTCAAAGAACACAGATGCAAAAATCCTCAAACCCAAGAAAACTTCAGTTACCAAACCAATGAAACCACGTAGTCAACATTTTATAAAAATACATCTTTTATTATTTCAATGTTTTTGCATGATACAGATACCAAGTCTCATAAATTTAGTCTTCACATTAAATATATATTAAACAAAAAACTAATCAAGAAAACTGCTGGAAAATCCCTCTAAATCATAAACCCTTATCAAAAATGCACACTGAGGTGATGGAACTATTATACATTAAATCATTATGCTCTGAAAGTTAACAGCAGCCAGGTATAAATGTTAAAGAAGCAATAAAGAACAGCGATGCAGAACGAAACCCCGGCAGGCTGCTGAGCTGCGTGTGCAGTGAGCCGGGCAAGTCAAATGGCCCCACTGAACATTGCAGTAAGTAGCATCTTTGTGCAACAAAGATCAGGGGCCTGTCCTCACACAGTCATTTCAAAGCAATCTCAGGAGAGCTGGCCAGAAGATGTGGCAGTCACGTGACTTCGGAACATCCCAGAGGATCCAACCAGGAGAGGCGCATGCACCCGCTCCACTCCCGAAGGCCGCCCCAGAGCCCAAGCACAACACCAGGGCACTAAAGCAGGTAAGGGTCGGCACCTGTCTGGACCTCTCAAAACTGTAGCAATACATATACACGTGCATATAAAACCTGGAAAACCCGTGCTCCATTTCAGAACAGAAAGTTTTGAATGTTAACCTTAAGAGAGGGCATGAAAATGTGGCTAAAATACCCGTCAGGACTGGCTGACAGGTTTTCCCTATCAATTTTGAGATCTAAGTCCATGAGAGACCCAAGACACGGGGGGGACAAATGCAGGGACCTGTCCTCGCACAAGTCTCCCACTGTCCTCTTCAGGCTGGAGCAACTGAAACAGCATGTGGGACGGCCCCAAGGACGATCCCAGGCCCAAACCCCACGCAGGTCCGGCTCAGCCGCAGAAGTCCCCACTCCTTGCTCGGAAGCAGCTCCACACCACCAGTTCCGGAAACGGGAGAGCAGCCGGGACTGCCAGCAGACAGCCCACCTGAGCTCAGCGGCCAGGGTGGCACCCCACTTCCCGGAAGGTGTTCACAGACACAGCCTTCCGTGGCGGGGTCAGTTACGAGGCTCGGAGGCCGTGGGGCTACGGACAGAGGACATGAGGTGTGACTTGTAGGTTTTGCTCAGGCCTGTCATCCAGAATTTGAGCAGCTTGACGTTGTCCTCCTCGGACGCTCCGAGGATACTCAGGAGTTTCTGCGTGTCCTCTTTGGGTCGGCTGTCCACCTTGGTGAATTTAAAAAGGACCTTCACTTTGCTGCAGAAAACCAAAACAAAACATTCAGATACCACGGCGCCATCACATGAGTTCCGGTCCCGGGCCTGATAGCCTCCAACCCAACAGCAGCCCTGCGAGCAGAGCGGGAAGCCCAACTCTGAAGGGGCGGCTCTGCAGGGCGGCGCCCACACCCCTCACCGCCCAGCGGCCTCGGCCCCACGGACTGCGGCTGGCGCATCAGAAGGGCAAAGAGAGAAAAGAAAAAAAGTTTCCTTAAATTCATGAAAGGCCTTGGTTGATCCTAAGCTTCACTGTATTATTGGAAATCAGGGCCATGTTTGACTAATTAAATTTGACAAAAAGGATACTAAGAAGGCAGAGGCAATAAACTAACCTGCTTTCGTAAAACAGGAACATCTAATACCTGACTCAGATTTTTTAAAGTTAACTGAGCAACTTCCCTTGGAGGCAGAGGTCACCCCCGTCTCACAGGGGAGCAGCCTGAGGCTTGGGGGCACTGGGTCACTTGCTCAGTATTGCCCAGCTAATATACCAAGTGGCAGAGCTGGTATCTGAACTCTCTCCTGGCAGCCACGACTGCCCCTTTCCTCTGGAAGCAGCTCCTAGTCTTCCACGGCAGAAACCCTGCAGCCCTCCCCAGCAGACACAGAGTCGGGGAGTCCCCGGCAGGGCGCACTTACTTCATCCACTCCTCCTTGAGGCAGATGAGGCACTGGTCAACCACATCCACGGACAGATTCTGGTTGGTCAAAGCAGCTTCTATCTTATTCAAAATGGTTGGGCCAACTAGGGACGAGGGTAGCGGGAAGTGGGGTATTCAGCACGGGCGGTGCCCTTCGGGCGGTACCCTTCTTCCCACTCTCGTCCGGGGGAGGCACCCCGCTCAGCAGCACCCACCTCGGTCTGCAGCGACAGGGCTCCCACTGGTTACCACGAACTCGTACTTGCTGAGAGACGGGTCGCCCTCACAGCCGGCCGGGGGGAGGCTGGAGCGGGCGGCCGCGTGGACCTCCACCACGACTGCAAACTCTGCAGCGACACAAGCGCCCTGCTCCTCTCTGCTCCGGGGCCGGCCCCCGCTGCCCCACGTGACCGCGGAGCGACGGGGACAGGTCCCAGCTCCTGAGATCAACGCTTTGCATCTAAATCTTCTGTGACTTATTTGTAAATAGTTAAGGTTTCACTTTTGTCTCTGTTAAACTAACAACATATAATTTTACAGCAACTACTAATTATACATCTCAACTCGCTTAATACTGAACAACCCCATGACCACTAGAGGCCCCACTGTACCCCACTTTACAGACAGGGAAATGGACTCGGCAGCGTGACTCCCCTGAGGTCACACAGCTAGAGGTGGGAAGAATTTCAAGCTGACACCTGAAAGCAGGGCTGACGTCCTGAACACCACCCAGAAAAAAGGCGCTGCCTCTCACACCTGAGACCCAGGCTAGTGCCCAACAGAGGCGGCTCAGGGCTCCCGACAGACAGACCGCCCGCCCGCCTGGGCGCAAGCGCAGCGACTGCCCCTCACGGACGTGCTCAGACAAGGCCCGGCCGCCTGGGAGGCCAGGATGTGCGCCTAGGCTGACTCCTGGACTTCCTAAACCCAAAGTGAGATATGCTGACGTGCTTCCTGGGTGTCTGCCTGGAGGAAGCCTGTCAACGCTGAGGGCGGGCCCGCGCCCAGCAAGTCCACTCTACCAACGGGCGTGAAGGACGCATTTACGGCATATACACAGGGAGTATTTGAGATCATGCTCCTGGTTATGTCATCAGACTTCGCCCACATAAACTCTTATTTTAAAAAGGCATACCCAAGGCAGAAAAAACGTGGAGAGGACAGGAAGCAGGCAGAACAGTGAAAGAGCAAAGGAAGACCATGAGGCTTCTGGGAGATGAAGGCCCGCTGTCACCCCCAGCCTGCCTCTGAACTGCGATGGTGTCCCTGACTCACTGCCGCCAGGCCCCACAGCGACATTGACGCCCACTGGTGGTGTTTCTCCCGCAGGGCCTGGGGCCCGCCCCCAACACAGAGCCATGCCCACAAGCCACCCTCACTGGGAGGCTGTCCAGCCCGACCCAACCCTTAGCCATTTCAAAGACAGAAAACAGGCCCAATGGCGTTAGGAAAGCTGGTCCCGCTTCTGAGGCCAGCAGGCGACGTTCTCAGACGCACAGCTGAGACCCAGCTCCGTTCCGGGGCCAACGGGAAGGGCGCACCTGAGCAGAGCACGTGCGGGGGGATCTGCACGTTCGGGCTGAGCCCCAGGAAGTTGCACCGGTAAGCCTCTTCATACTGGCTGCTGTAGGGGATGCTGCGCACGCAGCCCACCGGCAGCATGGTCTAGAAAGGACATAGTGACTCAGAAGAGCCCGCCCCTGCCTGTCTCCGTCACCCACACGCCACCGACCCTCTGCAGCTGATCCAAAGCCTCCCCCCTCCCAGAAGGCATTCCTGGTCACTCAGCCTCTCAAGGGTGTGTCCTGGCCATTGGTCATACATAACTCATGCTGCCTTCTGCTTTATGGTATTAATTCTTAAGTGATCATTTTATTTCTCAGATGTTTATCTCTTCCCTCCTCCAACAAAGAGATCATCAGCTTTCTGAGAGGCTGCGTCATATCCACTCTGTGCTCTCACAGTCCCAGGCAGGCAGCAGGCCCTCCCACACTCCCTGGTGGCTTTCACAGGTCAGAGCCAAACTCAGGCCCCGGCACCCGGCACACCCCTGGGGCAGAGGCCGCCGGCCGCGCCCACACCCCACCAGCCCATGCACACTGCTGTGCTAATGCTGACGCCGACCTGCTTCTGGCAGCTGTGAGCCACTCCCACGGCTCTGAGAGGGAGTCAGGGGTTGGGGGGGGAGATGGGAATTAGTTATCAATCTATCAGGGCAGCAGAAACTTCTTCCACTGGAAATGAAACCCACGAACACCTGTCATTTCTAACAGTGGAGAAGCACACAGAATTCAGACTCAGGAGCACACCTTGCATCGAGCCACGGATGCCCCGAGGAGTCACACCCCAGTCGGGTGAGTTTTAAAGCCCCCTGGACAATGTGGCCCTGCTATACAAGACACTTACCCGAAGCACCTCAAACGCTGACAGGACAAGCTCGGGGTCTCTGCTCTTCCAGATGACCTGGTTCCCCATGAGGACATGCCAGGCCAGCGTGCGGAAAGACTGGGCGCCCAGGACCTGAGGAACAGAGTTCAGCGCTTTCTGCCCCACCAGTGTCACCTGGGTGTGCGTGAGGAACCTTCCCTGCACAGTCAGGGATGGCAGGTCAGGCGAGAGAAGGCCACTCCTCAGGGAGGCTGGGTGACGGGCCCCAGGTTGGAAGGAGGCAGGTAGAAGCCCCTGGATTTGTACCTAAAACACATGATCTTGCACATTTTATAAGCTCTTTTCCCAATTTTATTTTCAAAACCTTAAAATGGAAAAAGTATTAGCTTTTTGCAACATTTACTTTCCCTCTGTGTACACACTTCATTTTGCTCTACCTCTTTAGAGTCAGGGGCAGGCATCCCGAGACTTTAGGATCCACGAAGAGCAAGGGCTTCTGCTACACAACCCCACGCGCACCACATCCAGAAATGCCACACCTGGGACCGGCCCACACCCGGAGACCTTGACAGCTTGTGTACTTTCGCTCCCGGAGTCACTGGAGTCATGACTGCTCTCCCCGACCCGCCCCCACTCTGCTTTCATCCGGGTCAGCCCCGCTCTCAGCCGCCTGCTGGTCCATGACACTTACAAGTCCAGCCACTGTCTCAGTGTCAACATGAACACACACACACACACACACACACACACACGGAGGCACAACACGACCTCCCACCAAGCCCCACAGCCTTCAAGCACTCCCACCTCCAGGGAACTTCAAGAGTCCTTCCAACTCTAATCCACACAAAGAAAACAAGGACGATTTCAGCAAGTACATGACTCCGATGGATGACCACTTTTCCCCCAGAAGTCCCACAGAGCACCTGCCATTAAATCAGTTCTTACTCCATTTTCTGAAAGAGAATTAACTACCTTCTAATAAAATTCATGCTGATTGTAAAAATAAATACAGAAAAGTATCATAAAAAGGGATGACATGCTCCCGCCATCGAGCAAGCCCTTCCTCCGACCTGACCAAACACCACCTCGGCCCGTGCTATCACAGCTGAGACCCCTGTGTCTGGCACACACACCCACAGTCACGTGTGCCTAACAACTTTTGAGTCAACGACAGGCCACATACACCACAGCGGCAGCCCCGTGTAACTGTAACGGAGCTGAAAAACTCTTCCTGCCTAGTGACATCGCAGCCATTGTAGAGCGGCGCACTGCCCGGGGGCTTGTGGCGACGCCGATGCACACAAACCTGCCGCGCTGCCGGCCCCACAGAAGCACAGCACGCACACCTGCAGTGCAGGCCACCCTCCGCCACCGAGGCCTGCGTGAGCGCTGCTGTGACGCTCGCACGTGATGAGACCACCTGACAACATGCCTCTCCAAACGAATGGCCGCTGCCAAGCAGCGCACGGCTGTAAATGCACATGTCCGCCCCTCACGACGTGCTGCGCATCTTTCTTGGGTTTAATGATAGTCCACTGTTTGAACAAATTCACTATGGTTGGACATTCAAGTTGTTTCCAATTTCTTGTAAGGATAGCCATCATTTTAAATTTGCAAAGCATCTAGGCTGCATGCAAAAAAAAAAAAAAAAAAGCCCTTCAGTTCCTTTAGAAAGTTCTAGGATGACAAGATTAGCAGACCATGAGAAGCCAAGCATCCAGGCCTTTCGTTTAAGAAAACACGTATATCATCCATGAAGGGCAGCCCTAAGGCTGTGGCTAAGACACTCCAGATGCCCGCTGCTGGCTTCATCCACCCACCAGGAAGGTCCCTGGTTATTCCTAACCAACCAATCCCTGCTGGGTCTTTAAATGATGGGCCCAAAGGACAGTGTGCTGGGCGCAGATGAGCTGGAAGGTGAGGCCTGGGCTCTCCCCTGAGCTTCTGCCTGGGGCTCTCCCCTCTACCACCTACCTGTCTCATGTGCCGAAGGGACTTAAAGGCAGACAGCTTTCGGGGCTGACAGTTTTCACAGTCTGAGAGTGAGGAAGAGTCTGTCGGGCACTTGGTCAGCTCCTGCCCTTCTGCATGCTCTGGCAAGACAGGGGCTCTTTCCTCTTCAGCCTCAGAGTTGTCCCAGCCTTCTGATTCCTCTTCCAAATCTGCGAGACGGACAACAAAGACAGTTACAAAACGTGCTGCCCTCGGACTCCTTCATTTCCTGGATGCAACAGTCTCTTTACGTGCCCACTTCAGCACAAGATGCTTCATGGTTAACCCACCAGAAGATACTGAGTCCTGGTTTTGGTCTAGACTACCTGTTACCCTCGGAGCCTTGGAGTGGGCCAGCAGGGCCCAGTCTGCTGTGTACCAGCCCAGAGCCTCACTCTGCATTGTCAGGCAGACACCTGCAAGACAGCCCGCCGTTCACTGTCAATAGGAAAATTTGAGCAAGCGACAGGAAGGACCGCAGCTAGCCTTTACAGAGCTCCTCCTCAGCCAGGCCCTGTTCTAAGGGCTTCCACACATTATTTCATTCAATCCTTTCAATGGTCCTGAGGTCTATACTATTCTCCCCGTTTCAAAGAAACATCTGTTATTTGAATTAATCTTCCTGACAATCGCCACAAACGGTGAGACCCACAAGGGAGGGGCGTGGCCCTACACAGGAATGCAGGCCAGCACAGCAGGGCTGGAGCCAGGCGGGTCCCATCCGCCAGGACGCACAGGGAACCTCTGTGGCCAGAACACAAACCACGAAGTGACAGGAGGCCCTGCATTTCCATCTCTGCTGGTGTGTCTCCTGATAAACTTGGCTCTGTTTTAGGAAAGCTCACCAGCAGACCACGCCTCCCACCCTCCCCATAATAATACGCTGTGCTAGGGCCGGCCACTGCTCCACAACGCGGTGGCCTCTGCCCTGAACACGTTCTGCTCTCGCTGAAATGCTATTCGCTTTTCCTCCCCCGGAAAGCATGTCTGAAGGCAAATGCGTGCAAGTCACTTGACCCCAGGAGTAACCCGGAAACAGCTCCAACATATTAAGATGGTCAATCATTTGCAGATTGAAACCCATCAAGCATTACTAGTAACAAACTACACGCACCACAAGCCAGGTCTACCCAACAGAGCAGGTGAGACCATGGACCCAAATCACTAAAAATCGAATCATCGCCGAAGAGAAAATACAGCAGGATCAAGACCAGAGGCTCCTGGCTGGTGGACTCTGCACCAGAATCCCCGGTGGAGCTACTTAAAACGCACAGGCCCCGGGGCCGCACACCCGAGACCCGATGACTCGCCAGGGGAGACTGCCCGGACACCAGCGAGGTTTAGGAACTGCTGCCCTCGATGGGAACCTCGGGTGCAACTGACAGAAATAGGACATTTTATGAATGAGAGACTGTCTACAAAAGGCAAGCTCTTGGTCAATGATAAAATAGGGACAAGAAAACCTTCGTTCAGTCAATCCTCTGCACAGCCTGACAGCCCCAACACTGCATTTCCCAGCCTGCCCAGGGTCACAGACTTTCAGGGGACTGTCCAGAAAATGAGACAGGAAACCACAATACAAGCACCAGGCCTAATGGGCAAGCTTCCTGCAGCTGCCCCTCATGAGCACTTCCTCCTCGGCCCGCGCGTCAGCTCCCCCCGCCAGCATGGAAGAGGTGCTCACCTGCAAGCTTCTCCATCTGGACCAAGGTGTCCTCGGTGGGCGCGCCCTCCAGGAGCTTCTCGGTCAGCCGGCTGCCACATGCTTTCAAGAGCCTGGAGAACAAAGCCATAAGGTGTTCTTGCCAAAAGAAAAACTAAACCTAGAGCCAGTCAAGCCTCCTGATCCAACCACCAGTGTATAGAAAATAGTGTAAAAACACGGGTGGCGCAATACCACAAATACAATCGCCAAATCCAAAACACATGGCACAGGTCTTCCAACAAAGGCCGGGGGAAGTCAGGGGTCGGGGCGTGGCAAGAGCAGTCCAGACCGGGATATTCAGAACAACCTATGCACTGAGTTCTGACCCAATTCAAGAGTCAATTCTGAGGCCAAATAGAAGTGAACTGGGACTGGGCTGGATGATACATTATGCTGGACACGAGAATGCTTTCATGGTTGAAATGATTCGGACGGGTGGGGACACAGACTTGCTCTCTTCAGTTCACAGGTGCTGGGGAGCTGCCCTCAAGGACCCACACCTGAGGAGCCTCACCCACCAGGACCTCTGACAACAAGGCCCTGGGCTTCTGGCGACACCGCTGAGGGATGAGAATCTGGGGGAGACTCTGGAAGGAGTATATCTAGCAATGGAGGGACAAAACAGTTTGTGGCCAGAGGACAACCTGTGGTCATTTCAAATATGTCCACAAGTTCACTGACATTCCTCCCTTTAAGAGGTGAAGACTGACCCTTTCCTGCCGGCCATGGGAACCCAGCACACTTCTCACCAACAACACGTGACGGAAATGCCCGTGTGTGACAGTCAGGCTGGGTCAGGACACTGTGCACGTCCCACCTCATCCTCCCGTGGGTCATTCACTCTGAGGGAAGTCAGCTCAGACATCCACCAGCGAGGAGCTGAGGTCTCTGCCCACAGCCAGCGCTAACTTGCCAGCCCCGTGAGGAAGAAACCCTCAGATGACGCCACCCCCGCTGACCCCAAACTCCTTAGACCCTGAGCCAGAACGGGCCAGCTGGGCCCCTCTCCAATCCCTGACCCACGGACGCCGTGTGAGAGAAATGCTTATTGTTGTTTACAAAGAAGGGAGATCACTGGTCTTGGGATGGGAATATCATTTTTAAAATATCGTTGGGAAGTGAGTTCTACACAAATACGCCTGGCACCCATGCAAGCGAAAACTGCACCCAGTTCCGCGCTCACGAAACAAGCACACGCCCCGGATTCGTGCACCATCCACAAGGCCCCCCCCACCGTGACCGTGCGTATCCCAGCAGCTGCCACGAGAGCCAAGGCTCATTACCAAGCAAAGGAGGTGTGGAGGCAGGCCCACAAGTTGTCGTCGCTTGTCAGGGAGGTCAGCGAGCGGGCGGCGTTGCCGTTCCGCTGGTGCAGGAACGGCGTGAAAGCCGTGTTCATCCTCTGCGCACGCTGCGGGCACCCGAACTGCTCCGCTTCAAACACCTGGAATGCACGGAGGGGCGGCCCTTTAACAGAGCGCCACCAGCCCGCAGCCCAGCCTGTCCACAGCCGGCTCCGTGAGTGCCGCTCCTGAAGACGGTCCCGTTCTACTTCCTGACGCAGAGTACAGAAAACGCCACCAGTCCCGTAACTGCAACAGGACGGCTTGCTTCCACAGCTGCATTAGAAGACTCCTGAGGAGAGGAACTGGCGCAGAAGTGCCCCTGTACCCTCTCCTAAACAGACTCACTAGGTACTTGATAGATGTTGAGGTAGTATATGCACTCAAGGTGGCCATTCCTGCCATCCTCCATGTATTTCCAGTCATCCCCGTTTTGGGCCCATGGCGGCGTTCACTATTCAGAGCCCGGGGTGCTGGGGCATGTGACCCGCACCCTCCGCTGCCTCTCCAGGCAAATTAGCAACATTCAACATGGCTGCTGTTCCACTTGCCGGGACCCTACAATGAGCAGATCCCCACCGAGTCCCTGCAATAGACAAGCTGAGGCTCGAGGGCACGTGCTGCTGGTGAGAAGTGTGCTGGGTCCCCAAGGCCGGCCTCGTCAGGTTGGCCGCCTGTCCTGGGAGATGCAATGCGCAAGCCTGAGGCGGCGGGCCCGCGCACGGTCAGTGAGCAAGCTTTTGGAATGGAGGTCAGAGGAAGCCACGACAGCAGAGATAAGACCAGGGTGTCTGACTGCAGCCAAGAAGAGCTGACACAACTCGAAAGAGCCCATCTGAGCAGCAGGACGGGCAGGCTGACTGCCGGGCTTGTGGCCCCCACCCCAACTCTGAGGCCAGGAGAAGAGCCGACAGAGCAGCAGCCACAGGACGGCCTGCCTGCACCCCGCTGCAGCGCACGGCTCCTCCCCCCACACCGCCCGCTGCCCTGCCGGGGCAGTCACCTTGAGGGCCTTGCCCTGGAGCTCGTCAATGATCCCTCGGATCTTGCCGAGCAGGAAGGGCCAGGAGTTGATGAGGTAGATGCGGTCCATCATGATGGCGATGACGCTGTACCAGCGCTGGAAGCCCCTGGCCAGGCTGTCCTTGATGAAGAACGTGTGGCTGAACACGAACCCGTGCTGCTCATCCCCGAAGAAGATGGGGCCTTCCCGGCCTGGGCAGACCTGGGGCAGAGCCACAACCACTCTTGGGCACTGTCCTCCCCTCCCTTTCACAATGCAGCCAAACCCTCCTGCCCAGAGGTTCCTCTCTGAACTTAGGAGCCACCGCTAATTACAGGGGGAGTGGGGAGGGTGGGGATGAGAGAGGAAGATTGTGCTTTCCCCTGCACCTGGGATCACACTTTCAAAAGACGACATTTGTTATCACGGAACACAAGGACCCTTCAGGTATGTCTAGGCCATTTTTCTACCTTGAGCCATAAGCCACTCCTATCCAAGTCTTTCCCAACTCAAGTTTGGCAACACCACTCAACTGGAACATACTGGGATGCTAGCAGGTCAAACTAGTTGCTGCGGAGGCCATGTAATAAAACCTCACATTCGATTTGCAGGAAAGAATTCAGGGCTCCCTCAGGACGGTCACCCCCACTTGACACACAATTCTGCCAGACATGACCACCTGCTGCTAGCAGACTAGTAGCAGGACATCAAGAGGGGAACAGCCAAACAGAAGCACCCAGCAACAGCAGTGGGACCCAAGAGTGAGGGAACTCAGTGTGTCTGACCAAGTGGCGGTTGTGACAGCAAGTTTCAGTAATTGGATTATGAATTATTTGTGACTCAGACTCAACAACAGCAGCCGTGTGGTTTAGAAGCGAATGGAGTGCCTCTTTAGTAGGGTCTGAGAGCACATGATGACTGAGAAAATAAAAACAGTGATGCCTGGAATAGTTAGCCACGTATCCTAGAAATATTTCATATCTCAGAATAAGTCCATGAAGAATCAACAACAAAAGTTTGGTGTTTAAAATGATAAGCCAGCCACCACCAAGGACACTCGATGGATCTGGAGTTCTGCAGGACAGAGGCCACCCACACCCAAGCTCGCAGCTTGCATGTCCTGCACGACAGGGCTGGTCGCAGCCGATGCTGCCTCTGTTCGCGGACCTGGACGTGCAAGGGCCCCGAGGAGCTGCTGCCCCTGCCCAGGCCACAGGCACTCACCTCACAGCTCAGGCTCCGCACGCAGGCCTGGCGGACGATGCTGAAGAGCTGGGGGTGGCTGGGGTGCTGGTGACTGACATACTTAATCGAAGTCTCTTTGTCATGGCTGATGTACCCAGGGTGCCCCGCAGCAAGTGACCGGCAGCCCTGCCCAGACAAGGGGGAGAAAACCAGTTAGTCAGGAAGCAGGCAACACACTTTCTAACTCATGCAAATCTCAACCTGTTTTCATACAATAACAGCTGGCTTCTAGAGTTATCTGGGGATTTCAATGCTTCCTGAACAGGAGAACCAGGGAGCAAAGACCACAGAGGTTCCCACAGGGTGTACTGAGTACGTGTGTACAGGTGTCACGAAAAGCTCTGTGCACATTATCTCACTTAACCCAAAGCACAGCCTTGTGAGATAATAGGTGAGAATCGCCATCACGCAGAAGGCAAAACTGAGGCTCACAGCTTCCATGGGGCTCCCGCACTGCGGGCGTCTGTCCTTGGTCCTGACACAAGCACTTGGCAGGGTCTCAGGAGGAGGCCACAGACATCAGTGCGCTGTGAACAAGAATCCAGCGCTACCTCTGATTTCCGGTTCCAAACCCAGGTCCCTCACGTGAGGAAGAGGCCCGGTGAGGGAACTTCAGCCTCGCGTCCCTAGAGCTGACGAAGCAGCGCAGAGAGGACAACCCAGGACCCCACAGCGGGAGACACCCAGGAGCAGACGGTGGGAAGCAGAGCCTGGGATGGGCCGCTGCGTGGGCACGGTGTGTCCAGGGGAGGGCGGAACGGCTACCGTGTCGGTGCTGGCAACAGCGTGTGGGCCCCGCACGGCCTGAGAGGGAAAGCTAGGAAGCAGGGAGAGGACTGAAGGGGCGCAGAGAGAAGGAATGTCACGCCATGGAGAAGGGTCTGACACACCCCTGAAGACCACACCTCGCGAGGTCCTGCCGCCAGCACCCCGAGGCCCGTTCACTGCCAGGAGGGCCCACACGCAGCCAGGCACGCGCCCCTGGAGAGGAAGAAACAAACGCGACACCCGCCGAGATACTTGCCTCACACATGTCTGACTTTTTGGGTCCTGGGCTGCTGGACTCCGCGCTGGCCCCTTCGGCGGGGCTGTGAGTGCAGGTCCCGCTGCCCATCTGAATGCCGCCCTCCTCCTCCTCGGCCTGCTCACCTGGACCAGGGCCGTCCCCCGCCCCTTTCGGAAGCGGGGCGTGCAGCACCTCGGTGCAGAAGAGGGTGCGGGGGCCGTGCAGCTCACAGAAGTGGCAGAGCGCCACGATGGCGTTCATGGTGCCCAGGAGACGGCAGAGCCTGCGTGGGGGGAGAAACGACAGCATCAGTCTGCCTGAGCGCGTCCCACCACAGCGCTGCTGGCAGCTCTGGGGCACGGGGCTGGGTGGCTGCTGTCCCCCCGCCTGGCAGCGCTGCATGCAAGGAGACCAGACAGACGGACACGGTCCCTGTCCAGGAGTTGCAGCAAATGGAGGAGGAAGCGTGTCATTCAACACCTCACAGAAAGCCCCTCAGTCACACAGGGAGCTGCCATTCTGGGAGGGCAGGGGCCAGGCAGTGTGGGGACCGCATGAGGAATGCAAGGACAGCGGGCCCTGGCAGAGCGTCACCGGAGGACATGGGATGTGGTTTCAGACAGAAGGGCTCCCCCCGCAAGACTGGAGGGAATGGAGGGGAGGGAGCCGTGCAGGGCTGAGGGGACCTGGCTCAGGGTCTGAGTGTCAGCAGAACTGGGGGAACAAGGGCAGAAAACCAGGAGGAAGAGGGCTTAGGGATCAGCCATGGCAAGACCCTGAGTTCTCCTTCCAGGGATTAGAGAGCCTTTGATGGGTTCTGATGAGAAGCATAATACATTTGAATCTTATTTCAAAAGAATCACTTTGGCTGCTGTGCAGAAAAGACTTCTGGAGCCAGGGAGGATGCAGGATCTGTTAAGCGTCCAAGTTCAGACAAGGACAGGCAGTGGGAATACGGGGGATGGAGCTGAACAGGGCAGTCAGTCCTGGGGGAGGAGAGGAGCACCCTGAGGGAGCCTGGGGTCCCCCAGAACTGAGATGTGAAGGGGAGGAAGAGCTGGACAGGGTGACAGGTAATGACAGGCAGTGAGGAAAACCCCAGTGTTAACCCAAAGACCAAGCAAGCAAAACGGGAATCCCGAGGGAAGCCGAGTGCCAGTGTGTGGGGGGGGGAGGGGTTGGGGGGGATGGGGACGGGGCGGCGGGGCCGGCTGTCAGCCGGTTGGGCAGCTTGTCCTGCACGAGGGCGGGACAGCAGGGCACCCGTGTGCAGACCAAGTGCCCTCTACTTGGGAAAAATCAGACAAGGCTTTGAAGGTGGAGCGTGTCCACTGGGCAGACAGGCAGGGAGGTCTGGGACGAGAACACAGAGCAAAGGCACAAGGGAGGGACCGCGACGGCCCAGCTGACACGACAAGTGTGGCACAGTGGGGCCTGGAAGCCAGGCTACAGAGGACACACGTGTTCTTCAGTCCCGCACTGTCCAATACAGTAGCCATGAGCACATGTGGCAACTCATATTTAACTTGAATTGAAAAGCCCATTCCTCAGTCTTACTAGCCACATTTCAAGTCTGCACCAGTCACGTGTGGCTCATGCCATCGTTTTAAAGGGGCAGTGTAGATCACAGAACATTTTCATCATCAGTTTTATTAGCTAGCCTTGCTCAAAACAATGAGGAACCCTTCTCTTCTGGGGACCCCATCCCCCATTTCAAGGCCAAGGAAGGTCCTCGTTTTCTAGGAGGCAGCACAGGCGTGACCACAGGCTGGAATGAACACTCCCCACGTGGAGAGGCTCTGTCTTGTCCACAACAGTGCCCAACCCATTGCAGTAACAGCGGCCTGGAGAAGTGACGTAGAAGCTGCCCACAGAGGTGATGGCTGCTGTCACAGAAGGTGCAGAGCTCGAGGGTTCCCATGAGCAGAGCCACAGGGGACATGAAACAAGCCGAGTTCAAATAAAGGGTCCACATGGCTCACTCCAGTGAAGTCAAGGAAAATAATGGTTTAAAAATCCACTGTGGCCTTGACTGGTGTAGCTAGGCTGGTCTGGTGTGGCCCTGCAAAGTGAAGGCTCACCAGGCCGACTCCCCGTCAGGGCACCTGCCTGGGTTGCAGGTTCAGGTCCCCAGACAGGGCATGCGAGAGGCAACTGATCACTGTCTCTCACACATCCATGTTTGTCTCCTTCCCTTTCTCCCTCCCTTCCCATCTGAGTGAATAAACAAATAAATGAAATCTTTTAAAAAATCCACTGTGGAAGAGGGGGTGAGGCAACCACTGATGGAGTAAGAACTTAGGAGAAAGAAATAATAAGGATTCAAGCTAAAGGCAGAGGTGTTATCCCTGGAAAAGGCCACATCTTCCTTTGAGAGGCGCAGAAGAGAAATAAAGGTTCCTCTAGCAAGACACCCACATGAAGCAGCACTCTTGGCCAAGGTTCACGCCACGTGCAGAGCCTCAACATGAACCTTTATAATGGGTTGCCCAGTAAGTCCGTAATGTTTTTCCTGTACGACGGCTCTAGTAGCGCTTAGTTGTCTTTAACTTCATTTGAAATAATTTTGTTAGACTGTACTGTGACAGCTGTCATATCAGCGTGCATTAAAAAAAGAATCAAAATTGGTAAATTTTGGTGCAGCCATTTTAATATTGAAGATGGAAGAAAATATGCAACATTTTTGGCATATTATGCTGTATTATTTCAAGAAAGGTAAAAACATAACTGAAACACAAATAAAGACCTGTGTAGTGTATGGAGAAGGTGCTGTGACTGATTGAACGTGGTAAAAGTGGTTAGAGAAGTTTCTTGGTACTCTTGACATTTTGGCCAAATAGTTCTTTGCTGTGGGGCTGCCTTATGCACTGGAAGATGTTTAGCAGCACCCCTGGCCCCTACCTACTAGAAGTCAAAAGCGGGAGATCGTAGGCATATGCAAAACACCCAAATCAATGAAGTTATTGGTGAAAGTGAAAAATGTGCCTTTTATTTTATAGAAAAAAACCATACGGACTTTTTTGGTCAGCCCAGTACTTAGCAGCATCACGGGTTCCGGTCTCGCCTGGACAAGAGCAACCAGGCCATTTCCAAAAGGGTCACGTAGGACAATAGCAGTCGTACTTCAGCTAAGACCTGATGTTTTGTAGATAAAGAAAAAAGTCAGAGCTAATTCTAGGGCAATGGATTTTGTGGCACGAAAACAGTTCAAGCAGCTTACAGCCAACCCCAAATTAGAACACAGGCAAGGACGTGGGGATCCTGGGGGCTCCGAGCGGCTTCAGAGGCCTTTGCCTCTTGAGCACAGCAGACAGCAGGCTGACCCTGCAGACAAAGTCTTGGCTGAGTCTGCCTTTCTACAGCAGCGTTCCATAAAGGGCCTCTTGAAATCCAGTAGCCAGGCACCCGGAAAAACACTTAGCGCCACGGAACACAGACCCCTGGGAGGGAAAACAGCCTGCCTCCAGCCCTTCCTGGCCGCGCAACATCAACTGTTACCCGAGCTGCCAAAGCAGCACCTGGAAGCTGAAACAGGGCCGAAGCCCGCCTCCCAGAGCTCCCCACCACACGTTCGACCAGGCGCTTCATTCACTGCTCCATTCCGATCTCCGCCAGATGTTTGCTGAAGAAAACCGAACAGTTCTTCCTTTCCAATAAGCCTTCCAGAATCCAAGGGGCAGAAAGCGTCCCCTGCCCCAGAGGTCGGGTCCTTGTCCACGTCCCCTCCCTGTGGCTGGGCTGGACCTGCCGTAACCGCTGAGTATGGTCAGCCCTGGACCTGGTCTCCGTCATCCCCACTCTCCATGGTTTTCTCTGGGCCAAAGAGAACTGAAGATGCCACTAAATGGGAACTCTTGGCAAATAAACACGGTGTTATCCTGGCCCCTAGCCCGCGGTCGGCAGGAGGACCCCGTGCAGCCCCTCACCCCACAGTCAGGGGCTGCCTGCGGCACATGGTGGAAAGGTGCTGCTCGAGTTCCCCATACCGCCCCGCCCCCCGCCAGCTCAGGAGCTCGCATGCCCCGCTCCCCGGCACCCGTCCACCCCCAGCACCATCTAGGCCACTTCACATAAGCTCCAAACCCTGGTGAGCCCCGCAGCTAACCCAAGGCCGTGGTCGCGGCCTCGCCCGCAACACCTACTCCCTTTCTCGGCCGATCCCGTACCCAGGCACACTGCCCGCCTCCACGGAGGCGCCCCACGGCCCCAGTCCAGCCTCGCGCGCTCGGCCCCATCCCCGCACGGGCCCCGCAGGGCCGTCCCGTCCCCTGGGCCCAGATGAACTCAGCCGCGCGGAAGCGCCCGCCCGGCCGACACTCGGGGCCGCGGCGTACCTGACAGCGCGTCTTCCCGCCGCGGCCCGTCCTGGGTGCCTTCTTGACCTCGTAGGCGCGGCGCCCAGCTCCGCGGACGCCCTCCGGCGAGCCCCGGTTCCCCACTCCTGGCGGGACAGCCGCAACCACGCCGGCCGCGAACGCCGCGGGTCCTAGCGCAGCCACTGCGCCGAGGCTGGTCCCCTGACCCGGCCGGGACGATCCCATGCGCCTAGCCCGCGGGGGTGCGCGGGCCGTCCGAGCACCGCTCCGCCGCCGGGGCGAGCGCAGCCCCGCTGGACCCCATCACCCAAAGAGACCACGCGAGTCCGGCACCACCGCGTCTGGTAGGGAACCCGAGCCCGCCGCCCCTTTCCCGGTCCCCCCACCGAAAAACCGAGATGGTTCAACCCATCCCCGTGGGGGCCATTGGAGGAGACCATTTCAAGAGGAGGGGAAATACTTAAATTTAAAAAGATTTTTAAGCGATTTGAGGGAAAATATAGCCACGCCAGGACTCCGGAAGTAAACGGAATATCTCAATTTGTAAAAAGCACTGTAACTTAAAAGCTGGCTTCTAATCCGTTGGTGTTGACTAAGAGGCAGCGGAACCCGGCTTCCGTGGAACGCGCGCGCAGGCGGCCGTCAGGCGGTCGTCACGTGACGGGGAGTCCGACTGGGCCGGAGGCTCCTGGGTCCTAGAGGTGGGGTGAGGCGGGAGTGCGCATGTGCGTGACTCAGCCCCTCAGTCGACGTCCCACTCACCCGAGCAGTGCGGTGAAGTTCGTGAAATACACCAATCAGTTATTAATACTTTTTAGAAACCTCGGCGCCTGTTAATCTGTCTGCTTGAAAATTAACTTTATAGCCATCCTTACACAACGTAAGGGAGGCCCTTAGAGGGTGAGACTCTTACTGCGACCCGCAGGAATGGGGCTCGGCCGCGAGGCGACGCTGCCGCGGTCCTAGCGCAACCGAAGGCAGCTACGTCCGCTGCGGGCGGGTGACGGCGGAACCCGGTCTCCCTGGCTGGGCAGGGTGTCCAGAGCGCGGTTGTTCTTGTGTTGGTAAAGAAAGCATCAGCCATCCTAAAGCAGAAATGGGTGTCTGTGTGTGTGTTTTTTTTAACCGCCGAGGTCACTTTCTCTTTGAATTTACGTGTTAGGCTGAAGAGAGGACGCGAAAAAATAATTAAATTGCAGTGTTTTAGGCCTTCTTTTACTGGTGTGATGAAAGCTGAAGGAGTAGGGGTGGAATTAGGCAGTTAGGCATTGCCTTACCAATCACATTCCCCTTGATATCGGACAGCTCAAACTTCATACAAGGGTGAGCCGAAGTAGTTAAATAATAATAATGCAATAATTAATAATAATACGCGAATAAACTTTTGATACAACTGTAAACCTCATAGACACTGACAACAGCATAGTAATGACCAGAGGGAAGGGGAAATGAGAGGAGGTAGAAGAGGGTAAAGGGGGAATAAATGGTGATGGAAGAAGACTAGACTTAAGGTGGCGAAAACACAATACAGTATACAGATGATGTGTTATAGAATTATATACTTAAAAGCTATATAATTTTATTAACCGATGTCACCCCAATAAATTCAAAAAAGAGGAAAAAAAGTAAGACAGGAAGACAAATACCATGTGATTTTACATATACGAGGGGGACACCCAAAAAGCTGGAATCATCTTCTGGAAAGTGAGTGTTTTGGAACCCCTCTGTGTCAGTGCACCAGCTGGTGTTGTTGTGAGAGGCTGCGTTTGGCTTCAGTAAATGTTTTGGAAGATTCTTTCAACATGTTGGCGCATTTCAGGATGAGTGATTTATGACGAGTGCACTGGCTCACACCACGGTGAGAGTTCAGCAGTTTTTGACCAAACTCAGCTTGACCCCCATGCCCCACCCACCCCATTCTCCTAATTTCACCTGAGACACTTTTTTTTGTTTCCCTGGAGGAAAAAAGTCCTTAAAGGAAAATGTTTTGCTTATGTGGAAGAGGTAAAAACAACACGGCAGCTGCACTAAACGGCTTCAAAATCGCCGGGTTCAAAACTGTTCTGAACAGTGGAAAAAACGTCTCGAGAGGTGTATTGCCTCAGATGGAGAGAGCACTTTGAAGGTGACTGAAGTTTAACCATGTAAGAATAAATACACAATTTCTTATAAATAAATTCGATTTTATGGTGGTCCCCCATCTATACGTACTCTAAAATTTAAACAATGAATGAAGAAACCAAACAGAAACAGTCACAGACGCACTGCTGGTTGCCGGACGGAAGGTGGGTTCGGGGAACGGGTGTAAAGGGGAAGCGGTTAAGACGTGCAGATGTCCAGTTACAAAACCCGTCACGGAGATGGAAAGTACAGCACAGAAAATATAGGCAGTAATACAGGGTGGGGCAGAACGAGGTTTATAGTTGAGAGTGCACAAAACTTTTTCTCGTATTATTATTAATTATGGTATTATTTTCCCACCTAATTCAGCCCCACTCTTACTGTAATAGTTATGTATGGTTTTGGATGGCACTAGACATATCGAGGGATCATTCTGTTGTTATACACCTACAACTAACATCATAATTGTATGTCAACTGTAATTGAAAAAATTTTGAAATTACTCTTTAAAAACAGCATAAAACATTTCTTGATGCTTTTCTGCCTTCCTACTACTACTAAACCAAGAGGCTTAATTGACTAGGCACTGGTAGCTGTGCATCCAGGCTGACAAGTGCTTCAGGGACCCCAGCTGTCAAGACAGTAGGTCAGTCAAGTCTCCTTGTGCAATTCCTTGTAGAGGCTTTTAGATATGCCCCTCCCAACATATGGTCTCATGTAGCCATAGAATAGTTTGGCTTTAGCTTTGAGTGAGATCACTGTGTTGCTGAATCAGGTGGCAGTTTCAGGAAAAAGCGGTATGTTTCATTTGTAAGCAATTGGATATAATATTTTTAATCACACCTCATTATTTTAAGGGTACTAGACTCCTTGTTATAAAAATAATTAACTTAGGCTTCCTTTCTTCCAACAACCAAGACAACATTTTGTGTTTTCAGATGTGTTTCATAGTGTGGGGTCTGCCCAGATATCTCAGAAGGAGAACTCATGTACACCCTCTAAGTCAATTTGAAGTTTTAGGTTATTAGACAACCAACTCTGTAAATATAGTGTCCACCTGGTTGCATGCAAGAGCTATTAGTATAGTCCAATATTTTCCCTTAAAAAAATTAACACTCGTGTTAATTCAGCATTTTTTAATATAGCAATTTTAGAAAGCTTTTAAAAATTAGCCCCCTCCCCCAATTAGAATTCAACTGATAGGATTTTTGTTTTAATGTGATACTAGTGGCTTTTTCTTAGGCATAAGACCTGGGTTCTGGGAATCCAGGGCTGGTTTTAGCAAGCCCCCACAGTACTGCTGGTGTCAGGGACTGCCTGACCCCCAATAAACCTGCTGCCTCTGGCGCCAGTGACTGCCTGTGTCCTTCAAAGGTATCCTTATCTTCAGACAGGAATTTAGCAACTTCTCTGTTCTCAGAATCAACTCCCGCTCCCCCATCTGAGCCACCTGCAGAAAGTCCCTTCCACTCCCCTAGCCCACAGCTGCCCCAGACTCAGGCCACTATCAGGACACGCAGCTGTCCAACCGCCAACCTGCTGGCTGTACAAGGGGGCAGCGTAAGGCTCTCCTGCACTGCTGACGCATTCCAAGCCTCAGGACTCCTTAAAACTCGCTGCTTCACCCTGCCCCTCGCTGCTTGTGTCTGCCCCTACCCCAGCTCACCCTGTCACATACTCTGTAAACCACCTTGTTCAGCATCTGGCTGCTCCCTCCTCTACCTCCGCTGACCAACCCCCTCCCTCAGAACCTAACACTTTTAAATTACCAAGTGGTTTCTGTTTAGTCTAATAATAAACTTTAAGAGTTCATTGTGAATCCAGGCTTATTAAATGCCTTTTACAATTGGCAAAGGTTCCTGGTCTCAGCTTTTGATTTCAGGGAAGGAGGCAGACAGGATTTTGTCTTTGTTCCCCATCACTAGGTAATTCAACTGCTAAAAAGGCAGCACCGTGTTTTCCCACTCACAAAATCCGAATCTGACTGACCTGGTCATTTATTTCCTCTGGGTCCTCTGCAAGTGCAAATGTTTTCTTCTACAGACTGGCTGTCATTTCAGATTGCAACCCAATCAACTCAGAATGTACACACCCCAGGGAAGGAGTGTGGGAGACCCAGGGAGAAGGGGGCACTCAAAGGAAACCACTGCTCCCCACAGCGTCCTCTTGAACTGCAAGCCTCAAGGGCAGCCTGAGTTTTCACGCAGGGGTGGCCACGGGACCCAGTCGCAGCCTATGGGATGTAAGGACAAGTCTGCACAGCCCTCCTGGGTCCCCTCCTGAATGCAGGCGCTGGCCCACCCTGCTGCGTGAGCTGTCTCTTGGGTTAGAGCGCAGAAGAGACGCCCGGCAGCGCGAAGGTCCCCAGGAAACCACGAAGGAGAAGCAAGGGAGTGCTCCACCATTGCTAATGTGGCCAAGCTGAAAGAGTCTGAGTGCTTGTAATGAGAGGTAAACAAATTACTGATTGTTTAAAAAAAATTACAAACCCCAAAGTAAGTCTTTGAAAAGCAACTAATGGGAGAGAATTCAAATATAACTTGTCGATTGGCAAAGACGAGGGAACCTGGACAAGGTAGGGCCACCTATAATAGTTCAGCATACCTAGAAACCTGACTTAACTTTCCCTTCTGCCAAATTGTTTGCTAGTAAAGTAAAAGTACCTAACTCTGATTAGATTACAGCCATTATTCTCTTACTAAAGCTGGTTGGTATCTTCCACAGTGTAAAAAAGTTATATAAACAGAGCTGGTTTAAATTGGAAGTCATGCGACCATCCCGGAGGGCCGCCTTGCACGTCTTCTGCCTCAGACCTTGGAAGGTTAAAACAGGGCAGAATAACCTTTGGACGGGGCCCAAGCAACAGTGTGTCCCAGCACGCTGTCTGCGAGGATAACAAGAAAGCAGATACTAGGACAGCAGGACTGACGGCCATCAGACTGGAAGTTGAAAACATTCTTTAGAACTCGCATCGCCAACATCAGCTCCTCTGCACCGACAGGAACGTCTTCCTTCTACTGACGCCCCGCTCCTCCTCCCTCCCCCGCGAACACCCTTGTCTTCGCCTCTGAATGAGAACATGGCTTGGCATTCTGCCCGAGTCAGTGCTTCCTGAATAGCTATTCTTTTTTAATGTCAGATCAATACTTGTTCCTCTCACTTTGGCCTTCTATGTTTAGGTTCACAAAAGTAGTCACACCTCAGTACTCATCAGCTTCAGAACTCATCAAAACCTATACTTGTCCCATTTTGACAAGAAAAAAAATTGTTTCAGACTTGGTGCTTGCTCGAGACTCTTCGCACTCGCTAGAACTTGTATGAGTCACAACGCTGTCCCGCAAGAGAAAATGCTTCATCATCCTGTACTTGTTGGTTTCGGCGCTCATCACGAGTTCCGGAACAAATCAACGCCAAGTACCCGGGTACCACTGTAATGTTCTATTATCTAGCTTAGTCTGGGATTTTGATTTACTAAACCAAGTGTCATACATGGCAGAAAAATCCCTCTACTTTATTGTCCATTTTTTTGACTCAGAAAATACTGCTATTTCAAAAGCATACAACCAGATTTTCTTTAAAGAATAACTTATATCAGTACATCCCCAACTGGAGCCCTTTCAGACTAAGCACACACATTGAAGAAAGTATATTAAAGTTACACATTGTCCCTTCTGGCAGTTCACTTGGTACTGATTTGCATAGAAACATACAAAATGCAAGTACTTTTTGAAAGTCTGCATCACACCACTTGGCTTTTACCAAAGACCTATATTTAGTACATTTTCATTTACTGAAAGAAATCTGAAGAGGATTTCCACAGTTTTGAAGAAAGATGAATAGTGAAAACCACACTCGGCATTTACTTTGTAGCCAGGCAGCGCCGCAGCAGTTCAGTTCTCTCAGCCTGGGTGCTCGTCATCTCGTTCCAACTTGTACTACGTGTGTTATTGCGTTTGGTTTTTTATTTTTACCTACCTTTGCCTGTATTATTTTAGGTTTATGTGTTGTTTGGTATAATTTGGTAGGTTATTTGGGGATCTGGAAACACTAAAATTTTTTTCCATGTAAATTGATGGCAGTTGCTTCTTTGCTTCACATCATTCCAGCTTACGAAAGGCTTCACAGGAATGCCCTCCTTTTGGAGAGCGGGGAAAACCTGTACTGAAATCTGTGGGCACTTATGCTCACAAATTCGGAGTATTTATTAACATTTGAGATTACCATGAAAAGACAACCTTGAAAAGTCCCCAGAGAACTGTTAAGTCCATTAACGAACACCAACCCAATCCTTGGGCCTCAGAAACTGCCCTAATTCCCTCAGTGCAAACTCACTTTCTTCTGGCACCATCAAAGTGCAACAGAACGTGCTCACAAAGTAATTTGCTGCTGAGGATTAACTCAAAGAAACAGCTTCAGCAAGCAGGCCATGCAGTATACAGATTCTGACAACTGTTCAAAAACCAGAGAGAGGCACAGCCAGGCAATGTATCTTTCAGGGGAAGCATGTGTGAAGTCTTATACTCTCTTCTTCCTAACACATGAGGCCACACAGCTCCTTGACCCCATAAGATTTTCAAGACAAACCACCCCAGATTCTTTTACAGAAATGATTTAACAGATCCATTAACCAGGTATAGGAGAAGAGTCTCACCAAGGTAGTAACTGCAAGAAACAGACACTATCCTTCGGGCTTGGGGAATAAAGGGAAGAGATTGGGAATAGCAGAATTGAGAAAATCGGCAGAGGTGCCCCAGGGAACCGGGCCCCTCATCTGAGGGGGGAGGAGTGTGGGAGACAACCTGGGCGCACTGCTGTTGCCGACCTCAGGGCCCACCCTCGCCAGACACCCAGGCGCAACACTGCTGCTGGGCCCCAGTTCAAAGGAAGCCGGCAGCAGGGAGCCCGTCCCATTTTCTTCCCTGGTTTTCTACTCTGCCCTCTGCCAGCAAAAAAGAAGAGCGGTCTGCAGGGTTCTAGCCCCAGAATCAGGAAGCAGAATAAAGGGGTTGTAAAGCAGGAAGGGCCCCAGCCGGCAAGCACTCTCCCTCCGTTCCTGGTTTGTAAATAAATAGCAGGAGGCCCTCGACACCACACCCGTTTTGAGTTAGTTTCAGAATAATGCTGTGGGCTAGTGAATCGTTCTGAGAAAAAAACGAAGTGTCCACTTCATCAGAAGCCCACAAGAGTTACTCTTTAAACAGTCACGACTGGCAGGATTTTCAAACACGTTGTAGGCGACTGTAATTCAGAACCAGGTTAATAGCTGTCCAATCTGTTTCTAAAAAGCCAGTCTAATTCACTGCATTGATAAAAGGAAGATTTCCATTAGATATGCCCTCTTCCCTAAGGACAGGAAGTGGAAGTGCATGCAGGTGATGCAGCCCCAGGCAGTACTAATCTGAGCTGGAGAACTTGAGGGTCAAACCCAGCCCTCCGCCCAGGTGCATGTATATTGGAACAATGCCACACTCAGTCACTTATATTTCGGATTGTCTGTGGCAATAAAGCAGAATAGTTACCACAACAGACCACATGATCCCCAGGAGCAACTTATTCCGTGACTCACAGGGTTTCAGTTTCTTTTTGTAAACAACGGAAATGTGATTGACTACACAAGTTGACGTATTTTAAAAAGTGAATGTTACTAGTGAAACTTTTTTAAAATCCTCATCCGTGGATAAGCCGTGGACAAGCTTGTTGATTTTAGAGGGGACAAGAGGGAGGGAGAGAGACACATGGATGTGAGACAGAAACACAGACCAGTTCTCCCGCACACACCCCAACCAGAGACCAAACCTGCAACCCAGGCATGTCCCCTGACTGGGGACTGAACCTCTGACCTTTGGCTTATGGGGCGATGCTCCAACTAAGCCATACTGGCCATGGCAAGGGAGTAACATTTTTTAAGGACTAAATTCTAGTTTAATCTGACCACACTTTTCAAAGACTCCACCCCATTCCAGGGCTAAATCAGTAAATGCGTGAGAATGCAGTGGAAGGGACCGAGCGTGAACACAGCGAACACGCAGCTGTTCGGCTGAGCTGAGAGTTCTCGGAGAAGAGAGAGGGCAGCCTGGCACCTGCCGCAGAGCGGCCACACCCGCGGGTTCGGAAGAGCGCACGGCTCGTCTGCAACTCGCAACGCACGGTGTCACTGAAGTGCACGTAAATTCTAATTTCAAAACATTAGCTTCTGCCTTATGGACTCTCCTAGTTCTTATTTTATTTTATTTTTGGGGCAATTATCAACTTTAGATACAAGTCTTCCAAAGTTTCTAAAATTTAACTATTTCTGTTCAAAATGTTTTTTAAAAAATCTTTTCAGATGGAAAAGTGATAGAGAAGACACATCAATGTTTGAGTAATTTAAAACAAAAAGGTTGATTTAATGCAGTAACAACATTAATTGGAGGATAAATCAATCCACAACAGACTTTGAAGTTTGGTATTTTTTTCCTGTGCAGAGAGAACGGTTTTCTGAAAGCACACAGGGCTGAAGAAGTCAACACAAACGCAGTTTCCTAACGTCCAGGTGACCCAGGCTTGGTCCCCCCGGTCGCCCCCCTAACACTTGCCACTGGCCAAGGTGATCGTCTCTCTTGCTTCAATCAGGACGGCCATTTGTTTCAAGAGTAGCTGGATGGTTTGTTCCCAGAATCATCTTCCTGTGATCCCATGCTCTGCAAAGGAAGAGTGAGGCAGTGTGTTTATGTCTGCCTGTCAAACCCAAGGTCAGCCACCCGTGCCTCTGGGTGCAGTGCAGCCGGCGCACTAGGGAGCGGGCGCGACTCCAGGCGCCACCCTCTGCACTCACTCAGCGCACTCCCAGCCTGTCCACTGACAATGTTCTCACCAGTCGTCTCTGTGAACTCGGTGACAAAGGTTTTCCAGAACTGCTGGCAACTAAGCATTTACCCTGAAATCGAGTTCACGTTCCTCACATGGGAACACCTCCTCCTTCTCCATCCAGCCCACTTCTGGTTAATGAGGGGACCCCTAATCGGTCACCTTTTGCACAAACTGGGGGTTCACTGTGATCTCCTGGTCCATGGCCTTCAGCCGCTCATCCAGCTCTATGCACTTCAACATCTGTGACAGACATGATAAGGTGGTTAGTGAGCCCCTTGACTTGAAACCCAAGGGGCTAGATTGGTTCTGGAGTCAGAATTTTTAAATTCAGAAAGTGAATACAGTACAAGTACTGTGTATTACCTAACATCCTAGTAGGATCTAGGGTCGTACCCCGTAATCAAACACATTAACATTTGCAGCGAAACCTAAAATCATTCACACTAAGTAGGATAAATAAAGACTAAATCATTTCAGGTGACATTTACCATCAAATGAGTTTCCAAAAACTTCTGGTTTTCAAGTTTTCTTCTTCTGATTTTGAATTGCAAAAGGGACTGTGGAAGTGTATACTGTGCTACTCGGCGTCCCTTCTGCGTTTGTTCAGTTCATTTCCCTAATCAGAGCTAAGAAACATAGGCCGCCCCCGAGCCCCGCCACGTCCAGAGCCCAGAGCGGCCCCACAGAGCAGCAAGGCCTCAGAAGATGTGGAGGCAGCTGCCCGATCAGGATCTGTGGGAGGCTTTCCTCCTCTCACCCGCTCTTGACACAGGTGTTTTCTGAGCTCCCAACCTGGAACTCTGAGTACATTTCATCACAGAAATGAGACAAGAGTCTACATTATAGGTGGCATTTGGGTGTGGATGAAATCATACTAATTATAAGATGTTCCTACAAACTAGTTGAGAATTACTGCTATTTAAACCTAAAATTATCCTGGCACATAGAGACAGTATTTCAAATACAACATCTCAAACATCAATCAAAAAACTGAAAACCTAGCACTTGTATTTACCTCCTGATCAATGTTATGAAGCATGGCTGGGTTGTTATATTTTTCAGGGTTATCATGGAAACTGACCATACCATCCTTCTGGTTAATACTTGCAAAAATTTCACCATCTTCTATCTGTAACAATAACAACAACAAAAAAATCAGGAAAAGTTTAGACCTGAACATATGTGAATTCCTAGTGATTCAATACAATGAAGGAAAAGCACAGAAAGCAATAAATACATAAATTTGTATATGTATTTTTAAAAACCAATATTCAACAGGTAGTTACTGAATACCTAGCATGGTCCAGGCACCATGGGAGATGCTAGGGAATGCAAAACCGACACACTCACAAAAGCCTATGCCCTTAAGTTTTTAATTTGTATTTTATTTCACATGTGAGGTAAGGAAGTCACACAATGTAAATTAGCCACTTTAAAGGAAACAATTCAGTGGCACTCAGTACATCTGCAATGTGCACCACCACTTCTCATCACCCCCGAAGGAAACTCCACACCTGTGAGGCACTTGATTGCTCCCCGTTCTCCCACCCTCTCAGCCCCTGGCAACCACAATCTACCTTCCACTCCGTGGATCTGCCTCTTCTGGACATTCCTATAAATGGAATCATGCAATACATGTCTCCTGTGTCTTGTTTCCTTTAGTGGAATGCTTTCAAACTGACCTTGCATCTTTAAACATTAATTTCATTATATATAATTTACATTGCCCTTGCATTTTAAAAACTGAAATGCTAACAGATTTTTGTTTTACTCCAGTAGAAATTAGTTTCTGGTCCTTCAAGAGAACTTTTTTGCCCATGTTGGTTCCAAGGTTGTTCAAGATCGACATTCTTTATTTGCATCGCTGACTGGGGATTTATTTGATTGATCCAAATCCTGTCCATGAAGTTAAAAAGTGAGACGCCAGTAGAAGTCGCAAACGTATTGTTATTCCTAAAAAACTGCTCCACAGTGTGAGAACGAGTCCATCTGTTACTGGCCTACTCTTTCTAGCCCTGGAAGGGAGAGATGCGGTTTAATGATACAGCAGCCAGCCCAACCCATATTAGACAGAGCTGCCTCTTTAAAAAGGGAATGGAACCCTGGCTGGTGTGGCGCAGTGGACTGAGAGCCTGCTTGCAAACCAAAGGGTCGTGGGTTCGATTCCCAGTCAGGGCACATGCCTGGGCTGCTGCGGGCCAGGTCCCTAGTTGAGGGCATGTGAGAGGCGACCACACACTGATGTTTCTCTCCCTCTTTTACTCCCTGCCTCCCCTCTCTAAAGAAATAAAACCAAAAAAAAAAAAGTACAAGCAAACCCAACAATAGGTAGAGAAGAATTTACACCAAAACCAAAACCAAGTGGGATTTGTCACAGGTGTGCAAGGCCAGTTAAACTTTTGAGAATCAATCAATGAAGCTCATCATGTCAGCAGGCTAAAAAGATCATGATCAAATCAACATATGCACAAAAGCATTTCATAAAATCCCATACCTATTTGTGATAAACACTCTCAGTAAACTAGGGAGACAGGGAAACCTCCTCAACTTGACGAATACTATCTACAAAAAACCTAGAGCAAGCATCACGTGGTGAGAAACAAAGCTTCCCCACAAAGATCAATAACAAGGCACCCATCATTCCTTTTCCATGCTGTACTGGATATTCTAGCTCAGGCAAAAGATGAAACAGGTAATAAAAAGGATATGGGTTGTGAAAGAAATACAACTTTGTTCATAGTTGTATTTCTACACAGAAAATCTGAAAGTACCACCACCACCACCACCACTACCACACACCCCTGGGACTAATAAGGAACGACGGATAGCAAGGCTGCAGAATGCAAGGCTCAGCTACAACAGCCAGCTGCTTTCCTATACACCAGCAATGAACAAGTGTACGCTGAAATTTAAAACAATACCATTTACATTAGCATCCCTCCCCCCAAAATGAAATACTTAGCAATAAATTCAACAAAATATCTACAAGACCTAAGGAAAACTACAGAAGTCTGATGAAGAAAATCAAAGAACTTGTCCTGGCTGGTGTGGCTGTTGATTGAGTGCAAGCTTATGAACTGACAGGTCGCTGATTTGACTCCCAGTCAGGGCACATGCCTGGGCCGCCAGTTGGGGGTGTACAAGAAGCAACCGCACATGGATGTTTCTCTCCCTTTCTCCCTCCTTTCCCCTCTCTCTACAAATAAACAAAAATAAAATATTTTTTAAAAAAAGAAAGAAAAGAAAAAAACTATAGGTTGGGTTGGCCAAAAAGTTCATTTAATATTTTCTGTACAATGGCTCTAGTAGTGCTTAGTTTTAATTTCATTCGAAACAATTTTGTTAAGACTGCATTGTGACAGCTGTCATATCAGTGTGCATTAAAAAATAAGAAACTTATCAAGCCTGGCTGGTGTGGCTCAGTGGATTGAGCACCAACCTGTGAACCAAAAGGTCACTGGTTCAACTCCAGTCAGGGCACATGCATAGGTTGTGGCCCAGGTCCTAGTTGGGTGCGTGTGAGGGGCAACCAATCGATGTTTCTCGCCCACCCCCTCTCTCTGAAAATAAAATCTTTTTTAAAAAATTAAAAAAATACTATTAAAATTGGTGAATTTCGGTGCAGCCATTCTCATACTGAAGACGGAAGAAAATACGCACATTTTCGGCATATTATGTTGTATTATTTTGAGAAAGGTAAAAATGGAACTGAAACAAAAAAACGATTTGTGACGTGTACGGAGGAGGTGCTGTGACTGATCGAACGTGTCAGAAGTGGTTTGTGAAGTTTCTTGTACTACTGACACTTTGGCCAAGTAATTCTTTGCTGTGGGGCTGCCTTATGTACTGGAAGATGTTTAGCAGCCCCCTGGCCCCTACCCACTAGAAGCCAATAGCAGGAGACAGCCGACATAACTCAAAATACCCAAATCAATAGAGTTATTGTGAAAATAAAATATATATCCTTTATTTTAAGGAAAAAACTAAGCGGACTTTTTGGACAACCCAATGTTTATTTCATGTTCATGGACAGAAAGACTCAATATTTTCAAGATGCCAATTCTTCCCATTTGATCTATAGATTCAACACAATCTCAGTCAAAATCCCAGCAAGTTATTTTATAGATATTGACAAACTGTTTCTAAAGTTTATGTGGAGACAGAAGGACATAGAAAAGCCAACACAATATTAAAGGAGAAAACAAAGTTGGGCAACTGTCTGACTTTAGGACTAATTATAAAGCTACAGTAATCAAGACAGTGTGGTGATGTCCCCACCCCCCTCACCCCCCAAACAGATCAGTGGAACAGAACTGAGAGTCCAGAAACAGACCCACATAAATATAGTAGGTGGATCTTTGACAAAAGAAGGCAAGACAATGAAGCAAGTCTAGACAGTCTTTTCAACAAATGGGGCTGAAATAACTGTACATCTGCATACAAAAAATGAATCCAGACACAGAGCTTACACTTTGCACAAAAATTACCTCAAATGGATCACAGACCTGCATGTACAATAGAAAACTACAGAACACAGGAGAAAACCTAGGCAATGTGGGCAGAGCGATGTTTTGTAGATGCTCTTACCATAGGATCCAGTAATCCCACTTCCTGATACTTACTAAAGTGAGTCAAAAACAGGTCCACGCAAAAACTTGCACATGGATATTTATAGCAGCTTTGTTTATAATTGCCAAATTTGGAAGCAAACAAAACATCCTTCAATAGGTGAATGGATAAACTGTGATATAGCCAATCAATGGATATAAAAAGAAATGAGCTATCAAGTCATAAAAAGACACTGAGGAACCTTCAGAGCTTATGATTGAGTGAAAGTAGTCAATATGAAAAGGCTACATACTGTATGATTCCAAATATGAGACATTCTGGAAGAAGGAAAACCATGGAGACAGAATAAAGTTCAGTAGCTGCCAGGGGGGTGGGATCATCAGGGAGAGCAAGGGGATTTTTAGGGCGGTAAAAATACTGTGTGAGACCATAGCCATGAATACATGTCGTTATACAGGGGCTGACAAAAGTAGGTTTACAGCTGTTTGTATGGAAAGACATACAGGTTAAATAAACAATAATACAAAAATAAACTTGGTTTCACATACGTGTAACTGTAAACCTACCTACTTTGCCCACTCCTGTACATCTGTCCAAACCCACAGAATGTACAAGAGTGAATCCTAATGTAAACTATAGACTCTGAGTGACGACGATGTGCTAATGTGGGTTCATCAATTGTCACAATGTACCACTTTGGTGAGGAATGATGATAACAGGGGAAGCTATGTATATGTGGGAGCAAGGTAAATGGAAAATCTCTGTACCTTCCCCTAAATTTTGCTTTAAACCTCAAAATGCTCTAAAAAGAAAAATAAAGTCTTAATGAAGAAAATCCTACTCTCGTGGATCTTGCAGTCTGGGGCAAGATTTTTCAAACTTGGCAGTACTGACATTTTGGGCCTGATACTTCTTTGTTGTGTGCGCTGTTCTATGCATTGTAAGATGTTTAAAAGCATCCCTGGCCTCTACCACTAGATACAAGTAGTATCCCTGAGCTGTGACAATCAAAAATGTCTTCAGACATGGCCCATGTTCCCTGGCAGACCTGACACCCCCTATGGACCCAGAGCCTGCTGGGCTCCGTCTGGACTGGTCATGCCCTCTCCTCAGAGCCTTCAAAGCATCTGCTACCTCCTGTGTCCTGGCTGGTGTCAGATTGCCCGCGTGTTTCTTCACACTCACCTGGGAGTGCATCGCAGGGGGGCAGCTGTGGCTGACTCAGCCCTGCAACCCTGTGGGCCTACCAAGGTGCCCTGAGCAGACACTCCACGGCTGCTGCAGTTGGACAAGTTCTGTTTGTTTGCAATACTGTATATGTGTGTTTTGAAGTTATGTTGAAGAGAAAAACCTCAAAACATTTATAAATTGAACTAGGGAAATAAAATACTCCATTATCACAATGGAAAATAGCTTTATTACTCCCAATCCCGACATGGCGGTGTGTCTGAAATCACAGGGGAGACCACTAGCAGAAAAACACAATGTGGTTTTTCTGCACATAAGGTCTGCCTGACTTGAGCTGAGGACATAGGATCGTGTTGGGGGATCACATCAGAGTCACGTATGTAAGTGAGCAGGTAGGCAAATTACAGTCTCTCAGCTTGGTGGGTTACCATGTAGGCAACTAAATGATGCTTATCCAAATCTGGGGAGTGTGGAGACACAACTGGAAGTGATACAGGAGTAGGTCAGGTGTGCTGGTTACATCTGATTCCTGAAGCTGGGTGCTGAGCACATGGGTGCCTGTTCCAGCGACCTTGACGCCCACACTCCTCCATGTGTAGAAGGCGCTCGAGTCAGACCGCAGCCAGAGACCAGCGAGCACACTGAGTAGGTGGACAGGACTGTCAGGAACGGAAGCAGAGCCCTGACCCGCGTGGGGGCACAAGTTCCTGACCTTTTCATGGACCAGCACGTTGAAGAGTACTGTTTTATGCCTCTTTGTATATAAAATATTTCACAGGTGTTTTAAATGATGTGTACAAAAACTGACGAGCACAAATAGGACACACATGTGAGTTATATAATTACTATGGCTGGAGAACCCCATAGATCGTAAGGACAAAAAACAGAACATCCACAGGACTTGTCTTTGGATGTTCCCCACCTCCCTTCTCTTTTTTCATATTTTCGATAATGAACACCTGTTACTTTTACAAAGACAAAAATCCATGAATGAGTTTCATAAAAATGAAAACACACTTACCATGTGTAGGACGTATTTTTCTGCCTCCTGTGGTCCAGATAATTGTACACGACTTGCCATATCTTGTAACGATAGTGTTAAAAAGGTCTGAAATTCAGAAGTAGAATTAATACAGGTAAAAAAAAAAAACTAAGAAAAGAAATTTTGTTAAATGTGTACAGAGTTCTAGTAAATCATTGAAAATTTGCTGTCCATTACTCTACAAAATAATTTTTTGTTGTGAAGATCACTGGAAATTGATAAACCCAGTGGTTTTAGTCATCAATTTTCTAGAGTAATAACTTCTAGAAACGTATGCCACACACACTTTCCTGTGTCTGAAACGACATGCGTGCACGGGCCCTCACTGTAGCACTGTCTGCGAGAGCAAAAGCTCGGAGTCGCCTCCGCGTCCGCCAGCAGAAGGCTGGTTAAGTGCAGCGCAGCACAGTTATATTCAGGGAATACTATGGATTGTAAAACAATTAAAAGGTTAGAACTTCTTATGAACTGAAAAAGAATCCAAGATGTGTACATCATTAAGCATAAGATGCAGAACGGTGCATGCGAACACCTGCACGAAAGGGAAGAATGTGTATGCGTGGGGGAGGGGGTATCGGGGGGAGACAATGCGCAGTCAGACACGCAGAGACAGTCACTAGAGGGACACCCAAGGAACTGGTAACACTGGGTTGCCTGGGGTAAAGAAAAAGGTTGGCTGGGGTACATGAACTGGATGAAAAGTTTTTGTATTTTCTGTATTTTGTATTGTAAACCTATTACCGATTAAATAAAATAAATATGAAGTCTTCAATATTCAAAGCTAAAACGTGTAAACAAATGGAGAGTTAGAAAGAAACCCGTGTTTATCACTGTTCTGCTCGGGGACATGATGAAAATGTCTCTTTCAAGAACACAATAAAAGAGCTTTTAAAAAAAAAAAAAAAGCCAGCAATATTTACAATAATGGCATTCTTAGAACTAGACACATTAAAACTCTGATCTTGAAAATTCTTGATAAACCAATGGTCAGAAATAATCTACATATACTTTAGTTTGGAGAATAGCACCCCCCAAAATATAATTATTGTTAATGTTTAAAAAGTACATAAGTAGTTTAACACAAAGGAGAATTCAAAGGTGAACATTTCTAAATACATACAACAATCATTGTTCTTACTTCAAAATAACTGGGAGCTGCCACCCAAATGTCCACCAGGAGAGGACTGCTGAGTAAACTATGACCCCCACATAACAGGCTGCTATGCAGTACGCAGGAGACTGTGACACAGGCTGACGGACCAGGCGTGCGGTTAGGACACACTGAGCAGAAGCAGCAGAATCCCGAATAGCATGAAGGACACGATCCCACTTACATTTAACTGGGAGTTCACATACGTGGACAGACAGGAGACAGAGGAGAGGGTCTTGAGAAATGCCCACCAAAATGTTAACATGGCACAGATGTACCCAGCATGTGACAACCCCGTCCCTAGCTGCCCACTGCTCCAGGACAGGGCTCCTGTCACCAACGCTGGCACACAGTCTACCTGATGAGACTTCTTAAAAAGCTTTTACTTTCCAACTTTTGAATAAAGAAACATACAAGGCTAGAAAACCCTTTAACTTTTCCCCCTTCTATTATTCTGGCATAAGGACAGAATGCCAGAAAGTTTACCAGCCACCACCCAAGGTCCCCTTGACACACCCTTCAGCGGCCTGTCTCGCCCCCAGCAGCCCAGGAGGCCCCCTCCGCGCCAGCCCGTGGGGCCCCTCGCCAGCACACGCAAGAGCGAGGCGCTGCCCCAGCCCTTGAGGGACTGCCCTGAGGCCTCTCCTATCTGCCGGGTCAAACTCATGCTCTGGATTTATCTAATCCAGACCAGAAGGCTGTACTTTCCCACACAGACGTCTCAAAGTATAAACTATAAACCTATTCCTAAGTGATGAACTGTGGCTGACTTCTTCACAGGACAGTGAACGGATGGTTTTTGCAGTAATGCCTACTTATTAGACTTCTTAAGGCCTAATTTTTCATTTAACTTCTATTTGCCTTTTTGCAATTTAACTTTTTATTGAGATACATCATATTTTAACCTTGGTAACATTTTGATTCTTTTACTTATGGGTGCAGCTCTTTTTCAATGCTACCTCTCGATGGTGAGCCAGAATTTCCTTCAGGGCGGTTCCACTGGCACCTGGACCAGACAGGAAATTCTGTGGGCAGAATTCAGCTGCTTGCTACGGTAAGTCCCTTAGACCCCGGACTTTTTTGCTTGTGGGTCAAGTTGGTTTTACTCTGGCTGACAGGTTACGTTCGTTTTTTCTCTTTCTTGAGTTGCTCTCTTTCACATTCTCTATTTTCCTCTTACAGATCAGTTTTAGAAATGCCCTGATGCCCTTACGTTAGCCAGGAAGCCATGGTTGCTCCCTCTGGTCTTCAGGAGTTTCCTTGCCCTGTTAAGTGGCCACCTGCTCGCCTCCCCTCCTCTCCTCACATGGTCCCAGGCCTGCACGACCAGCCCCCACTCACCCTTCTCCTCGCTGGCTCTTCTAGGCCCTCACAAGGCCAAACACCCATCCTTTCCCCACCCTGCATCCCGAGCCCAGAGGCCCGCCCAGCAGCAACCACAGCCTCCTCTTGCTCCTCTGCTGCTCCCCCTCACCCCCTGCAGACACAGGACAGAGGGAGTGCACGGGGACAGCTGCCCCATGTTCTCACCAGCTGCGGACCACTGCCTGACCAGACCGCTTCTCAAGAGAAAAAAACAATTCTATTTGTTTGCGCTGCTCTTAGTCCGTTTCCTAGCCCTTGTAGTATATGCCTTTGCAGCTCATATGGGATTTCATTGTTCCTTTATGCTTTTCTGTAACCAAAACACATCAGGTTACTCTATAACTGACATCTTCCTCCGTTCAACCGCACTTAGCTCCTTCAACTCCGGCCTCAAAGCCACGCGTGTCAGAGCAGCGCTGTCCACACAGAGGAGCCCGGCAGGAGGCGCCCAGACCGGCCACGGGCACCCGAACCTGCCCTGCGAAGTGCATCACCCCCCTGCCCGCGGAACTGCCCGCCTCCCTCAGGCCCCCTCCCTCCCACCTGTCTTCCTCGTCCCAGCACCCTGCTCTAGCCCTGGAAAGCCCAAAGGGTATCACACACTGGCTGCCAGAGCTCTCAGCGAAGAAACCCACCTGTACCTGCTTCCTTACCACTGGGAAGGAAGAGAGCAGAGGGGAGGCCCCGGGAGCCAGGAGGGGACGCCGAGGGCGGCACATCCTCACCTTGGTTAGCCTTTGAATATTCTTCTTATAAAGAGACGACAGGCACTGCTTCACCAGCCCCATGTTGTTATCCCGAGTGAACGTGTCGCTGTGCTTATTCACCAGGTTGCGGAGTTCTGAGGGATTATTGGTTGAATAAACTTGTGCTAACTCATGGTACGCGTTGCTAAGTGGCTAAAGGTTTGAAGGAGAAAATCAAATTAAAACGTTAGAGGAGTAAAATCTGTATAGGAAGCAAAAGAAAACATGGTACTGTATTTGGAGCACACACATTCAATATGTTTTATTGTTACCTAACAAATTATAACATACCCAACACATGCCAAGGTTTTTTTAAAATTTTTGAGGGTGGGGGGAGAAAGGGAGGGAGAGGAACACCGACTCGTTGCACTCATTGACGCACTCCTTGGCTGATCTTTGTAAGTGCCCTGACCGGGGATGGAACCCACAACCTTGGTGTATCGGGACGATGCTTCAACTAACCGAGCCACCCAGCCAGGGCTACAAATGCCTAGTTTTTAAGACCAAGGACAGAAAGTCACTATGGCGTAATTTGTTGTTGAAAAAAGAACTTTGTGGTACAGAGCAAAGAACTGCACAGCAGGGCAAGAGCACCGCCTCTGGGAAAGGCACGCACATCTTTTCCTTCCCCCTCAGTGGCTTCTGTTTTCTCCTATTGGGAAGAAGGCAGTTTCCATCCTTCACAACTCCCCATGGCACTCACACACACACCCCTCCCCAGGGCAAGGGGGCACTCCGCTGCTTCTGATGTGGAGGAAGACAGGAACAAGAGGACTAATGGTGGCTGAGGGCCTAACAAGAACCTGAGCTGCTCTAGGCACCTTTTAAAACACGTTATTCTTTTTTTTAAATATTAAGAAATTGGGCCAGAGGTCCAAAAGAATCGGGAGTGGTCATGAGCACAGGTGTAAACTGGATTCAAACCTGTATTTCTACTCTTGAAGTCCGTGTTCTTTTCACCACTTAATGATATCATCATAAACTACTAATGCTTATGAATTATGTCACTTTATAAAAGCATTCCTTCTAAAACAAAGCCACCTAAAGGAACCATGGGAGTGCTCCAAAATGATCTGAGAATGGCTGCCCTAACCCTGCCCTGTCTCTCAGTCCTCCATGGGCTCTCTCGTGACAGGCAGCCTAGAGACCTGAGAACCACAACAGGGCTCTTAGGTAAAGGACACCTGGCTATCCCCAACAAGACAACATAAAAACCTCATCAGGACCAGCCAGCATGGCTTAGTTGGTTGGAGTGTTGTCCCATGCACTGAAATGTCGTAGGTTCGATTCCTGGTCAGGGCACATACCTAGGTTGCAGGTTCGATCCCCAGCTGGGGTCTGTGTGGGAGGCAACAGATCAATGTTTCTCTCATATCAACCTTTCTCTATCTCCACCCCAACCCAGAATCAATAAATATATATTTAAGTAATTAAAAAAAAATACTCTCATCAGAAAGATTTTCTAATTGATACCCTAAAACTTGAGTTTGGTACAGGGACAAACAGGGTAAAACTGTTATTAAAATGACTGTGACCTCATAATCTTTTGAATTGGTCAATATTTTTAAAACCATGAACATGTATTTCAAAATATTTTTTCAGTGGAAACAAAAGTTCAGTGAGCAGAATCTGTAATCTTCACATGGGAGCTCTAGTGAGATTTTCTAACACTTAGGTAAATTGTGAGTTCAATAAAATCAACATCGCTTAAATATCTAAGCTATAATTACCCAGGGCAAAAGTCTGAAGAGGTTCCTGAGTAACACTCTGTCCCTATTAGGAGACCAAAAGTGTGTGAACTGGGGCGAAGTTAGACTCTGCCGAACAGCTGCTTCCAGACTCCAGCAGACATTTAACAAACACCTGCTAATTTGAGGGTGCTGAGAAAGCTAACTCACTATAACATAAAATGATAGAACTACGTGTCATTAGATTTTCCTTGTGGACTTAAGAAATCAGTTTTATTTTAAAAACTCACCTTAATGAATCTACCCACAATTTGAGATGTATATTTTGGTAGCTGTTGTACTTTTCCAAGTAATATCAAAGAAACTAGAATATACTTTTTATATGACTCCAACATGATATGACTGACCGCCATGGCAGGAGTAGTAATCGCCTGAGCAAGAGAAGAATGTTTCAGGTGAAGTCAACGTGCCATAGCAGGAGAGAACAATCAATACACGTATTGCTTTAATGAAAAACAGTACTTACATTAATGTCCTATTTTTTAATAATATCTTTATTGAGATTTAATTCACATACCATAAAATTTTTCCTTTTCAAGTACACAACTCTGTAGTTTTGGTATATTCAGAGTCGTGCAACTATCACCACTATCTAACTTCAGAACACTTTCATCCCAACAACAGAAACCCTTACCCATTAGCAGTCATCCCCCACCCTCTTCTCCCCTCGGCCCCAGGTACCTGTTATTCTACTTTATGTCCATATGGATTTGCCTATCTGGACATGTAAATGGCATCATAAATATGTGGCCATTTAACTTAACATGGTTTGAAGTTTCATCTATGTTGTAGCATCGGTACCATATTCCATTTTGTGGTGGAAAATATTCCATTGTACGGATGTACCAAATGTTATTCGTTCCTTGGTTGATGGGCATTTGGGTTGTCTTAGCCTCTGGCCACTATGAGCAATGATGCTGTGAACATCTGTGAACACATCTGTGAAGACGTTTTTGCGTGGACATTTGTCTTCATTTCTCCTGGGTGTATATTCCCAAGAGTGGGACTGCTGGGCCCCATGGCAGCTCTATACTTAACATTTTGAGGAACTCCCAACTCCTTTTGAAGTGACTGCACCATTTTATAATCCCTCTGACAATTATGAGGGTTCCAAGTTCTCCACATCCTAATGCTCACTATTATTGGCTGTCTCTCTTTAATTTTAGCCCTCCTCCTAAGTGTGAATTGGTATGTGATAGTGGTTTTGATGTGCATTTCCTTGATGACTAATGATGATGAGGATCTTTTCATGTGTTTATTGGCCATTTGTATATTTTCTTTGAAGACATATCTATTCAAATCCATTGCTCATTTTTAAATCTTAGGTTTTTTATTGTCGAATTGTAAGAGGTCTTTGTACATTCCTGATGCAAGTCCCTTATCAGAAATAGGATCTGCAAATGTGTTTTTCCCATTCTGTGGCTGCCTTTTCACTTTCTTTCACCTGGATTTATGAGGGTTAAGAACTGAAAACTCACACCCAATCAGCCCTATATTTCATATTAAAACTGAAACCACGAGCGTCTGCGGCACTTCCTGAAGATGACTCCAGACACAGTGCCCCCGGCACAGGCAAGTCCGCACTGCGGCACGGCCTTCACAGCGAGGTAACAGAGTCAACTCACAGTCCCATCAATCAAGAGCTAGTAAACTAACTCTGATATGAGAAGATAAAGATGCTTTCACCTTTTGCTTTATACAAGGTTGTACTGAATTATTTTTCAATAAGCATGTCCTTCTTTTGGAATTTTTTTGAAGCAGTAAAAAAATCTATCACCTTCTGAAATTAAGGTACTGATACCATCTGTAACTGCCTGTGTATCATTAAAACACAGTGACATACAGGAGACTAATACCAGACAATGCTTGTCATTAGGGCAACATCAGGGAGTAAGTGTATTTTCAGGTAAAAGGCTTCCATCTATAAATAATTTAAGTTTTTAATATTTTAACTATTTGTGATAGAAATATTTTTCTAAGTATGTTGCCTATTTTCCCGCCTTTTTAAGGCCCACACCACCTTGACATTTCCGGGTCAGTGTGCTGATCGGCTGTTACAGTGGACAGCACCATGATTAGGCATTCAGTGGCTTTGAGTGTGTGTTTATCATTTTATGAAGAACTGAAATCAGGACTGTGTACTCTCAAAGACTTTACCTGACTAGACACATCCTTTAATGACACCAGCACCTTCTGGCGACCTTTCCCTAGGTTCTCTCGGCAGTGCTTTGTCAACCCCCATTCACTGAGGCAACGTTCAGTCACAGATGTATGCATGTATATTGATGTGTTAGCATTTCAACTAAATTGTAAGCTCTGTGAAGGCTTAAAATATCCTTTATTACTTCAATATAGGCTATGACTAAAATACGAACTAATTAACTTCTGACAAATTTAAGTTAGAACACTGGTATTGGCCAATACAGGTGGAGCAAAGTAGGTTTACCGTCGCTCGTGTGAAAGCTAATAGTCAGTGGGAGGAGAGCCAACGCGGTGTCTCGCGACCCCCCAGCAGCCCTGCTGTCGCCCCGTCCTGTACTGTACGCCTCATTTTCAGACTCTAGTAAGCCTTCAGGACAGTGCACCCAATTGTGTACTATGTCTTATTACCTAGGCCAGTGGTCGTTATAAGACACAGACAAAGGTGGGAGGGACTTTTCACTGTGTCCTACTTACTATCCTTTGAATTTGAACTATGAGTGTTTTACTTTTAAAATAAAACTTAACAGTTTAATCTCTTACATATATACAAGGCGGCTATGAAAGTTAAGAGATGTAGAGACCTTAGCCCAAATCAGACAGGGCACAAGTAGGCAAAGTCCAGATTAGATGCAATCATCAGTGCGCGTCCCTCCACTGCTACCGCCCCTCAGCTGAAGGGACAGATTACCATCATCTTCATGATCGTGAGAGAAACAGGCTTTGAAAGGACCTGCACCTGAAACTCAAGAGACCTGGCCTCCATCCGCTCCAGGTGTGCACCGCTTTAAACACAAGTTTAAAGCAACCTCAGGGGCACTTAGAGAGATGAGATTACCTGTTCATAAAAGTAGAGTGCTCTTTCAAAGTTCTTCAGCCCAGTATAGATCATACCTCCATAATAATAGTAACATAAAAAGTGCTTTGCATCGTAGGCTCCATTCTCTTTACAAATATCCATCATGTCCACGTCAAGATATGGAAGGGCAGGCTTAAAGCATTTTGCCAGCAAACAAAGCTGTAAAAAAAATTTGTATTAAATCATCATTTTAATTGTACTTTGGCAAGCTTTGACAGAGCAAATTCACAGATTCCAAAAAGTTTAAGAAAATATTTTGTTTCACACTTTTACATTTAATTTATTGACTAAAATGATCTGCATGTCAACATATTACTCCACTCTCTTAAAATAGCATTTCTTTATAGAAGACTAACCAACCATGAGAGCAAGTACTCCAAGGGGGAATTCAAGTTCAGCTAACACTTAATTCACCTGGCACCCGTTCTGTTTACAAATGCGCAAACACGAGTACTTTTTCCCTCTTTGCTGAACTACTGGACTAGAAATAGATCAGCATGGTGTGATTAAAACGTAATTTTGTAATTATACTTTTTCAATTTCTAAATTCTTTAGGTACGTGTACGAAACAGTACAACTCTGAAAAGCAAGCACAGCTCTGGCCAGGTAGCTCAGCAGGTTCAATCCCAGGTCAAGGCGGGGGGGGGGGGGGGGCAAGCAAGCACATGGCAACATTCTGTAAGTGGATGACGATAACATCGGTACAAACTCCCTGAGCTGTACTCTTACTATTAGAGCACTTTATGTACTTTATACCTCAAGTACAAAGGTTTTTTAAAGATTAAAAAAGGAAAAAAAGCACATCTTCACTGAAACTACAACATGTGTTTGAAATAATCCACGTATTGTTATTCTTTAAGGATACAATCCAAATACCCTAACAGGACCTGGTTCAACCCATATTATGGAATATTCAGCAGCCGTAAAGCACTGATGTAAATAATCTTCAAGATACACTGAGTAGGAAAAAAGCAAGGCATGTAGGAGTCCATACAGGTGATTGTACTATTTGTATAAAACAGAGAGAGAAAATACAGACACATCTGCTTGTGTATCCGTAAACTGCCTCTGGGAGGACAAAGGGGGAACTGCTGACATGGGCCCCTTTGAAGGGATGCGGCTAGTGAGGCAGGGCAGCAGGGAGATGTCATAAGCTTTTGAACCATGTGCAATAAAATAAATGAATATTTTTAAGGTCTAAAAAGGTACATGTGCTTATTCTGATTCCAAGATTCCTTAAAAAGAAAATAACTTGGGACTTTTTAAATGTCACAAGCATCGATTACTCTGTTCTACTCACATCACTAGCCCACTGGCTGGAAACATCTGTCTACAGTAGTGGCTGACAGTCTCCTTACTACAGAAGAGAGGTGCCTAAGTGTTCCAACCGCTAGAACCCATCAGTCCCCAGCATCTACCTTCATTTATCTGATCTGACTTCAAGCAAACCTACATCAGCCTTCCACCTCTGACTTGGTCTGACTAACGCTCTGGCTGCTTACCTGGCAGAGGTCGGAGTGTATTGAGGTCAGCTGGTTTGTATTCATCTGCATCTTGTCTATGGCTTGCTTAAGGATGCCAATGCCTCGCAGGGGCTGTCAGAAATGACACCTCTTTCAGATAAGTTCTCAAAGATGGCAGCACATTGGATCTTATGTTGTCACTTACAAATAAAAAATAACACTAATTGATAGGTTCCTTTAAATAACAACATGAGGTTTCCATACTCTGTCCCAATTCAGTCAGAAAATGTTTTCTTAAGTCGTTTCTTATGACATTTAGAGTAATTCAGCACCATTTTCTAAATCATAAAGCTTTTTGTCCTGGCTGGGCAGCTCAGTTGGTTAGAGCACCATCCCGATGCGCCAAGGTTGCGGGTTCAATTCCCGGTCAATCAGGACACATGTAAGAAACAACCAATGAATGCATCAACAAGTGGAACAACAAATCAATGTTTCTATCTCTCTCTCTCAAATAGATTTTTAAAAAATCCTCATTAAAAAAGTTATCAAAAACAATATTACTTTCCCAACAGTTCATTATATTTATATCTAAATAAATAAAAAAATTCCCAAATCATTTACAATAGATGAGATCCTATGCTTACTAAACTTACTTGTGCTTAAGGATGCTGGCATTTTCCCTGAGGGTTGTCTAGGTACCATCTGTAAATGCTCTCCAACAACATCATCTCTTACCTGATAATAAATTACTACTGAAACTGATACAAGTTACAAATGGACCATTTCCTGCACTGATTATAAATAATAAGTACTGAGTTTCAAGCGAGGTACAGTCAGTTTCTGGACAGGAGATGTGACTCTAAAACTGCTGAATAACTTGGATCTCAAGTACAGCACAAGAAATGGAGTAGCTGAAGAACTTATACGCATGACCCATGGACATGAACAAAACGATGGGGATCGCCTGAGGGAGTGGGGGTGCTCGGTGAGGGGGCAAAGGGGGAAAAATTGGAACAACTGTAAATAGAAAAATCAATAAAATATAATTTAAAAACTAAATAAAATAAAATAGCTGAATAACATGATTTTTCAGAAAGATCTGTTTACTTTTATAAATCATCTTTCAAACCACCATTTATTCAGTATTTTTACAAAATACCAACCAGTTCTTTTGTTTTTAGTCTTTTTCAAACCACTGATCTTAAAAGTTCAATTTCAAATCAAAAAGAAACACCCAAATTATAACATATAGTATCACAAAAATTAAAGAAAGACCAACCAACTGTTCCATATTAAAGGAAACAAAAGTTGTGTGACCCATGAACTGAAATGTTTTTTGTTATAAAGAAATTAGCAAAACAACTGGCAAAATCTGAATAAGGTCAGTAGATTTGCTAAAGGATCATATCAGTGTTCATCTTCTGATGTTGAACTTTGTATATGTAAGAGAACGTCCTGCTTTTTCAGGAAAACACTCAATGAAGTTTTTAGGATAAGGGACATCGTATCTGCAATTTACTTTCCAATAGCTCAGGAAAAAAAGAGCAAAAAGAATAAGCAAGTGTGATAAAATGTTAATATCTGACGAATCTGGGAGAAGGGTATATGGGAATTGTTTATATTATTCTGTTCATATTAGTTTTGTAAACTAAAATTATGTCATGATTAAAAGTTTTAAAAGTTTAACGAAACAAATGAAAACCCAGCATATTACAACGTCAAGGACACTAGACTGATAGTTGCAGACACCAGCAGCAGCAGCAGCAGCAGCTTCCACCCCCTCCCCGAGGCTCTCCTCCTCCCGCACCTGAGACCTCGCCTGCAGGAGAGACTAGCTGCCCTTACAGCAAATGCGGGAGTTACCTGAAGCAACCACACGTATCCAAGTGTTAGGATGCTCAGTACTAACCTGGAACCTTAACAAATTAGTTCATTGTATTAGATAGGTATTTACAACAGAACTATAAATACTGAATAACATTGCTTACCTGTTTTCTTTCCATAAGGGCATTTGTTAGCTGATGGCAAAGCCCAGCAACTAGATACAATAACAAAATATTAAAAATATAAATGACTAGATAGGCAAAATACATTCAACAGAAAATAACAAAATGTGATTTAGCTTACAAGTGTCTGTTGCATATCGAATGTGCTCCCCATTACAAGTACTGATAAAAAGCTGAACCTGTGAGAATAACGTTTCGAAGTCAGGAACACTGGGCATAGAAAACTTCACAAATCTGGAATAAAGAGAAAGAACCAATTTATCTTGATATTTCATGGGGTAGAAACACAGGAGCAACTGAGGCCAGGAGTCCATCCTGCCTTCAATGCTCTATGAATTAAATGAGTCATAGTATTTTTAAAAATTTAGAAACAGACTCTATGAGGTCCTCCTGGCTTGGTTTTTTGCACAATCAAGACACAACATAGACACAAAAAGAAGTTAAAAAAATATGCTTAAAAAAGAATAGCTTTCGAAAAAGAGAATTCCATTAAATAAAGCCAAATATCAGGTCATCCTAATATATGGAAAGGAACTGAATATAAACTTTTAAGCAAAACTTTAAGAAACTATTTTTATTTTGAGCTCTGATGTGGTCAAGACTATTTAACTCAATTTTTAAAAACCAGTTGTTGCTTCCCCTGCTCTGACGACAATCGGCTGCCTGGGACAAGGAACGAGAGCCAAGAACCCCAGCAGGAGGCTGTGGCGGTTCCTCAGGATGAAAGTGCTGCTGGCCAGGACTCGGGCGATGCCGCAGCCCATCTGGCAGAAAAAAGGCCTGGTGAACAGGACGGGAAGAATTAGAGGTGCTGAGACGAGAGAGGGCGCAGATGATTCTACGGGAGTCACCTGGCTGATGGTGCCTTCCAACTGCACACAATAAATACTCTGAGAGGGGTTAGATAGATTTGGGGGAAGAGATATATAAACTACCACAACTCAGGCATTGCTTACAAGTCAATTTTAAGTTCTTTTAAAAAAATAGGGAAATGGACATTTTTGCCTAATCACAACATCTCCTACATCTTTCATTTGTGCTTCCAGCTACATAGTAATATTTGATTTAATGTCACCATGCACCTGTCATGCACTTTCCAATGATCAAATGTGTACAAAACAATCTCATTTGGGCTTCATAATAAGTAAATTATTGTGATTTCCATTTTATAAATAAAAATATTAAGTTAAGGGCTCCATGCCTCATAATGGAAGAATCCAGGGTACTCAGAAAAAGTTCAGGGTTCCTTCCAAGTTTTCTTTTACTTACATACAATAGTAAAACACCTTATAGTTTCTACATTCTTTCACTTACGTTAAATATACATCTGCATCTCACTTGATACACACAGAGGTGGGCAAAATTAGGTTAATAATACAATAATTAATAAATAATACAAGGATAAACTCTGTGTTTCATGTACCCACAACTGTAAACCTACTTCTGCCCACTTGTTTGTACATGTGAATTTATGGGTATAAAACATACATGCTATCTCTTCTTTCAACCAGCCAGCACAGGCAGTAGAAATCTTTACAGCCTGCACCATCCAACAGAACTTTCTGCAATGGTAGAATGTTCTGTATCTGCCCTGTCCAACACAGTAGCTACCGAGTACTTGAAATGTGGCTGGAACTGAATCTTTAACTTTTTAAAACTAATTTACATTGAAATAGCAATTTATGGCTAGTGGCTACTGTACTGCAGTACAAAGCTCTAGACCATCTCATTCTGACAAAGCTCTTTTTTCTACAGTCTATTCTTGACCTTTATCCTTGTCTCAGAAATCCTAGCACAAGTAAAGTCAGACCCTCACTCTTAGGTCTTCTCAGTTTACATTATTGCAACTTCCATGACAACCATAAGAGCCCAATTTTAATATTAAAACATCAAGAGAAAAATAATTCTGTCAGGTACAGTTACAGGGAACCTCAATGAAATAAGGTCTATTTAACTTGGTCTCTAACAGCTTAAATTTGTTTGAAGAGAATTCAAAACAATACTGCTTTCGAGCACTGGTGATTTCACTCAATATATTCCACCATGCCCTATTAAGTCACTCTTCCCTATTTTATTTTTTATTTATTTTTAAAGAAAGGATAAGAGAGGGAGAAAGAGAGGGAGAGAAACGTTGATTGGTTGCCTCTCTAACATGCCCAGAACGGGGACCAAACCTGCAACCGAGGAAAGTGCCCTGACTGGGAATTGAACCAGCAATCCTTCAGTTTCTGGAATGATGCGCAACCAAGCTACACCAGTTGGCGCTTCCCTATTTTATTTTCAAGTTAGAAAATGTGGACAATCTGATGGACTACAAAAATAAAAGTATTCCAGTAAATACAAACTGTAGTACCCACAACTGAAATAGCCATCCATTTTTTAAAAATAAATTTCAAAATTTGTATAAATATAAACAAGAGGTTAAAATGATAAAACTGAATAAAATATTCTAAGCAATGATTAGTTGAAATGAGTAAAACGTAACTAATATGACATGACTTTAGTTGTGCAAAAGAGTTCAATGTTGTTTACATGGCTTACTTCCTACACCAAAAAAAAATCAAGTCAGAAAGCGCAGTGCTCAGTTTCAGAAAGCACACACGATGAAGGAAGATGCTGCTTACAGAACAGCAAGGACGCCCAAGGAGTGCTCCTGTACATCCAGAGCCCCGAGCACAGTGTCCAGATGGGAGAGGTTCTTTGCGAGGAGTTCCCCACTCTTGTTGATCAGTTCGCAGAGCTGCGTCATTTGCCCTGGAAAACAGAAATAACACTATGTCATTCAGTCACAGCACTGCCCAAACTAAAGGAAGTGTAACCAGATTTCGTACCTCAGACCAAGAAATACCTCCAGATGGTTTTTTCTACCTCCTTCATGTCAGATGAGGACCAAGAAGGGCCAGAAGCGAAACGGCCCTGCCCAGTCTTAACACCAGACCTCCCGTCTCCCTCTGGCCTCTGCAAGTTTCTGCTTTCGTCCATTCCCTTCTCCGGTTCCCAAGCCTGAACTGTACACACACGATCACTGCCCCTCTCCGCTCCCTCTCGGTAGCCACGATGTCACCAAAAGTGATTTAGTTTTACTTCACAAGTTTCTCAGCTCCATTCCTTTCTCTCTCCCTGCCTTCATTCACATTCTAATCATTTTTTATCTAAACCACGTCACACATCTTCTCAACGTCCACTCTTTCCTCCAGCCCACACTCCACACTGGCACCTGTGTGATCCTTGTAAAATGCAGAATTCAATCCAATTACTGCAATGGCTTTAAGAAGTCCAAATGCGCCCCGGCCAAGTAGCGTGGCTGGTTAGGTCATCGTCCCAATACACCAGGGTTGTGGGTTCAATACCCCCCAACAGGGCACATACAAGAATCAACCAATGACTGCATCAAGTGGGAGAACAAATCAATGTTTCTCTCTCTAATAAAAAATAATAAAAATAAAAAAATACAAATGTCTCAGTCCAGTGCCTTGCCTCCCAGCCTTATCTCCTTCTACTTCCCTGCACACCCCTACTCTTTTGGTCACCCCACGCTCACAATTCCATCAGCGTTCCACATTCTCTCACCTTCATGGCTCCACACCTGCCATCCTCCGTGCTGAGTGTACCACCCTTCACTCTCCTTCCCATGTCCTCCACTACCTGACCCATGCGCTTTGCTCAACAGTCTGCCTGGTCTTCCCTGGACCTTTCCCTGCCCCTCTTCTCATGGCTAACTTGGTTGGACATCTGTCCTTTCTGTGTCCTCTTCCCATTTCCTGGGATGTGGCGATTCAACATAATCTCAGGTGAAGAATCTCACTTCTCCAGCTTCATAATATACCACTCATCCAACAGCCAATCACTCAGCAAGCAGTCTCTTACCACAATGTTGTAACAACTAAAGTATAGAATCTACTTAGGCCTGAACTGGTACTTTGAAGTAGACTTACCAATTTTAATAAATTATTCTAATAATAAACACCATGGCCACACTGTACTCTCATATCCCACTAGCTGTGTTTCTGGTGGGGATGGGAGTATATATAAGCCCTTGGGCATCTACCTCTTAAAACTTTCTCCTTCAATAGTTCTTTTACACTTTGAACCTCAAGCTACTCATACCAGCTATTTCTATTTGATAACTGGGTGCTTTTTCCTTATTAAAATCCACTCAAGTAATATCATGCTTAAAATCCAAGTGACTGTGGCTAGGAACTTTGGTAATTTAATTTCTGGAACTTGTATAATACTTTTAAACTTGATAACTTGTATCAAAAATAAAGGAAACAGTCCATTATTACTGCTTGCATTGCAAAACAAGAAAAAAAAAAAAAAAACAACCACAATCATATTAGATATTATTTTTCAAGATAATCGTCGGCAGCCGTCCGTCTCGAGAGACGATGGTGTAGCTTCTTAAGAGTCTATCTGCACCGCCGAGAATGGCTGTGCAGTCCGACTCGGGAGTGACACGGTATCTGTCTCCTCCCGTGTTGAATCGACATCTTGCGATGACGCTGGAGTGTCCTCTCCAGTGAAGCTGAAGCTACAGAGCCTGGGCAGGGTAATATGGAGGGTCTGCTGTTGCCCATGCAGCAGACCCCCCCTCTCTTCGCAGCTGAAGGGTCCAAGGGAAAGACGGAGTCAATACAGCTTGGCTTCAGGTGCGCCGCAGGAGTTGCCGGTGTTGACTACAGCGTCAAACCGCCTTAGGGACCCCGGCTCCGGATTTTCTGTTGGGGTTTGCTCCCTTAGCCTTTCCCCTGAAGAGGTGTGCCGCAAGGCAGCGGAGGTTTTTTGGAGTCAGTTTTCCTTCTCTGATGTGCCCTGACTGGAAGATCGAACCAGCGACACTTAGCTCGCAGGCCGACGCTCAATCCAAGATAATACAAGTTGAACTGGAGAATACCAACTCGCTATCATTTTATTAAAGATCTCACTGGTAGGTATGAAATACGCAGCATCTTCCAGTTAAATCTCACCCCTGCCACCCCAAATCCACTATGGTAAGTATGTGTACAAAGACTTGAAACATTGTAAGATTAACTGCTGCAGGGCCAAGGGGTGAGCCAAAAGTAACCTTCGAAATGAGCGCAACCTGGGCCAGGGCCAGGGCCAGGGCCATTTCCTCTAATCGAGGAAAGCTGGAAATTATGCTATTGCCTGCACTGAAGGTCCCTGCTTACAAATTCTAACAGGAGCAGAGAAAACAGACCTTCCCAAGCCCGCGCTGTGCTGGGCGCTGAGGCCAAGGGCCGTGGCCCTATGCTCATCTCCGCCTGCACTAGCAGAGAGCAGTACACAAAGCCTTCCCGTCAGGGACCCCTTCTGATGCCCAACGGCCCTAGTTCCTTTTGTCAGTAAGAAAACTGGCCCCAGGAAAGTACGTGGTTCGACCTTGGCGTGACTGAGACCAGATTCCACCCCGAGCTTGCACGCACACTACATCCCAGAAAACAGAACTCCGTGTTGGTGTCCCTAATGAATCAGTAAATGGGCTCTTCATTCATACAGAGTGCAACCTAATTTCTATCAAAATCAGGGGAAATGGGACAGCAGTATTTCACTATGCATGTCTTCACACTAGACCAGCCAAGCCTGACAACAGCAGTGAGGCCAAGATCGATGAGGCTAACTAACCGTGGCTTCTCCAAGGTCACGCAGCTCCTGGGACTTTACAGTTGACGGCGCGAACAATTAGCAACTGTACTTACTGCACCCCATGCGAAAGGCCCTGCCTCAGGGCTTTTACATGCTTTCTCTCCTTCAATTCTAGCAACTCCATTTAGTCCGGACTTATGCTTATTTTACAGATGAAGAAACAGGACGGATAAAGGGGACTTCACAGCCAGCGGCTGAAAACTTGAATTCTGGGTCCAGAGCTCTATGAACCAAACTGCATGAAAATTAAGGGCAAAGTAATAAAGGTGACAATCCTACCCCTAGAAATGGACTCCGCGAGCGAGGGCTCCTCCACATTCCGCAGGACTAAACTGGGCGCGGGAGGCAGCCGAGAGCCGGCCAAGGGGCGCCTCCGAGGCAAGGCGCCCAGAAAAGGTTCTCCTGGCGCCCGCTGCCCGCGGCCTGGCCCGGAGGCGCTGTGGGGACAGGCGGTCAGGGCACCAATGACCGCGGGCGAGGGAGGCCCACGGGACCAGGGGCGCCCGCCAAGGCGTCCGACGGAAGTCACCGCCCCCCAAATGTCAAGCGAGGGGCCAGGGCAGAGGGGCCCGTCCGGCCGGGTAGGAGGGTCCCGGAGGCCCCAGGGAGGGGAGGCGGCAACGCTGCCAAGCGCTCGGCCTCGCGGGAGGGAACCACAGGGCCCGCGAGCGCGAAGGGGCTGCTCACATTCGGCCCCGCACGGCGCGCCCGATCCCGCCCTGGCCTAAGCGCCGCAGCGAGCCCAGCCCCGGAGACCAGGCTCGGCACTAACAGGGCGGCCCCGGCCGCTCCCACTAGCGGCTGGGGAGGCAGGCCCTCCCCGCGGCGGCCCGCAGGGCCGGCCCAGTACCTCACCTTGAGCCGAGAGCTGTCGGACACTGTTCACGAATTGCTCCAGGGCTGAGGCCATGTTTCCCCTGGGCGACCCGAGTACCAGAGCCAGCTCGCGCCGGAAACAGCGTCCGCTCTGGGAGGTGGGGCGCCGGCGATCCACCAGAGGCCTCAAGAACGGCTAACGTCACTTCCGCCGGTCAGGCCTCGCGAGATTTCACCCACCTGGGTTACTGTTCCCTTGGAAACAGTTGTGCTCCTCGCCATGGCCGGAAGTGAGTTTTCTTTACCTCCTTTCATTTTGTGCACTTGTGAAATCACTCCCTCTGTTTAATGAGGTCGGTGGGCACATATTTTCCGGATTTTGCTAGAAATGGTCGTGCGTTTTCCACCTGGCCAAATCATTCAAGCCCCGCTTGATGGCCGCTACTTAGATGAACTTTTCCCCGCGAGGTAGTAGAACATAGACACTAGAGGCAGGCGGAGGCGGATTTAACGGCGGGCGCACCGGGCGTGTGTCCTGGGCTCCGACTTCCGAAGGGCCCCGCAAAACCATATATTTTTATTTTCCTTGCCTTTCTTTTTTTTAAGGAGCCCAATATTTTCTTCTGCACCGGGGTCCTCGAGCGACCTTAATCTGCCTCTGGAGCCAGGCAAGCGGCCTGTGTTCACATCACTTTCCTACCACCTAGTAGCTACTTGACTGGGCAGGTTATTTGGCCGTCCTCTGTCTTGCTTTCCCCACTTGTAAAAGTCTTACAATTACCTCAACCACCTAGAAACACTTTTAGAACTAGGTCTTCATCCAAGATATATGTTAATGAACTGATTTCCCCACGTGGGAGTCAGTTCTTCACTTGACTCCTAAAGCACTTTGTTCCTCTCATATACCCACTTCCCTGTTGCAGAAATTTGTCTCCATAATCCATACCACACCCATTGCTCCTGTCACTGAGTTCCTTGAGATCGAGCATGGGTCTTACTCGCCTCTGTACCACCCTAGAGTCCAGCACATAGCAACCAAAGGGTGTTGACACCAAACCAAAGGAATCCCCAGTTTGGGGTGTGGTGAAGAAGGAAACTTTATTCAGTACAAACAGCTCAATTGTGACACAGTATGGCTGTGAAAACAGCCCAAGGCCAGGCCTCTCTCTCTAGACAGGTCTGTTCTATCTGGTGAGACATCTTCTGTGATTCAGCTCCAGCCAAAGAAACACAGCTCTCAGTCTTCGTGGGAAGGGAAAGCACCTGCTGGTCTCCGAGCTGACTTCCATAGAAGTTCGGCTCCTGGTCCCTGATTGGTACATGCTCATGCAAACGAGGACTCCATATCCTCAGTTTGATTGGTCCCAACGTCACTGTCCTGATTGGTCAGAATGGAGTTGCTCCGATTTGTAGTGAAGAAGCTGATGGAGGCAGGACAAATATAGCTGTGTAGCTCTGATTGGATGAGGTAAGCCTCAGTCCTATTGGTTATAATAGGATTCTGGGAACTCCCTTATAAGGGTTGGCTCAACTGGCAGAAACGCAGTGTAGGCAGACAGTTCAGTTCAGGAGGAGGCAGGCAGCGTAGTGCAGGCTTCTCTGGACAGTGCAGTTTGCAAGAGAGGCCTTTATGTAAACACGACTGGTAAGCTCTGTTTTTAAATTTTAGCCCACTTGTCCACAGGAGCCCTTCTTTCTCAGGATCCACACCCATGATTTGGGGCATAATAGGGACTGAGTAAATAAACATGTGTTTTAAAATTTCATCCAGCGTATATTTATCAAGCATCTACAATGTGCTGTGCTAGGCAGTCATGGTCCTTTTTCCCTGAAGATAATAAACAAGTAAAGACCCTAGGAAAAAGGGGGTAGTACTTTGAAGAAGTGAAACAAGTTTCTATAAGACCATGCAGCAGAGGAAATTCACCTTGCCTGGGAACAAGAGGGAAGATATTCTTGAGGAATGACACAAACTGGGCTCTCAAGAAAGAATAGGAGTTAATACGGTAGGGGAGGAAGAAATTATCCTAAGGGAGAAGAGAGCATATGCTAAAACCCTGTGTTGGGAGGAAGCATGCTATCGAGATTGAGGGACTGCAAGGGGGTAGGCAGAGGGGAGTGGTATGAGATGGAGCTGCAAGTTAAACAGGGTCCATATCAAGTAAGCTGATGTAAAGATATTGGACATTTCCCGAGAAGATTGGAAAGCCACTGAGAGTTTTATGCAAGCAAGTGGGATGATTGGGTTTGCTTTTAGAAAAGGTTGACCTCACATAGATAACTTCAGAGAACCACTTAGGAAGCTATTGCAGAAGTCAACATGAAATATAATAGTAATAATTGTACCTTGAAAGTAGAAATGGAAATAAATGTTTAAATGAATGACTTTAACACCTGTACCCTAAGATGAAACTGCCCCTGCATGTCCTATGTCAGCATTTGGTTCTCAATCTTTGATCTCTTGCAACATACAAGACAGATATCTTGATTTATGGGACACATTTCCATTGATTTGCATGGATTTTAATGAAAGCCAAATATGTTGCAGAGAAATAAAACACTACAATAACTGAAAATAGCCGCAGCAACTACTGATACTTTAAAATTTGTTGCCCATTTAGATTGTGGCGGCTGTTCTCAAAGTGTGGTTTCCCTAACTGGCAGCATCAGCATCTGGGAATTCCTTAGAAATGCAAATTTATAGGCTTCATTCTAGACTTACTGCATAAGAAACTCTGACAGGGGTGCTCTGCAATCTGAACTTAACAAGCCCTGCAATCTTACTGATGCATTCTAAAGTTTGAGAAAGTCTGGATTGTGGCATAGAGGATCCAGGACACAAATTACACTCATTTCAAAACAGCTAAGCATCATTCCACCTTTCTCTCTTCCTCTCAAGAATGTAATAATGGGAAGATATATGGTTACAAGGATAACCTTGAATATATTCTAAGTTGTATATTTTAAAAGCTAATCATTTGTAAAATCTATCAATTACTTAAGACACACCTCACAACAAGGCACAGCACTGGATGGAGGTGCTACATTTAATCATCTGTCATTTCATTCTTTAAACACACATTTACTTTGTGTCGTATATATTTCAAGCCCTGTGCCAGATGCTGGGGATGTAGAGTGTTTAACAAGACAGCAAGTACTGACTGATAGAAAGTTCTGGTTTACTGAATAAGACAACAAGCAAACAAATAGAATAATTTCATACGGTATTACCTATTATGAAGAAAATGAAACATTCTGATGGGGTTTAGGAAGGTCGGAAAATGCTTCTGAGAACTGAAGGACGAGAAGGAGCCAGTTAAAAGAGGCCTGGGGCGGAGAAATCCAGAGAAGAGAAACAAGTGTGATGTGCAAAGATCTGAAGATCCAAACAAACTTGGTGTATTTCTGGAAAAAAAAGAAACACCAAGTTGGCTAGGCTATATTAAGGAGAACAGTGACGTGTCTCAGTTGAGTACTGCTTGTCTATAACACTAGTAATGGTCTGCATTTGTCCAGCCTTTTCCATTTGTAAACTATTTTCAGATCCAGTAGATGTTTTTTAGATTCATCACTGAAATATCATGACTGAGACTTGAAAGAAAGGAATGTTAGATAATTTTGAGGGGGGAAATAGTGTCAATAGTGGGTAAACACTTCCCACACACCTCCTCTTCCCTTTGAAGGTTCATGTGGTTCAAGGGCACGTGATCTGTGGAGATGTGAGCAAGTGGCCTAGGGAAGCTATCCTCAGGCACATTCTGTCACCACTCCACTCCAGTCACCTTCAATAATTGGCTCAGGTTGATCCAATCACAGGTAAACTCAGGACTCCTGGGAAGTTTCTTCCCTACTGGGTTGGAGAAGGGATCTTCATCCCTAAGCATCTCTGGCAGCGACCTTAGGGCCCTGAGGAGAGCAAGGCTTAGGGTGAAGCTAATATCTCTGAACACAGAAAAGAGAAGATAGAAATAAGCCAGCTTTATCCATCACTGAGTCACTGGATACCAGCAGCAACCCGACTTCCAGAATTTTTAGCCAAAAAATATGAGCTAACAAATTCCCTTTACTCTTTAAGCTTTGATTAAATTCACATGTTTTCTCTTAATTGTAGCTGCAAGTGTCTTGGCACAGCACTTTAATGGCATTGTCCCTACAACAATCCTTCAAGGCAGATTTTATTGTGGAAGTCCTGGGACTGTTCCTAATTATCCATCTCTTTTCCTTCTCTACCCTTTGAAAGTAGGTATAACTATATGACTTCATTTGGCTACTGAAACACAGGCAGGGTGGCACATGTCACTTCTGAGTGGAAGCTTTAAGTGCCTCCCCATGACAGCCAGGATTAGACATGTAGTTCTGTAACAAACAACCCCAAGACTTAGAGACGCAGCCTTCAGCATTTCAGAAACATTTACTGTCCCACAGTTTCTAAGCATCAGGAATTCTGCCATGGCTTAGCTGGGTTCCACTGCCTGAAGGTCTCCCACAGCCTCAAGGTCTTTGTTGTTCAGGAATGTGATCCCCTTGGAAGGCTTGACTGTCAGCTTCTAAGCTCTTTCATGTGGTTGTTGGAAGGACTCCAGCTGCTGAACCTCTCAGTTGCTGGCTGGCTATTGGCTGAGATCTACCTGAGCTCTTTGCCACGCGGACCTCTCTACAGTATGGCAGGTAGATTCCCTCAGAGGGAAACATAAAGAGATGGGGAGAGAGAGGAATAGGAGAGAAGGGGGAGAGAAGCATACCAAGTCACAGTCTCTTTGTGACTTGACTCAAGTCTACGGATTTTTGAAAAGCATGACTGCCAAGAGGCGGGGTCACAGGCAGTCATTTCAGAGGATGACTCCGACAATGAGCAAGAAACAAACTTTTGTTAAGCTACTGAGATTTAGGGGCTGGTTGTTACTGCAGCATAACCTAGCCTATCCTTATTTGATACAGTTTCCCCATTGGTCATAGAGGAAACTGGTGCTCAGGGAGATTTAGGGGTTTAGCCAAAGACACGTGGCTAGTTACTGGCACAACATTGGGCACGTAGGGAAAGTGCAGATGGGAAAAGCATTCAATTTCAGTCAGGGGGACAGTTGCAACTCTCCATAACAACTAGGGTCTACACATCATGAGGGGTGAGAGGGTGAAGACAAAAAAACCCAGGCAAAAACATGCCCTACAATCCTACAATCTGGTTTCCAATGATTCTTAATATAGTGATCTAAATTACTGGCTTCAAAGCATCTCATATTCTCAAATTCTTGATCTTTTTCTTATCAGCAGCTCCAGGTTTCTTCACACAGCCATATGCAGAATTTGTTTCTTGGGAAGATGGACACAATCAAGAACAATTTGCCTGAGACCATTTTGTCAACCCCTTCTGGACTCAGTGAAGGCCGGAGAGGAGCTGTAACTTGCCCAAAGTCACACAGCACATCAGTGACAGAGATTGGATTATGACTTACATGGCCATAATCTCAGTCTAAGCTTCCATTCATGACAGCACATGGTAACTTCCCAGAGCTCCTACACAGCAGAGAGCAGTGTCCTTTCCGTGTATGTTAACAGCTCAGGCACATCGAACAAGCCCTACCTTGCAGAGGAGGCGAAAGCCAGTTAAGAGTTTGCCCACCCTTTTCTGAGGACTTACTCTCCTTTGCTTCCACTTTTCAAATTCCAAAAAGGACGTGATGCCTCTAACTCCTTGCACCCACACTGTACTTCCATTCCAGGCTTCCTGCCAATTATCCAGAGGCCAGAATTGTACTGCTCAGGACTCAGAGTTGCAAATGACAGGAAGCACAATTTAAACTGGTTTAATTTAAAAGGGGGAATTATTGGCTTCTGTTACTGGGAAGTTCAAGGAGTAAACTAATTGTTGATTCAGGAAAAGCTGGCTTTGGCAATATAGCAATCTGAATATCATCTTCATTTCATTTGCTTTCCATTTCTTGGATAAAACTTTTGTTTTTAAATGCGGGTATAATTGTCATACAATAAATTCCACACATTTAAAGTTTGATAAAAATTTGATAAATTTTTTAAACATTTTGACTTCTGTACACACCTATGAAGCCACCTCCTCAGTCATAATAGTGCATATATCCATCGCCTGCAAATATCCCTTGCCTCCTTTTGCAATCTCTCTCCTCCCTGCATCCCCAGGCTCCCAGGCAACCACTGACAGGCTTCGGTCACTATAAATTAGTTTGGGTTTTCCATAATTTTATATTAATGGAAGCATACTGTACGTATATGTATATACATGCATACTCACACAAATCTGATTTATTTCATTCACTGTAATTACTTCAAGATTCATCCATGCTCTGCACTTATCATTAGTTTGTTCCTTTTTTATTGCTCAATAATATTCTGTTATATGTGTACCACAAATTGTTTATCTAGTCATGTGTTGATGGACACATTTGGGTTGTTTCCATTTTTTAGCTATTACAAATAAATCTGCTATGAACATTCCAATACAAGTCCTCATATGAATATGTACTTTCTTTCCTCTTGGATGTATGAGGGGGGACCCCTAAAAACAGAATTATCTTCTGGAGGGCAGGCCCTTTGTAGCACAGGCTTCCCCCCCAGGTGAGTGTTCTAGGAACCCCTCTGTGTCAGTGCACCAGCTGGTGGTGTTGTAAGAGGCTATGTTTGGCTTCAGTGAATATGTTTTGAGGACTCAACACATTTGCCCATTTCATGATGGGTGATTTACGAGTGCATCTGCCCACACCGTGCTGGGTGTTCAGCAGTTTTTGACCAAAAACGGCATGATCCCTGTGCCCCACCCTCTCTAGTCACTCAATCTCTCCCCAAGTGACTTATTGTTTTGTTTCCCTGGATGAAAGAAGTCCTCAAAGGGAAACGTCTTGACGATGTGGAAGAGGTGAAACAAAAAACGCAGAAGCACTAAAAGACATCAAGATCAATGAGTCCAAAACCTGTTCTGAGCAGTGGAAAAATGACTCAATAAGTGTATTGCATCCAATGGAGAGGACTTTGAAGGTGACTGAAGTTTAAACACGTAAGAATAAATACACAACTTTATAAATAAATTCCAGTTTTTTGGGGTCTACCCTCATATAACCAAGAGTGGAGTAGTGGGATAAACTGCCATAATGCTTTTTAATGTGTTCGTGCAATTTTCTCATTACCACCAGCAGTTTATGACACTCCTGGTTCTTCCACATCTTTGCCAACATTTGCTATGGTCAGTCTTTTTAAGTCTAACCATCCTAGTGGATCTGAAGTGTTATCTAATTGTGGATTCAATTTGCATTTTCCTGATGACTAATGATGTTGAGCATCTTTTCATGTGCTTATTGACCATCTGATATATCTATTTTGGTGAGGTATCTGTTTGAATAACTGCCGCTGCTTTAATGTTTAATGGCACCTTGCAGATTTTGATATTTTGTAAATATTTCCATTTTCCTTTAGGTAAAAATAATTTAAAAAATTGTATTGACTTACTCTTTGAGCCATAGGTTATTTAAAAGTGTATTTTTAGTTTATAAACATTTGGGTATTTTTTCAGAGATCTTTCAGGACTGATTTCTAAGTTAATTTCATGTGGTCAGACATTACACTTTGTATATTTGGATCCCTTTAAATGCGTTGAGGTTTATTTTATGACCCAGAATATGGCATGTGTTGTTAAATGTTTCACGTGGTGCACTGGACAAGAATGTATATGCTGCTGTTGTTATGTGCAGTATTGTATAAAAGGTCAAGTTGGTTGGCAGGGTTATTTAAGTCTTCAATATCCTTGCTGGTTTTCTGTCTACTTGTTCTGTCAGTTTTGAAGACAGAGGTATTAAAATCTCTGACAATAATTGTGAATTTATCTATTTCTCCTCTCAGCTTTATATATTTAAAAAGCTCTTTATTCTTGATCTACCTTGTGGCATTTTATATCTAATTCACATAATAAAATTTACCATTTTAAAGTGTACACTTCAGTGGGTCTTACTGTATCCACTATGTTGTGTAACCATCACCACTGTCAAATTCCATATCATTTATATCACTCCCCACCCCCACTAAAAAGCCATGTGTGTGAGGTAAAAACCTGCCGTTCGAAAGCCCGCCATTCAAAAAGCCTGCCCCTGCCCGTAGCTGCCCTAGATTCAGGCAACTATCAGGAGGTTGCAACTGGGCCAATCGCCAGCCTGCGGGCTGTATAAGGAGGGAGTTTAGCCTCTCCTGTACTGCGTTCCAAGCCTCAGAACTACTTAAAAACTCACCCTGCCCTGACCCTAGATGCTGGCATCTGACTCTATGACCCTAGTCCTCTGCGTCGCATACTCAATAAACTGTCTTGTTCAGCATTTGGCTGCTGGCCTTCTCTACCTCCACCGACCTCCCAAACCTAACCGTATCTACTAGTAGTTAAAGTTTCACTCACTCCACCACCCCTGACAACCAATAATCTACTTTCTCTCTCTATTGATTTACCTATATTCTGGACACTTTGTGTAAATAGAATCCTATATTATGTGACCTTTTGTGACTGGGTTATTTCACTTAGCATAATGTATAATTCAAGGTTCATCAATGTTCAGTGTGCATCAGAATTTCTCTTCCTTTCAAGACTGAATAATATTCCAATGTATGTATATATCATATTTTGTTTATCCATTCATTAATGGATGGACACTTGTGTTGCTTCCAACTTTTAGCTATTATGAGTAATGCTGCTATGAACATGGGTGTACAAATACCTGTTCAAGTCCTTGCTTTCAATTCATTAGAGTATATGCCTGAAAGTGGATCTGCGGAATCACATGGTAATTCTATTTTCAATTTCTTGAGGCACCGTCATACCATTTTCCATAGCAGTTGCACCATTTTACATTCCCACCAGCAATGCAGAAGGATTTTTATTTCTTTTTATACTCATTGCTTGTTGTGGATGAAAAGGGGGCCACCTACTAACCTGACAGGCTCAGAGGAGGCCTATAGGTAGGCCTTACAAATGGAGAGACTAAACATTACCACACAGGATGGTATGAAAAAAAAAAAAAAAGTCTAACTAAAAGCGAAGCATGGCAATGGTTCAGAAAGCTTTGGGTTGGTGACCACATGGAGACAGGAAGTCATGCTCCTGGAGGGGGCATGGAAGTGCTGTGCTCTTTCTCCACACCTTGCTCTATGTATCTCCTCCATCTGGCTATTCCTGAGTTATACCCTTTTATAATAAACTGGCTTTCTAGAGAGTAAATGGGTTTCCTGAGTCCTGTGAGCCATTCTAGAAAAGTAACCAAACCAAAGGAGGGGGTTGTGGAAGTTTCCGGTTTATAATCAGTTGAAAGAAGAGGTAACAACCCAGACCTGTGATGGTATTCTGAGTTGATGAGGGTCATTGTACTGCCAACCCATAGCTAGTTGGTCAGAGCACAGGTAACAGCCTGGGTTTCTAACTGGTGTCTGAAGTGTATGTGTATTGGTGGGGGGGTTGTCTTATAGTGCTGAACCCTAATTTGTGGAATCTGATGCTATCTCTGGATACACAGCGACAGAATTGAGTTGAATTCTTAGACTCCTTGTTGGTGTCTGAGAATTGGTTGTTGGTGCAGTGGACCTCACACCCCCAAAACACGCACACACACACACACACACACACACACACACACATACACACACACACATTGGATGTGGATGTAGGAACCATATTTAAATCCTTTACCTATTTAAAAAATTAATGCACTGTTTCTGACAAGAAGTCTGCTGTTATTCTTATCTTTGTTCCTCTGTAGATAATTTGTATTTGTTTTTCTGAAGGCTTTTATGATTGTCTTTTTATCACTGGTTTTGAGACATTTGATTATGATATGTCTTGGTTTTCCCAACCATAGAGCTCTAATTATCAATAATATAGAAGCAATAATAAAATTTACAGCATAGGCTTGGTGCTCCCATAGTCATTGAAGAAATAATGGCTGGAAATTTTCTAAATGTGGTGAAAAATCAAAAAGCTCAACAAACCCCAAAACCAGGAAAGGTGAATAGAACTACACTAAGGCATACCTCCCTGAGACTGGAAAGTATTAAGGAAATGATAGATATCAAGAAAGTGATCTTTATAAAACTGTGAATTCATGATCTCACCTCGAAACGCATGTGTAAACTGAACCCTACCTTGCACGCCAAAAACTTTGGGAACCAAATTATGGGGTAGACCACTTTCCAAATCTGAGACTGACTGCTGGGTGGTATACATGAAGGACGGATCTAAAAAGCACAACAGCTTTGAAAACTGAACTAAGAAAGCTGTAGTCCACAGAATACTGGTAGGAAATGGTCAATTAAAGCTAACTGGGTCAATTGCCTGCTAAAACAAAGCAAAAGAAAAAAAATTCATACTCTCCACAGGATTTAAACAAGGCCTAGCATAGCATAACAATATTCAAAATGTTCAGGACACATCCAAAAATTATTCAATGTATTAATAATCAGGAAAATGTCAAATTCTCACAAGGGAAATGGCAATAATATTTCAATTCTGAGGTGAGACAGATGTTGATATTATCAGATAGACTTTAAGACAGTTATAACTATGTCCCAAGAAACATAGGGACCACACTTTGAACAAATGAAAATGTAGATAGTTTTAGCAGAGAAAGAGAAGATATGAAAAAGAACCAAATAGACATTTTAGAATTGAAAAACACAGTAACTGAAAAAATGTTGGATGGGACCAACAGTAGGATGGAGATGAGAGAGGAATGGGTCAGTGAACATAAAGATCGTTCAAGCTGAACAACAGAGGTTAAAACATAAATAAATAAATAAACAGAGCCACAAGGACTTGTGGAACGATACCAACAGTTCTAACATTCATGTCATTGGAATTTCAGGAAAAAAAAAAAAAAGAAATAGTACAATGTAGAAAACGTAATTGTTGAAAACTTCCCAAATTTAGCCAAAGACTTAAGTTTACAATTGAAGAAGCTCATCAAATCACAAACAGGATGAATTCAAACAAGTCCACCCCCAAACACATCATAATCGAGCTACTAAAAATAAAAGACAAAAATAAATGTTGTAAGCAGCCAAAGAAAAGAAAAGCACTGCACATGGTAGGAGGGAATGGAATAGACAGAGAGAGGTTGAGAAGAACTATATGCACAACTAATGGACATGGTCTAAAAGGGGGGGACAACTGGAGGGAGGGGGGCCACTGGGTGGAGGGGAGAAGAGGGAAGGGAAATTGGGACAAATGTAACATTATAATCAATAAAACACATTTAAAAAAAAAGAAAAGAAAAGCACTGCATAAAGGGGAAGAATGATTAGAATAATTATAAATTTCTCATCAGAAAACATGAAAACCAGCAGATAGAACAACATTTTTCAAGTGCCAAAAGAAAAGAACTGCCAATACATAATTCTATATCCAGCAAAAATATACTTCAAGGATGAAGGCAAAATAAAGACATTCTGCCCTGGCTGATGTGACTCCATGGATTGAGCACTGGCCTGCAAACTGAAAGGTCACTGGTTTGATTCCCAGCCAGGGAATATGCCTGGGTTGAGTACCAGGTCCCCAGCTGGGGGCGTGCGAGAGTTGACCAATCAATGTGTCTTTTGCATATTGGTATTTCTCTCCCTCTCTTTCTCCCTCCCTTCCTCTCTCTCTAAAAATAAATAACTAAAATACTGAAGAAAAAAAGACATTCTAAAAACTAAAAAACTGAAGAATTTATCACGTGCAGTCCTGATCTGAAAGAAATGCTGAAGAGAGTTTTTCAGATGGAAGGAAAGAATACTGGAAGAAAATATGGAATTTTAGGAAAGACGGAAGGATAACAGAAATGTTGACTCTTCAGAAGGAACATGGCTTTGCTGACAAGCTGATCTCAGATTTTAGGTATCAAATTGTGAGACAATAAATTTCTGTTGTTTAAACACGAAGAAGAGAGGAGGAGGAGGAGGGGGAGGGGGAGGGGGAGGGGGAGGAGGAAGAAAAGAAATGTTGACTCTCTTGGTAAATATAATAGACTACTTTTCTTCTCTTAAAGTCTCTAAAATACATGTAATGATTGAAAGCCAGATTTATAATGTTGTCCAAAGGGGTTTCCAATGTTTGTAAATATAAAACATGACAACTACAACTATCTAGTAGTGGTAATGATTGTACATCCCACTTGAAATGGTAGAATATTTATTCCAAGAGGTTTGTGAAAAGTTAAGTACGTATTCATAATCTTTAAAGTAATCATTAAGAAGCTATCCAAAGGAATGTGGCAAAACAAAAAAATGAAGCAAACAAACAAACAAAAAATACCCAACCTCAATAGATACATTAAAATGAAATACTAAAAAAGTTCAAATAATCCCCAAAGAAAATAGAAAAGGGAAAACAAGAAGAAGAAGAAGAAGAAGAAGAAGAAGAAAAACAAGAACCAAAACAAAAACAAATAATAAAGTGGTAGACCTAAATCCAATCATATACATAATTGCATTAAATATAAATAGCTCAAAAATACCAATTGAAGAAGCAAGGTTGTCAGAACAGATCAAAAAGAAAATACAAATATATAATATTTAAGAGAAACTCACTTTAATATAATGCAAATATAAAAAGTAAGAAGAAATGGGAAAAGACATGCTTTGCAAACACATCAAAAGAAAGTTGGAAGGGGCCATATTAATATGACATGGTAAGATTATGTGCAGAGAGTTGTCCATAGGCCCTTATTATTTTTACAATGTTTCTACATTCTGTAGTGATATATCCCACAATAAAAATTAACAGGGATAAAGAGGGACATTACATAATGATGAACCAGTTCACCAAGAGTAGATAACAATCTTAAATGTATATAAACCTAACAATAAAGCCTAAATATATATGAAGCAAAAATTAATAAAAAACTAAAATGGCTAAATTCATAATTTTAGTTGGACACTAACATTGTTCTGTCAGTAATTAATAAAATAGATGGACAATTGAGAAATCATCTGGAATAACCAACCGAACACTAGCTGGAAAGAAGTCTGATAACCACGGAGAGACAGAAAAGGCCACTACGTCACAACTTGACCGAATACAACAAGGATGCCAGCCTGTTAAACCAAGCGCGCCATTGTCCGGGGACAGCCAACTGACCTGGAGTCTGCACAATCCTTCCCCATGTGGGAAGGCCACCCTCCCCTCCACAACCCCCACTCTTATTAGGGATTTCTGGACCCAAGGGTAGGTAGGAAGACAACCATGTCCAGCTTGAAGCAGTTAGAGGAACTTGAGACCGTCTTCGCCCATTGTCCTTTATAAGATTATAAAGGGTCTTAATATCTGAAAGGGAGGGATTGTTATTTCTCGTTGTTAAAATAATTAATTAATCATTTATTTATTAAAAAAAAGAAGAATATATGAAAGGGTGAAGCGGGATAGCTTGTATGTACAAACCATGGGCATGGATTTGGTGGGGGATTGCTGGGGGAGGTGGGGTGCTGGGTGGAGGGGAGAAAAGGGGAAAAAATTGAAATTATTGTAACAATATAACCAATAAAATATAATTAAAAAAATAAATGGACAATCAGCAAGGAAATAGAAAAATTGAACAACACCGTCAGCCAACTGTATCTTATTGACATATATAGAACTGTCCACCCAATAAGAAGAGAAAACACATTTTTTCAATTTTAAAACTTGTCAACTACAGTTGATATTAGGTCTTATTTTATATTAGTTTCAGGTATACAGCATAGTTGTTTACATTTATATAATTTATGACATGATCCCCGCCTCCCAGTAAGTGTAGTCCCACCAGGCGTCTACAAAGTCACTACATTACTGACTGTATTCCCTGTACTTTACATCCCATGGCTATTTTTTAACTACTCATTTGTACTTCTTAATCCCTTTACCTCTTTCACACAGCTCCCCAAGACCCCTCTTATTTCGGAACCATTAGTTCTCTGTATCTATGAGTTTGTTTCTATTTTGTTTGTTCATTTCTTTCGTTTTTCAGATTTCACACAAATGAAATCGTATGATAGTTGTCCTTTTCTGTGTAACTTACTTCACTTAACATAATATCCTCTTAAGTTCATTCATGTGGTCACAAATAAGATTTTATTCTTAGGCCAAGTAATATTTCATTGTATATATACACCACCTCTTAGGGGCACTTAGGTTGCTTCCAGATCTTGGCTATTGTCAATAATGTTTCAATGAACATAGGGATGCGTATATCTTTTTCTGAATTAGTGTTTTAGATTTCTTTGGATAAATACCAAGAAGTGAAAATTCTAGGTCTTATGATAGTTCTACTTTCAATTTTTTGAGGAATCTCCATGCTGTTTCCACAGTGGCTGCATCAGTCTGCATTGCTCTCTATGTGTCTGTTTTTCTTTTTAAAATATTCTTTAATTTTATTCTGTTCTATGTGTCTGTTTTGATTACTAGAGCTTGGTAGTGTAGTTTGATATCAGGTAGCATGATACCTCCAAATTTGTTCTTATTTCTCAATATTGCTTTGGGTATTTGATGTCTTTTGTGGTTCCATATAAATTTTAGGATTATATACTCTAGTTCTGTGAAAGATGCCATTGGTCTTTTGGCAGGAATTACATTGAATTTGTAGATTTTCTGGGTCGTTTGGCTATTTTAACAATTTTAACTCTTCTTGTTTGTGAGCATGATATATCCTTCCATTTATTTGTGACCTTTAAAATTTCTAATAGATTTTTGGTGGAATCTTAGAATTTCTCTTTATATAGCATCATGTCATCTGTAAATAATGACAGTTTTACTTCTTCCTTTCCAATTTGGATGCGTTTTTTTTTTCTTGTCAGATTGCTGTGTTTATCATAAATGGATGCTGGATTTTGTCAAATGCTTTTTTTGTACCTATTGATATGATCATATGACTTTTACCCTTCATTTTGTTTATGTGATGTGTCGCATTAATTGATTTGAGGGAATTGTACCAACCTTTCATTCTAACAATAAATCTCACTTGATCATAATGCATGATCCTTTTAATGTACTGCTGAATTTGGTTTGCCAGTATTTTGTTGAGGATCTTTGATTCTATGTTTATGAGGAGTATTGGTATATAATTTCCTTTTTTTGTAATGTCTTTCTCTGGTTTTGGAAGCAAGGTAATACTGGTCTCATAAAATGATCTTAAAACCTGCCCTCTTCTTTTTTTTGGGGGGGGGGATAGTTTGAGAAGGATAGATATGAATTCTTCTTTGAATGTTTGGTAGAATTCACCTGGGAAGTCATCTGGCCTAGGATTTTTGTGGGTTGGTTTTTTGATTACTGACTCAGTTTTGTTAATAGTTATCATCTGTTTAGGAATTTATCCATTTCTTCCAGATTGTTCAATTTGTTGGCATGTAATTGTTTGGAAGTACTTTGTTACAATCCCTTATATTTCTGTGATGTCAGTTTTCACTTCTCTTTCATTTTTGATTTTATTTATTTGGGTTCTCTCTCTCTCTCTCTCTCTCTCTCTCTCTCTCTCTCTCTGTGTGTGTTTTTCTTGATGAGTCTGGTAAAAGGTTTATCAATTTTGTTTATTTTTTTCAAAGAACCAGTTATTGGTTTTATTGGCATTTTGTATTGTATTTTTAGGCTCTATTTCATTCTTTTTCTGCTCTGAGCTTTATAATCTTTCCCTTCTACTTACTTTGAGCTTTGTTGTTCTTTTCCCAATTCCTTTAGGTGTAAGGTTAGATTGCTTTTTATTTTATCTTTTTTTTCTTGAGGTAGGCCTGCATCATTATGAATTCCTTTCTTAGAACGTCTTTGGCTATGTCCCATGGATTTTTGGGTCATTGTTTTTTACTTTCATTTGTTGCAAGGTTTATTTTTATTTTCTCCTTGATCTTATTGCTAACCCATTCATTGTTCAGTAGCACATTATTTAGCCTCCATGTGTTTGTGTTTTTTCAGTTCTTTTTTCTAATTGATTTCTAGCTTCATACCATTGTGGTCAGAGAATATAGTTGCTACGATTTAAATTTTCTTAAATTAACTGAGACTTTTTATGTGACCTAACTTGTGGTCTAGCCTGGAAAATGTTCCATGTGCACTTTAAAAGAATGTCTATTTTACTTCTTTGGTGTGAAATGCACTAAAAGTATCAATTAAATCTATGCTGCTGTTTCCTTGTTGATTTCTGTCTGAAAAATCTATTCACTGATGTCAATGGGGTGTTGAAGTTCCCTATTATGACTATATTACTGTCAATCTTTCCCTTTATGTTGATCAATATTGGCTTTATATATTTAGGTGCTCCTATGTTGAGTGCATAAATGTTTACAAAGGTTGTACTCTCTTGTTAGTTTGATCTCTTTATCATTATGTAGTGTCCCTCTTTGTCTCATTACACCCTTTGTTTTAAAGTCTATTTTGTTTGATATAAGTATTGCTACCTCAGCTTTTTTCTCACTTCCGTTTGCATGGAATATCTTTTTTTATTCCTATATTTTTAGTCTATGTTTCTCTCTACTTGAAATGGGTCTCTTGTAGACAGCACCTGTATGGGTCTTTTTTGTTTTATCCATTCATCTACTCTATGTCTTTTGGGAGCATTTAATTCACAAACATTTAAACTGATTACTGAGGTCTGAGATGGCGGAGGAGTAAGTGGAAGCTACACTAACCTCCTCCCAGGACCAATCTGGACTTACAACTTAATTGTGGAGAAATCATCTGGAATAACCAACTGAACACTAGCTGGAAAGACGTCTTATAACCACGGAGAAACAGAAAAGGCCACTTCATCGCAACGTGACTGAATACAACAAGGAGGCCAGCCTGTTAAACCAAGCATGCCGTTGTCTGGGGACAGCCAACTGACCTGGAGTCCACAAGATCCTTCCCCATGTGGGAAGGCCACCCTCTCCTCCACACCCCCACTCTTATTAGGGCTTTCTGGACCCAAGGGTAAGTAGGATGACAACCATGTCCAGCTTGAAGCTGCTAGAGGAGCAGGAGAACTTCACCCATTGTCTTTTATAAGATTATAAAGGGTCTTATGTGTGAGAGGGGAGAATTGTTACAGCACGGAGGTCCCCGCCAAAATAAATTAAAAAATAAAGAAAAAGTGAATACATAAAATAAATAAAAAATAAAGTGATTACTGATAGGTATAAAGTAATTGTCATTTTATTATTCATTGGTTTTTTTCTTTCTTCTTCTTAAAGAAGTCCTTTAAAATTTCTTGTAATACTTGTTTGGTGGTGATGAACAGCTTTAGTCTTTTCTTGTCTGGGAAGCTCTTTATTGTTCCTTCAATATTAAATGATAGCCTTGTTGGGTAGAATGGTTTTGTTTGTAGATCCTTGCTTTTCATTACTCTGAGTATTTTGTGTCAATCTTTTGTGGTCTGCAAAGTTTCTGTTGAGAAATCAGCTGACAGTCTATGGAAGCTCCCTTGTAGGTAACGAATGGCCCTTCTGTTGCTGCTTTTAAGATTTCCTTTTTGTTTTTAACCTTTGCCACTTTAATTATGCTGTGTCTTGTTGGGGGCGTTTTTGGGTTCATCTTATTTGAGACTCTCTGTGCTCCCTGAACTTGTGTATCTATTTCCTTTACATGGTTAAGAAAGTTTTCAGTCATTATTTTCTCAAATAGGTTCTCAATCTCTTGCTCTCTCTCTTCTTCTGGTATTTCTATGATGCAAAGATTGTTATAACCAATGTCACCCCATAAGTCCCTTAATCTATCTTCATTAAAATTTTTTTCTGTTTGCTGTTGTGATTGGGTGTTTTTTTCTGCCTTGTCTTCCATATAGCTTATTAATACCTCTGGTTCAACTAATCTGCTATTGATTTCTTCTAGTGTATTCTTCATTTCAATTATTGTATTCTTTATTTCTGACTGGTTCTTTTTTATGCTTACTATCTCTTTGTTGAAACTCTCACTGAGTTCCTTGAGTATCCTTATAACCAGTGTTTTGAACTCTGTATCTGATAGGTTGTGTGTCTCCATTTTGTACAATTCTTCTGAAGTTTTGTCTTGTTCTTTTATTTGGGACATGTTTCTTTGTCTCTTCATTTTGGCTGTGTTTGTTGTTATTTGTTAGGTAGATCGGCTACATCTTCCTGTCTTGGTGGGGCCCAGTGGCACAGTCATCCTGGTCACCTGAGCCAGGTGCTCCAGGGGTGTCCCTTGTGTGGGTTGTGTGTACCCTCCTGTTGTAATTGAGTTTTGATTGCTGTTGGCATGTTTGTGGGTGGGATTGATCCTTAGGCTGACTGGCTGTGAACACTGGCCATGATTACTGTGGACAAGCTGTTGTGGGAGTGGCTGATCCCACGGAGATGGATTTACTTTAACAAGGCTCTGCTGTCTGCCAGATCTACTCTTCGGATGTGTTGTTTGTGGGTCTCTTTGGGTGGTGCTCTGGAATGGTCTGAAGCTGGCCACCATGTGTATTGGGCCTCTTCGGAGGGGCTTTGGGTCAGACTAAGGTCAGCAGCTGTGCCCAGCTTGGGGCCTCCTGGTAGGAGCTACAAAGTGATCTGTGGTTGGTAGCTACCTGTGTTGGCCTTGGAGGTGCCTGTGAATGGTTATGCTGTGAAATGATGCCAGCTGCCATTAGTGCCAGGCTTGGGGCCACTTAGCAATATGTACAGGACATGTCATGGCCAGGCATTTCTTGTTTGGGGTTTTTGGATCTTTGAGAGATTTGGGAAAAGTCCACAGTATGGGCAGAGGCCAGCTGTTTGTGAAGAACAGCCTGTGAAAGAGGTTGGGACAGGTGCACAAGTTAGGTGGGGCAAGACCTCTGGGAATCGCCAGGGTGAGGCAAGCTGTGGTAGCCAGATTGATGGAGATTCAGATTTGGCACCTGCCTGTGCCTGCCAGCCATATGGGGAAAGAGCTCAACAAAGAAATAATGAGCTCTGCCTGCACTCTGGGAGAAAGCTGCCCCTCCAGCTCTTGCCTTGAAGCCAGACAATTTAGTTCCTGCCCATATGTCTCTGGCACTTTTTAAGCTGTTGTCCCTTTGCTGAAGCTTAGGGTGAGTGTGAACAACTGAGCACAACTGTGCTTGGGCCCTTTAAGAAGATGCCTGGGTCTACAGGAACCCTCCGTCTCATCCAGACAGAATCCCTACTGATTTTTCACAGCCAGATTTTTGGGGGACTCCTCTTTCCAGCACTGGCATCCTGGCTGGAGAGCCTTATATTGGGCTAAGACCCCTCACTCTTCATGGAGCTCTCCATAGCTAAGATATACCTCCTGATTCTTAACCATCACGCATGAGTGTAAGTCAGCCTATTTCACTTCTCCACCCTTTCTACCAGTCTTGATGTGGCTTCTTCTTTCTATATAACTGTAGGAGTTTTGCTCAGCCAGTTGTCAGGTGGTTCTCAGGGGTGGCTGTTCTATAATTTAGTTGTCATGGGAGGGGGCAAGCACAGCATTTACCTACTCTGCCATCTGGACTGGAACTCTTTTTTTTTTTTTTTTTTTCTATTCCCAGTTTGCTGAGCATTTTTTATCATAACTGGGTGCTGAACTTTATCAAATGCTTTTTCAGCATCTATTGATATAATCATGTAATTTTTGTCTTTCATTTTGTTTATGTGGTGTATTATGTTTATTGATTTGTGAATATTATACCATCCTTGCATCCCTTGGATGAATCCCACTTGATCGTGGTGTATGATCTTTATAATGTATTGCTGGATCCTGTTTGCCAAAATTTTATTGAGGATTTTAGCATCTATGTTCATCAGCGATATTGGCCTGTACTTTTCTTTCTTTGTTGTATCTTGACCTGGTTTTGGGATCAGGATAATACTGGCCTCATAGAAAGACTTTGGGAGTTGTCCCTCTTCTTGAATTTTTGGGAATAGTTTGAGAAGGATAGGAGTTAGTTCTTCCCTAAATGTTTTGTAAAATTAGCCTGTGAAGCCATCTAGTCCAGGGCTTTTGTGTGCCTGGAGTTTTTTGGTTACTGCTTCAATTTCACTAGTTGTTATTGGTTTATTCAGGTTTTCTGCTTCTTCTTGATTCGGTTTTGGAAGATTACGTGTTTCCAGAAACTTGCCCATTTCATCTAGGTTGTCAAATTTTTTGTCATATAGTTGTTAGTAACTTCTTACAATCCTTTGTATTTCTGTGGTATCAGTCGTGATGTCTCCTCTTTCATTTCTGATTTTATTTATTTGGGTCCTCTCTCTTTTTTTCTTGATGACCCTGGTTAAAGGCTTGTCGATTTTGTTTATCTTTTCAAAGAACCAACTCCTGGTTTTATCAATCCTTTGAATTGTTTGTTTAATTTCTATGTCATTTAATTCTGCTCTGATCTTGATGATTTCCTTTCTTCTACTTGCTCTGGGCTTTGTTTGTTGTTGTTCCTCTAGTTCTTGTAGCTGTAGGGTTAGGTCATTTATTTGAGATTCTTCTATACTTTTTAAGTAGGCCTGTATTGCCATGAACTTCCCTCTCAGAACTGCCTTTGCTATGCCCCATAGGTTTTGGGCTGTTGTGTGTTCATTTTCATTTGTTTCCATAAACTTCTTGATTTCTTCCTTGATGTCATTGTTAACCCATTCATTATTTAACAGCATGTTATTCAGTCTCCATGAATTTGAATGTTTTTGAGTTTTTTTTTCCATGAGGTTTGTTTCTAGTTTCAAGCCATTGTGATCTGAGAAGATGCTTGATATACTTTCAATTTTCTTGAACTTGTTGAGGCTTTTTTTATGTCCTACTATGTGGTCTATCTTTGAAAATGTTCTATGTGCATTTAAAAAGAATATGTATTTTGCTTCTTCGGGGTGAAAGGTTCTGTATACATCAATTAAGTCCATTTAATCTAGAGTGTTGTTCAATGCCTCAATATCCTTGGTGTTTCTTTGCTTCAAAGATCTGTCCATTGTTGACAATGGGGTGCTAAGGTCCCCCACTGTGAGAGTGCTGCTGTCCATATCCTTCTTGAAGTCCTCCAAGATTTTCCTTATTATTTGGGTGCTCCTATGTTGGGTGCATATATGTTTACAAGGGTTATATCTTCTTGACGGATTGTTCCCTTAAGTATTATGAAATGTCCTTCTCTGTCTCTTTTTATGGCCTCTGTTGTGAAATCTGTTTTGTCTGATATAAGTATTGCTACCCCAGCTTTTTTTTCATGTCTGTTTGCTTGAAATATATTTTTCCATCCCTTCACTTTCAGTCTGTGTAGGTCTTTTGTTCTGAGGTGGGTCTCTTCTAGGCAGCATATATGTGGGTCATGCTTTCTAATCCATTCAGCTACCCCGTGTCTTTTTGTTACCAGAGAAAACCCTGGTTCTTCTTGCCAATACAGTAAAGAATTACAGATCAGCAAGCCTATGAGCATGTACACGAAGTTTATTAGTGAGGGGGAGAGCCAAAGCAAGGGTGGCCAAAGGATCATCAGCACCAGTGTGGCCAGAGCCCAACTGGCCAAAGGCCGGGAGGCCAGGGGCCTCCCACCTGGCAAAAGGGCCAAGAGAAAAGAGAAGCAAGTACTTTTTTCTGAGGACTTATATAGTTGGCTGGGGTGGGCAGTGTGAAGAAGGTACATTTTTATTGATGGGTAGAGACGGTGCCAACTTTCCCAGGGAGATGTGACTACCCAAACGTAGGTATAGTGCGGGGGCTCTGCTATTCCAAATTCTTATCTTGCATACATGATGGGAGGCAGGCAGTTAACCAAAGTTGTTTTAAGGGTGTTTCTTTGGGCACTGTAGTCCCCCTCCCCTTCCAGGCCTTGGGATGAACACACAATCTCAAGGTTTTCCTTTTCCCAGCCAGTGGAGATGACACACACAGGCTTGCAAGGGCTCCCCCATTCCTGCACTGTCATGGTTTACTTGTGTTGTTCAGAATGCCTGGCAGCCTTATCAAACCAGGCTCAGGACTGCTGGGTCAATGGGTGAGACCTGTCTCCCTTTGCTTTTAGGTTCCTGTATTAAGTTCTTTGTTAGATTGCAATGCTGAGGGCCCTGCCTTTATTTCCCCTCTGGTACTCATTTGACTGTAACATTTTGACTGATGCATTTAATTTATTTACATTTAAGGTTACTATTGGTAGATACTTATTCATTGTCATTTTTCCCTTTTGTACCTGTGTTCCTCTCTGTCTCTCTCTGTTTCTTCATCTCCTTAAAGCAGACCCTTTAGCATCTCTTGCAATGCTGGTTTGATGCAGATGTATTCTTTTAACCTTGTTTGATGGGGAAACTCCTTACTTCACCTTCCATTTGGAATGAGAGCCTTGCTGGGTAGAGTAGTCTTGGTTGCAGGCCTTTGTTTTTTATTGCTTGGAATATTTTTTGCTATTCCCTTCTGGCTTGTAGTGTTTCTGTTGAGAAACCTGATTATAGCCTTATTGGAGCTCCCTTGTCTGTTATTAGCTGTTTCTCTCTTGCTGCTTTTAGGATTTTCTCTTTGTCTTTGCCATTTTAATTATGGTGTGTCTTGGAGTGGGCCTGTTTGGCGTCATCATCATTGCTTCCTGGATTTGCATGACTTTTTCTCTCATCATGTTAGGGAATTTTTCTGTCATTATTTTTTCAAACAGGTTTTCTATCCCTTGCTCCTCTTCTTCTCCTTCTGGTATTCCTATGATTTGGATATTATTATGTTTCATGTTGTCCTACAACTCTCTTAAAACCTCTTTATTCTTTTTCAGTGTTTTTTCGTTCTGTTGCACTGTCTGGAAATGTTTTTCTATGTTGTCCTCCAGCTCACTGATCCAATCTTCTGCTTCATCTAGCCTGCTTTTGATTCTTTCTATCCTGTTCTTCAATTCAGAAATTGTACTCTTCATTTCCTCCTGGCTCTTATTGATAATTTCTATGTTCTTTTTAATGCTGGTGTAGGTCTTAGTAAGTTCCTTGTAGCTTCCCTGGAGTTCTTTGTAGTTCTCTTTGAGCTCACTGACCTCATTGAGCTTCTCTATAGTCATTATTTTGAATTACATGTCTGGTAGTTTACTTACCTCTGGGGGGTTGTTTCTTTGTCTCCCCATTCTTGTGACTCTTCTTGTTTGTTTCTGCTCCTTAGATGGATCTGCTTTGACTTCTTGTCTTTGTGGTGTGAACTTCTGTGGTAGGAGACCTGTGGGATTCAGTGGTACAGCCTCCTTGATCTCCTGAACTTGATGCTCTTGGGATGCCTTTATGCCGTTTGTTTGGGTTCTCTGGTTGTACTTGGGTTTTGGTTGTTGTTGTGTTGCTCTTTGGCGGGTCCTTCCCTCCAGCTAGCCGACTGAGAGTCGCTCCTCACACCACGTCTTGTATACTTTGTAGAGGTGCACTTTCTTTTGGAAGTCTTTTTATTATGGTGTTGTAAGAGTTCTTTACATATTCTGGACACAAGTCCTTTTTCAGATATATGATTTGCAAATTTTCTCCCATTCTGTAGTTTATCTTTTCATTTTCTTGGTAGAGTCCTTTAAAGCACAAAAGTTTTTAATTTTGATGAAATCTTTTATTATTATTATTATTATTATTATTATTATTATTATTTGATTTGGCACAGTATATTTTAAATACAGCCTGTCATAGCTTTCCTTATCAATCAACTGACTTCATTCTCTTTACCCTCTTTGCTTAAAAAAGCTTAAGCCATCAGGCTTGTTACTCTCCAGAAGAGGAAAGGCAGATAGCAGCAATTAGAACAAAAAGGTCAGTTGATTCAAAGCCAGCTTTTTGGTTGGGATTTCTCAATTCCGAAACCCCTTTTGTATACCAAAGGCAAAGCATGGTGTTCTGTCTGAGGTTTGCTCTAAGACCAACATAGAGTGAACTCTATGGAAGGGAATTTCTAGATACCCAAGGAGAAATGGGGAAGAGTTCTGGAACTGGGCACTTGAGTAAAATTAAATAGGGAAGCAATCAGACGCTGGCCCTGTTGTCTTCTGACCTGGAGTCAAAACTCTCAAGGGGCAGGTTAGTTAGAAACAATGTTCCCAAAGCTCTCTGGGCATCAGCAGGGCAAAGGTTAAGTCTTCTTCGAGACAGCTCATGTTGACAGATGCTGGTCAGCACAGCCTCTCACTGGCAGGCCTGCCATACCGGGTGAGGTATCTAGTGTTGAATGGGCCTGAGGGAGTGTCCTAGTTGCTGTGACCTGCGCAGGCCATACAGGTGGCTCAGATGTATCCAGTGCTGCAAGTGCAGTGGTCGGAACATGGAAGCTTCAGTGAGAGGACTTTGCAAAGAGGTGAAAAGCCAGGCCACAGGCTTCAGCAGCAGGGCGAGCAGGCCACCCAAAGGGTTGACAGGGTCACATGCACCTCAGTGTAGACTAGCACAGGGGTAGGGACAGGTATAAGCACCTACACCCTATGGAGAAAGCAAGAACACTGAGTGCATCTGACATCACTAAGCTAGGCTTTGTTTCCCTCTCCGGCACCGTCTTGGCTAGGAGAGACCCCAGTAACACGCCTGGATGGCGGAAAGGGACACAGGCCCAAGTGGTGGCTTCCTGGTCAGGAGCTCCCAGTCTGTTTTGTCCAAGACGATATTTTTGGCAAGCTGGTTTTTTACCATTAAGACAAAAATAACCTTTTTTGTTATAAAAAATCAGCTTCTGTACATGTTGGGCATTTTCAATTCAACAAGAACATTTCTCATACCTTTTGTGTGCTAAACGTGGAAGGAACCTGGGGAAACACTTTAGAGAGAGAATCGGTGCATGTGGAGGGGGGGGTGAATGAAAGAGCACATCGAAAGCCCCTGGTACAGTGTGTGAGTTCTCTGCCCAACCCAGCCATGTAGCAGAAGGTCTAGGTTCATGCAGAGGCTGGAAGATGCCTGGTGGGAAGGACCGGTTTGAAGGCACACAGGCTTGACGCCCAGGCTCACTGTGCTAGCTACCAGCTTTGTGACCTGGGGAAGGTGCTTCCACCTCAGGGAGGCTATCTCCTCCCTGGGAAACGACGGTGTCTACTTCCTAGGGCCATTGTGAAGATCCAGCAAGATAAAGTGCTCTGCATGCTCTATAGGTCAGCACAATTAATAGGAAAAGACACGCAATTCGTTTGATGTGTAGTAAGTGCCTTTTCTGTGCGTGATTCAGCTCTAAATGTTTTAAATGTAACTTCATAATGACTCTATGAGGTAGATCCTTGAGAGGTTCTCCGTCCCGCAGCTCCCTTGGCGCGGATGAAAGAACTGACTCTGGACGGACTGTCTGAGGAGAGAAGAGGGGAGGGTCTCTCATAGGCGATCACCGACCACTCCTTTCTCAGTCAGGGTTTCTATTGAGTTTGCCACGTGCAGAAACGCAGGGGGTAAGCACGCAGACCTCCACCAAACTGTTGGGGGTAACAGCAAAGGGAAGCATAAATCGGCGCAGGGAGACAGGCAGCAAGACTGTGAGGTGCCAAGGCATATCACAGAAGTCCGGGTGTCTCTTTTTACTGAAACACTTTGTTTTCACATTCTACTGAGAAGAATTTGGGGCTACACAGAGCAAGCAGGCTTCTTCAGCTTCAAAGAGTACATTGCATTCCTATTCTACTTCTAAAACCCCCCGGAGTGTGGGACCAGCAATATGGTACGTGGGGCGCAGCGGCTACAGCCCTCTGTACCATACATACTGGTCTCCCACAGACCCTATTATTATTTCCATTTTACAAATGAGGAAATTTAATCCAAGTGATGTTTAAGGATACGTCAGAGTGTCAGACTGATAAGTGACAGAGTTGGGGTTGAAAGCCAGGCATCTGAGCTCCAGAGCCTGAATCCCAGTCACTGTGTCCAGTGCAGAGATTGGGGTACCAGTGCCCATCCAAGGTCACTGATGCCAGGAGAGCATGTCCCAGGGCTTGGCACATGGGAGACACTCACTGAAGGACAGATGTCTTTGGGAACATCATGGCAATTAGAGCCAGACCATCTGGATTTGAATCCAGGTTCTAACACTAGTGACCTAGTATATTAGGGACCTAGCGATACATAAAAGTTACCCCAAAACGTAGACGCTTGAAACAACAAACATTGACTGTCTCCTGCAGTGTCTGAGTTACAGAATGAGGGCAGTGAGTTGTGTGGTTCTCATGAGGTTGTAGTCAAGGTGTCCAGTGAGGCTGCATCATCTGAAAGCTTGACAGGACCAGAGGTCCTGCTTCCAAGATGGTGCACCCAAGTGCTGTGCTTGGAGGTCTCGGTTCTTTGGTATTCCTCCTCGTGAGGGAGTCTCCATATAGCTGCTGCAGTGTCCTCGGACATGAGAGGTGAATAATGAGAGAGAGAGAGAGGGAGGGAGAAGTGGAGGGAGGGGAGAGAGAGAGAGAGAGAGAGAGAGAGAGAGAGAGAACGCAGGAGCACAAGGACAAAGCCACACAGGCCTTTTGTGAACTATTCTTGAAAATCATAAGCCATCACTTCCACCATATTATTCATTAAAATTAAATAACCAAATCCAGCCCATTTCCAAGGTAACAGAAACTCCACCACTTGAAGGGAGGAGTTTTAATTTTTTTAATTACCACACCAAGGGGCATGTAATTAATCTCTCTGTGGCTCAGTGTTTTTATCTTTTAAAATGGGTTAATATTAATATTCATCATAGAAATTTTGTGGGGATTAAGACAATTTACATAAAGAGCCTATCTGGTGCCTGACACATAGTAGGCATCCACACGTGTTAGCTATAATTAGCATTAATTATTAGCTATGTTGAACATGGTGAAGTTTCTTGTCTCTTAGTCTCAATTTTCTCACCTGTCAAATGGGAATAAATAATATCTGTTCTGTTCAAGCACTCAAAAGCTATTTGTGGATCCATGTGTGAATGAATTTATTGAACACATACTGTTTGCCAGAACCTTTCTAGTCACTAGGAACATATTAGTAAACAAAGAAACAAAACAAACAAACAAACAAAAAAACCAGTCAGGGTTTTTACCCTAATGGAACATACATTCCAAAGGGAGAAGACCAAAAATAACAACCCACATGTAAACAATAAAGAAAAGAAGGGTGAGGTATGCAAAACAGAACCCAGTGGGGCCCCACTACACACCCACCAGAAGGCTACAATTAAAAATATTGAAAACATCAAATGTTGGTGAGGATGTGGAGCTAACAGAACTCTCCGACATTGCTTGTGAGACTGTTAAATGACACAATTGCTTTGAAAAATGTCTTGAAGTTTCTTGTAAAACTAAACTTATCCCTGTTCTGTGACTCAGCAATCCAGTCTTAGGTGTTTTCCCAAGGGGAAAAGAAATACATCCACAGAAAACCTCATATGAATGTTCATAGCAGCTTTATTCATAATTCCCTCAAACTAGAAACAGCCAAATGTCCATCAACGAGAGAATGGATAAACTAAGGTATATTCACACAATGAAATATAACTCAGCAATAAAAGAAACAAACTTCCAATACATACAATGACATGAATGATTCTTAAAAACATGCTGAGTGAAGGAAGTCAGCCACAAAAAAACTATACTGTATGATTCCTTTATAGTCCTAGAAGTGACAAAGCTCATCTGTGGTAAAAAAATCAAAAGAGCAGCAGAAGGGGCTGATGAAGAAGGAGCAGGAGGGAACTTACCAGGAAGGCAGAGATGTTCTGAGTTGGCACTGGCCACCAGCTCCATGGGTTATTTAAATTAAATACAGTGGAAAATTTAGTTCCTCAGTCACAGGAACCACATTTCAATTGCTCAGTAGCCTTGGGTGGCCAGAGGCTATTGTATCTAAATGGCACAAACCACTCTTGTGACCGCAGATTCTTCTGCTGGACAGCAGCGGTCTGTACCTTGCTAGGGACACATTTGTCAAAACTCATGGAATGATCAAGTTAAATCTGTGCGTTTCACTTGTAAAATTTACCTTTAACTATGTTGTCCTCACTTAAGCCATAGTATGCAGGCTGATGTGTTTAGTGCAGACGGGCACTGCTGTCTGCAGCTTACTCTGAAGTGCACCAAAGAATAAGGTACACTGATGGGTGGGTGGGTGGATGGATGGAGGGACGCACTGACGCATGTTAAAGCAAAGAGAGAGAACTGTTGACTACAAAATCCTGGTGGTGAGCATTTTCATCTTCATTGTATGGTTCTTTAAACTTTTATTACTTTTCATAATAAAATTATGAAAAAATGGTGATGTAATAGAATAGAATGAATATAAAGATGAGGAAGCATAGTGGGGATTCTTAGTTAGGGGGTCAGAGGATAACTGGAAACAGTTGTTGCAGGGATCACATTCACTCAGGAGGTAGGGATGAGTCAGACCTGGTCTCCGCCCTTGAATTCAGGAGATGCCAAAAGAGCAACCAGTTGTGCTGGGTGCTGAAGACCTACTATGAGGCAGGGGTCAGGGGACCCCACAGCCCACATACTTTTCTGGCCGTGCCACACTACTTCCTTACTGACCATCTCTCTGACCCCGGGTTGGAACGCTTTACCATACTTTCAGAAAGATCCAAAAATGTCAGTTTCATGAGCGTGAGGACCTTGTTCACCACTTGACACCCACTACCAAGCACATCAGAGATACTCAGCAAGCACGTGCCAAACAAATAGGAGAATGAAAACTGTGGTCTCCTTGGCCTTCTGGCCACTCCCTGACCCAGGCCTCTGAACTTGCGGTTCTTGCTGCCTAGGCCGCTCGCTGCGAGGGCTGCTGCTGCCCTTTCTCAGCAGGCGTGTCTCTGCTCCAGCACCACCTCCTGCAAGAGCCCTTCCTGAACCACCCCACCACTCCCTCCACCTCTCCATCAACCTATCCCAGGGCACAGAACAATATATTTATTTATAGATTTATTTGAAAGTCACCAGTTTTACTAAGGCTTTGTGATGTTTGCAAGGTATTGATTAGTCTTCCTAGTAACAGCATCTCCCCAGATATTCACTATTTGGTTCCTTCACACCATGGGCACTCCCTGGAAGTGTTCCGACTGTTTTGAAGATGTATTTGCTTTTTGTCTCTTTCCTTCTAAAACCTAAGTTTCAGGATGTCAGGAACCGCGTCTATTTTGTTCACACAGAAAATGCTCATAAGTGTTTCAGGAACAAAGGCTTGCTCCTACGGCCTGCCCTGTTCTCCATCCTCGCTGCTACAGTGGAAGGAGGGTGCCCAGGACCAGGGGCCTGGGAGAAGATGTGAGTGTGAAGCCGGAGTGTGGGTGCTCCAGAGACGTTCCAGAACGCAGGACTGTCTTCAAAGCCACGCCGCCCCGGCCCCGTCTCCGCGGGGCGTGTGTCCCTTTAAGGGCAGCGCGACCACGCGCCTGAGTGAGGCGCGCACCGCAGCCTTGCTTTGGGGCCGGAGCCTGCGCTCTCGCTCCCCGCGCGCGCCCCACCTCCCCCCGTCCGCGGTGCTCCCCGGCCCGTGGGGCTTTTTCCTCCCTGTACCATGTCTCTCCGCCGGCCCCGGCGTGGCGGCCCGGCCCAAGCCTCGCCGGCCGCGGCGAGCGCGCGCGAGCGGCCATGATCTGGCTGGGTGGCTGGTGTGCGCGGTGGCCCCGCGGCGCGACGGTCCCGGCGGGGCGGCGCTGGGTGGCGGGCGGGCCCGCCGGCCGGGCTGGCGGCCGCGCCCTGCGGGTGCTGGTGGACCTGGACGGCGTAGTGGCCGACTTCGAAGGCGGCTTCCTCAGGAAGTTTCGCGCTCGCTTCCCAGACCAGCCCTTCATCGCGCTGGAGGACCGACGCGGCTTCTGGTTATCGGAGCAGTACGGCCGTCTGCAACCCGGGCTGAGGGTGAGCGTACCCCGCCCCGCACCCAGCGGTTCCGCCCGGGCCCCGCGCCCCCTGGGGGCGGGGAGGCCCGGGCTCGGCTCTCCAGCCCGGGCACGAGCCGAGCATGACCTTGGGTGGGTCACCGCTGAGCCTCGGGGTGGTCTTGTCCTGGGCAGGACTGAGGGCGCAGCGACGGGCAGCCCCTGTGCTCAGTAACTGTTGGCTGTCATCGAGGGCTTCTCAAAATTCAGGATATAAAGCGTGGTATACCTAACACTATCTCATCTGCTGACTTGAACGTTTTTCGTATATTTAGCCACAAGCCTTTTATGTTTTAATAAGACACATTACAAGCGAAGTCCTCTTTGACCCCTGGCAACAGTCCCATTTCCAGTTCTTCATCCCATGAACGTGTGTCGTTACCAGTCTTTCTTGCCCCTGTCCACAAGACCATAGCTCCCAGGGGAGTTTGAAGCGCAGGGCGGCTCAAGGACTTTCTGGACCTCGCACAGTGAGTCCGTGGTGGAGGTGGTGTGGGACCGACTCCCTGGCTTACACCGGTGCGGCGCTGGCCTTGCGGAGCACCTGAGCTCGTCGCTCGGACTCCTGGTGCTCTGCCATGGGGTCCAGGTGGGGCCTGGGGAGGAGGTACCCCGCAGGGTTTCCGCCATGCACAAACTTAAAGCAGCTGGGTGTTTGCTGGCTTCCCTTGATCCACCACTTAAGGTGACTGTCAGAGGATTTGATGATGATGATGTTGACGGTATTAGAATCTATTTGGTAACCACTTGTTGGCTGCCTTACCTCTTTGCTGTGAGGTAGACGTTATTATCTCCAATATGCAGGTGAGGGGCTCAGTCAGTATTCAAACCCAAGTCCATCAGCCTCCCCGGCACCTTTAGGGTTCTCCACCCCAGAGATCTGTTCTCTGACATTTCTTTTGGTTACAAAAGGTACCTTGACAGTAATTTTGGTTTGTTGAGGGGGCAGGTGTTAAGAAGGAAATTAAGTGGTGTTTCTGGTCATTAACACTTCGTGGGTGACTTTCCCAGAGCCCAGTGCTGACTCCTCCCAGTCCTGATGCCTAATTAAAACTTCAAACAGAAATACTCCAACAATTTTTGCAGCCTCAGTAGCCTGCTTCCCTGCTCTGTGTGTGCTCACTTATAGACAGTGCACAACATGCACAGTCCGGGCACCTTATTTCCTCCCAGAGGTACAAGGGGGGACCCCCCATCCTGAAAAATCCTGGAGTTACCTTCTGGAGGGCGGTTCAAGTCCAAGTTCTGCCAGTAACACCAATAAGTGGCCTTGGAAAAAATCTGTGAGCCTGTTTCTTACCCATTGTGGGATGTGAGGGTCAAAGGAAAAGTAGGTTCGCAATAAGCACTCATTTGCTCAGCTCTGTCTAGTTCACAGGAGTGTTGCCAGTGTGACCTCAGTGCGCTGCACTCGGTCATGTGACGTGGCAGCCCCACTGGTCCTGCGGCCATAGAGCATCTGGCCTGGCAGAGGCACTTCCTGCGCAGCACACGGGGATCTGGGTTCCTGCTTCTCAGAGGCTGGGTGTGTCTGTTCTCTTGTCGCTTTCCCCTGGTCCTGGTCCTGGAAAGGTGTGGCACTCTGCAGGCTTGATTTCAGCTCAGCAACATGAGGTTGAAACTCCTAGCCTGGGGTTGAAAGATGGGGTTCTCTCTGCTCGGCCCCCATTTCACAGTATGACATTAGGTAAATCACTTCTTCTGAGCCTCAGTTTCTTCATGTTAGTGAGGGACTGGATTTTGGCTTTCACACTTTAAAGGCTGCAGAATTCTTTCTTTTAAATAAGTTGTTTCTTGGCAGCCCAACACGTAACGCAGATAATAGAGCTGTTCTGATTGATGTGGGTGAGGAACCTGGAACTCTACCCTGTTGACCAACCCCCCACACCCCCCAACCATGGCACAGCAGTGCTCTTAAGGATCTCTGAGTTTGTCTGCTCTTGAACTTAAGGACTGTAGGGTGTTAACTGATAGTCGTTGGCATCGGGAACCCCCAATTTGGTGTGCAGTGAAGAAGGGAACTTCATTCAGTGCAACAGCTCAGCTGTGATGCAGAAGGCCAGTGAGGCCAGCTCGCTAGTGTTAGAGCTCAGTGAGGAAGCTGCAGGGCTGTGAAAGGGGCCACTCCTCTGGCTGGACAGCCGTGCTCCGTTTCTGCCTGCTCTGCTCTGCTCTGCTCTGCTCTGCCCTGCCCTGCCCTTCTCTGCTCCACTCTGGGAGACGTCTTCAGTGTGTCTGGGGTTCCATCTTCAGCGTTTCACCTCTGGATGTGCAGCTCCAATCAGATGCTGAAAGCCTCAGTCTTATGGGTTGAAACACCAGAAGGTTCTTTATAAGGGCTGGTTCAGATGGCTCAGATGGGAGGAACACAGTGCAGGTAGGCAGCTTAGTGTGGGCTTCTCCCTGGAGTATGGTTTGTGTGAGAGGCCCCTGTATAGGTATGGCTGCCAGAATGGTTTTTATTTTAAAAACATTTTATTTATTTATTTTTAGAGAGAAGGGATGGGATGGAGAAAGAGAGGGAGAGAACCATCACTGTGCGAGAGGTACATCAATCAGTCGCCTCTCACATGCCCCCAACAGGGGACGTGGCCTGCAACCCAGGCATGTGCCCTGACTAGGAATTGAACTAGTGACCTTTAGGTTCACAGGCCGAGCCAGGGCTAGACTGGTTTTAAATTTGAGTCCAGTGAAGCTCCTGAGAGCCCTTTGTAGTAGGTCTCTTCTTCCTCAGGGTCCACAAGTGCCACGGCAAGGCCCGGGCCAACCTCTGAGCCTCCTGCATGTCTTGGCCGTTAGCATCAAGCAAGCATGTGGTTCATGATGTTTGTCCCCCACTCCAGAGCAGGCCTTCGAGTCCACAGCCCCTGACACCTTAGCTGGTCGCGGCTGGATCCTGGCAGAAGTCAGGTCTCTCTTTGGAAGGGCTGGGATACAGACACACTCCATGTCCTGCCTGGAAATAAGGGAGAGGGTGAGGGGAAGATGGAAGCCTGTCCTCTTCTTATCGGCAGCCCTTTTCAGCTGTGACATCCTCCCTGCCATGAGGCAGGGTGCCGAGGACCCTGGATTCACCTGCTTCTCTCCTCAGGAGAAGGCCATCAGCATATGGGAGTCGGAGAATTTCTTTTTTGACCTTGAGCCTCTGCCAGGGGCTGTGGAAGCTGTGAAGCAGATGGCCAGCCTAGAAAAGTAAGTTTGTCTTGCACTCCAGCGTCTGCACCTTCCTGCAGTCCCTCTTTTGCTTCTGGTCCCTTCCCCGCCCCCTCCCTCCTCTCTCCCCACGGCCTGCACAGGGCCATGCTCGTTCCACTTCCATCATCACTGGACCTGATGCAAAACCTAACCGAGTAAAACAGATCCCACTTGTAGGCTATTAAGATGTTTTGATCAATAACTTGAGAAAATATTAAGTCTAATTTGACATGGTTCACTAGGTGTTGAAAGTTCATTTACTCAGCAAATACGTGAGAATGACTGTTCGATACCAGGGATACAGAAATGAGCAAAACGTGGTCCTTGCCCTCATGGAGCTTACAGTCCAGCCAGAGAGCAGATGTTAAACAAAGAGCCATGCAAGTGAACGTAATCGCGGAGGGCGATAAGTTCTGAGGCGCCGAGAGTGCGGCGTATGAAGGGGGGCAATAGGAGGCGCGATGAGGAAGGGCGGTACAGAAGCAGGAGGGGTGCTGCGTGAGAGCTCCGCTTTGTTCTGGGGAAACGATGGGTTCCGTGGACCGAAGCCCCCACCCCACCGCCACCGCACACCGCCCTCTGGGGTCCACTGGGAGGGACCGTTGGTGTGCTTCCCCGAGAACAGTCTCGTTGAGAGTGAACTCACATACCGTCCACCCATTTAGAGCGCACAACTCGGAGGTTTTTAGTATATTCATGGAGTTGTACAACGGTTACCACAGTCGATTTTAGAATATTTTCATTACCCCAAAAAGAAACCCACTCCCCATTCCTGCTCCGCTCTCTGCAGCCCTAGGCAACCACTATCTTACCTTATGTAAAATAGATTTGCCTCTTCTGGACATTTCATATACATTCAAGACAGTATGTGGTCTTTTGGACCTGGTTTCTTTCATTGAGGATAGTGTCTCCAGGGCTCATCCATCTTGTAGCACAAATTGGCACTTCCCTCCTTTTTTTTCCCTAAAGTGGAAGCTGTATTTAATGAGGCCAGGACATATTCAAACAGAATTCTTTCCTCTGCTGAGACTAATTTTTTTATTTGCATAGGCTATGTAACTTTTAAAATATTGAGATATAATTGACATATAATATTCATTTCAGATGTCTAACATAATAATTTGATATTTATATATATGATCATTCCTTTTTATTACTGAATAATATTTTATTGTATGGGTATGCCACATTTTGTTCATTCATTCTTCAGTTTGTAGCCATTTGGGTTGTTTCTACTTTTTAGATATTGTGAATAATGCTGCTTTGAACATTTATGCTTGTCATATAAATATTTTTTATAGTTGTATATTTTCTTTTTCTAAAATTTTAAAAAATATCTAATTTATTTTTTAGAGAGAAGGGAAGGGAGGCAGAGAGAGGGAGAGAACATCGATTGGTTGCCTCACGCGCGCCCCCAACTGGGGACCTGACCCAGGCATGTGTCCTGACTGGGAATCAAATCGGTGACCTTTGGGTTTACAGGCTGGTGCTCAATCCACTGAGTCACACCAGCCAGGGCTGTAATTGTATATTTTCATTTCTCTTAGGTATATAACCAGTAGTAGAATTGCTGGGTCATGTGGAAAATCCATGTTTAACATTTTGAGAGCTGCCAGACTTTCTGAAAGTGCTGCAACATCTTACATTACCATTAGCATTGTGTGAGGGCTCCAGTCTTTCCACATCCTCATCAACACTTGTCATTGTCTTTTACATTTTAGCTATACTAGTGGGTGTGAACAGGTATCTCATTTTGGTTTTGATTTACAGTTCTCTGATGTCTAAGATGTTGAGCATCTTTTTGTGTGCTTATTAACCATTTGTATATCTTTTTTGGAGAAATGTTTATTCAATTCCTTTGCTAAAATTTTCAACTGGTTTGTCTTTTTTTATTGTTAACTTGTAAGAATTCCATATGTATTCTACATAATAACTCCCTTACCAGATATATGATTTGCAAATATATTCTCTCATTCTGTGGATTGTTTTTTTTTTTTTTTTTTTTTTAATTTATTGATTTCAGAAGGAGAGAGGAAGGGAGAGAGAGAAAGAGAGAGAGAGAGACTCATTTGTTGTTCCACTTATTTATACATTCAGTGGTTGATTCTTGTATGTGTCCTGACTGGGCATCAAACCCACAGCCTTGGTGTACTGGGACGGTACTCTAACCAACTGAGCTACCCAGTCAGGGCATTGTTTTATTTTCTTGATGGTGTCCTTTGAAACACAAAAATTTTAATTTTGGTTTAATTTATTTTTTTTCCTTCTGTCACTTGTGTGTCTCATCTAAGGATCCTTAGCCTGATTCAAGTTCACTAAGATTTGCTCCTATGTTTTCTTCTAAGAGTTTTATAGTTTTTGCTTTTACATTAAGGTCTTTGATCTATTTTGCATGTGTTGGGAGAAAGAGGTCCAACTTCATTCTTTCGCAAGTGGAAATTCAGTTGTCCCAGAACCATTTGTTGGAAAGGTTTTTCCTTGCCTTACTGTCTTGGCGTTCTTGTCAAGAATCAGTTGATGATAAATGTTAGGATTTATTTCTAGACTTGCATAACTTTTTATTGGTCACAAATTTGCTTGAATTTAGCAACCTGAATGACAAACATTAGGTGTGATTTGGCCTTCATTGTACCATACAGATATCTCCAAAAATTGTCAGCTTTTAAAGTTCTGACATGATAAATAGGCGTCAGAGAAACACAAAATGCTGAGTTTGAGTTGAACTGTAGCCTTGTTTGGTCAGTAATTTACCTCCGAGTCTAGGTCGTGCAGAGTAGTATATTTATGCTGGTTTATCATCTGGATTTGATGTATAGTGAAGTGGTGTTATCTGACTTCTATCCGTTTCTCACAAGAGCCTGGAGAGGCAAAGCATGCGTGTATTTGCACTGAAGCTTGTTGTCTGGATCAGCCTTTCCTGGATCCCATTTATTTGGCTGCCTGCTGCGGCACTGGATAGGAGGGTGATGGAGGTCAAGTCCTGCCTGGAGTTAAACTGTGCAGGCTCAGATCCGGGCTTCTCTGGACTCTGTCAGACATTGGGCAAGTTATTCAGCTTTTGCTGGGTCTCAGTTTCTTTATCTGTATAGTGACAATGAGAAAGTCCTCGATATAGTGCCTGGCACATAGTAGATGCTCAGTAAATGTTCTTGTTATTATTCTGCAAGATTTAGTACATATGGAAAAAGGAAAGTGTTTTTAACTAAAACCATTGGGGAAACACGGAGTTAAGGTGTTTTTGCTGTAGGACTTTTCAGAGCTTTTCGTGTGCTCAGGTGTGTTGTGACTCTTCGCTGGAGGAGCAGAGGATGCAGCTATTGCTTTCTTAGCTTCCCTGTTCACACTTCTGCAGAAATTCCAGTCTGAGAAGTGCAAGTCTAGACCAGACCAGTGGGGCTTTACCTCCTCTTGGCTCTTCACTGGGGCGAAGACTCCTACAGTCAGTCAGTGCCCAAAGTTCGGACGAAGAGAGGGGTCTAGTCGTGACTAAGTGGATAGCTGTGTGTCTAGTACTAAAGCAGACAGAGACTGAGGTTTAAAACATAACTTAGTGAAGCTCTGTCAAGCACCTGCTACCTGTGAGCCTGGGTCCAGGTGCTGCGGATACAGAGGAAGCTAAGAGGTGGCTCTTGCCTTCAAAGAGTTGGGGAGGACTCAGGCGAGTAGAAAGTAGCTCTAAAAGTGCTGTAATATGTCATATGTGGACGAGGGCGGGCATGTAGACAGACAGCAGCTCAGCGTCCCCAGGGAGAGCAGGGACGTTGAGCTGTCATTTTTATTATTGCTGTTGTTTATTCTATTACAGTTGTCCCAGTGTTTTCCCTTTTGCCCCCCTCCATCATGAGCTGTCATCTTGAAAAATAAAAAGGAATCTGCTAGGTGGGGAAGGCAAGGGGGGTTCAGGCAGGAGGGGAGAGTGTGAGCAAAGACTATCTACCCACCCAAGGGACCGTCCTCACACGGCCTCTGCCTGCCGCATCCTCACTGAGTGGGAGAATGTCCCCTAGGCATTGCCTCACACCCTGAAGAGCTTGTTTGGAATATCTTCAGTGGTGACAAATTTTAAAAAATTATTCAGTAATTTTTGAGTATATTCTTATGAAAAACTTATACAATGTGGAATATGTGAAAAATGCAGTTGCCCGTTCCACCCCCCTCCATGTATCCCACTCTTTTTACCCTAGTTAACAATTTGATGATTTGCTCTCAGACCTTTTATAGTGTGCTCACATGAGTACTTATATAGAGACTTATAAATTTCTATGTTCAATCTGGCAGCCAGGGTGATATTTTTAAAGCCAAGTTCTGGTGATGTTGGTCCCCTCTTAAAACTCTCTCTTGGTTTCCTGTTGCACTAAAATAAAACCCTAACTTGGCCAGGCCCATGAGTTCTCGCACCTCAGCCCTGATAAAAAAAAAAACACTCAGAAAAATGGGAATAGAGGGAGCATACCTCAACATAATAAAGGCCATATATGAGAACCCTGAAGCCAACATCATACTCAATGGGCAAAAACTTAGAGCACTCCCCCTGAGATCAGGAACAAGACGAGGTTGTACACTCTCCCCACTCCTATTCAATATAGTCTTAGAAGTCCTAGCCATAGCAATCAGACAAGAAAGAGGAATAAAAGGCATCCAAATTGGAAAAGAGGTACTAAAACTGTCACTATTTGCAAATGACATGATAGTGTACATAGAAAACCCTAGAGACTCCACCAAAAACTACTCAATAAGTGAATTTGGCAAAATAGCAGGATACAAAGTCAATATTAAAAAATCAAACACATTTTTATATATCAATAATGAAATATCACAGATAGAAACTAGAAAAAAATCCAATTTACTGTAGCAACAAGAAAAAAAAGTACTTAGGAATAAACTTAACCAAGGAGGTAAAAGACCTGTACTTGGAAAACTACAGAACTTACTTCTTTAAGTAAGAAAGATACAAATGAATGGAAGCATATACTGTAGTGTGTTCATGAGTTGGAAGAATTAACATCATTAAAATGACCATACTATCCAAAGCAATGTATAGGTTCCACACAATCCCTATTAAAATACCAATAACATATTTCCCAGACCTAGAACAAATACTTCAAAAATTTATATGGAACCAAAAATAATCCCGAATAGCTACAGCAATCTTAGGAAAGAAGAACAAAGTAGGAGAGATCACAATACCTGATATCAAACTATATTATAAGGCCAATGTAATCAAAACAGCCTGGTACTGGCATAAGAACAGACATATATATCAATGAAACAGAACAGAGAGCCCAGAAATAAACTCAGGTCTCTAAGGTCAATTAGTATTTGACGAAGGGGGAAGGAGCATAAAATGGCGTGAGAAGAGCCTCTTCAACAAATGGTGCTGGGAGAACTGGACAGAGACGTGCAAAAAAATGAAAGTAGACCACCAACTTACACCACACACCAGAATAAACTCAAGATGGATCAAAGACTTAAAAATGTAAGACATGACATCACAAAAGTCCTAGAGGAAAACATAGGCAGGAAAACTTCAGATATTCCACACAGCAATATTTTCACCAATACATCTCCTAGAGCAAGGGATATAAAGGAGAGAATAAAGACTACATCAAACTAAACAGTTTATGCTTAAAGAAAACATCAGCAAAATGGAGAGTGAACCAAACGTATGGGAAACATATTTGCCAATGATACCTCAGACAAGGGATTGATCTCCAAAGAACGTATATGACTCAACACCAGGAAGACAGACAACCCAATTAAAAATGGGCAAAGGACCTGAACAGACACTTCTCCAAGGAGGACATACGGAGGATCCAAAGGCGTATGAAAGAATGCTCAACATCAGTAGCCATCAGAGAGATGCAAATAAAAACCACAATGAGATACCACCTCACACCCGTCAGAATGGCCATCATCAACAAACCAGGAAACCTAATTGGTGGTGAGGATGTGGAGAAAGGGGAACCCTAGTGCACTGTCAGTGGGAATGCAGACTGGTGCAGCCACTGTGGGAAACAGTATGGAATTTCCTCAAAAAACTAAAAATGGAACTGCCTTTTGAACCAGTGATTTCACTGCTGGGATTATACCTGAAGAATCCTGAAACACCATTCAGAAGAACCTGTGCACCCCTAGGTTCATTGCAGCACTGTTTACAATAGCCAAGTGCTGGAAACAGCCTAAGTGCCCACCTGTAGGTGAGTGGACCAAAAAACTGGTGCATTTACACAGTGGAGTACTACGCAGCAGAAAGAAGGAACTCCTGCCTTTCATGACAGCATGGATGGAACTGGAGAGTATTATGCTTAGTGAAATAAGCCAGGCAGCAAAAGACAAATACCATATGATCTCACCTAATATAGGAACCTAATGAACAAAACAAATGAACAGAATAGAACCAGAGGCATGGAAACAAGGAACAGACTGACAGTGACTAAAGGGGAGGGGGGAGGGGAGAAGTGGGGAAAGAAAGGGGAAGGGTCTAGTCAAGGAATTAGTGTAAATCACCCATGGACATGGACAACAGGGTGGGAAGTGACTGTGGCAGGGGGATGGGCGGGACAGGAGAGAGCAATGTGGGGAAAATGGGACAAGTGTAATAGAACAACAGTAAAAAATAAAAAGTCCTCCCCCAGAATTTCATGCTTGCCGAAAGCCAGTGCAAGTGTCCAGCCTTCCAACCAACGAGGGCCAGTGCTAGCCATGTTTGCTTTGCCTCCTTCCCACTGCCGTGTTTAGCAAGGGGGTCAAGTCTCCAGTCATGCATGCATAGCACAAACCCCTCCCACATTTTAGGGGAGCGTGTGTCCCCCCATTACAATACCTCAGGAAAGCTGAAAATAAGAAGCCTAGGTGTGGGTGGAGAGTGGCGTGGTTGGGGTGGAATGGGAAGCCAAGGTGTTTGTGGTGAGAGATGGCTGTGTTCTGGGTTGGATGACAACCGTGACAGCAGTTGATGGGTTGAAACATGCTTTGGAGGGACAACTCACATGTTGGTGTGGAAGAAAGGAAAAAGGGTGATTTTTAGTTCTTAGCTTTAAAATTTGCTAGAGCAGTTAGGTACATATAATAGAGCCATTGGCTGGGGAGGACAGGTCTGGGGGCTGGGGAGAATCACGTGTTCTGTTTTGGAAGGCCGGGTCTGGGACGCCAATGGGCTGTCCAAGCCGAGTGTTTTGCAGGCTACGAAGGATGCAAGCCTGGAGCTCAGGAAAGAGGTGAGGTCGTAGGCAATACGTCCTGGTCTCTGTCCCTGGTTCCTGGCGCAGAGCTCCTAAAGCCCTTGTGCATTCCTGAGCGATAAGAGTACGGGAGCACCTTGTTCTGATGTGGAGGCTCTGGGTGGCTCCTGGGTGGGCTGGCGCCAGAGACTGAGCCCTGATTAGAAGCTTGGGATCTTCAGCCCCCACCCCCAGTTCTCCCAGAGGGAATGGACATGGATTAATAAATAATCAGTCATGCCTGTGCACGGAAGCTCCGTGAAACCCCAACAGTAGGGGGCTCACAGAGCTTCCAGGTCAGTGAACACAACCACAAGCCAGCAGCGACACACCCCAACCCCACGGGACAGAAGCTCCTGAGCTCGGGACCCTCCCCAACCTCATCCTGTGTGTGTCTTCATCTAGTTGTTTATCTGTGTCCTTTATCATATCTTTTATAATAACCCAGTAATAGTAAGTAAAGAGTTTCCTGAGTTCTGTGAGCTGTTCTAAGCAAGTTAATTGAACTCAAGGAGGGGTTGATGGAACCCCTGATACACAGCTGTTGATCAGAAGCCCAGGTGACAGCCTGGACTTGCTCCTGGTGTCTGAGGCAGGGCAGTCTGTGAGACTGCGCCCCTCACCCGTGGGGTGTGACCCTATGGCTGGGCAGACTGTGTCTGAAGTGAGTCAGATTCATGGGACAGTCAGCTGGTGTCTCAGAGCATCGCTTGGTGTGGGGGAACCCCCACCCATGGAGTCAGAAGTGTTGTGAGGGAAGGAGAACAGAACAGAAAGACAGGAGGGAAACTGGGTGGTTTTTCTCGCACAGGAGGGATCTGGTTGTCAGAGCAGTTTGGGGGGCACCAGCCTTGAGGCAGTGTTGAAAGCCCTGGGCCTGGGTGGCATCACCTGGCAGGGCCCAGCAGTCAGAGAGGCTGGGCGGTGAGACTGGGCAGCTGCCTGGGGGCCGTCCTGGGTTGTCTGTGCTGATGGGGTGGAAGGGTGGACTGGGAGATTGGGGGGGGGGGCGTTCCTGGCGGGGTAGTGGGTGGGGGTTAGAGGCAAATGAAACGGGACTCTGGCAGGAGCAGGGGTGAGTTCCAGGGTGCCACAGGGGAAGGGAGCTGCGGACTGCACAAGGAAGGAGGTTTCTGGAAGGGAGCAGGCCGGGGCCTGAGAGGCCGAGGGGTTGGATGGGCACGTGTGCACAGTGCGCGTCCCTGGACGGTCGCTGAGGCGCAGGGGCAATGCTGAGCCTGGGAGGCGGGGCAACACGCACAGCAGCCCCGCAGCTGTAGGTGAGGGAGCAGGAAGCGCAGCAGGGGTGCGGCTCTAGGCACAGGGACTTCGAAGGAAAGCGGTCTGGAAGTGGCCGTGGGGCCCCAGGAACTCACCTCACTTCACACGTCTGAAGCAGGTGGGTGTGAGGATGGCGCAGCGGTCGCCCCGGCACCCCGCGGAGGGGACTCGCGCTGGGAGGCCAGGTCCCAGTGCTGCGGGAGGTGGGAGAGCGCGAAGCAGAGGCTGCGTACCCAGGGGACTGACGCAGCGGCAGGGTGGGGCACCGCCGGTCCTCGCAGGGGTGCGCTTTCTGATGACTCCCAGAGAAACCAGAAGAATCCAGTCTTCATAGGCTTGAGCTGATGCGGGTGGTTCCTGGGGCGACGCCGGCTTGATGAGAATGTCGGGACCCACATGGCTCCTTCGTTGAGTGACGGGGGGACCTTGGGGTGGCGAGGAGAAGCGGGCTCCTGGGAGGCTCGTCCAGGTCAGCTCCCCCGCAGACCCGGCTCAGAAGCACAGCGGGTGGGGAAGGGCGCTCCCCAGCAGAGCCACGCTCTGCCCCCCCAACCCCCCATCCCTGTCCCCACCCCCATCCCCGTCAGGGGGCTTAGCCAGGTGGGCCAGGGCTGCTCCCCCTGCTTGCCCGCCCGCAGGCCCGGCTGGGTGCTTCCCGGGAAGACTGTCCTCAGGGTTTCTCTACGTTGCATTGCACGAGGCCCCAAGCCTCCCCTGTGACCAGCTCTGCGTTACTGTGACGCCTCCCCTCTGTGGGGGCTCTGGCTCAGCGTTTCGTGGTTAGGTCCCACACCACATCTGCCCAGCCCCACCCGTCTTTCGGGTCTGGCCGTGAAGAGTTGCCATATGTCAAGTGCCCCTGCTGAGAGCTGGTTGCCTGGGCTGGGGCGGGGGTCCCCTCTAGCTGCCCAGGGCCATGGGCTGACCCACAGCGGGAGGGTGGGGTGACGACCGGGATGTGGCGCCGGGCTCACTCTCCTTCCCCTCCCCGCAGCACTGATGTCTTCATCTGCACGAGCCCCATCAAGATGTACAAGTACTGTCCCTACGAGAAGGTAAGACGTGCAGCCTGCTCGGGTAGGGCCTGGCACTTTGCTCTTCTCGCTCTTACCCTGCAGGTCCTAGGAAAGGGGCGCTGGCTCTTGGCACACCCAGCGGGCGCCGCACGGGGCCTCTGCGCAGCCGCCGGAGGCAGGGGTGGCCTGGTGCCTGCCTCTGCTTGCGTGGGTCCCTCCTGTCTCTCTGCCGGGTCTCCTCCCCCGACGGCCTTCGGTAGCGCCAGTCCCTCAGTCTGCCACCTCGTCTGGGTGGGGCCTGGTGAAGACAACAGGCTCCCTGGGAAGGGTGACCACCCACATCTCAGCACAGTGTCGTTCATGAAGGGCGGGCAGGGGGAGAAAATGTGTCTGTGGAAGGGCCGCAGGCAGCCCGAATTCACACGCTAGGGCACACGGATTTCTTTACACAGGAAGTCTTGCAAAGGGGAACTAGTTGAATTTTGCTTCATAGTCACTTTATCATCGTTATTGAAAATACTAGGATTACATGAAACAGACTTTTCTGGAAATTGAGAACCTGCGGTTGATCAAACCGAAGGGAAGGTCTGTGGCCCAAGAGGTGGGCATTCATACCAGAGCTGGGCCCAGGGCCCGGCCCCTCCTGAGGAGGCTCAGGCAGCACTGCCCACGCCCAGGGCCTCCCTGGTCAGGGGCTGGCTCGGCCCTTCACCCTGAGTTCCGGCAAGTGTCTCCAGCTCCCTATTAGAAGCAAAGTGCACATAGTCAGCCAGCATGGGATGCCCTCTGTGTGCTTTAAATGGACTGCGCACTCACACTTCCTGGGCAGTTACCGCAGTGTTATTTATGCACGGTGCTCGGGACCCACCATTTCACTGCACGCTCCCGGCACCCCACCCCCCGGTTATCCTTACGCCCTTAGAACACGCAACAAACATGGGTTTGGTTACACTCAGGAGTTAATCACTTCCCCAAAGTCAGGAAGTGTGCAGTTAGGACGGGGGCCAGGTCCACTGTTCGTAGTAGAGCAGTGACCCAGTCAGGCCCCTTGGCCAGCGGGTCTGCACCCCCAGGACACTTGAATAGAAGTGGGTGTTTTCTGGTCTCTCCCTAGAGCTTCTGAATTAGAATCTCTGGGAGCAGCTGAGTGTATTTAAGCACGCTGTCAGGTGTGCCCTTACTTTTGAGAACGATGGGCTATAGTAACTGTTTCAACCGAGGTGGTACGCGGGCGTCAGGATGCTTGTCCAGCTCCTACTGAAGTAAGACTGATAAGATGGCTGTCAGTCATCCATTCCCGTGGATTTAAGTGTCACCTGTATGCCTGCAGTCCCCGTGTGGCCTCAGCCCAGGACTCTCCTCTGAGCTCTGGGCAGCTCAGACCTGGCACGCCTGTTGCTGGGCGCTGCTGTTCCCATCCCACGCCCGTGCCTCTCCTCTCCGGCTGGAAGCAGGGGCCGTCCTGGCGACATCCTTCTGACCCCCACCTGCAGCACATCAGCAAGTCCCAGCTGCTGGAGGTCTGTTCCTGAAATGTATCTGGCATCTGGCTCCTCCCTTTTCTTGTTGCCATCACCTCAGCATTCCTTCCCAGAACTGAGAGAGAGCCTCCTGACCCATCTGCATTTCAGTCCCACACAGAGCCCCCGGGGTCCTCATAAGCAGTGCATGTCAGCCTCCTACTGTGGAACATGTCCATGCTTTCCCCCTGCGCTTAAAGTAGAATGCAAGGAGGTATAAACATGCGATCCACACACATGCAGACTCCTTCCCAACACCTACGAGGCCCTGCCTAACCTGCCCTCCCGCCCAGCGCCACGTTCCTGTCCTCTCCCTTCACAATGCTTTGTATTCCTCTGCTTCTGAGCACACCATGCATTCTTGCTTCCTGCCCTTGCACTTGCTGGGTCTTCTGCCTGCTTGTTTGCTCTTCATCCTTCAGGCCTCAGCTCAGCAGCCTCCCACGGCATCCGACTGTATCTAAAGTACATTCTTCCTCCGCCTTGTAGTTGCATCTCTCAGCCCTTTGTTTGCTGCGTAACACTTAAGTAGTCCCTCACTTATGGCGGGCATTACATTCCAGACCCCCCGCGAAGTAGGAACCTTACATTTATTTTAGTACTTATATATATTTTAAGGCCTTATAAACCCTTCCCACACACTTATAAACTGTTTCCAGTCCCTTATTAACCTTTCCCATTCCCTTATAACCTTTTCCACACTTTTATAAACACTACTTATGTTCTTAAACATATTCTACGCTCTTAAACCTATGTAACTTTAACAACATATGTATACAGTACTGCAAAATCCGCGATATAGCAAAAAATCCACGATAAATAATTAAACAATATTTTAAAAAATCCCGTGATACAGGGAGGCCGCGATAAGTGAACCACGATATAGAGAGGGACTGCTGTACCACCATTTGAAGTGGGTTTATTTCTCTGTCCGTATCTTGTCATCTGTTTGTTTCACCCACTAGACCGCAGGAGCCATGAGGGCAGGGACGATGGCTGTCTCGCAGAGTACTGATTTCGGTGCCCAGCTCACAGCCTGGCATGTTGTCAGCACTCAGTATTTGTTGTTGGATGAATAGATTTATTTGCTCAACAGAGTTATCAAACATCTTTTGGTAATAATGTTTGCCATTTATTTAGCACTTTTATTTTATTATTTAAAAGTGATTTCATTTATTTATTTTTAGGGAGAGGGAGAGAAAGAGGGTGAGAAACATCCAGGTGAGAGAGGAACATGCATCAGTTGCCTCTTGCACATGCCCCTACAGCGGACCAAACCTGCGACCTTTTGCTTCATGGGACGTTGCCCAGCCTGCTGAGCCACAGTGGTCAGGGACGTTGGACACTTTTACTATGGCAGGTGCTGTACTTGTAGGATCATCTTTAGGGCTCACAGCAACTCCCTGTGAAATGGGAATACAGTTGACCCTTGACAAGCACAGGGAAATGGGGCACCAACTCCCTACCCCTGCAGTCAAAAATCTGCATATAACTTTTGGCTTCCCTAAAACTTGTGTTGTCCCTTCCCACCTGAAGGGGATGGGACACCCCTACCTGCACCCTTGCAGATACCAGAACCTATAGACGCATGAGCCCCCGTATAGAGTGTATAGATCAATACATACAGTCAGCCTTTTGCATCTGCACACTCATAACCACAGATCAAAAACAGCACAGGTGTTTACTGAAGAGAATCCGCATACAAGCGGGCCTGCGCAAACCCAGGTACTTCAAGGGTCAACTGTAGTCTTCTGATCTGCCAGATGGAGCAAGAGACTGAGTGCGGGGCAGATCTAGTGCTCACAGGCAGTGCACTGGGTCCAGGTCTGCGTGTCCCTAGCCCTGCCCTTAGCCGCTTCCACAGCGGTGCCTGCTCCTTGCTGAGGATTCGGAGTACAGTGACTGTGTAAGGAGAGGTCACAGTTAGGACTCTTTTGTCACAAGCAATATCAACAGCATCCAGCCAACTTAAAACAAAATTAGAATTTATTGGAAGGATGCTGGTTTGCTCAGAGAATCAAAGGAAAATTGGACGGAGCAGGCCCCGGGCCAGCAGCGTGGGAGCCAGAGCCACAGGCGGCCTCCTCAGTGCCTGTGCCCACGGGGCTGCAGCCCCGGCCAGTTTCCATTCCTACGTTTTTGTGCCCAAGAGTCACAGTCCTAGAGAAGGAGCTTACCAGCTGAACTCAGGTCCCACCCCTCACCTGTGGCAATGAGGGGCGGGGGAGCTCCTGGGGTCCTGTTAAGGATGAGGTGGCTTCACAGAAAAAAATTCAGATGCTGTTACCAGAGGAAGGGGTGCAATAATGGTGGATACCTGGATTAAAATAAAGGAAAAAAGCAACAAAGCCCCACCCCTCTGATCCTACCACCGAGTTACAGAAGCACTGTTAACCTTCTGATGTGTTTCTTTCTACCCCAGAATTGAGTCTCTTCATTTAACCTCAAATATAAAATGTAGGCCAATTTTGAACTTAAGGAAATAATGAATTCATTCATTCAGCAAACATTTACCGAGCACCAGCTATCGTCGTCGTCGTCGTCGGCAGCCGTCCGTCTCGAGAGACGATGGTGTAGCTTCTTAAGAGTCTATCTGCACCACCGAGAATGGCTGTGCAGTCCGACTCGGGAGTGACATGGTATCTGTCTCCTCCCGTGTTGAATCGACATCTTGTGATGACGCTGAAGCTACAGAGCCTGGGCAGGGTAATATGGAGGGTCTGCTGTTGCCCATGCAGCAGACCCCCCCTCTCTTCGCAGCTGAAGGGTCCAAGGGAAAGACGGAGTCGATACAGCTTGGGTTCAGGTGCGCCGCAGGAGTTGCCGGTGTTGACTACAACGTCAAACCGCCTTAGGGACTCCAGCTCCGGATTTTCTGTCGGGGTTTACTCCCTTAGCCTTTCCCCTGAAGAGGTATGCCGCAAGGCAGCGGAGGTTTTTTGGAGTCAGGGTTTTCCTTCTCTGATGTACCCTGACTGGAAGATCGAACCAGCGACACTTAGCTCGCAGGCCGACGCTCAATCCACAAGCTATAACACTTAAAAAATGCCCCATCTGTGCTTTCAGGAGCTGCTGACAGTGTGGCCGGCACACAGCAGGCTGTCACTGTTTCACAGCCCCTGTGGCCATCCAGGAGGAGGAAGCCATGGCTTGTTCTTCAGGAAAGTACCAAAGAGTCAGTCATGGGAATGAGCAGGCAAAGAAGGTCAGGGAGTGATTTCTGAGTGTTGCAAATAGCACGTGCAAACACCAAGAGGCGTAAGGGGGAGCTTGGAGGGTGGGGATGGCATGCGGGGAGAGGCGAGAGATGAGTTGAATAAGCAGGCAGAGCCTTTAGTAATCAGGAGTTTGCACTTCCAGCTACAGGCACTGAGAGGCCTTTGAGAGTTTTTAAGCAAATCTGTCACAAACCCCATTGTGTTTCTGAAAGCCCCCTGCAGCAGCCTGGCAGGTCACCGGTAGTCTTCACCCCGAGCCTGGAGACCGCAGGGAGCCTGCTGCAGTGAACTGGGTGGAATATAATGATGACCTAAACCAAGACAGTGACAAAGGCCCACAGGACAGTCACCATGGCAGTGACTTGTTACACCCATGAGAAATAATGAATGCCTAATAGAAAAATGCACTGTGGATGCTAATAGAAAGTTTTCTGAAAGCAAAAAACACAGTGAACATAAGCACAGATTACTGAAAGTTGAAATGACTTTTTCTATTAGAATGATCATTTAAAGTTATAATAACTAGTATTGGTAAAGGTTTGTAAAAACCAGTATTTCAGATAGGGCTGGTAGAAAGAAACTAATAAAACCTTTCCAGTTAGTAAATTGGCAGAACACTCAAAGGCCTTTAAAAATGCTCTTATTTGCCCTGGCTGGTATGGCTCAGTGGATTGAGCACTGGCCTGCAAACCAAAGGGTCGCTGGTTTGATTCCCAGTCAGGGCACATGCCTGGGTTGTGGGCCAGGTCCCCAGTTGAGGGTGAGCGAGAGGCAACCACACACTGATGTTTCTCTCCCTTTCTTTCTCCCTCCCTTTCCCTCTCTCTAAAAATAAATAAATAAAATCTTAAATAAATAAAAATTGCCCTTATTATTTTTTGCATCTGATTTCTTAAGATATCATGTAAACTCAATGTCATTGAACTCCTTAAAGGACAATCAGCACCACAGTCAAGACAGAGAACATGTCCAAAGCACCCCTACAGGCTGTCATGGGAGCCCCCACTTCTGTGAACTGTACCTTCAAGAGCTTTACACAGCCCTCACAGTAACCATCCTGAAACATGCTAGGGTATTCTATTCTTCACAAGGCCTGCCTTCAAAGGAAACTATTTAATCGGAGCCTGAGTGACTCAACTCCAGCCCATCTGGTCATCTATCCCACCTAAGGCAGGAAAAAAATCCCCAGCACTGGTGAAGCTCACAGACAAGAAGCATAGGCTCACTAAAAGACAGGCTTACATGGCAAAGGAATCCATCAGCAAAACGAAGGCAGCCATAGACTGGGAGAAAATATTTGCAAATCATATACTTGATAAGGGGTTAATATTGAAAATATATAATAAATTCATACAACTCAATAACACACAAAAGAAGAAGAATCTAGTTTTTCAAGTGGGCAGAAGTTCTGAATAGACATTTCTCCAAAGAGGACATACAGATGGCCAATAGATATATGAAAAGATGCTCAACATCACTAATCATCAGAAAAATGCACGTCTGAACCACAACGAGATACCACCTCACACCTGTCAGAATGACCATCATCAACAAATCAACAAACAACACGTGCTGGCGAGGATGCGGAGAAATCGGAACCCTAGTGCGCTGCTGGTGAGAATGCAGACTGGTGCTGCCACTGTGGAAAACAGTATGGAGTTTCCTCAAAAAATTTAAAATGATACTACCTATGGTCCAGAAATTCCACTTCTGGGTATTTATCCAGAAAAAGCAAAAGCACTAACTTGAAAAGATATGTATGTGTGGGACTTCCAGTCAAGATTATGGAGTAGGTAAATGCTATGCCCCCCTCCTCCCACAACCACATCAAAATGATAACTAAACTACAGAACAACCATCATTGAAAACCACCTGAAGTCTAGCCTGAACAGAAGTCCCATAACTAAGGATGTACAGAAGAAGCCACATCAAGACTGGTAGGAGATGTGGAGATGCAGAACCGGCAGGTCCCATACCCAACTGGGAGGGAGTTCTTGGTTATGGAAGTCCCCACATAGGAGTGACGGGTCCCAGCTCCACAACGGGCTCACCGTCCCAGGGTTTCAGCGCCTGGAAGAGAAGGCCCTGTAACTTGTGGCTGTGAAAGCCAGTGGAGAGTGTGGCTGAGGGAATTCCATCCAGGTGAGATGGACGGCTTCTGGAGTCCCAGGCATTCCTCTTAGAGGGCCCACACGTGGACTTATTCACAGGTAGCCTCGCTGGCTCCAGGCTGCAGGGCTGGGCAGCAGCTTGAAAGGTTTAAGGAACATAAGGAGAGGAACTGAATTGTCTGGCTTCAGACTGAGGGCTGGAGGGGCAGATTTCTCCCAAACAAAGTGCTGACAGAGGCTATTGCTCCTTTGTTGAGCCCTTCTCCCACTGAGGCTCAGTGCTGTGTCTGAGACTCCATCCACCTGGCGATCACTGTTCACCAGGCCCTGGTGATTCCCTGAAACCCCGCTCCACTAGACTTGGAGGCCCACGCCAGCCACTTCCAGTGGCTTTTCCATACAAATGGCCTCTCTTGATTGTGCTGTGCACTCTCCTAAAATCTGAAAGGTTCACAACGCCCAAACAAATAGTATCTGGCCTCTGAATGCCCTGTACCTCTTGCTAAGCATTCCCACAGCCAGCGCTAGTGGCAGCGTGCCTCTCCCAGGAACCTCTGAGCCTAGCACAAGTGGCAGTCATCTGCAGATCATTTGTAGCTCATACCAAGGGGCCCCAGGCAGGGCACAGGCAATGACTGGCTTTCGCCTGCATCAGGGCTCCTCCCAAGAGACCACACAATCAACACATCTGGTGGCCATCTTCAGACCACACCAGGAAGATACACAAGAGACTGTGGCCACTCCAGAGCAACACCAACCATCTTCATAAATGACACACCCTAAGGGAGGAGTCGGGTGGCACCAGAGCCACAGTAAAGCAAATTCTGCTGCATAGGGTCAGCCCCTGCACAGCAGCTCCTACACTGCAGTCACAGCCAGTCCTCACAACCAGGCACTGAGGTGCCAACAGCAGTCAAGGCTCAACTACAACAGGAGAGCACACACAAGCCACAAAGAGACACGCCTGGAGCACTGGCTTAGGAGATTATACCAAGGGCCCAACAGGACGCCTAGTACATTAGGCTGCTCTGCCAAGACTGGGAGACACAGCAGTCCCACCTAATGCATATAAACAGGGAGGCAGTTGAAATGAGGAGAGAAAGAAACATGTTTCAAATGAAAGAACATAACAGAACTCAAGAAAAAAACAAAATGGAGACAAGCAATCTACCAGAGGCAGAGTTCAAAACCCTTGTTATTAAGGATGCTTAAAGAACTTAGAGGGGAAAATGAATGATCTCAGTGAAAACTTGCACAAAGACATAGGAAACATAAAAATGAAGATAGAAAACAAAAAAGAACCAGTCAGAAATGAAAAATACAGTAAGTGAAAGGAAGGATACACTAAAGGAGATCAATAGTAGATTAGATGAAGCAGAGGATCAAGTCAGCAATTGGGAAGATAAGGTAGCAGAAAACATCCAAGTAGAACAGCAGAAAGAAAAGAGAAACCAAAAATGAGGATAGTTTGAGATGCCTCTGGGACAATATGAGGTATGCCAACATTCACATCACAGTGTTACCAGAAGAGAGAGTGCGAGGGATTGAGAACCTATTTGAAGAAATAATAACTGAAAACTTCACTAACATGGCAAAGGAAATAGACATGTAAGTTCAGGAAGCACAGAGTGTCCCAAACAGAGACCCGCAAAGATCTATACCAAGACACATCATAATTAAAATGCAAAAAGTTAAAGACAAAGAGAGAATCTTAAAAGCAGCAAGGGAAAAGCAGTTAAGTTACCTACAAGGATGTTCCCATAAGACTGTCAGCTGGTTTCTCAACAGAAACTTTGCAGGCCAGAAGGGATTGGCAAGAAATACTCAAATTGACAAAAAGCAAGAACCTACAACTGAGATTACTCTACCCAGCAAAGCTATCATTTAGAATGGAAGGGCAGATAAAGAGCTTCCCAAACAAGGAAAAGCTAAAGGAATTCATCTCCCGCAAACCAGAATTATAAGAAATGTTAAAGGGACTTCCTGAAGAAGAAAAAAACAATAAAAAATATGAGCAATAAAATGGCAATAATTACATCAATACATCAATAATTACTTTAAGTGAAAATGGATTACATGCTCCAATCAAGACATACATTGGCTAAATAGATAACAAAACAAGACCCATAACTAAAGTTCAGAAGACACACACAGACTGAAAGTAAAGAAATGGAGAAAGATGTTTTGTGCTAATGGAAATTAGAAAATAAGGTGAGGTAGCTGTAAGAACAGAGTCACTCAGAGAACCCTCAAGACGCAGCGAGCAGAAAAAAAAGTTTATTGAGGGAATTAGCAAGTGGGGAGGAAGCCATGCCACGAATAGCTCTGACTCCAGCCTACTAAGGGGGAAGTGCCTTGCTTTATAGGGGGAATAAAAAAGAAACTATTGAATTTAGTTGTTTATCTCACAGCTGGCTGATCAAGGCTGAATGCGGTTCAGTTTGGCACATTCTGTGATCACGGGAAAGTCCAAAACAGCAGCAGGTGGGCGGGGGGGCGGGGGAGGGCATGGGAACCGAGGCTGTCAGTAGCAATATTTATATCAGACAAAATAGACTTTAAAACAAGGGCTATAACAAGAAACAAAGAAGGACCCAGGAGTTCCACTTCAGGGTATTTATTCAAAGAAACTCATTAAAAAATGAAGGAAATCTTGCCATTTGCAACAACAGGGATGGACCATGAGGGAATTATTCTTAGTGAAATAAATCAGATAGAGAAACACAAATACAATATGACCTCACTTATATGTACAGACAAGAAAACCCAAGCTCATGGATATAGAGAAGCGATTGTTGGTTACCAGAGATGGTGGGTGGGTAGTGCGGTGGAACAGGTGAAGGGATTCAAAAAGTACTAAATTCCAGTTATAAAATAAGTAAGTCCTGTGGATGTAATTTATAACATGTACTGTATATTTGAAAGTTGCTAAGAGAGTAGATCTTAAATGTTTTTATTCACAAGAAAAAAATTGTAACTATGTATTGTGATGGGTCTTAACTAGGCTGTGGTGGTGATCATTTCTCAATACATACAAATATCAAATCATTATGTTGTATGCCTGAAATTAATATAATGTTGTATGTCAATTATACCTAAGTTAAAAAAACAGTACAGTGTAGAAGATGGTTCAAAGAAGAATTTTAGGCAATAAATAGATTGTTCAAAATAATATAATTAATAAACAATGAAAATGAGTAATGTATTTATTTTTACTTCGCTAAAACCTTTGCTGTTTTTGATATGTCAAGATATGGCTTGAGACGGGCCCATAAGGACTTTGAGTTTTGTGAGTGCAGCCACAACGTGCTTTATCATGCTCTGCTCTATTGCACATCACAGGTGTTGCATTTTTCACAAACTGACAAGCACCTTCACCAGCAAAAAGATTTTGACTTCTTTTATTGCCATACTTGCTTTATTGTGGTGGTCTGGAACCGAATCTCCAATATCTATGAGGTATGTTGTATAATGTCAGCCTGTTTCTGCAATGGAAAGGTATTTGCCAGAACATGTTCCCTAGCAGTAAAAATAATATAAGTGCTAACACTTAAAAATTAATTACTATGAGTTAAACATGTTACTGTGTTTTAAACATGTCATATTAAATCATTTAATCTTCATGAAAACCCCAAAGGGTGAATACCTGCATTTTATAAATGAGGTTAAGGAGACTTGACAAAGGCCTGACAAGCAGTACATGGCTGATTTGGGATTTGAACCCATGTCATCTCACATGACTGCTTTTAGAAATAGCTTACTGATTGGAGAGGTAGCAGGCCCAACCCCACATTGTTATAGTCAGGATGGCCATACATTTCAGGTAAGTGAGGTTTCAGAGGTGGCTTTCTTTCATAAAGCCTCTGTAGTTTTGACTTGTGAAATGTAAATTATATCTGACTTCTCTTCAGAAACCATGCAAGCAAGAAGAAAGAGTAAAATATTTAAAATGTTGAAAGTAAAAACCTACCACCTACAATTCTGTACCCTATGAAATTATTTTTAAAAGTGAAGGAGAAATAAAGACTTTGTCAGACAAACAGAAATTGAGGAAATCTGTTGCCAGTAGACCTGCCTTGCAAGAAATGTTAAAAGAAATTCTTCAGAGAGAAGGAAAACGATCTAGGTCAGAAACTCAGATCTATATTAAGAAAGGAAGCACATTATAGAAGAAATAATTAAAGGTAAAATAAAAACTTATTTTTAATTGATCCAATAGTTTTCTCAGAATAATATTAGCAACAGTTATAACTTCTGTATAAGTGAAATGAGTAACCTCAGTGATAAAGGGATGGGTGGGAGAAACTAGGAGTCCTTTGTTATTTTAAGGTATTTGCACTGCTTGCAAAGCAGTATTCTGTTATTTGAAAGTGAGTTAATAGTAAATGTATATTGCAAACTTTAGGGCAACCACCAAAAAGTTTTTTTTTAACTATATGCCTATTGATATACTAAGAAAGGCTAGAAAGTAGTATTGTGTAAAATGCTAAATTAAAATCACAAAGGACATAAAAAGAGTGGAAGACAAAAATAGGAACAGATTACAAGGACAAGAAATATAAATGGTAACCAAGGCAGTAGATATTAATCAAATTCTGTCAATAACCACTTTAAATGTCAAGGGTCTGGATACACCAATTAAAAGATAAAGATTGTTGGTTTGGCTAAAAAACAAGAAAACAAGGTTCAAATACATGTCTATAATAAACACATGTTAAGTATAAAGACACATACATATTGAAAGTAAAGGGATGGAGAAAGGTATATCATACTAACACTGGTCAAAAGAAAGTGAGAGTAGCCATATTAATTTCAGACAGGACAGACTTCAGACCAATAAAAATTATCAGGGATAAAGAAGGTCATTATATATAGTGATAGATGGGTTAGTTATCCAAAAAGACATAACAGTCTTTAACATGCATATGCCTAACAACAGAACATAAAAATATGTGCGGCAAAAACCGTTACAAGTGCAAGGAGAAATAGATGAATCCACTATTATATCTGGAGACGTAAACACCCCTCTATCAGAAATGGCCAGACTTAAAAAATAAGGACATAGTTGAACTCCACAACACCATCTGGATATAACTGACATCTAAAGACTATTTTTGTTCGTGGCTTGGAAAAATTAACATCATTAAAATGCCCATACTACCCAAAGCAATTTATAGATTCAACATAATTCTTATTAAAGTACCAGTGACATATTTCACAGACCTAGAACAAATACTTCAAAAATGTATATGGACCAAAGATGACCCCGAATAACCTCAGCAATGTTGAGAAAGAAGAAAGAAGAAAGTAGGAGGGATCACAATGCCTGACATCAAACTATATCACAAGGCCAGTGTAATCAGAACAGTCTGGTACTGGACTTCCAGCCAAGATGGAGACCTAGACAGACATGCTATGTCTCCCTCCACAACTAAGAATGGATACAACTACCTCAAAACTAGAGACACCCAGAAGTTCCAGAAAATCAAGCTGCATGGAAGTCCAGCAAACAAAGATATAAAGAAGAAACATTCATCCAGACAGGTAGGAGGGGCGGAGCTGGGACAGAGAGGACACGGTGTGGTGGTGGCAGCATTGGTGGTGGTGGTAGCCTGGTGGAAAGCGCAGTCACACATCTTAGAAAGTCGGAAGCGACACCTGGGGAGTGCTCCCAGCACCAGAACAGACTGCACAGGTCATGGTCCCAGCTCCGGGGAAAATAAAGCCTCATTGCTTTTGACTGCAAATCACTGGGGGTTTGGGCAGAGGAAGAAACTGCCCACGATCCTAGAACATCTGCAGACCCACCCACTCTGGGAACGACGGCCAGGGCAACAGCTAGAGAGGCGCCAGGCCCATACAGAAGTGGGAGAAGTGCCTGGAACAGGGGCAAGTGCTGAGCAAGCAGCATTGTTCCCACTCAGACCCCTCCTCCACATACAGCACCACAACATGGTGAAACGGGTTGCCCGATATTGACGAATACCTAAGGCTCCACCCATTACAACCTAACAGGTGCAACAGCTCTACCTAAGACACAGAGGCAATAAAACACAGGAGCCTCTCAAGATGAGGAGACATAGAAGTATGGCCTCCAAGAAGGAATGGATCAAGATTCCAGTGGGAGAACTAAGCGACGAGGAGATAGCCAACCTAACTGATGAAGAGTTCAAAACACTGGTGATAATGATGTTCACAGATATGATTGAGTGTAGCACACACATAGGGGAAGAAGAGAAGGCTATACTAAGTGAAATGCTGAAAAACCCACACGGAATCAGTAGCAAAGGGAAGGAAGCAGTGGTTCAAATCAATGAATTGGAACACAAGGAAGAAATAAACAATCAACCAGAACAGAATAAAGAAAGAATTTTTTTAAAGAGAGAGAGAGAGAATAAGAAGACTCTGGGACATCTCCAAAAGCGCCAACATCTGAATCATAGGATGCTAGAGGAGAAGAGGAAGAGCCAAAAATTGAAAACTTATTTGAAAAATAATGAAGGAAAACTTCCCTAATTTGGTGAAGGAAATAGATATACAAGTCCAGGAAGCACAGAGAGTCCCAAACAAGTTGGACCCAAAGAGGACCACACCAAGACACATCATAATCAAAATACCAAAGGTTCAAGATAAAGAGAGAATCTTAAAAGCAGCAAGAGCAAAGAAGAGAGTTGCCTACAAAAGAGTTCCCATAAGACTCAGCTGATTTCTCAAAAGAAACTTTGCAGGCAAGAAGAGAATGGCAAGAAGTATTCAAAGTGATGAAAAGCAAGGACCTACAACCAAGATTACTCTTCCCAGCAAAGCTATCATTTGGAATGGAAGGGCAGATGAAGTGCTTCCCAGACAAGGTAAAGCTAAGAGTTCACCATCACCAAGCCCTTATTATATGAAATGTTAAAGGGACTTATTTATGAAAAAGAAGATCAAAACTATGAACAGTAAAATGACAACAGACTCACAACTATCAACAAATGAATGTAAAAAGCAAAAACTAAAACTAAGGAAACTAAAACAGGAACAGAACCATAGATATGGAGATCATATGGAGGGGGAAGGGGGAGAATGGGGAAAAGGGTACAGGGTTCAAGAAGCATAATTGGTAGGTACAGAATAGACGGGGTTGTTAAGACTAGTAAAGGAAATAGAGAAGCCAAAGAACTTATATGCATGACCCATGGACATGAACTAAGGTGGGGGGAAGTGGGGTACTGGGTGGAGGGGGTTAAAGGGAAAAAATTGGGACAACTGTAATAGCATAATTAATAAAATATACTTTAAAAAAACAACTACAACAATAAAAGAAATATCTAATATCAGTGATCTAAGCTTCCATCCTAGGAAACTAGATAAAGAAGAGCAAATTAAATCCAATGTAAGTAGAAGAAAAGAAATAGTAAAAATTAGAGCAAAAATCAATGAAGTTGAAACAAGAAATCAATAGAGGAAAACAACAGACTTCCGGCCAAGATGGAGGCCTAGACTGACACCCTCCGTTTCCTTCCACAACTAAGAAGGAATACATCAACCGCAAAACCAGAAACAACCAGAAGATCCAGAAAGTAAATGGAAGTCCAACATATGAAGTTATAAAGAAGTGGTGCTTGTCTGGACGAGTAGGAGGGGCGAAGCCGGAGCATAGAGGTCAAGCTGTGCTGGTGGCGGCAGCTGTGGCGACGGCGGCAGGACAGCGGTAAGCACAGACACCCATATTTAAAAAGAGGCAAGAAACACCTGGGGAGCACCCCAGGCTGCAGACCAGATCCATCAGCTTGCGATTCCAATGCCAGGGAAGGCAGACCCCCATTGCCTCGGAACGTGAAGGCTGGAGGGAGTGGGGATGGAGGAAGAAGCTCCTGGTCTCTCAGTGGAGAGTAAACAGCAAGAATCCATCTTGGACCCCCACCCCACACACAAAACACCACAGTGTGGTGAGAAGGGTCGTCCCGTAGTGACAAGTGCATGGGGCTCCGCCCCCTATAGCATGGGAGGTGTGACAGCCCTGCCCAGGAAGCAAAGGTAAACACAAACTGTCAGGATGGCACAGATCATGATAGAGATCCCGGTGACAGAGCTGACCAGACAGCAAATATCGAATCTAACGGATCAGCAGATAGGAAATCTTAGTGAGGCACAGTTTAGAGCTTGGTTATACAAATGCTTCCAGACCTAACAGCAGATCTTAAACAAGACGGGGAAGGAATGAAGGCTAGTCCTGCTGAAATGAACGAAAACACATAAGAAACAAGTGGTGAGGGAAAGAAAACCAGGGATCAAATCAACAAATTGGAACATAGGGAACGAACAAACAGTCAACCAGTGCAGAAAGAGGAAATGAAAAGTGAGGAAAATGAGGAGAAGCTCAGAAACCTGTGGGACAGCTATAAGCGGGCCAATATCTGAATCATAGGGTTGCCAGAAGGTGAAGAAGAAGAACTAGAAATTGAAAAATTATGTGAAAAAATAATGAAGCAGAACTTCCCTAACTTGGGGAAGGAAATAGACTTACATGTCCAGGAAGCACAGAGAGTTCCAAAAAAACTGGACCCAGGGAGAACCACACCAAGACACGTTATAATCAAAGTGTCAAAAATTAAGGATAAAGAGAGAATCTTAAATGCAGCAAGAGAAAGAAGAGAATTACATACAAAGGGGTCACAATAAGACTCTTAACTGATTTCTCGAAAGAAACTCTGCAGGCAAGAAGGGACTGGCAAGAAATATTCAAAGGAATGAAAAGCAAAAATCTACAACCACGATTACTATCCAGTGAAGCTCTCATTCAGAATAGAAGGGCAGAGAAAGTGCTTCCAGGACAAAGTAAAACTGAAGGAATTCATCAGATCCAAACCACTGTTATAGGAAATGTTAAAGGGACTTGTTTAGGAGAACGAGGATCAAAACTATGAACATTAAAATGAAAACTGTATCACAACAACCAACAACAGAAGCTAGGGAACCGAAACAAAGGCAAACTAAGTAGGCAACAAGAGTGGGAAAAGAATTATAGGTATGGGGAACATATTGGGAGGAAGTCAGCAGGGAGGGGGAATGGGGAAGGGAGGGAGATGGTACAGGAATTAAGAAGCATAGTAGAAGGGAGTGGAATAGACAGGAAGAGGTTGAAAAGAACTATATGCACAACCGATGGGCATTGACTAAGTGGGGGGCAACTGGAGGGAGGGGGGGTCACTGGGTGGAGGGGAGAAGAGGGAAAAGAAATAGTGATAACTGTAACAGCATAATCTATAAAGCATATTTAAAAAATTAATGCAACTGAAATACATCCTTAATATGTTTTTAAGACAGATTATTAAAGAGTTTGTATAGTTAAAAAAAAGAGAAAAACAAGAGAAACAAAATTTGGCACTTTGAAAAGAGCAATAAAATCAATGAGCCTCTAGCTAGACTCACTAATAAAAAAACAAGACACAAGTTATTAATATTAGAAATAAAAGAAGAAACATCACTATATCTGGTGGCAATTAGAATATCAATAATAATAAAGAAATACTATGCACAACTCTGCCCACAAATTTGATAACCTAGATAAAAATGGACCAATCCCTTGAAAGACACAATCAGGTAAGCTCACACAAGAATAAATAGACAATATGAATAGACCTATACAGAGTGTCCCTGACTTAAAAAGGTTCGACTTAATCATGTTTAGATTTTACTGTAGTAAAGCAATGCATACTTTGTAGGACTATAATTTGAGTTTTGGTCAGTATGTGGTATGATGCTCTCTCATACTGCCGGGTAGTGGCATTGAGCCACAGCTCCCAGTTAGCCACACAGCCATGAGAGTGAAAAGTCCAGTATTCTACAGTGTAGTATTAAAATGCTTTTTTTTTTTTTAGAGAGAGAGAGAGGGAAAGGGAAGGAAAGAGAGAGGGAGAGAGACATCAATGTGAGAGAGAAACATTGATCTGTTGCCTCTTGTACACACCTCAACCCAGGACTGAATCCTCGACCTTGGCATATCCTCTGACTGGGAATCGAACCTGTGACTTTTTGGTCTATGGGACAATGCTCTAACCAACTGAGTCACACTGGCCAGGGCTAATATGCATTTTTTCCTTACAATATTTTCAACTTATAATGGGTTTATCTGGATATAACGCCATGGGAAGTTGAACATTTGTATCTATTAAAGAAATTAATCCAATAATAAATAACTTTCCAAAACAGAAAGCACCAGGCCCAGATGGGTTTACTTGTGAATTCTACCAAGTGTTTAAGAAAGAAATTATAACAATTCTACAATCTCTTCCAGAAAATAGACATAGAGGGAATATGTCTCAACTTATCTGTCATCTACAAAATATTAGTGCCCCAGCTAGTGTGGCTCAGTGGATTGAGCACTGGCCTGTGAACCAAAGGGTCACTAGTTCACTTTCCTCCCAGTCAGGGGACATGCCTGGGTTACAGGCCAGGTCCCAAGTTGGGGGTGCGCAAGAGGCAAGCACACACTGATATTTCTCTCCCTTTCTCCCTCCCTTCGCCTCTCCATAAAAGTAATAAATAAATAATCTTTAAAATAAAAATAAAATATATCTCTTAAAAAAGACAAAATATTAACAAATTGAACATTTGAAAATCAACTAATGTAATCTACTACATGAAGAGGCCAAAGATGGAAAATCATGTGGTCATCAATATATGCAGAAACACATTTGATTAATCCAGTACCCATCATGATAAAAAAAATAATAATTTTCTCAATCCAATAAAGAATATCTACAAACAGCCTACAGCTAACATACTTAATGATGAGAGACTAGAAGCTTTCCTGCTAATATCCGCAGCTCAGCAAGGGTGTGCGCTCTTACCACTCCTTTTCAACATTGTACTGGAAGCCCTGGCTAACGAAATAAAACAAGAAAAGGAAATAAATATACAGATTTTAAAATAAGAAATAAAATTGTCTTTGTTTGCAGATGACATGACCATCTATGTAGAAATATGAGAGAATTGACAAAAAAAATCTATTGGAATTAATAGGCAATTATAGCAAGGCTGCAGGATGCAAGGTTAATATATAACAGTCTATTGCTTTCCTATATGCCATCAATGAACAAATGGGTTTCAGATTAAAAACAATCGTCGGCAGCCGTCCGTCTTGAGAGACGATGGTGTAGCTTCTTAAGAGTCTATCTGCACCGCCGAAAATGGCTGTGCAGTCCGACTCGGGAGTGACACGGTATCTGTCTCCTCCTGTGTTGAATCGACATCTTGCGATGACGCTGGAGTGTCCTCTCCAGTGAAGCTGAAGCTACAGAGCCTGGGCAGGGTGATATGGAGGGTCTGCTGTTGCCCATGCAGCAGACCCCCCCTCTCTTCGCAGCTGAAGGGTCCAAGGGAAAGACGGAGTCAATACAGCTTGGCTTCAGGTGCGCCGCAGGAGTTGCCGGTGTTGACTACAACGTCAAACCGCCTTAGGGACTCCGGCTCCGGATTTTCTGTCGGGGTTTACTCCCTTAGCCTTTCCCCTGAAGAGGTATGCCGCAAGGCAGCGGAGGTTTTTTGGAGTCAGAGTTTTCCTTCTCTGATGTGCCCTACATCATGGAAAATAAACAGTAGCCCAGCAACATAAGGTTAAACCTTGAGCCTCAATTTCCCCAGTAAATTTCCAGAAAAGTTCCCTTAGTGGATGGAAAACAAACAGATCTCTAGCTTCTCCATTATTTAGGTTTCAAATAAAGCAAATTTTATAAGTAAATAAAATGCTTTTGAAGGCCATTATTAGCTCATAAAAAGTAAACACTTTACTCTGAGAGATTCTGAATAACTACCATTCTTCCTCAGAAGTATACTCCTCAAATAACAATATATACCTTCAGCAAATTTTATTCCAAGGGGACTCTTTTATCCAGTTATTTGCTTATGATATGACACAAATATTTAGATATCAAAAAAAAGTAATGAAGAGAGAAACACGAATTTTGAGAACAGATGGATAATTATACACATGCAGTCATAACTTTTAATAATTTGATTTTTTAAATATTACTGACCTTTTCATTCAATTTTTTCCTTGGAGTTTTAGGAATTTAAAGTATACCTGAACCAAGAAAAATCATATCTTATAGCATACCATTAAACAATACCATTTATATTACCGCTCCAAAAATGAAATACTCATATATAAATCTAACAAAATATGTACAAGATCTATATGAGAAAAACTATCATGCAAAACCCTGATGAAGGAATTGAAATAATAACTAAATGGAGAAATGTTTCATGTTCATGGATAGGAAGACAATATTGTCAATGTGTCAGTTCTTCCCAGCCTGATCTATAGACTCAATCCAGTCAAAATCCCAGTGAATTATTTTGTAGATATCTACAAACTGATTTTAAAGTTTATGTGGAAAGGCAAAAAAATCGAAGAGCCAATACAATATTGAATGAGAAGAACAAAGTTGAAGGACGAATGCTACTTGACTTCAAGACTTACTGTAAAGCTACAATAAATCAAGACCATGTGGCACTGGTGAAAGAATGGACAAATAGATCAGTGGAGTGGAACAGAGAGCCCAGAAACAGACCCACATAAATAAAGTCAGCTGGTCTTTGACAAGGATCAGAGGCTATACCATGAAGCAGGCATAGTCTTTTCAACAAGTATAGCTCAAACAACTGTATATCCACATGCAAAAAAAAAAAAAAAACAAAAAACAATCTATACACAGACCTTACACATCTTACACCTTTCACAAAAAGCAACTCAAAATAGACCATAGACCTAAATGCAAAAAACAAAACTAAAACTCCTAGAAAATAACATAGGAAAAAACCTAGATGACCTCAGGTATGGCGATGACTCCTTAGATAGAATACCAAAGACACAGTCCATGAAAGAAATAATTTATCACAGCGATGTAAAGTACAGCATCGAGAATATAATTAATAACACCATAATAACTATATATGGTGCCAGGTGAGTACTAGACTTATTGTGGGGGGGGGGTCACTTTGTAAATTGTGTCTTACCAGTATGCTGTACACCTAAAACTAGTATAAAATAATATTGAATATCAACTGTAATTGAAAAATTAAAAAAATATAATTCATAAGATGTACTTCTTTAAAATTAAAAAGTTTGGTTCTGCAAAAGACATTGTCAAGGGAATGAGAAGATGAGCCATGGACTAGGAGAACATATTTGCAAAAGATATAACTGATAGAGTACTGTTATCCAAGATATAGAAAGGGGTCTTGAAACTCAACAGTAAGAAAATGGACAGCCTGCTGTAAAAAATGGACCAAAGACATGAACAGACACTTCACCAAAGAAGATACTCAGATGGCAATTAAGCATATGAAAGGATGTTCATCATCATATGTCATCAGGGAAATGCAACATGAAACAACAATGAGACAATACTCACACTTATGAGCATGGCTCAAGTCCAGGGCACTGAAGACACCAAGTTCTGGAGAGGACGTGGAGCAACAGGAACTTGGGTTCATTGCTGGTGGGAGTGCACATTGGTACAGACACTGGGAGGCCGTTCAACAGTTTCTCATGAAACTAAACATACTCTTAGCATATGACCCTTGAAACTTACATAATCTTGTAACCAATGTCATCCCAATAAAATTCAATAACATTAAAAAATAAAGTCTTGTTTTTTTAAAAAAGCACTCGCTTTGCAGCGAGTTCCTTCCCCTCTCCCCACCCCTTTGCTGGGTACGGTTGGTATGGGTGAGCTACGGCTGTGTTCTCCATGCCTGTAGTTTCTGCCGTTCCCAGAATGCCATATAAGTGGAATCATAAAGTATGGAGCCTTGTGGCTGACTTTCATGGAGCATAATACTTCTAAGGTTCATCCACGGCGTTGCGTGTATCAGAAGTTTATTCCTTTTTATTGTTGAGGAGCCTTCTGTTCTGTGGCTCTACCACAACTTATACATTGGCCAGTTTGTGGACATTTGGGTTGTGCCAGTTTTGGGCGTTTGTGAATAAAGTTCTTATAAAGATTTATGTCCATGTCTTTGGGTAGGCATGGGCTTTTATCTAGCAGGGTAGACAACTAGAGCGGGATGACTGCGTGGCATGGTAGGTGTGTGTTTAACTGACGTGGTTATAAGCAGCTGTCCAGCTGGTTTTAAAAGGCGTGAGGCCCTCTTGCATTTCCACCCGCAGCGCATGAGCTGTCTAGTTGCTTCCTGTTCCTCTGGTCACGTGGTGTTGCCAGTCTTTTTCATTTCAGCTGCTCTGGCGGGTGTCTCGTGGTATCCAGCTTTGGTTTTCATTTGCATTTCCCTAATGAGTCATGATGTTGAACATCATGTGCTTGCTTATTTGCCCTTTGTATGCCTCCTTTGATGAAACGTTCACATTTTTGGACTAATTTTTCATTGGCTTGTTTATTTTCTTAATAATGAGAGTTCTTTATATATTCTAGATACACGTTCTTTATCAGATAATGTATTTTGTAAATACTTTATCCTAGTCTGTGGCTTGTCTTTTCATTTTCTTAACAGTATTTTTGAAGAGCAGCATTTATAGTTTTAGATTTTATATTTAGGTAATTATCCTATTTGAGTTACTCTCTCTATATGGTAGGAGTTAAAAGCAGAGGCTTTTGTAGAGTAATTTTCCCTGTGGATGCCCAGTTGCTCCTCTGTTGGAAAGCCCACCCTTCTGCTGTTGAGTTACCTTGGCATCGTGTGTCTCTTTCTCAAAAACATCCTGTTCCTTTGATCTAAATAGCTGCCCTTGTGTGAATACCACAGTCCAGGTTACTCTAATTTTATAGTAAGTCTTTTTAAACATAGTTTTAATAATAATTCTTTTAAGTTCTCCAACTTTATTCTTCATTTAAAAATTGTTTTGGCTATTTCGGTCCTTGATATTTCTATCTAAATTGTAGAATCAGCTTGCAGTTTCTACAGCCTGGCTGGAATCTGCGTCTGCACCCTGACTATGGAGCCTGACAGCGCTGAATCTTCTGACCCACGAGCACTTACACATTCCCACTTAGATCTTATAAGAAGTTTTTAGTATACAGGTCTTGCACATATTTTGTTCAGTTTAATCCTTATTTCATGGTGGGTTTTTTTTCCTAGAACTTATTTTTGTAATTCTTTATTTTTTAAATGTTTAAAGATTGTGGTAAAGTATACTTGGCATAAATTTACCATCTTAACCATAAGTGTACAGCCAGCCTGTTTCATATTTTTGGCGCTGTTGTAAGTGGTATTGTTTCATTTCAATATCAACTCTATAGAAATACAAGTGATTTTTGTATTTTGACTTTATATCCTACTCCGTTGCCAAACTGATTAGTATGAGTAGCTTTTATATATTATTTGGGGCTATTGAAGTGTAGTTATAATATTAACATTTATTGAGTGCTTACTATACCCTCCCTAGGTTTTGTTTAACTTAGTCATGCAACAACACTGTGGAACACTGAGGCTTAGCTAGAGACTTGCCTGAGGCCCTGTGGCTCAGGTGCATCCGAACCGCAGGCGAGGGGGAGACCGAAGCTAGAACCTGTTGTCCCGCTGCCTTGACTGAGCACTTCCTAGGTGCTGCGTGCCATGCCAAGACTTGCACGCACATCATCCCATTTAATCTCCAAAGGAGTCCCTTGAAGGAGCACGGTTACCGCCCATTTTACCGTGCCGCGGCCTGGGCAACGTGCTGCAGAGGAGACTCACTGATGGAAAGCCAGCACTGCCAGTTGAGGGGAAGTGGCCACACTAGGTTGTGGCCCTGGTTGGTGGGGGAGGACTAGAGGCCCAGGGGCAGGTGGGAGCTCAGGGGCTTGGGGGCTGTGAGGCAGGGCGTGGGGGGCGGCTCGAGGTGCAGACCCGTGTTCTTTGGTGCTCTGCCCCTCGCTGAACCTCTCTGAGCCTCTTTATCTGTAGAGAATCTGTTCGCCACCGTGAGCCTTGGAAGGTATAAAGCTGGTGTCATTTTCCTAAATAAAATCTGCTGTTTAGAGCTGCTCCCCTCATGGTCTAGCGACAGTGCTGGCCCAGAGGGAGGAATGCAGAAATCGGTGTCTGCAGTTCAAAACTTTGGTGGCCGTTTGACGTGGATGCTGCATCCAGACATGACTGGGTTTCAGATCTTACGGAAGTTATCGGTCCAGGATCAATTGGAAGTTACAAAACGAAAAAGCTGATTCTTCTCCATAGATAGTTTGTGCATCCTGGCTCTAACAGTGATGCTCGGGGAACCCAGAACTGGGCCAGAGAGGCAGGAGGGCACCCGATGGCCTGTTGACCAACAGACCACGTGGGACCACGCTGTGATCCTGGCCATGAGGCCTTCTGAGTCAGACCTGGCCCAAACGGACGTATTTCTTCTTGTCATGCTTGCTTTTGGTTGGTTTGGTCATTCAACAAGTATTCATTGGGACACGGTCCCTGACCTCAAGGGGAAGAAAGTCAAGTGGGGCAGCAAGATGTGAAACAAGTAAAGCCACAGGCACACGGCTGTGCCTGTAACCCCTGCGAGGAAGGACAGAGGGTGTAAGGTAGGGAAGGCCGAGGCAGTGGCGGCTTTCGCATCGGGAGCTTGCTGGGCCGGGAGAAAGGCTCTCCTGTACCTTACAGAGTCCTGAAGAAAGCCCTCGCGGCTCACTCAGGCAGGGTGGGCGGACTGGCTGGCTCAGGGTCTCTGCAGACCCTCTTGGTAGCGCTTTCCCGAGTGTCATGCACCAAGTGTTTCAATGCACCTCTGATCTCTGTCCATTTCCTGCGTTCCTAGAGCCTGTGCCAGCCATTCACAGGTCGTGCTGCGGCGAGGGAGGCAGCCGCCAGTCGTGTGTCGTGTATCGTGTGTCATGTATCGTGTATCGGGAGGAGCGGTGCAGCGCTGGAGCTGGGGGTGGGCAGTCTGGGTCCCAGCTGCCCTCTTGCTGTGTGCCAGTCCTCTGCTGCCAGTGGGGTGACCGCGCCCCCCTCACTGGTCCTGGGTCCTGCAGAAAGCCTGGCTGGGCCCGGCCTGACGCACTTCCTTCCCCTCTGCCTGTCCATGCTGCAGTATGCCTGGGTGGAGAAGCACTTCGGCCCCGACTTTCTGGAGCAGGTTGTGCTGACCAGAGACAAGACCGTGGTCTCTGCTGACCTTCTCATAGATGACCGGCCGGACATCACAGGCAAGTGGCCTGGGCAGGTAAGGATGAGTACGGACGCTGGGAGCCTCACGGCACCTGTCCCGAGCGGCCCCCACTTAGGCAGCAGCCGTGTGTCAGGCGTCCAGCCTTGGGCCTGGCGCTTGGCCCCTTCCTTGTTGGGAAGACAAGGTTCCTCCGTGTCTGACCGGGAGCCAGGCCAGCTTGGTGCAGAACTCACTGGGCAGCTGCAGGTGAGTCCCTTACACCTGGGAGCGTTGCCTCCCTCATGTTAAATGAAGGCCCAGCTCTGGCCTCCAGATGTTTGTTTTCGTCAGAACCCCTCTTTTTTTCTAAAGGCAATTTGAACTGAATCTAATACATAAAACAGAAAAACGGAGCCTAATTTCTCTAGTCGAAGGTGTTTTGGGAGCTTTATTTGTCCCTTTTGCTTATGGATGCCCCCTCCCAAAAGCAAACAAACAAACCTTAAACTGGCTTTAAAAGGAGAGAGGAAATTATTGGTCCCCCTAACTGGGAAGGTAGGGCAGGAGGCCTTCAGGCATGGCTGAATCTAGACATCCAGACAACATCAGTCAGAGTCGGTGTCTTTATCTCCTGACAGGCTCTCTCCTCCTGGTAGCCTTCAGTGTCAGGGTTAAGTCTTACCCTTTGGGCTCCTCAGTGGGAAAACACAGAATACTTCTCCCTAACAGCTTTTTGAGCTGCTTTGAGAAACTCGCCCACCTCTGGGCCAGCCTCTGTTCCCAGAGGGCAGAAGCGTGGTGCGCCCACCCCTGACCTCCCAAACCAGGCAGTTTCTCAAAGATTGTCAGGGCGCATGCCAGCCGGGACTGTGACAGGGTCCCAGAGACCCCCTCGACTTCCATCTCCAGCTATGGGGAGCAGGGAAGAGGCCTGTGCAGAAGGAGCTGGGGGCCAGGCCATAACCCAGGGGGCAGTGCCATGTGGACAAGTGGATTGAAGCTTGGGGGAGAGGCCTCGCGGGGCCCATGGTCAGCAGCTGGCGCTGGCCGTTGTCAGGAGGACTGGGAGTGGAGAGGAAGGGCAGGGGGCAGCAGGGCGCGGCCTCCACAGTAACCATGGTGACAGCAAGCACCACAGTCACTGTTTGCGGGGCCCAGGGTGTGCTGTGCTGGTGCTCGGTGGGGGCCGCCTCATTCAGTCCCGTGGCCCCCGTGGGACGGGGGCCTGTGCAGTCACCACTGAGCTGGCTGGGAGACCAAGCCTCAGAGGTGAGCTGTTTGACAGGAGGCCCAGGGGAACTGGTGCCAGGTGGCCTCTCCGGGCTGCAGGCATTAGACTGAGTGCTGCTTTCCCACCCACAGGGGCCGAGCCCAACCCCAGCTGGGAGCACATCCTCTTCACAGCCTGCCACAACCGGCACCTGCCGCTGCAGCCCCCCAGCCGCAGGCTGCACTCGTGGGCGGACGACTGGAAGGCCCTTCTGGACAGCAAGCGGCCCTGCTGAGGGGATGGTGCTCCAGGCCCCTCCGTGGCGCCCTGGCTTAGGGCTCACAGCTCAGGGTCTGGGGGCCTAGTGCTCTGGTCTTAGGGCTCCCTCTCAGATGCCCCAGGCCCATTGCATGTCTCCTCCCTTTTCCCAGCCCCGCCAGGCCTTAAACCAATCTCAGCAGGACTGGCCCGGGAGCACTTGGCAACACTCCAGCAGCCGGGTGGCACAGGCTGGCCTCGGGCCGCTGCCAGCCTGCTCCAGGTGGGGGGCTAGGGCATCGTTCAGAGGACCATCAGCCCTGCCCGTCTCTCAGGGTGTGCCTGCTTTCCCAGACTGGCAGCACATCAGTGAGGATACTAAGCAGGATCAGGTGGTGTGACCCCTCACGTTCTCAGCCACAGCCCCTTGCCTGCCCAGTCTGGGGTCCCCAGTGCCCCGCCATGCATTCAGCAAACTCTCACTGAGCTCCAGGGCCACACGTGCAGCTCTGCCTTTGACCAGCTCAGAGGGCCCTTGACCCTTGTCCCAGGTCCCACTCAGGACCCAGCAGAGTCATCAGGCTTGAATGTTTGTTAAAAAAATAAATGCTTTTCTTGTGTTGTCTGAGGTTGTAGCCTCTTCTAGCTGCCACTCCAAGATCCTTCGGCATCTGGCCCCAGTACCAAGCTCCTGGGCCACCCCGCTGCAGCATGAGAAGCCGAAGAGGGCACAGCTTCCCTGCCCCAAGCACTGGTTGCTGGTGGGGCCAGGAGGAATGGGACCTTGGGCCACCCCGACTCCACACTGCACACCGATGGTCAAGTTCAGCAAGTGCCGCCCACACAGCACCCCTCCCACACAGGCCTCCCACTTCTCCTGCTCCGCCTGCACCCTCCCCAACCCCCTAGGTCAGAGTGCATCCCGCACCCTCTGCTCTGCTGCAATGGCCCCATTCTGTAGGATCCCACGAGCTGTGTGTGGAGGGAGCAGGCTGTTCAAGGCTCAGTTTTTGTTCCTTTCAATCCATGAGAAAGCGGAAGCTGAAACAACCACTTCCCACGCTTTCTCACCCTGTCTCCAGGGCCCTCACGCTTCCACTTCCTGCTGCCCCACTGCCCTCTCCTTCTCTCCCCTTGCAGGGAACCCCTAACTGTTCCATCTCTGGGGGCCTGGCAGGCCTTTCAGCTGTCTGTGACTCTGTGACAGGCACTTTTGAGCTCCCTGGCAGTAGGTCAGGTAAAAAAGATGAGGGACAGGCGCCTGGGGCTCAGGGCTGGCATAGCGTCTTGCCTTTCTGGCTCTTGGGTCTTCAGGAGCCTGGGCTTGGTCACCCCATATTAGAAAGGAAGGACTCTTGGCTTGGCCAAAAGCAGTGACCTCTCCTTGACTGGCTTTATCCCTTGGGGGACAGAGTAGGGGGCTTTGCAGGTCGGTCCTGATGAAGAGTGTATTTGCAGTCATACCATGTGGCCCAGAGGCCATCTGGCCCGAGCAGGGCTGTTCCCAGAGTCCGGGCCTGAGACCCTGCAAGGAAGTGAGACCTGGGGTGCTGGCTCCTTGGCCGCCCCACTCACATGAGGACTCCGCCACCGTCCAAGGGCCGGGAGACAGTGTCCAATGCGCAGTGCAGCACTGCCTTCTTCCCAGCTTGTGTGCTCTGCCTCTTCCTCCCCATCGACAACAGCTCTGCCCATCTGCTCTTTCATGCCCTTTTTTCCACGTCTTCCTGCTTAGAGTTGTCAGGCCTAGACTTACGGGGACCCTCCAAGACCCCCAGTTCTGGACTGTATAGAGCATTGCAGACTGTGACCCAATGGGATCAGCATCTTCCCCCGAACCTGGCCTTCCTAGTGGGAAGGGGATCTGCCAGTGCCCCGCCCCCCCCACGTGTAGGGTGCGTGCTAGCCGCAGGGCACAGCTGCAAACCAGGGGCACCTGGCCCTACCTGCCCTCCAACAACATTGACCTTCAGACCTTGATGCAGGGGAGCAGAAAAGCTACTTGTTCATTTCTGCCCTGGGGCCTCACTCTGCTGATGACAACTTTAATCCCACCTGGTGCCCTCTTAGTCTCTTCCTCCACCTCCTGCCCAAGGAGCGTCTGGAGCTGAGAGGCCGACTTCCTGCACGCAGGGATGGCAGTGGTGAGGGCATGTGCGCTCCACCGGTCCCTCCATGCTGGCGCCACGGGGCCAGTGCCTGCTGGCGCTGGTGGGACAGCTGGTTCTCCTGAGGTCAGTTTTGAGACCCCACTTCCACTGGATGGCCCCTCAACCACCAGAAACAGCTGCGCCTAAGGGGGCAGAGAGCCAAGTCTGCCTACACACCTCCTGCAGCCGCTTCCTCCCCGCAGCCCGGACCCTGGTGAAGGGCAGGGGCTCTAGAGCCTCAGGCAGCTGCTGCTTGCTCCCAGCCCTGACTCAGGTCTGCTCCTGACAAAGCTGTAATGGGTGCTCTGCATCAGATCCTCAAGACGCTGCCCCCCCCCCCCCCAATCTCTTCTTCTAAGTGACTGCTGCCATGGGTGTTCAAGGCTGGGCTAGAAACTCATGAGCTATGAGTCGCCAGCTTTGTTCGCTGCTAACCAAGAATCGCACCTTGAGGTAGCAGCTACTTCAGCTGCCTTTAGGTTAAAGGAGAAGTAATTTCAGGGTAAATAACTCCAGGCAAGCAATCATAAACTCACTGTGATTATGATGATGGCCACAAGTCCAGGTGCTGTGGGAGTACGTGGAGGAGGACCCTGGCCAGCCGGGGGTCTGAGGTCCAGGAGGGCCCTCCCGGCAGGTGGCATTGATAAAACCCAGGTAGAAGAGGAATGAGCACTTCCGGCTGAGGGAGGGCCATGCAGAGGCCCTGGGGTAGGAAGGGGCTGCTGAGGAGTGGGCAGGGAAGAAGGCGGCTGGACTGCAGCCTAGAGAAAAGGCCTGGGGCGGGGTGGGTCATGGGGGCAGACTGGGGCGGCCTGCCCGTGGCCCTCTGCTGGGCACGGGCAGTGATCTTGCTGAGAAGGGAGAGCGTATGAAATGGCCAGGACCACAATTGTTTGGTTTTCTCTTTGTCACACAGGAGACACCCAACTGAAATGAATGTGACTTTCTTCACAGCTTGAGAAGACTTTGTTTTGCTTCAGCACCATTTCATGCACTCCAGAGAAGAAAGTCCGCTTCTGCCAACCCCAGGATGCAGTGAGGTGCCATCTCGGTCCTTCGCCTTCTCTGCTGCTGGCCTCGAAATGCCTCAGCTCACGTCCAAAGTGAAAACGTTGGGAAGACTCAGGGCTGCAGGACCGGAAGCCCTGGAAGGAGCGATGGCCTCCAGGTTAGCGGGGGGTTTTAGGCATAAAGGCTTAGTGTAATTTCTTCCCTTTTCTGGATCACGGCTTCCCATTTGGGACCCACTCCAACATCACAGCAATACTAAGAGCCATTTTCTTAGCATTTACTATGTTCTGGTTGCTGACAAGCACTCGACGTGACCTCGCAACCACCCTGCATGGTCAGCCCCATGTAACTGGTGGGGTTGTGGGCCTGGCCAGGTCAGGGCTCCCGACGGAGGATGTGCCAGGCCAGTGGCGCCAGGCAGCCACTCTGTGGCTCGTGCTGTGACTGACACACAGGCCTGGCCACTGACCCAGAATTCTCCAAGGGGTCAGTGGTCCATGGGTAAAGCAGTCTCTCTTGGGCTGAGCCTCCACGTACCAGTGGGTGTTCAGGACCCAGCCGGCAGCAGGGGACTGCCCAGTCTGCCTGGGCTGCAAGCAGACCTCAGCTGCAGGGCTTTGGCACTGAAGCAGCAAGGGCAATGTGACCAGTGCACCTGGACCTGGGTGCCCCCTTGGCAGGGACAAAAATGAGGGTGACTCTCTGAAGAGGGAGGGGATATCAGTCCCTCCAAGGATTGAGAACTTTGAACTAAGTGCTTCTAGAAAGACTCTTGAGTTAGAGATCAAAGAAGATCATTTTAGGTGGAAAGAGACTAAGTTATAGTTGGCAATTTAAAAAAAATACTGTAATGATAAGTTATCAGTGACCAGTTCTAGTTAGTAACAAACTCATATATGCACATCTGAGTTTTAACATGGAAGTTTGGTTCTTCCTACAGCCTGCCCGGAAAGCCAGGCTCCCTGACAAGCCCCAGGCCGCCCACGGGCAGAGCCACAGAGAAAACCCAGGAGGCAGCTGGGCAGTGGGAGGGGCCAGGAGGGGAGCTGCGGAAGGGCCGGGGTTTTTTTTGTTTTTTTTTTGTTTTTGCTGTGCCCTTGGGGCATGACCTTGGCAAAGCCACTTATTCCGGAGTCCATTTCCAGAGTTGGTCAGAGAAGGGGCTGCTGGAAACAGTGACATTTATTTATTCCATAACCTTGCTGCTGAGGGTCGGGAGAAACAGACTTGCTCTGGGAAACAAGGTGGTGGGCTCAGCGGTCACCAGGGCGCCCGTTCAGGCTTGGCCACCAGGGGGCAGCGCAGCTCACCTGAAGTGTCACCAATGTGTGTACTTATGGGGGGCAGTGAGTGGTGCAGGCGCAGGGAGAGAAGGAAGCTGAATGCCAGAGCTCCCCTCGGCTCCCTGGACCAGCTTTCCTTGCCCCTCCGCCGGGGCTGCTGGGCAGCTCCGGTGCTGGCTGCAGGTGTCACCTGAGTTGGGAGTTTGTGCAGGTCCCAGGCTGGCCCTGGCCTGAGCCTAACCCGTCACTGCTTCCTGTAGCACTGGAGATAAAGTGGAGGCTCATTAGCACTCAAGGAAGCCCCTTCGTGACCCACCCCGACCCCTCATCCCTCAAACACATCCCTTACCTGTGTCTTGGCACAAGCAGTTTGCTTCCACTTCTGGAAGGCTTTCTGTAGCAAACCCGACCTCTGACCTGGTGGGAGTCAAGCTGCTGTCCCCCCAAGCCCTGAACCAGCGTGGGCGGGGTCAGCAACTGTGTTTGCAGGTTTTTATCCAGAGCAACCCAGGCCTGGAGGCTGGGCCTGCAGAGGGAGAGGCCAGCCTTTGCCACAAAGCTGCAGTCCTCAAAAGACTCAGCTGGGGCTGTTATGAAATGACTCTGAAGGACAGAAATGTGTAGAAATAGCCTTGGCTGGTGTGGCTCAGTGGATTGAATGCTGGCCTGTGAACCAAAAGTTGCTGGTTCAATTCCCAGTCAGGGCACATGCCTGCGTTGCAGTCCAGGTCCCCAGTTGGGGACGTGCGAGAGGCAACCAGTGGATGTCTCTCACACATCAATGCTTCTCTTTTTTCCCTTCCTTCCCTTCTCTCTAAAAATAAACAAAATCTGGACTTCCGGCCAAGATGGAGGCTTAGACGGACACGCTAGGTCTCCCTCTACAACTATAGAGGAATACAACTACTTCAAAACAAAGGATAACTAGAAATTCCAGAAAATAAAGCTACACGGAAGCCCAACACATGAAGTTATAAACCAGCGGTGCCATTTGGGCAGGTAAGAGTTAAAGAAGGCAAAGCTGTTTGCGGAGCTGCGGGCGGGGCGGCGAAAAATCCTGGAGGCAATCAAGCCCCTGGCGTGCGGGACTCCAATCAAGCCCCTGGCGTGCGCGACTCCGGCGCTGGGGAAAGCAGCCGCAGCATCGCCTTGAACAGTGAGGCCCAGGGGGGCAGGAGGACGGATCCCGGTCTCCTAGCTGAATAACTGTGTGAATCCATCTTGGACCCCCGCCCCCACAGAAAGCACCACAGGGCTGCGAAATAGGTCGCAGACAGACACCGGTCGCTAATTTGTGACGCGTACACAGGCACCGCCCCGGACAGCCGGCCCAGGAAAACAAAACGCATCTGTCAAAATGTGGCAGACAAATATAGAGATCCTGGTGGCACAACTCACCAGACAGCAGATAGAGAACCTGACAGATGAACAGATAAGAAACCTGTCAGAGGCTCAGTTCTGGGCCATTGTTATCAGGTGGCTTACAGAATTCACAAAAGAGCAGGAAAAAGATATGAAAGAAGCGAAAAACTTTCATAACGAAAGGAACAAAACCACATACGAGACAGAAGGTGAGGAATCCAGAGTTCATTTCAACAAACTGGAATATGGAGAAGGAACAAGCAGTCAACCAATGCAGCGAGAGGAAATAGGAAGCAACAATGAGAGGATCAGAAACCTCTGGGACAGCTATAAAAGGCCCAACATAAGAATCATTGGTTTGCCAGAGAATGAGGAAGATGAACTAGAACTTGAAAAATTGAGTGAAAATATAATAAAGGAGAACTTCCCAGACTTGGGGAAGGGAATAGACTTGCAGGTCCAGGAAGCAAGGAGAGTTCCCAAGAGACTGGACCCAGGGAGAACCACTCCAAGACACATTATAATCAAAATGTCAAAAATTAAAGATAAAGAGAGAATCTTAAAAGCAGCAAGAGAGAAGAAAAGAATTATGTACAAAGGGGTCCCAATTAGACTATCAGCTGACTTCTCAAGGGAAACCCTACAGGCAAGAAGGGACTGGCAAGAAATATTCAAAGTAATGAAAATCCAAAACCTACAACCACGAATACTCTATCCAGCGAAATTGTCATTCAGAATAGAAGGACAGAGAAAGTGTTTTCAGGACAAAATAAAACTGAAAGAGTTCATTAGATCCAAACCACTGTTATATGAGATGTTAAAGGGACTGGTTTAAAAAACAGAAGCTAGGGAGATGAAACAAAGGCAAACGAAACAGGCAACGAGAGTGGAAAAGGAACTGTGGGTAAAGGAAGCATAGTGGGGGGAGGTCAACAGGGAGGGGGAGTGGGGAGAGGGAGGGAGATGATATAGGAATTGGGGATCATGGTAGGAGGGAATGGAATAGACGGAGAGAGGTTGGGAGGAACTGTATGCACAACTAATGGACATAATCTAAAAGGGGGGACAACTGGAGGGAGGGGGGCCACCGGGTGGAGGGGAGCAGAGGGAAGGGAAATTGGCACAAATGTAATATTTTAATCAATAAAACACATTAAATCTGAAAAAAAAATAAACAAAATCTAAAAAATAAATAAATAAATAAAAATAAAAAATTTACATATAACTTAAAAAAAAAGAAAAAGAAAAGAAAAAAAGAAATGTGTAGAAACAGAAACCAAACCACCCACCCCGCTAACACCTCGGCCTGTTGGCAATTGGGATGAGGTTTGCTTTTTTAATCCTTGATTGGGTTCAGCAAAACTGGCTGGGATCCGCAGGCTGGAGCCTGGAGGAGGCCAGAAATGAGCAGGACATTTAAATTTTAGAAGCTGGAATAGAAGTGGACCTGTGGAGATGCGGCCTGTGATGCAGTGTTTCTACCCGAATTCTGCAGCTCCCGCTGGGCAGCCACCTTCTTCCCTGGAAAAATGGGAACAGGTGATGCAGGCTGGAGGTGGGCGCTGCACTTCGCAGTACAGCCACAGGGTGACGCCAGACAACCAGTTCTGGCTAAACGCCGCCTCCTGGGCCGCCCCTGCCTGGTGTTCCTAACCACCAGCATCTCTTTCTGACCTCCTGTATGTTCCGGAAACTTCTGTGGGCAGGGCCCAGGCTGCGTGCAGAGGGCACCGCACCTAATGATGGCTGAGTTAATGGATGAACCCCATCGGCCCTCGCTCCCACCTAAAAGAATAATGTGTCGGGGCACTTGAGGCTCCAGAAGAGACGCAGAGACAGACCGTGGTCCTGCCTGGGGCGGGGTCCTGGAGAATGTAGGACTGTGGGTCCCGTCCTCGTGGAGCTCTCAATGCTGTGGGGTCCCACTTATGAGTCCCGTCTCTCCTCCCTCACAAGGCACTGCATACAAACCAGAGGTGCAAACTGGAGCTGACTGTTTTTCCGGGACCTTTCATGCCCTCCCCCTGGTCTGGCCTGGGCACAGCTGGCAGCTGTTCTGGTTGAGCCTGCTAAGGAGAGCTTTTGAATACATGCCCTTTCCCTCTAGCAAGCACGTTGGAAGATTTGTCCCCACCCCTCCATCCATGTTATCTCCTGACCCCTGGTGGCATTTTGTCCCTGACCTCTGACCTAAACAAGGCATACTATCTTACTATCAATATCAGTGGCTCCAACATCCCTCCCACTCAACCTTGCCCTGTTCTCCCACCTACCTCACTCCCAGCCCCCAATCTCCCTCTCCTGTCCCCTCAGCTCACTCCTGCTGGCCTCTGTCTTCCCCAGAGAGTCCTCGCAGACGCCCTCAGTCCCCAGCACTGGGGCACCTCCTGCTCCCCATCTCCCCAGCACTGTCTGCCTGAACCACTCCACACTCAGGCTCTAGGTCAGGCGTTCCCCGTCTCAGTGAGTGGGAGGGGAGTGGGAGGTGGGGGAAGGACCCGGCACTTGTTGAGCATGTGCCAGACGCTTGGTCATGCCACCGATCCTCCTACATTACTGTGAGGAGAGGTAGAAATAACAGCTAATTTTAACATTGTGGATAATTGAGGCTGAGAAAGTGGTGCCCAGGTTCTGTTTGACTCCACGGGCCTTTTTTTCAGAGCTGCCTAAGGGTGCAGAAATTTCAAAGCCCAGAGGCACACAAAAATGGGGGTCAGGTGGGGGGCTGGCTTTCACTGAAGCCCCCCATTTTCCGCAGTCCCAACCACATTGGCAGGAACAGTGACGAATACCTTAAGGGTGGAGGGCAGCTGGGCGTGATGGATGGAGAGAGCTGTGGAAGGGGGGTTCCTGCCAAGGGTGAGATGAGACAGAGGCCCTGGAGGCTGGGTCTGGGGACTCAGAGAGCACCTTGGGTCTGTGGAAGAATGATTGTTTAGGTACCTCAGCAGGAGCCACCAGGAGAGTGGAACCCTTGGCCACAGCATGTGTGTGATGCACACACATGTGCGTGTGCACATGCACATGTGTGTGATGCACACACATGTGCGTGTGCACATGCACACACTCCTGGACCAAGCAGAGGACACAGGTATCTGTTTTGGGGGGTGGGGGGTGAGTGTGGGCATGAGGACTGGGGACACAGTGTCTTAGAAGGCTGGTGACACCCGGGGAGAACCAACCACCCAAGCACACATCAGGGCCTCTCTAGCAGTGCAGTCTGCTCCCCAGAATGAGTGGGGGCAGACTGTGGGAACAGATGTGATTCTTGCAGCTAAGTGACCTTGGATAATAAGATGAGCCCCATGAACGGTGGACATCACAATCCCAAACAAGAGAACTGACATCCAAGGAAAGGGAGTCAGTGTAATCAGGACAACAATTTAGAGCAAATGTGATCAATATCCTTAGAGAGATGTGCTAGAATATTGGATCCTCGAAAAGAATGACTAGAGAATTTGGTAAATTAAAACCTGGCCATCGGGGAAGAAAGCCCCTAAATGGGCTGAATAGCGGAGACAGAAAGCTGAAGAGCAAGTGAGTGAGTCAGTAGATTAAGGTGGTGGCTTATCGAATGCAGCACAAAAGAACCAGAAGATGGAAAGCGCAAAATGAAAGAGCTGTGGAAGACCAAGTTTTGTCTGCTAGTTCAAAAGGAGGCGGGGATGCCAAGAAGGAACTTCCCAGAGCTGAGACTGAACACGCCCCAGAGCCCTGATTAAAAGGCCATCAGTGCCAGGCAAGGACCCACTGCTGGACAGAGTGTTGAAATTTTAGACAATGGAGGTAAAAAGCTCAGGACGTTACCAGGCACAAGCCAGACTGCCTGCAAAAGAATGTAGCACTAGAAGCAGAAAGAAAGTGAAGTCTCTTCAGATTCTGAGAGAAAGTAATTTCAAACTCAGAATTCTGTACCCAGCCAAATGTAAGAATAAAATACATCCTGAAGACATGTGATGTCTCAAAATGTTTAGCATTGAAAAGAAAATTTATTTTTGCAAATATTAACAGATGTGCCCTAGCACAAGGAAAATTTAATCCAAGGAATGGAATACCAGAAACAGTGGTGAACAAGGAACTAATGAAACATTAAATCTAATTAAGTGTTGCTTGCTTAAAACTTAATAGCAATCTGGAACTAAAATCGGCAAAGGAGTTGAGGAGTATGTGGGACAGAAGAGAGTGAGAGTGTGCTGAAGCTCTTGTCATGCTGGAGGTGGGAGAGCAGACAGGAGACAGGGCCTCAGCCTGTTAGGGCACCTTCTGCCGTTAGCTGCTGTCACCGTGACCTGGGCACACCCCGTTCCCCAGGTGACTGTGAGTGTCTCCGAGGTCACAGCCTGCCTTTCTCAGCTCCATCTGCACCTGGCACAGAGACTGGTGAGTGTCTACAGGACATAAATAAATAATGCGCAAATCAACCCTCCAATCTCACAGTGACGGAAACCAGGGTTAAGTGATGTCTAGGGACCTGCGTCCCTGCTTTAGCCCTGAACTCTCAGGAGGAGTAGGCAGCTGTTTGGGTGAGGCTTCCAGAAGGTAGAGATTGTATTTAAAGGGGCCATACAGGTAGAAAGAGTAAGTAGTTGTCCGTCACCCTCCTGGGAAGTAAAGCACCCTCTTGCAAACTTGAAGGGCTTCCTAGAAGAAGCAAACGCAAGGTAGCTGACTTGTCCTGCCCCACTAGGGGCTTCTGATCCGCTCCTCCTGGAACCCAGAGACCCAGCCCATTCCCCTTCCAGCAGGGGCTCTCCTCCCTAGTTCTCAAACCGGGGGGCAAGCCACAGAAAATGGGGACAAGGCAGCCAGCTCTGCTCTGTGACTGTGGTTGATTCATCAGGCTTTGCCATGTTCCCAAGCTCTGCCTCCTTCTGCTGAATATTCAGGCCAGCTACTGGCTTAGCACAGTGGGTCTCTGTGAAGCTCTGTTTTTATAGCCCTGGGATGGCTGATAAAAACATTAAAAAAGACACAAAGGCCCTGGCCAGGTAGCTCAGTTGGTTAGAGAACTGTTGTGATACACTAAGGTTGTGGGTTCGCTCCTGGGTCAAGGCACATACAAGAAGCACCCAATGAGTGCACGAATAAGTGGAACAACAAACCGATCTCTCTCTCTCCCCCTCCCTCCCTCCTTCCTCTCTCTAAAATAAATGAAAGTTAACATAAAAAGACACAACAATTTTTAAAAAATTAAAAGCTGGGTGCTAGTTGCATTGTTTGCAAAGCAATACGACACCTGCATTCTTTCTCATTGAACTGAGCCCTGTTCCGGGACCCCTCACCCTTGGCCTGTGACCTTGGCCAAGCCCCTTGCCCAACTTGTGCTGTAGTTTCCACAGTGTGCAAAAGAGAAGTTTGGACAAGTTGATTTTCACCTGAAGTGATTGAGAACTTTCTCTCTGCGGGAAATAGGTATGGTGGGAGGCAGCTTCCTCCTTCCACTGCCCCTCCCTCCTCTGCCTCTTCGACCAGTTTCTCTGAAGAAGCTCTGCGGTTTGTCCCTGAGGAAGGGTGCTGGCAGACCCCTTGCAGTGGGGTGGGGGATGTGGGGCAGGGAGTCAGCGGCCCGGAGTCCTAGCCTTGACTGTGCAACTCACTTGTACACGGCGTGACACAGGGCAACACACATTCGCTTTGTGTCTCCACATCTGTTAGGGGGTAAAGATGACTGCCCCACCAGCCGCATGTAGTCTTGGTAGTACTTGGTGTCCCCTCAGTGTCCTTCAGTGCCACCATTTTCACGTCCTCCAGTCCGGAGCTTAGCTGAGCATTTAGGGAGCCAGGAAACACACCACGCTGACACTTTGGGCAGGGAGGTGGGTCCAGCTACCTGGCAAGGTGATTTCTGAGCCAGTCCTGGTCAGGGGCTTCTGTGCCTCTCAGTTCTCCATGTGGGGTTAACCTCCCAGGATTCACCCCCATTACCTCCTCTCAGGCAGGCTGTGGTGGCCACACTCATACCTCTGCGCAACGTTCTCTGCAGCGTGACCTTACTCTCCCCTCACCTCTGGGTAGGTGTATAACTCACTTAGGAGCAACAGAATGTGTGCAAAGCAACCGGAGGCCAGGACAGAAAAGACCATGCAGTTTCTGCTGCTTTGCGGGGGTGTCGGGGAAGTGGCGCAGCCGTCTGAAGTCGCCATGCTGTGGGGAAGCCCAGTTCGTCCACGTGGACGAGCTTGGAGGTCACACCGAGAGAAAGAGCTGCAGGCCTGCACCCAGCAGCTCCAGACCAACTGCATGAAACCTGCCCAGCTGAGCCCTCCCAGAATTCCTGACCCACGACATTGTGAGAAGCAATAACGTGTTGTCTTAGCCCTTAGTTTGGGGGTGCACTCTTATGCAGCAGCAGTAGCTGGTTCAGAGATGGCGAGTGCAGGGCAGAGAGCAGCCTCCTTCATGAATCTCTGGAAGGACCATGGCCTAGAGCTGTGGTGGTGGCTTAGCCATGGACCCTTTGCGAAGCTGGTCTTTCGGGGCTTTGGTGCCTCCTCTGTCAGCTGCAGTGAAGCAGGACGATGTGTGATCAGCTTGACTAGCGCTCCCCAGCGGTTCCAGTCCCAGCCTCCTGGGCACGCAGGAGCCACGCGCTCCACCCCCCACTCCCTAGAGCCAGGCGCAGCAGCCCAGGCGCCTCTTGGGCAACCAAACGAGCGCAGAGTGGTAGCTCTGCCCCCTGGAGGGCCGGTGTGCGGCTCTCCGCCCCTCACTTCTGCGTGGGCGAACCCCACGGCCTCATTTTGAGACGGTGGTATCATAAGACAGCAGCGCGTCGCTTAGGCTGTGCCCCGGAAAGTCGCAGAGAAAGTCCCGTGATGATTGGGGCTGGTGGTTTCTCTGTGTTTGCTTTGCTTTGTTGCTGTCACCACTGCAGCGGAAAACCTCATGACTGATGCGATGATGAAAACAAATAGCGGGAACTAAAAGGTTTCTCGTTTTATTACTGACAGCCCGGGTCACCACGGGCGTGCGGCCACACGCTGGCTCTTACTATAACACAGACCCTATGTCTCAGGGGTGGGCGTCCAGTTACAGGGTGCAGGGATGAGTAGGTTACTTCTTTTTTTCTAATCCTTACCTGAGGACATATTTATTGGCTCTAGAGGAAGAGGGAAGGAGAGAAAGGGGGGGGGGGGACATTGATTGGTTGCCTCCCATATGTGTCCCTACCAGAGACTGAACCCACACTTAGGTATGTGCCCTGACCAGGAGTCGAACCCACAACCTTTTGGTGGACGGGATGAAGCTCCAACCTACTGAGCCACCTGGTCATGGCAACAGGTTACTTCTGTGGGCAGGGGCTCAGTCCTGCTGGGGACCTCTAGGTGGCCGTGTTCAACCTACTTCAGGCTGTCCCAACCCAGAAGGCGGGGAAGATAAGGATTTGCCTATCAGCTCCCATCCTTCTGTGGGGGTTTGAATGACTCACCGCAAGATGTGCCCCTGTGGTAGGCAGGTTGTTTTGAGCTAAAGGCACATTTAATCACAGGCTCAAAACAAACATCAGCCCCCACCCTTAACTGCCTAGACAAACTTGAATTATGGACCTTGCCCATACAAGAAATGGTCAGAGACAACTTCTTTGCCCTGTCTCTAGGGCGGGACAAACTTCCATTCACCAAGCATCTGTTTCTTATCATCCTGCAATGACCCTTTGAGGCCCCCACCCACCTTCCCCCCTCCTTGGCTCAGAATGTTCTGTACCCATGTTCCCTTCCTGTTTCTGAATCTCTCTGCATGTGGGGTCTCTGGCTCTCTCTCTATGTGTGTTACCTACCCACATAGTGGGGTTTGGCTGCCCACTGCCAATGGGCCAATTCTAGAGACCGAGGAAGGCGGTTTCTTGAGAAAAGAAGGTGGTTTCTATTCACATGCTGCATGATCTGGGAGAATGGCAGACTCTTGTCTCAAAGTCCTTCCCTTCTGTGAAACCCAGAGGGAAACCCCACCATCCTTGGCCAGCCAGAACCAAAGGAATAAAGGAAAGAACATAAGAATTGAAAGTGGAGATAAACATATATTTATACATCTGTGTTTGTAGCAGCATTATTCACAATAACCAAGTGTCCATTGAAGGATAAATGGGTAAACAAAATGTGATTTATATATACAATGGAATATTGTTCAGCCTTAAAAAGGGATTCTAACAGATGCTATAACATGGGTGAACCTTGAAGACATTATATCAAGTGAAATAATTAAGACACAAAAGGACAAATACTCTATTGTTCCACTTATATGAAGTACCTAGAGCAGTCAGATTCACAGAGACAGAAAGGAGAAGGGGTTGCTGGGAGGTGGAGGGAGGGGCCTGGGGAGTCAGTGTTTAACAAGGACAGTTTCAGTTTGAGAAAATGAGAAGTTCGGCAGACGGACGGGGGTGACAGCAGCACGACACCACGAATGTGCTCGGTGCCTCCGAGCTGTGCACCTAAGGGTGGGAAAGCCGGCTTCTCTTGCCTTGGTAGCTTGTTTCCGGAGCCCGTTGCTTCCATGGCATTCCGTTCACTTCGTGGATGGAACCCACAACCTTTTGGTGAATGGGATGACATTTCAAGTAATTGAGCCACCCGGCCAGGGCTGAACTTCCTGTCTAAAAAAAGTGGATCAGCCCAGCATAGTCCCAGCAGCTCAGGGGGCCGAGGCAGGGATTCCCGGAGCCCAGGAGCACTGGGTTGCCTAAGGAGGGGCGAGCTGGCCCAAGTCAGAAATGGAGCAGCTGAAAAGTGGTTAAGATGTTCCCAGAAAAGAAAAAGCTGAAGGAGTTAAGGAGTTCATCACCACCAAACCAGTAGTACAGGAAATGTTAAAGGGACTTCTTTAAGAAGAACAAGAATACTATTTAAAATATTAATAAGAAAATCTCAAAGAAAAAATTCTCACTGACAAAGGCAAACACATAATAAAAGCAATGGATCAACCAACGCTAAAGCTAATACAAAACTTAAAAGACAAAAGTAGGAAGATCATGTAATTACAACAGTGAATTAAGGGACATACACACACACACACACACAAAAGTGAAAAAAGACAAGAACATAAACGTGGAGGGGGTGAGTATACACAGTAGTGATTTTAGAATGGATCTGACTTAAGCAACCACCAACTTAAAAGAGACTGCCATAAACACAGCTTGGTATATAGGAAGCACATGGTAACACAAACCAAAAACCTACAAGAGATATACAAGCAATAAAGAGAACATAATCTATAGAAAGTCATCAACATGCAAGAGAAGAAAGCAAGAGAATAAGAAAGGAATAGAGAAGAACTACAAAAACTCTCAGAAAACAATAAAATAGAAATAACTATACATATCAATAATTACTTTAAGTGCAAATTATTAAATGTTCCAATGAAAAGACAAATGGATAGAGAAGATGTGGCACATACGTATACAACGGAATGTGACTCAGCCATAAGAAGAATGAAATCTTACCATTTGTGACAGCACAGATGGACCTAAAGGGCACTATGCTGAGTGAAATCACTGACACAGAAAAAGTAATACTTACGACTTCACTTATAAGTGGAATCGGATAAACAAACTGCTGACTTCAGCAGCACGTATACAAAATTGGGACCGTACAGAGTAGCCTAGCAAGGCCCTGCACTGGGATGACAGAAATTCGTGAAATGATCCACATTTTGTGCAGCACCTCAGGTGGGCGTCAGCGTCCTCACGCTGGGCTTTGGAGAGGTCGTTCTGGAGATCTGGTCCAGGCTTGTGCCCTAGCTCTCTGGGACTCCCACCTGATCTTTAAAAAAATAAATAAATACAAAATAAACAAGCAAACAAAATAGAAAAAAAATTATAGTTACAGTTGGGAGGGGATTATTAGAGGGCTTGTGACAGGTGAAGGGATTAAGACGCACAAACTGGCAGTTACAGACCACTGCAGTGATGGGGATGTAACATACAGCACAGGGAATGTGGTCAATATCATTGTGATAACCATGGATGGTGTTGGGTGGTGCGAGACTTATCAGGGGATCACTTTGTAAGTTACATAAATGTCTAGCTCTGGATGGTGTGGCTCAGGGGACTGAGCACCGGCCTGCGAACCAAAGGGTCGGTGGTTCAATTCCCAGTCAGGGCACAGGCCTGGGTTGCGGACCAGGTCCCCAGTTGGGGGTGCGTGAGAGGCAACCACACATTGATGTTTCTCTCCCTCTCTTTCTCCCTTCCTTGCCCTCTCTCTAGAAATAAATAAAATCTCAAAAAAGTCTAAGCACTATGCATACATCTGAAACTAATATAATATTGTCAACTGTAATTAAAATTTTTCAACTTAAAAAATGATTCGTCGTCGGCAGCCGTCCGTCTCGAGAGACGATGGTGTAGCTTCTTAAGAGTCTATCTGCACCGCCGAGAATGGTTGTGCAGTCCGACTCGGGAGTGACACGGTATCTGTCTCCTCCCGTGTTGAATCGACATCTTGCGATGACGCTGGAGTGTCCTCTCCAGTGAAGCTGAAGCTACAGAGCCTGGGCAGGGTGATATGGAGGGTCTGCTGTTGCCCAAGCAGCAGACCCCCCCTCTCTTCACAGCTGAAGGGTCCAAGGGAAAGACGGAGTCAATACAGCTTGGCTTCAGGTGCGCCGCAGGAGTTGCCGGTGTTGACTACAACGTCAAACCGCCTTAGGGACTCCGGCTCCGGATTTTCTGTCGGGGTTTACTCCCTTAGCCATTCCCCTGAAGAGGTATGCCGCAAGGCAGCGGAGGTTTTTTGGAGTCAGAGTTTTCCTTCTCTGATGTGCCCTGACTGGAAGATCGAACCAGTGACACTTAGCTCGCAGGCCGACGCTCAATCCACTGAGCCAAACCAGCCAGGGGAAAAAAAAAATGATTATGATGGTAAAATTTGTTATGTATATTTTCCCATAATAAAAATGCATACATAAAATAAGACTAAAAAGATGGGATAACTTTACAATACAAGGCGTGGACACGTGAGACCTCAAAGGTTAAAGGTCAGCATACAGAGGGTGGACGCTGCGTTTGAGCTGAAGCCCAGGGGAGCAGGGTGGAGGGGTTTACAGGCGGGCCCTTCATAGCAAAGGAGGAGGAGAGAAGGGCTCACAGGCGGTCGGTGCGGCTGGCAGCAAGGAAAGGGATGCTTAAGGAAAGTAGACCCCCTCTGGGCAGGATACCCTCAGCTTAGACATGGCATCCTGGCTGCAAAAGTGCCAGTGGCACCAGGGCTCAGGGCAAGGCGTCAGGAAGAGGTGGACCCAGGAGAGGGGCCATCCCAGGGGAAGGCTGGGCGCACAGCTCCAGTTAACACTGCCTTTCCCAGGCTGCCCTGCCCACTCCACTCCTGGGGCCTCCCGGAGCTGCTCAGTGCAGGAGAAGGGGCCCCGGTGCCTTGCCTCCGGGTATGCTGTTGCTGGAAAGAGGCTTTGGGTCTGGTCATCCAGCCCTCTCTCCTTCCACGTGGGAGGAGAGGGGAGTCCAGCATGAGATGAGATGGAGGAGATAATTAGGTAAGGAAACAGCAGCTACTTACTAAAGGCATTTGACCAATATCAGAGAGGTTAATAGAGCTGCTGTGCCTCTGTTACTTGCAAGTAACAAGAAAGGGAATTCATTGGCTCAAGGAGCTTTAAAAAGTTCCTAGACAGTGTTGTTTCAGGCAGGGCTCACTGCAGGTTCAGCAGGGGCTCTGAGGCCCTGCTCTCTGTCTTTGCTCTGCTTCCTGTGGTGGAGACTCTGTCCCACGACCCTGAGAGGGCTGCCAGCAGCTCCCAGGGCTGCACGCCCCGTGTTCAGGCTAAGAGGGAGGCAGACACGGCTCTTATTGTGCTTCCAGGGAAGAGGGACCTCAAGCGCACGGACTTGGCACTGTAGCCAGGGATGGGATGCTCTAATTAGCACAGACCGAGTCCTGTGATTAGTTTCCGTAGGACCCAGGTGTGGAGCTGGAGGCACCAAAACAGTGTGGATCCCAGGCAGGACCAGGGATTACTGAGAAGGATGAGGAAGGAAATGGATGATGAAGTCAATTCTGAGTGCTAAATTTTAAGAGAGATCACAACAAATGAAATATATATATATACAGATGTTAGAAATGCTTTCAGCTGCAAGCAGCAGAAAACAGAACCATCAAAGAAAGAAGCAAGTGGAAGGCCTGGTCCAGAGTGGCAGGCGTTGGCCAAACGGCTCAGCGGTGTCGCCGAGGAGCACGCTCCACTTGTGCACGGGCGTCTCCGCTCTCGGTGGCTCCCTTCTATTCTCTCAGTGATGCAGCGAGGAACCATATCCGTGTTCCAGGCAGGGAGAGTGGGGAACGGGGCCGAGCCGCAATCTCCCTTCCCACACCCTCCCTCTTACTGGAATTCAGGGGCCATTCCAGAAGCTTCTGAACTGGGTCATATGGCCACTTGTGCTTGTAAGTAGTTTGACCAGCCATCTGTGAACTGAGGACTAAGGGAGACCTTGGGATGCAAGACTGTCAGTGCCAAGACCAGGAAAGTTCTGGGCAAACCAGGTAGGCTTGTGACCCTTGCTAGAAGGAAGTCTGGGAACGTGAATTGGGGGTTTCCATGGGCTCTATTGTAGGAGGCTGCAAACGGGGGAGGAGCTGGTGGCGGGCTTGCAGTGGCCATCAACAGCATGGATCACAGCCAACCAGATGGCGAATGGATCTGAAATCAAGACATATCCAGGCTGGGTGGAGGAGACTCGTTATATATTCATATTCTGAAAGCATGTTGCAAGTGTCTTCTCCCACTCGATGGGTTACTTGCCTTTTCACTCTTCATGGTGTCTTTGATGAATAAACATTCCCAGGTTAACACAGTGCAACAGTCATTTTTCTCTTTATACTTAGAACTTTCATTGTCCTAAGTAACCACCACCTTCTCCAGGATCATAAAGCTAGTCTCTGCCAGCATGGATGGACCTGGAGAACATTGTGCTAAGTGAGATAAGCCAGTCAGAGAAAGATAAATACTGCATGATTTTACTCCTATGTGGAATCTAATAGAACAAACTGAACTAACAAGCAAAACAGAGACAGACTCAGAGAGAGCACATGACAGCTGGTGGCAGGGGGAAGTTAGGGGTAGAGGGATCGAGCAAAAAGGAAAAAGCACTCATGGGCATGGACAGCAGTGTGGTGATTGCTGGGGGGAGGAGGGTATAAAGGGGCCAAATGGTAACGGAAAAAATACTATAAAGATTAAAAACTATTCTCTCGCTTTTTAATTTTTTATTTTTAAAAAAGATTTTATTTACTTATTTTTAGAGAGAGGGAAGGGAAGGAGAAAAAGAGGGAGAGAAAGCTCAATGTGTGAGATACATCAGTTGCCCCTCACACGCCGCCAGCTGGGGACCTGGCCCGCCACCCAGGCGTGTGCCCTGACAGGGAATTGAACTGACGACCTTTCAAATTGCAGGCCAGTGCTCAGTCCCCTGAGCCACACCAGCCAGGACTATTGTATTCCTTCTTAAAAAACAACTTTGTTGAGAAATAATTCACATACTATACAAGCAACCTGTCTACAATACACAATCGGTGGTTTTTAAGATAGTCAGAGTTGTGCAACCATCATCACAGTCAATTTGAGAACATTTTCATCACCTCAAAAAGAAACCCCGTTTTTAGCTACCACACCCCTATTCGGGCCCCCCTCCCACTCCCAGACCTAAGCAACCACTCATCTACTTCCTGTCTCTATAGATTTCTCCATTTTTCACATTTCATAAAGATGGAAACATACAATTTGTGGCCTTTTGTGACCAGCTTCTTTCACTGAGCATAATGTTTTCAAGGTTTGAATCAGAACTTATTCCTTTTTAAAATATTTTATGTATTTCTTTTTAGAGAGCAGGGAAGGAGGGAGAGAGAGAGGGAGAGAAACATTGATGTGAGAGAGAAACAAACATCTCTTGGTTGCCTCTTGTACACACCCTGACCAGGGGCCAAACCTGCTACACAGGGCTGTGCCCTGAGCTGGGATCAAACCTGCACCTTTTGCTTTGCGGGATGCCGCCCAACCAACTGAGCCACACCAGTCAGGGCTGACCTTTATTCCTTTTTATTGCCAAATAATATTCCATTATTTGTATACACCACATTTTGTTCACCTGTCCATCCTTCAGTGGACACTTGCGGTGTTTTCACCTTTTGTTATTACGAACGGTGATGCTATAAACAATCCTATACAAGTTTCTGTGTGGGCATAGGCTTTGCACAGTTTCTTTTTAAAGTTTTAATGTTTTACCTTTCTGTATAATCTACAGTTCAACTAGAAGTTGCTTTTTGTGTATGGTATGAGGTCAGACTCAAGATGTGTATCTCTTTTATATGGATATCCAACTGGCTTAGCACCATTTATTAAAAAAACCATCCCTTTCTCCTTGCACTTTATCATAAATTAGGAAGCATCCGTGAGCACATGCTTCTGGAGTCAATTCTGTTCTCCCAGTTGATTTGGTCATCAGTGTCACCAGCAGCATCGCACTGAGGAGAGCTTCAAAGTCACCCTTGCTGTCAGGCTGGGCACTCTCTCCCCTTTTGTTCTTTTCCACTATTGCCTTGATTGTTCTTGGCCCTTTGTATTTTTATGTTAATCAGCCTGACAATGTCTACAAAAAACAACAAACCAACCTTTTGAGATGTTGACTGGGTTTGTGCTAAGTCTCCAGATCAGTTTTGGTAGAACTGACATAGTTACAACATTGAATCTTGCATTCCAAGAACATGGTATTATAACCAAACACAGGTCCGGCTGCCTGCTGCAACAAAAACCAAGCTCATGAGACAGGTGCTGGTGAAAAGGAAAGAGGTTTATTCAAGTGCCAGTCACCTGAGAAAATGGGGGACTCCTGTCACAAAGCCCATCTCCATGGCTCAGTGCAGGCAGAGGTGTTTATAATGAGGGAGAGGGGAAGCAGAGCAAAAAGATCAAGAAAGGGGGTTGAAAGTTCTCTACGTGCAGACAAGCACAGTCCATTTCGATAAGGACCTCAAAACTGGTCAAAGGATGATCTGTCGTGCGTCACCCTGGTTTTTGTCACCCTGGTTTGCTGATGAAGGTCAGCGAATCTCCCAGAGCTGGATGCCTGAAGGTTGGAGTTTGTATCTTTTGAAGTTAGTTCCTAGGATTATTATTAGTCCAAGTCAGCACTTACAGAAACAATGTCAAAAGAATGGTGGGGTGGGTTACAGTTCCCCACTGTTACACTTTATCTCTCAATTTATGTAGTCTTACATTTTTCTCTCAAAATGTTTTATAATTTTTAGTGTAGAGGTCTTACATGTCTTTTATTAGACTTAAAAAGGTGTTCGTTCTTGATGCTATTATAAATAATATAGTTAAATTTTTTCATTTGTCTTGCAAAATAGGAAGGGCTTTTATACAGAGTGGAGAGCTATTCATGGATTTATTGCCTGGTATGTGCAGACAGGCTCTGAGCCAAGTACTGCTCCTATTTTCCCATTTACTTCTTATCTGCATGGAGGGAAGACTCTTCCCCATTTCACACTGCAGCTCAGAGGTGAAGCCAGGTTGAAGCTGGGCTTTCTGAAGGCAGGGCATGCCCCATCCACATCCACCAGGGCCTGGTGTGGGGGAACCTGTGCCTATGAATGGGACCCCATTAGGTTTTCTGTAGGTGAGAAATTCTATTATTCTCAAATTCAAATGCAAAGTTTGAATTTACCCAGCTCAGTCAAAACCCAAATGCTAGTGAATCTTAACATTTTTTAAAGTAAATGAATCAATATACCAGTCACACCACAACTGAATATATAATTTATTTAAAAAAATATTTTACTTATTTACTTTTAGAGAGAGGGGAAAGGAGGGAGGAAGAGAGGGAAAGAAACATCAATGCGTGGTTGCCTCTTGCACACCCCCAACTGGGGACCTGGCCCACGACCCAGGCATGTGCCCTGACTAGGAATCGAACCAGCGACCCTTTGGTTCACAGGCCAGTGCTCAGTCCACTGAGCCACACCAGCCAGGGCTGAATACATAATTTCTTAAATCCACAATAACTTTTTAACCATGACTGGAGCAAGAGTTAAAACTCTTCACATAATTTGCAAACAAAACTTCATTTCGAGTAAAATCTCTCAGGAAAAATGATGTAAATGACATGGTCCAGCCTTCCATATGAGCTCCAGCCAGTGTTGGCACCTGGAACTCAGTCTCAACATGATCCAAACAGAACTCACATCTTCCCCTGCCTGGTCAACAGGGGTCACACTTTTTGACTGACTGGCACTTTTGAACATCCTTCCTAGGTTTGGGAAATTTCCCATGTTGTAAGACAGAAATGTGCTTCCCAGAGTCCTTTGCACCTAAACATACCAATGACATCTGAACTTGGCCATTCACACTGTTCCTGAACAGGGACCTGGCTCTGAGCGGGTTTGCGGGGGGCCAGCTGGAGTGTGTGGGCTCCTGACTTCATGTAGGAAAGATTTCACAACATGAGGCCAGGTGACTGTGAGGGTACGATTATTAAAGATGGGGACAGTGAAGCAAGGAGGGGCCTAGGATAGAAGGAGCAACAGGGGAGCCTGGGCTGGTCTGCCTGAGCTCACTGGGAAGTCAGAGAAAAGGGGCCTTGGGGACAGATTCAAGGGGTCAGCGTGGGACAAGCTGCCAACTACCCACTGCCTTGGAATTTAGGAGACAAATGCCTGGGAAGAAAGAGGCAGGGGAGAAGAAGGGAAAAGGAATGGGTGGGCTGCTCCCCAGAGGGAGAGCCCACTTGCTCGGTCCTTTGTCTTGAGGTTTTATCTTTGTCTTGCAGGCGGGAATTTTAGAGGAGGTCTCAGGGAGGGTCTCAGCAGAATATCATCACTTTTTCAGTGTCCTTTCAGGGTTATGGTCTCCTCTGATTGGTCAGTGACAGAGCAGAGGGTCTTTAAGTCATTGCAGCTGGTCCTGGCAACACCCGCCTGGTCTTGCTGCTTTTCTGGGCCTGGAGCTGAAACAAAACTCAGGCCCAGATGTTGTCTCTGGGGAGGTGACCTTCTGTGTCTGGCTGTAAACTGGCCATTGTGTTCAGCTATCTCTCTCCCTAGTCCACTTGCTGAGGAATTTTCCTGGCTTCTTCCTGTCCTGTCTCAGCATGACCTTGCACGAGAGGCCACAGCAGCCGCAGGAGCCCCCAGGCCCCCCGGGGGTGCTGCACACTGCGAGCTGCGGCACTGCCCAGCCCCGGCAGCGCGTCCTCCTGGGCTGCCGTTGGAGAGCTCCTGGCCCTCAGCTACCAGCTGGCTTTGTCTGTCCTTCCCTAACCCGCGCCTGCACCCAGACTGCCTGCGTGGGCTCTGTTGACATAAGAAGTGTCCAAACCTATAGGGAATTCTTATGAGTTTCTTTGAGCCAAAATGATGACACATGCCAGGAAGCAAGATCTCAAATGCTCTGGAGAACAGCAGTTTTACAGTTTCTTTCATGTATTTGAAATTAAGGGGGAAACGTAAGGAGATCACGTGAGGGTGAAAGCAAGGTGGGGATTGGATCCCGGGACAGTTAAGGCCACGTGCTCTCTTCAGGGCCCTGAAAGGGTGGTTTTGTGTTAGAAGAATGGGTCTGAAGAGGCGGAATTCAAAGGTCTGTTAACCTGGACACACAGAAACAACGGACAAGGCGAAGATAAGCCTCCGACTCAAGGAGTTATTTGCCTGGTGACTACCCGTCATACCTGCTCAGTTAGGAATTCCCGATCTGACCACCCTGCGAGGTTACTTTCCATAGAACCCTTTTCCTTGTCCGCAGTTCTATTGTTTGCAAGTAAGAACCTTGAATGCTACACGCCACACCCCACCCCTACAAGCTCGCTCTTCCCCCATTTCGATAAATGGTGGTACACCTCTGTACCCTCGAATCCGCGGCCATCTTGATCGCCTCCTCTCCCTTCACGCCAGTCCCCAGGCCTGTTCAGCTCTTCGCTCCCGTGCCAGCCTTCACACTCAGGCATCTTCACCGGTGAACTGCTCCTGTGATTTTCAACCTTCCCCTGCAGTGATCTTTCTGAAATGCCCACTAGGCCGGGGCCCCCTCAGGAAACTCCGGGGAAGACTTTGGCACAGTGGCCTCCACGTCGTCTTGCCTCAGTGCCACCCACAGCCTTTGGTCTCTAAGAGCGGTCACCCTGTTACCAAGCAAAAAGGGGTTCTTTCACGTCTTGCCTCGGCGTAAGACCCAACAACCAGTGTTGAGAGAAACAGGTCTTTATTTACAATATTCCAACCTGGGGAGGGCATGAGCACTTCAGTTCAGAGCTGTTCTCCCACGGGACCCAGCACTTCCCTTGCTCCCCAAAAGGTTGGAAGCCAAAACCATGCCCAGAAGTTCCCCACCCCTTATCTGTCAGCTTTCTCCTTCAGGATCTGGGGTACGTTGTCCTCAGCCTCCTTATAATAGTCCAGGAAAACATGTGCCGTGTTGCATTGGATCATGGTGAAGACCAGGTTTTAATAGAGTCCTTTCTGCCTGTCCCAAGTTCCAAAAGTCCAAGTCTGCAAGGCAAGAGTCCTTGGCAGCTTTGGAGTCAGCTGAAGTCAGCACAATCAAAACAGTGGCATACCTGCTTTTTCACTAGCCCAGGCCGCGTGGCCAAATTATCCCTGCAAACTGCTTAGCTGCTCCTTCCTTCTTCTTTCAGACTGCATGGCTTTTTTTGCCCCCTGCAAATGGCTGCCACCTCATTTTTAAATTCCAGATCGCAGCCTGTGACACAGTGGGTGTAGGACTGGTTCTGACCATTAGCAGAACCATGGCAGGTCCTGTGAGCTCTTTCGTCACCATTCTGTGATCAAAGCCCCTCCCATCTCCTTGGCACCTTGGAAGGCCATGGCCATTTGCATAACTAAGACATTAGTGTGAGAAATGCTCACAATAAAACACCAGGACATAGGACTTCGTCAGCAAAGCAAGGCATTTGTTTATTCATGGGTCTGCAGAGCTGGGCACAGCCAGCCAAAGGCATGTGTGCATGAAATAGACAAAGCAAACTGGTTTTATACTAACATGATTAGCTCCCCCTCCCCTCTCCTCTCCCCCGTTTCTCCATGACTGGTTAATCTGGGTTCACAATCTAATTCAATCACTTAACTCAGGGTGTGATTAACTGAGGGTAATCTAGTTATAGGTCTGTCTCCAACTTATTTGGCAAGTTATCTAGCTATATCTTCCCATTTCTCTGTGTTTCGTGATGACAATCTTTCTCCTTTTGATCCCAGAGATATGTGTGAGGAGCTGTGGAATGTCACTTCCTCGCCCCTTTTCCATGATTCATTTGTTAATTATCTCCTACTGGTTTGAGAGTCACTGGCTTCTTTGTCCCTTACACCAGTAAACACTCTTGTTTATCCAGGAAGGTGGGGAGAATGCATTAAAACCTGCCTCAAATACCAAATTTACTGCTCAAAACTGACCTTCCCAAGGCATCTTCTGTTCCCAAAGGTCACAGCAGCTGGAGAAAAGCAACACCTCCTGCTCCTCAGGGATCTTGGCCTTGTGCCTTGGTGGAGTCCTAGACACAGAGATGGTTTCTAGCCCAAGGATGTGACCAGGGACCAGAGCAGCCAGTGTGGCAAGGGGTTCACAGTATCAGCAGAACAACGAAGGGGGGGGGGTCCTGGGAGTCAGGGGTCTCGTGGTCTGAGGAGAGAGTTGCACATACAGGAAGGAAGAGACCCAGATGCACTCTGTGATGCTGTATTGTGGAGGATGGAAGAGCATATCACCTTAAACATATCACTTTGACAGAAGGTGTATCTTGAGCTGACAGTAATTGAGAAGAATCAAATACAAAAAACAAACAAACAAACAAAAAAAAAAACAAAGGCCTCTTACCTCCTCCTATTTGCTCAAAAGCTAGACTCAAATTTGTAAAAAGTGCCCCCCTCCCCTCTCTACTAGGAAGGAGAAACATTACTCAGCAGCAGCCAGAGAAGGCACCCAAAGAATGTGCAGTGACAAACTTCCTCTGAAAGAATTCACAAAGAGAAGGAAACGTAGAGAGTAGTTTTCTATTCACTCTGCAAGAGGGGAGAGGGCCTTGGTGTGGAGAGCTGCGCCGGCCGTAAAGGCAGGGCTTTGAGCTTTGACTCTGGGAATGGGGTGGTTGCAGAACAGGACGTTTTGGTCAGTATTGTATAGGCTGCAGCTTGGGTCGTACAGGGCCCTGTCACTGTGGTCCGACACATCCTTTTTCATAAGTTCCTGGAGCCTCTGCACATTCATGGAGTTTCTAGTAATTTTCTAGTCATGAAGGTAGAGGTTCATAAAACAAGAGTCAGTGGTGCTATGGGGTCCAGCCAGCTCTGGCAAAGAGAGCCTGAAAGGGAGGCTTTTGTCCTATTATTCCCGCCTCCGGTTTTTGAGATGGGTTTATTCTTAACGATCTGGTTCTGAGGAATGGGGATGAAGGTCTCTTCTGGAGATGCTTCAGGTAGGTTATGAATGTAGAGTTGTCCCTGCCTGTGGATCCAAGTATGAGTCATCAAGTGAAAGAGGGGGGAACTGGACAGCCCTAAAAACAAAAGCTGTGGCCAGAGGTCATTTGTGGAGGGAATCTCCCAGAGCCTGGATGCTCCATTGAATTAAAGATAGAAGATATTTGAGGAGACATGGCCCAAAAGCAAAAATAAAAAAGGCTTCTGTAGGTCCAAGAAAGGGAGTTAGCCAGGAAAAACCAGGACTAGATATTGGCCTTAAAATCCCATAAAGGAAGAGGTGGAGTAGTAGGTAAATTCTGTATGGCTGACACTGCAGCAGTAGTTCTCAATAATTCCAAGTCAAAGGATGAAAGAAGAAATGTAACATTAGCTTGGAAGAAAACTAGAAAAAGTAGGATTTAATTCAATTTATGGGTGACAATTGGACATTGTGATTTCCATTGAAACATAACTTTCCCCCTACAATTACCCCCATTTTTATTAAAGAGACTACGTTAAGTCCAGTTTCAGTTTGGCCTGATTATTTGCATGAACACAAGAATAGTAACTGACCATATAGGCTCGTTCAAAGCTGCTTTGCTGGAATTTTACAAGGAACCTTCAGGGCACAGAAACCAAGCCACACAGTTGCCATATGACTTTGCCTGCAATACCTATAGGTTTGGGTGGGTTACTCAAGGTCTTGAATTCCCCAAAATGACTTCAGGTTTCTCCCCTGCCATCTTTCAGGAAAGCAACCTTCTTTCCTTACCTGGAAAGATTGCCATGAACCACATGACCAAGCAAGGTACCAGGCCATTTATCCAAGGGACTCTTATTGGCTTCAAAAGTCCATCTTAATTCTTTAAGGCTTTCTGGTGGCATCCGGAGTCCAGGCATGGCTCTTTCAATTGTGACATTAGAGACAAAGACTTGGTTAATAAAACCACATCTGGAAACTGGTGCTATTATAAAAAGAACAAATACTTATTGGGTTTATGCAAACAAACATATTGCCATGAAAATAATACTCATTAAGAGTTGCTAAATTCTGGGGTGATTAGGTAGGGAGAAAAATATAAATGCTTCAATATTGCTTATGAGGGTATAATTTACAAATTGTTCTAGGGGAAAAACAAGTTTCTTAATATCTGAAAACAAAAAGTTTTAAAAATAGCAATATTTTGAATCAATTTTTGTTTGTCTTGATTATTTGCCTGTATTTTCATGAATCCAGTTATTTCTTAGGGTTCCATAAATCTTCATTTACTTCAAAGATATGACCTGCTTAGTACCTTTAATTTAAAATAAGTCAGAGTTCTTTTTGTGAACCTTTACAAAGATATATTTTCAAATGGATTAGGGTAAAACAATGACTTTATAAATGACAAAATTTTTAATGACATGGTTATCGATTTGATTATAATGCAACTGATAAAGAACTTTGCTCAAAGATGACAATCTCGATAAGTAATAATTACTATGAAATAACACAAAAGAATAATATATAGCCCATATTTTTAGATTTAACACACAATCTCAATATATATAAAGACCAGACAATATGCAAAGTTTTAAAATGCTGTACAGGACTTATCAGAAGTGTGCATTGAGCTTTGGAAACAATTTATAAATTCTCAATGTGTGGGTTACAAATATCCAGAGTATCACTGCTTGATGTCCCCACTGAGAACCATCACCCTTGGCTTGTCCAGCGTCACTGACAGGACACCTGCTACCCCTAAGAACTTCCTGTTTCAATTTGGTTCTGAATTTTTGCAAGTTTCTTCCTAGGGCGGGTTGAAATTTCTAGAACATCTATTTTGATTTAAATATATATATACACACACACAAGGACATAGTTATTATTTTTCTGTTTGGCAAAGCTTCCCATGTAATTTTGAGCATATTAAATAGGCCTAATTAGTTCAAAAGCTTTAATAAGGAGAGAGAGAAATCCTAGATGTATCCAGGGTCCCATTGGAACAACCCAAAGTCATTACTTGGTTAAAAGGTCTTTTAAAATTTAAACTTTGGGAAGGTTGCCAAACAAGCTTAACTAAAAAATTGTAACATAACCTTATTATAAAACAAATCATATATAAATGTATTTGGTAATAACTTAAAAAAATAATCAAATTTAAATCTGGTTTTGATATCAAATAATTTGTCCAAAGCACAGGATTCTGCTTAATTTATAGCAGTATTTAATTTCTTTGGGTTAATAAAATATACCCTAGTTATGCCATCCAGAGGCAGAAAACATACCACATGTAACACACAAACACATATCACGTAAAGAGCACACACCTGAAGACTGAACACATAATTTGAATTACTGATGTTTGTAGAGAAAGCACAAGATTTTCTTCATTCTGCTTTTGACAACTTTTAAGAAGACTAGAAGAGGGGATGGAATGTCCTAAATACCAAGCAGGAAGACCTGTTGACTCTCAGAGAAAGCTTCAAGGACTGAGAGTGAGTGATGGAGATAAAGTCTTGGATCCAATCTGAGGAATCAAGCAGCCTGGATGGAGCTGCTTTGGTCCCTTAAGGTCAGAAGCCCAGTGACAGAAGGTAAATGCTTCAGATAGAGGACCAGGAATGACAGTCCACACCAGCAGAGAAATACAAGGAGATGCATGTGTTTACCCCGTGCCCTGAGGGTGGCCTCACCGATGATGAGAGCACCACCCAGATGCCCTGGGAATGGATTTACTCCACGCAGACAAGGAACTTGACTCCACACTGGCCGTGAAGGTGTTCACCCCGTGTTTTGAGGGCGGCCTCACCAATGACCAGAGCATCAAGCGAAGGGGAAGCATTGGGCCCTGCAGACATTAGGGATGATTGGCTCCTGACTCACCAGACTGAATTCCAAGGTGTCATCTGGGGATGGACATATAGGGTGACTCTGTGTCCTGAGGGCAACCTTACCTTCTGTCTCAGCATTGATGAGATGGATTTACTCCGCAGCTGACAGGTAGGTTTCCCACACCAATGAGGTCTAATGAAAACAACTCCAGGTGCCACCAGAGTCATCAAAGAATGTCACCAGAGAGAATTAAGTGGAGGAAGGGGCACTGGAGGCTGACAGGTTTCTTTCTTTACAAATTTAAAACTTGCGCAAACTTTCTTAGCCATTCAGAAAAGACTATCTTTAGCATAACTCACTTTCAATCCCTGTCCTTCGAAATTTCATCTCCATGCCTTATGCCTTCTATTACTAAAATCATACAATTTCTTCCCAACTTAATTTGAACTTTTAACCTTCAGAAACCTCAGTTTCCAATGATGACCAAAAAGTAAGCAACCAGCATTCCCTAGATTGACTTTTATGAACACATCTCATGACCTTTAGAAACAGAGGTTCCTCTGTGGCAAACACACTCTCACTTTCAAGAAACAAACCCCAAGAAAGCACAAGACATTTATCTACAGTTACACATCCACTCTACAGCCTCTTTGTAATAAAAAGACAAAAGCAGGTGAGCAATCAATGTTTCAGTATTTCATGTTATTTCAAAATACCTAGACATTCAATAACTTATCAGAGTTTACTAATTTAGAAAGAAATAGCTGAAGTAAATTAAACCAATTTACTCAGGTATAGCTAAGGTTTCCCCCCTTTTCATGAGAAGTATTTCCCCAAAATTTGTATTTTAGAAGAGGGCCCAAGAACAAAAGTTCTTGAAGAAGACCAGGTATTTGCATTCCAAAAATGTAAACTTCTCTTATGGAAGGACTTTGGTTTCATAAAGTCGATTACATATAAGTTTTTTTTTAAAGACGAAAGGAGGTTTTGGAAAGGTAAAAGGGCTTAGCGGGCCCAATGTTCTAGAGCCATACCTCGGGCCCTATAAAGACTTTATTCATAAAACAAAGAGTTATTTTTAATACTTCCACAGTTTGGTAGCCACTCAAATTGTAAAGGACTGACAAATCCACTCACCCATATTTGAAATGCCTTTTCCCGCTGGGTACATTTTTCCAGTTCACAGAGAGCACATAGCTCAGGGGCATCTCTAGAGCCACAGAGGCTTAGCTCTATGGGACCCCTGGTCATTTCCCTTGGGAACCGTGAGCCAGGTCCAGGTGCAAGATTGTGCTAAAGTGAATCATGTCATCGACTGGTCAAACATCCCCACTGCCCACTTTATATTGGGACCAGGCCATGGTACAAAAGATGATTAGCCTTTTTCTTGAGGGACTGAGGATCAGATTTCTCCCAGTTGGTGAGTATTTACCCCCAGAAAGGACTCTCGAGGCACCGTAGACTAGTTTCCCATCTATGGAAAGACAGATATGTGGCAAGCTGAGAGTTAGAGGCCTCCCTGTCAGACTCTGGGCTGTGCTGGGCCATTCAGAGTAGAGCAGGTACCCTGTGAAGCTGTCTCTGAGGCTCTCATGGAAGTTAATATTGAAGAAAAGATGGTTAGCAAGCATTCAGTCATTCTCAAGATTAGTTTCCTCTTGGAAGTTCCTTTAAAATCATTATTTTCCTGTTTGATCCATTACCTGGTTTACTTAGTTCTAAATATATTTCATCCTTCTAAAGAAAAGGCATTTTGGCATCATTGGTTTCAAGAAAGTCTCACCCTACCAGGTGAATCGGGACAGATCTGATTAGTAAAAATATATGTTGCCCCATAATTTTCCTAGTTGGAAGGAAACGGGGTCTAATTGAAAAGCAGACATTGGGTAATTATCTCTACCATTGTTATAGAAGCTACTCTGAGGGCAGGTGATGTCAGCCAGAAGTAAAGGGGACTTCAGTGAGTAAGGTAAGGGATTAAGAAGTATAGATAGACCCTGGCTGGTGTGGCTCAGTGGCTTACATGCTGGTCTGCAAACCGAAAGGTTATCAGTTTGATTCCCAGTCAGGACACATGCCTGGGTTGTGGGCCAGGTCCCCAGCTGGGAGTGTGTGAGAGGCAATAGCATATCGATCTTTCTCTCCCTCTCTTTCTCCCTCCCTTCCCCTCTCTCTAAAGACAAGTACATTTTTTTAAAAAGAAGTACAAATTGGCAGTCACAAAGCAGTCACAAACATGTCATATCAGAGGGTGGGCTATTCAAACTCCTTTTTAAATTTAGCTGGATTTGCCAAAAGAAGTGCCAAGTCTGACCTCAGTTTGGGAGAAATCTGACATTGAAAAGGGACCCTGGGTCCGAATGGTGCCCTCTGATCCAGCAATTTCTCAGAGAGATCTGGGTTGCAGGCTTAGGGGGTTCCTGAAAGGGATGGCTGGAACAGGTGTGGCCGGGAGCAACCCAGTCTGAAGGGGGGCAGGGTGAAAGGTCTGAGGGGCAGAAGTAGGGAGAGGAGATGGAGGGTATAATATTAGGATTACAGTCCAGAATTATGACTTAGAATGGTTGTCAGAAATTAAGGTGCCTTCTGGTTTGTGTGACATTAGAGAGCTCTATCTGGTAGAATGGGCGGGGAAGCTGCCATTCCAGGAAACAGCCCTGTGGCCGAATTTTGGCTGATTGGTCAACCTATGCTTATGACCTATGACTAAAAAGGAAAAAATTTTATTGTAATACTGCTTGGCTTACATGTAATCTGGACTCAGGAGAGTGCTGGCCACTGAACGGGTCTTTAAAATATTATACTACACTGCAGTTAGAGTTGTCTTGTTGAAGCCCAGGAAAATGGGATAAAATATGTTATGCACAGGTTTTTGACTTTACATAATAAAGATGCAGGATTTAAAGGAAATAGATCAATGGTCCAGAGAAAAGGGGATTTGCTGTGGCAGACAGCAGACCTCAGAAGAGAGAAACCAGGAAGATCAGGATGTTTGGCTCCTGCCAGCATGGTCAGGGCTCCCCTGGCACCCCCAGCCCTGGGGGACCCTCCTCTTTACTTGGCTGAGGGAGCCAGAGGAGGTGAGCCTGAACTGGCCTCTCTATCCCCAACCCATCCGGGATCCAAATTCGGGGGAGGAGCAGCACCTACCAGGGCAGGGCAATCACAGTGCAAGGAAAAGGGCACTGGAAAAACGAGGGCCCCAAGTGAGGGGAAGGGAAGTCAGAGTCTGAGAACTTGAGAGTTATGCTGGGAAAAGGCAACAGCTCCCATGATGAATGACGGGGCCCAGAGGTTCTATCATGACAACAACCTATTCAAGTCACTTCCCAGGAACCTCGGGTAAAATTAACAGTGGGAGGACAATTGTAGAATTTTTAACTGATTACAGATTGACATATTCCGTGGTCAACAGACCTCTAACTGAACTGGAACTGGAATTTCTGGAAGCCCTGAAATCCAATTTTTCTTGAAGCCATTAGAATACTGTGGGAGATACAGTTTTCCTCTTCTGGGAAGGGATTTGTAGTTGAAATTACATACTCAAATCACGTTCCAGGGGAACAGCTCAACCTGCAGGTCGTTCCAGAGCATGCCCAGCTGTTTCTTATAAAACTATGGGAAGGAGGAAAGCAACTCTGGCCAGAGGAAATTGAGAATCAGGTAAACCCCACTGTGTGGGCTGCTGGAAGGCCACAGAGGCTAAGCAAGCCTCCCCTGTAAGTGCTGACCTCAAACCAGGGGCAGGGACTCCCAATGAGAGGCATTATCCTTTGTGAAGGGAGACCTAGAAGGAATATGCCCGATAATTCACAAGTTTCAGGAACATGGACTCATTTGGTCCTGCCACTCCCTCTACAATACAAGACTTAAGAGCCATAAATGACATTGGACAGAACAGTATGCCTGCGCACAGACTCTGGTATTCAGTATTGGGCTTAAAAGATGCTTGCTTTTGCATTCCGGTTGACCAAGACTCTCAACCATTGTTTGCTTTTGAATGTTAGGACCCAGAATCTCGGGTCAAGGCTCCATACTGCTGGACAGTCTTACCACAAGGGTTCAAGAACTCCCCCATGATTTGGGGGAGACCTTGAGCCAGGACTTAGAAGATCTAAAACTAGGAGGAGGAACCAGTAACAATATGCAGATGCATCATTTAACTAATATGATTGTTACCTGGAACCACCTGGCATCTTGTGGCTGTGAAGTACCAGCCCAGAAGGCCCAGACCTGCCAGCAGGCAGTACGGCTTCTTGGCTTCCTGCTTGAACCTGGCGGAAGGAGTCTTACTGGGCTTGTCAAAGAAACCAGATCACATGTCCAGGGGACCTAACGTGTGCTGCTCAGCACTGCATCCCGACACCTGAGGCGTCCCTCAAACAGCACGTGCTGTGGGACTGCTGGGTGAGTAGCTGAGCTCAGGCTCCCGGCATGGCATGAAGCGCCTCCCAGCCTTTCCCCAGCAGCTCTGCCACATGCAGTCACATCCCAGCCCTGGCAGTGTGAGGGCAGTGGGGTGGGGTGAGGGACTGTCAGCGGACCCCCGACGGCATTGGTGTGGGAGGGAAGCCAGGAGTCCAGGGACCCAGGAGTCCAAACACCCTGTCCTGTCTGTGCTGCACTAGGTGAGAAGGGGTGCTGACACCCTTACCCATCCCCAGAGGGGACCCCTGCAGGGTCAAGCCCCATAGGATGCCCCTGCCAGAAGGAAGATATCTCCTGGAGGTCGGGGATGGAAGGGGAGGAGGCTTGAGAAAGGGCCTGACTGGCTCCAACAAGACAGCTAGCGTGGCAAGGGACCAGGCAAGGCGGGGAGCAGATTGCGACAGTGGGGGGATGTTGCTTTGCTGTGTTCCCATTTGGTAAGATGCCTGTGGTGTTGCAAAACTGTCCCTTCAGCGCCAGCCCCAGGAGTGTTCACAGACAGCTCACAGTCTGCCTTTTCCTCAAGAAGTTAAACACAGAATCACCACATGACCCAGAAGTTCACTCCTAGCTACACATTCAGAAGAATTCAAAACAGGTGTTCAAACAAAAGCTGGTGCACAGATGTTCCTAGAAGCTCTAATCACAATAGCCCAAAGTGGAAACAACCCAAATGTCCATCGACAGATGAAGGGTAAGCAAAACTACAGCCTAGCCATACAAGCTTGGAGACGTTATGCTGAGCGGAGGAAACCAGATGCAAAAGGTTACGTGGGACATCCTTTCCTTTACATGGAAGTATCCAGATGCGGCAACTCCATCGAGATCTGCCCCACTGGGTGGGTCCCGTCCAGGCCTCCCCACTTACTTGCTACGTGACTTGGGACAAATCACTGAATCTCCCTGGGCCTGTAAATGGGCGCAATGATAAACGAGCTGCTTTATGGAGCTAACAGGAGAACTAAATGAGCTCTATTGCAGGGCGCTCAGACTCATGCAGTTCCTGGTATTCTAGGTGTGTTTGCACTTCCCACTTTTACCTAGATTTTCAGAAAGTCTTCAGCGAGAAGACACTGGACCTTGGAAGACAAATAGGGTTAACTAGATGGGGGCACAGAGGGGCCCCCAAAGGCCATGGCATTTTACAGCCCTCTCTCAGGGAATACAGGTCCCTCAACAAGCCCACGGTGACTCTTACCATTGCTCCCAATTTACAGAGGACTAAGGCTCAAAACCTTGCCAAAGGCTATGCAACTTACAAGCAGCAGAGCCGGGACTTGACCCAGGTCTGTCTCAACACCAAGCCTTCCTCCACGGCCTGCGGAGGACTGTCTGGGGGCGGCTTCTTGGTCAAGGGGTTGGTGGTTGCGCAGTTTCTGAAATCGGGTGACCTGTTGCCCTTTTCCTTTAGTTTTCTTTCCTTTTCACACATTTTGATCCTGTAAAAGAAGGAAGGCCAGTAATTCTAGTCCTGCAGCGGTATGGCTCCCTCCAGCCTGGGCTTCAAGCTGGAAGCAAGCAGCTGATTTTGGAAAAGCCTGCCTTTCACCCTGCTCCCTGCGCCTCCCCTGCCCCTCTTCACAGGACAGGGGCCAGGATGGTGAGGGCTGGAAGCAGCCTTCAAGGTTTCTTCTTCTACCCAAACTCCATGTGCTGCAGATGCGGAAACTGAGGCCCAGAATGGGGTCTCCCCTCTTTGAACGTCAGTTTTCTCTTTGGATTAGTGGAGAGAGCAGAAGTGTCTGTGGAAGAAAAACAAATTCTTGGACTGGGCTGATAATCCAATAGACATGAGACAGATGAGCCAGAGAAAACACCACACTTGATACATACATGTGTATGTGACCCCACATGTGTGATAGGCAGAGAGCCCATGTGCAGAGAGGTTCAGAGACAGACGGAGGACATGGGTACAGGACATTCTGAGCCAGGGACAAGGGAAGGTACGCTGGGGGTATCAAAGGGTTGTGGCAGGATGGTAAGAAGAGCAGATGCTCAATAAATAGAAGTTTGTCCTGACCTCCAGGTGGGTCAGAAGGTTGTCTCTGATCATCTCCCATTATGAGCAGGGCCCCTAATTCAAGCTCTTCCAGGGAGTCAAGGGAGGAACAGAAGCTTCTTTGAACTCAAGCTAAAATTGTCTTTAGCTCAAACTAATGTGTACACCACTGAGGCACATCTTGGAGGGGCTCCTTATGAACCCCCACACATCCCGCATAGTGTTGTTGAGGGGACTGAGTAGGCCCAACAGAGGCGAATGCTCACAGTAACTGGGGTTGGGGGGGTGCCCATTTTATGGATGAGGCTCAGAGAGGCTATGGCACTTGGTTGCCTGAAGGCCCACTCACAGCAGCAGAATTGGAGTCTGAACGCATCCTTTTGGGGCCCAAGCTGAGGTGGCCTGAAGGGGGCTGAGGGGTAGCGGTGAGGTATGGGGTGTGCTGGGGCGCCTGGGCCAGTCCCAGAGCAGGGGGGGACCAGGAAGCGGGCTGAGCCCTGAGGCAGCGGGAGCCTGTGCCTGCCCACTCACAGTCTGGACAAGCCATCGGCCTCTGACATTTATAACTGTGCCTCGTGCTCCTGCTGAGTCTGCGGGAGCCCCAGTCTGCCCGACATCAGCCAGCCCTGACGTGACGGCAACTACGCCTGGGCCTGGGTAATGGCTTGGGAGGACGGGAGAAGCTTCTAGGACTTGATGCCTAGGCAGCAGCACCCCTCCAGGAATGCTGCCCCTCCCTGCCTCCTCCCCTAGCCCCACAGTGAGGCTCCAGCCGGCTCCTGCTGTCAGCCTCTCCGGCCCCTCACGCAGGAGCTCCATCTCAGCCTGCGTTTCCTCACACACACTGACAATGCACTTCCTGTCCACCTTCCCTCCTCCGTGTGCAGCTCGAACAGATCTGTCACCTGTCTCCTGGAGACACTGAGTGCTGCCCGAGGCCCCAGGGAAGGAGTCAAGCAGAGACCCCGATCCCGGAGCCCCGAGCCCCGGGCCCTCACTCCTTCCCCGGAACAAGCGTGCCCTCTTTCGCCTGGCCTGCAGCTGCCACCTGGGCCTGAGACCAGCAGCGGGGAGGCAGAAAGCACGCTGGGCTTTGCCCAGGTCGCTTGGTCTCTCAACCTCAGTGTCTGTTCTTTAAGACGGAAATAGCCCAGTTCTGTAAAATGGGAATATTGTAAACAAACGGTCATAGGAGCACGGACCGTAATACCCCCAATGGAAACAGCCCAAGTGTGTGTCAACAGATGAATGGATTAAAAAAAAAAAAAAAAAAAAAAAAAAGGTCTCTCCACCGCTGGAGTATTATACAGCCGTGGAAAGAAGTGAAGTACTGACACCTGCTCCTGTTACAGAGCAGCCGGCGGGTCCCACTGACGCCGCCACCTTCTAGGCTACATTCCAGAGGCAAAGGTTTGGTGATAAAGGGAAGGAGTCTTTTTTCAAACGCTTCACAGTTTTGGAATAACAGCTTTCCACATGCATTAGTCACTTAGGCCTATCAATTAAGGCCAAACTCTCTAACTCTTTAGTTACAACTTTAATCACTTAAACCTATCAATTAAGGTCAAACTCTAATACCTGAGTTCTCCTATCATTTTCCCTGTTAGTTCTTAGTTATCTTATTTCTATCGGGTTAGTTTATAAACTAAAACAACACAATACAAAAAAGTTACACAATTGTGGAAGAATGACAGGTTTCTGCCTCAGAGCCTGTTCCCTCTAGAACACCCAGAGAGTAAACCTGCCACCTCTGCCAGGCCAGCCGATCCTAGGCTGTTCCTGGAGTTCCTTCCCATCCAAAATCCATTTAAAATACCGTTCATTGGGAAATGCAGAGAGCTGCAGCATGACCATCTAGTTGTACTTGAGGGAGACAGCCCCAAGAGTCGGAGAGAGCCCAAGAGTGCTTCTTTTATTTCAGATCTTCTTGCCCTTAATTCCACGAGCTCTGGAGGGTTCAGCTTCTCAGCCAATCCCATCCTAGACTGTTTACCGTTGCCTCGGGCACCCTCCTCCGATGGTCCCTCCTACACTGCCCCAGTGCTCTGATCAGAGCTCCATGTATCACTACATGAACCTCAAAAACACTACGCTGAGTGAAAGATGCCAGACACAGAGGCCACATAGTGTGTGATTACCTTTTATGAAATGTCCAGAACAGGCAAATCTATTTACAGGAACAGCAGGGTGCCAAGGGCCGCGGGGTTGGGTGGGGCGAGCGGTGGCTACGGGGAGCTGGGTTCCCTTTGAGGATGAAGAAAATGGTCTAGAACTGGTTGTGGTGGCGGCTGTGGTGATGGTTGTGGTATATTCACAGATCTGTGAATATACAGGAAGCCATTGAACTATATACTTTAAATGGGTGAATTGTATGGTATGTAAATTATGTCTCAATAAAGCTGTTAAAAAATGGAAATGCTAAAAATAACCGCTACCTCTTAGTGTGTCCAGGGAGATGAAAGGGGTAAGGGCGGGCTCGGCCCAGCGCCGGCACACCGTGAGCGCTCCGGACGCTGCTGGGGGGGCGGGGGCGCCCACGGCAGCGGTGCTCAGCCCCTGCTGGGACGCAGAGCCTGCACCCCCCAGAGCTGCGTCGGAACCCACAGTGCGGTGCAATGCCCGGGGGACTCCTGGGCAGGTTGGAGTGTGACAAGAGCAGAACTGCGTGATAACTCTATCATTATTCCGAGGCAGGGATTCTCAGATTTGAGGGCTTGTCGGAAAACAGATCACTGGGCCCCACCCAGAGTTTCTGACTCTAGAGATGGAGGAGAATCAGCATTTCCAAAGCCTTCTCCTCCCAGGACTGAGGGTGGCTGACGACCAGACAGCAGGTGTAGGACAGGTTTGGGTACCAGTGGATTTCAACCCTGGCTGCACATGGAAGCAGAAGCTTTTACAGCCCCTGTGCTCACTGGGCCCCACTCCTGACCAACTGACCAGAATCTGGGGGTGGGGCCCCTGTGTCAGCCCTTGGAAAGCCTGCCCGGTGATTCCCCCGTGCTGCCAGACGTGAGCGCTCAGGTGCTCTGCAGAGCAGAGAGGCCTTGTTAGCAGGACCAGGGACGGGGGAGCACAGGGAAAGGTACCTGAGGTACCGGGGCACCGCCAGGGTGTCACATCCCTGCAGGAACCAGGCCTGGAGCCCGAGGGCCCCATTTCTGGTGCGGAGGATCCGCTCCCATCCTTTCCCAGGCCTGACTGCCTTGGGCAGAGCAGGAGAAGCAGGCCACCCGGCAGTGGATTCCTTCTGGATGGCAGGTCCGGCAAGAGCGAGAGGAGAAAGGGCAGGGGCACAGGCCACGCGTCTGAAAGATGGATTTGGCCGGCTGTGCCGGGGCTGAGCCCCCGAGGTGTGTGCTAAGTAGGGAAAGGACCAAGTGCCTCTCAAACTTAGGGTAGAAAATTGCTAAGCACCCCTCCCGAGCTGGCTGTCACCTGCCCCACGAGTTACACACCCCAGACGGAACTGGAGTCAGGCGACCATGAGACAAGCATGGCCTGCAGTCCCGCAGGACCTGAGCCAACTCCGGGGCTAAAACGGTATCCATCACTGGCCATGCACCTGATCACAAAGTTCCCTGTTGTCAGAGGCCACGGAGGCAGAGCTGCCAGCACCCTGCTGACCTGGTTTCTCCCCGCTTGAGCATTTCCCAGGAACAAGGGCCATAGATCTCCTGGACTTCCTGTTCCCACAGCAACCCTCCCTAACCAGAGGGCACTGTTACAGAACTGACCACCATGATGACTCAGTAGAACCAATCAGTTTTAGACACCTCGCACTTAGAATGTAACTCTGGACGACCCAGCCAGTAGGGAAACAGGGGAGGGCACCCTGCATTAGAGCTTAAATACTCCTGTCTGTTCTGACAACGGTGGGCCTGCCTCTGGCTGCTCACCTGTCCCTGCAGACTCATGAATAAATGCCTTGCTTTGTGGCTAAGGCCTGTTCCCGGTATCTTAGGTGTCAGCCCTGAACAATAGGAAGGTAGGGGTTTTAAAGCAGATAAGGAGTTGGGACTTTCTACAGATGGCGTTGGAGGAGTTGGCTCTGAGAACAGAGAAGTTACTAAAACAGAAAAGTTACTAAATTCTTGCCAGCAGGCTAAGACATCTTTGAAGGACACAGGCTGTCACTGGTGTTAGCAGTTACTGGGGAGGTGGGGAGGCACACAGCAGATTTATTGGGGCTTGCTAAAATTATGCCAGAATTCCCAGAACCATGGTCTTATGCCTAAAACTGGACAGAACTTCAACTGAATAAATTTAAAGATTGAATTGGCTATATTAAAGAATTCACAAATCAGGCGGCATCCCATCTAGTAAACAGAAAGGTATTCTGAGGAGTTGCACAAAATGGAAGTTTTCATAGGCAGAAGAAAAGGTGGGACAAGAAAGTTAAAAGAGTGGATTATTTCAGGCAATGTTACCTTCCTTCAGGGGAAGGCAGGGGGTCTTATCAGGCAGATTACCTTCCTGGTACTGATCAGGACATTTCAGACTGACTGACTTAAAATTCCACTGCTGGGAGAGGCTGGACTACAATCAGGCAAGGTACTAAGTCTTGATGGGGCTTAGCATGGGTGACTCCATTTTGAGCTTATTTCTTTTGAACAGATTCAAGAATGAAAGAGGCTGGGGGGCAGGAGGAGGCCCTGGAAGACAGCAAAACAAAATAGACTGAACTGAAACTTGACCACCTCCTTCCTTCTACCTGCTGAGCATTTCAATAGCCCTGGGCTGCCTCTCCAACCCACTTAGCAAAACTCCCACTAAAACTGTTCTCTTTCCTGGTTGTTGAGCCCCCCCCCCCCCCTTACAGAAAAATTTATATTAAGCCAATTCCAAATAGAGCTTGTTAAGACAGGATCTGGTTATAGCTGCCCCATGTTTAATGGGCTTGGGGGTGGCCGTGGCGGACGCATGGGCACTAACTGCCGTGTAGTCCGTGTTTAGTTCGTCTGGCGGCCACGGCCCGCTACTGGTTTCCTCTGAGTCTCCGACCCACTCGCTGCTGTGTGCCGCCATTTATGTGGGAGATTAGTGGCTCTGATGCTCAGGCTGCCAGAGATCTTGAAGATCCTGGCCCCTGTTACTGCAGGCGTCTTTCAGCCACGACGCTTCCCTGGGGGGCTGCTGGCTTCCTGGGGGGCAGAGTGAAGCTAATGAAAAGGTAGGCGCCCAGGGTGCAAGGGCGGTACAACATGTTGGGGCAGCCACTGACTCAGGCTGGGGAAGAATTCGCAGAGAGGAGGACGTGCAGAGAGCAAAGGTTTTACCTTACTTTCCCAAGGGAGGGAAAGGTTAGGTGCGGAGATGGGCTCCAGCACAGGGGTGGGGGTGGGGGGTGAGCTTGTATTGGCTCATAAAGGGGTGGGCGGGGGGTGCTGTTGTGTGGCCCCTGGGCTGTAGGGGGCGCTGTAACACGGGGCTTCAGGCGGCTTTGCAGAAGCTGCAGTTCGCTCTGATGTTATCTTTTGCCTGAGGCTGTGGGGAGCAGCTAGTCACGTTCTGTTCTTGCTTTCCAGCAATTTCCAGTCCTGTGGACAGAAGCTGCGAAGAGTAAAAGGGCAGTCATGTGTAGTAGGGCCACAGGCCTGCTCAGCAAAGGGCGCCACGAGAGCAAAGGGGCCCAGCTTTGTCCTGTCAGAACACAGGCAAGGGGATGGAGTGTCCTTTGTAAATGAACAAAAACTAGGTTTGGGGGTGAGACCCAAGGAACCACTTTGTGCCAATTAGGAAAGAGCACAGCTTGGTGGGAAGAGCACAGGCTGACCTGGGCCTGCCTTGGGGCCCAGCTCCTGCTTCCATGTGCAGCCAGAGCTGAGACCCACTGGTACCCAAGACCTGCCCTATACCTGCTGTCTCCAGTGGTCAGTCATCCCTGGGCCAGGCAACTTTTTCACAAACTGAACAGTTGCACAAGGGGCCTGTGGGCACCCCTGCCTCTCCTGGCATCACACCAGTACTCCACACAGGCACACGAGACCATGAATTCGCCAGATGCTCATGTTAACTGTGTGCTCAGCTCTGCGCTAAGCACTGGGGATACAACAGAGAACAGTCTCTGAGTTTCTGAGCCAGTCTGTTGTCGGGGACAGACAAGAGAAACATCAAGAGAATCATTGCAGGTGATGATTCAATGCTGGAGAAAAAGTACTAAGAACTAAAGTGAAGTGGGCCAGACAGCGTGCTAAGAGCATTATGATGGAGAAACCAGGAAAGCTGGTGTCCCTGCTGCCCGTCACCTCCACACCCAACAAGCAGAGACAGGGATTGAGTCTTTAAGGGTGCTTTATTCAGATGGGCGGCGATCTGAGAAGACAGTGGATTCGTATTCTGACAGACTGCCTTAAATTCCATCACAAATGGGCCCTTTTTACAGGGAGAAGAAAAGTGTAGGTAACGGGTTTGGAATTCAGGGAAAAGCTCATCAGATAAAAGCTGCAGCGTTCTTCCTCTTCCGAGTCCTGGGCGGTGGTCCTTGTGCCCTGGGCTGTGGTCCTTCTGTCCTGGGTGGCAGTCACCCTGGAGTACAATGGCTCAGATACCGTTTTGATTGCCTGCAGTCCTCCTGGAGTCAGGATGCGTCATACCTCCAGTTCCCGAAACAAAAGCTTTTTATATACGTTGATTACTAAGCTAATCAGCTGTTACCTGAAACTAAAAATTTCCAACCTTTGAGCCCCCCACCAATGGTGCTCCCATTTAATCCTCTCAACAGCCCCGGGATGTGGAAACAGGATTCACTATGTCTCTGTCAAACTGTAGAGAAATTTTATAAAAACTTACTTGAGCCAAACCAAGGATATTCCTGGAAACAAAATCACAACGGACTGAGAAAAATGCTTTCTACAATGAGTTTTTAGTTTCTTTTATGCATTTGGACTTAAGGCAGGAAAGTATGAAAGATTAAATGAAGGTAGGAGAAAGCAATGTGGGGAGGGTGAGCAGGATAGTTACAGGGTTACGCGCTCCCCTGAGGGTTGCGCCTCTAAGTTTCTGCAGAAGAGGATCACTCGGGCTTGTCAAAGGTGTGTCAACATAGACTCACAAGAACATTGGACAGGGCTGACTTAAGTTAAAGATAAACCTTCTGCTAAAGAAGTTATAGGCCTGGGGTGTGACTACTGACCTTGACCTGCCCAGTTAGGAACTGATCAGATCACCCTGTGAGGTTACCTGTAGCACCTCTTTTTCATCCAGGCTCCAGGGAGACAGGAACAAAGTGACTATTTACAGTGCCTTGGACAGAGTTAAGACCAATCCAGAGGCTCCCAAGAACAGCCACAGTAGGGAGCTGTTACCACCCGTAGGGCAGGGCTGCCCACTGTGAGAGGCAGGCTTGGCCCAAGGAAGGAGGAGGCAAAGAAGAGGCTGCCTGCTGCCCCCTCCCTCCTCCTGCTCTCTGAAGACACCCCCTATTGGCCAAATTCAAGGGAAGCCAGAGGACAGGGGAATGCAGCCTGAAAATAGTAGAGAAACTCAAGAGTTAAAGACTTCAACCTTAGTTTACAGGCCTAAGTGACTGATGCCTGTGGAAAGCTGTTGTTCCAGGAACTGGAATGCATGGCCCCAAGAGGTGACAAGCAATCCCACCTCTGTGCCCCAGGGGGCTGCCAGCCATGCAGATGGCATCTGAGCCACTGTGTCCCAGGGAGGGAATGCTGGTGCAGATAAAGAACTGCTGATCAATTAATAAAACACTAGGAAAATCACTGCCAGACTGCAACTCTTGTTCAATTAACCTTTTTTCCAAACAACTTACCTACCTTTCTATCCAATTAACCTTTTCCCAAACTCTTTACCCACCCTTTCTTCTCCTCATAAAAGAAGGGGGCTTGAAATGAGATGTTAAGATGGTTTTTGAGGACACATAACCCGCCACCTTCTCAGATCACCAGCACTGAATAAAGCACCCATAAAGATTCAATCCCTGTCTCTACTTATTGTTTCTGATAGCAACAAGCAGCAGGAACACCGACTTTTCCACTTCTAAAGGGTCAGCGTCCAGGGCATGGCAAGGCGGAGATGGGTGGAGGATGAATCTGGAGGGGCAAACATTATAACCCTACTTTGCAGATGAAGAAATTAAGGCCCAGAGAGATCTGGTGTCTTGCCCAAGGTTGTTACTGAGCAAAGGGGTGCTGTTCACACGGCACCTTGCTGTAAGACCCAGTTATTAATGTTGAGAAAAACAGGTCTTTATTTACAATATTTCAACCTGGTGGAGGGGGAAAGCAAGTGTGTGTGCTGGGAGCACTCCTGCTCAGAGCCCTGTTCTCCATGAGACTCAGAACTTCCCTTGCTCCCCAAAAGGCTATAAGCTAAATACATGCCCAGAAGTTCCCTATCCCTTATCTTCAGCTCCCTCCTTCAGGATCTGGGGTATGATGTCTTCAGCCTCTGTATAACAGTCCGGGATATTATCAGTCTCCTTATGTCAGTCCAGGAAACCATGTGCCATGTTGCACTGGATCATGGTGAAGTCCAGTAAAGGCACAAGTCCCAAGAGAATCCTCTCCATATGTAAAAGTCCAGAAAGTCCGGGTCTGCAAGGCAGAGAGAGTCCTCGGTGGATTTGGAGTCAGCTGGAGCGGGCGTGGCCAAAGCAGCAGTGTGCTACTGGTACAATCAAGCGATCAAGTCTCGTGGGGCCCCAAGTCTCGATACTTTCCCAGGGGGATTCTGACAGTTAGTCACACCCTTAGTAGGTAGTTAAACGTGTTAGATTGTGAACCCAGATTAACCAGTCATGGAGAAATGGGGGAGAAGGAGAGGGGAGGGGGAGCTATTGTGTTAGTGTTATAGAAGGGGGGTGTCCAAAAACCCCCAGAGCTTGCGGCTGGGGTATGGGGAGAAGGAAGCAGCTTTCAGGATGCCTTCACATGCCTGAGGCTAGTGGCTAGTATCTTTGTTATGCAAATTGATTTGATGCAGCCAAGGCCCGGGAAGATGGGAGGGGTCTTGGACCAGGGGATGGTATGGAAAAAGGACACAGAGCCTGCGTGAGGTTCTGTGAATGGTCAGAACTGGGTGCCATGCTCTCTGCATCAGAGGACGCAGTCAGGGATTTAAAAATAAGCGGCAGACATTTTAACGGGACACCATGTGGTTTTAAGAAGGACACACCATGCTGCTTTGAAAAGAAGGGGTCTGACCATGCGGCTTTGAGAAGGGAGAACTCCATACAGTTTACAAGGATGCTGAGAATCCACGCAGTTCTGGATTAAAAGCTGGTGGGCACCACAACACAGAAAGACCTCCCCAATCAGAATCGAATGATTGGCAGCTACCAGTAAAGCTGAACTGTGTCTAGGAAGTAGGGAAACGATATCTCTAACTTTTCTAAAACTAGCCTGGTTTGGTAAGGGGAGGCAGTACTATGTGTTTGTGGGTGTTTTAAGGAACATAAGACTTAATGGCAGAAATCCGCAAATAATCTAAATCTATATAACTATTAAATAAACAATTCTTTTTCTTTTCATTAAACTCTGGTATTGAGGGTTATAATTCTGGCGGCGGGCAATGGGGCCCCTAACTAAACAGTCCGTGGGTTCTGTTTCAATCGGAGCAGCCCACGGGTTCTGTAACATTAGTATAAAACCAGTTTGCTTTCTCTACTTCATGCACATATGCCTTTGGCTGGCTGTGCCAGGCTCTGCAAACCCATGAATAAACAAACGCCTCACTTTGCTGCTGAAGTCCTGTGTCCCAGTCTTTTAATAAGTGTTTCTCACACTGGGAAAGAGTGTCTTTCCCAGCAAAGGAGCAGGTTGTAGCAGCAATCTGAGGAGGGGCCATGATGTAAGAGAGATGAGCAAGCATCTATGCAGTTCATAGTCAGGACCCGGCCCTGCGGCCTGGGCTGGTCAGAAAGCAGGCCCGCTGCTGCTTTGGCCGTGCCCGCTCCAGCTGACGCCAAAGCCACCAAGGACTCTGCCTTGCAGACCTCAACTCTATCTGGACTCTTTGAACTCAGGACATGAGGAAAGGACACTCTCTTAGGACTTGTGCCTTTCCCAGACTTCACCATGATCCAGTGCAACATGGCACATGCTTTCCTGGACTGTCATACGGGGGCTGATGACGTCGTACCCCAGATCCTAAAGGAGGGAACTGACAGATAAGGTCTGGGGAGCTATTGGGCTTGGTTTTGGCTTCTAGCCTTTTGGGGAGCAAGGGAGGTGCTGGGTCTCGTGGGAGAACAGGGGTCTGAGCTGAGGTGCTCCTAGCCCCACCCACCCCCAGGTTGGAATATTGTAAATAAAGACCTGTTTCTCTCAACACTTATTGGGTCTTACACTGACCTGGTTTGCTCAATTACAATAAGAGGAAGTTTATTTACAAATTACAGAGGGAGTAAAAGTGAGCTGTATAAGAAAGGGGCTCAGGGAATAGTTACAGAGGCAAACGAAGGGCCCTTGGGGCTCAGAGAGAGACAGATGAAAGTAACACAGGTTGGAGGCGGGAGAGGGAGAAGGGAAAGGGAGAGAGCTCCCTGAGGGCTGGGATTTTAGGGGAGGTCTCAGGGGGGTCTCAGAAGACTATTCCTCAGCTTTATGCTGACGTGCCCAAATGAGGTGTGTCCCCTTGACCTCACTTGTGTTTGCTAGGGTGTGGTTGGCACAGAAGACACAGACTGAGTTTCTGCCGTCTGTCTCCTTGCGTAGGATGGTTTAAGCTACTTACCCTCTGGTTGGAGAGGAGAAGCATAAACTATTTCCTCTTAAGTGGTCTTGGTTTAGAAAACAGTATTTTGTGATTTACTAGATGGCTGCAAACTGCTTGGCTCTTTAACTGTCTGTCTCAGTTTTCCTGCTCTGCTTGTCCTGGCTCACCAGCCTGTCTCAGTGCTACCAAACGGCAGGGGGTCCCGCTGCCCACCGCCACCCGCTGGGCAAAATTCCCGAGGCAAAGTTTGGTGGTGCAGGAAATGAGCTATTGGTGGGGAAAAAAAGCGTCACGATTTTGGAATAACAGTCTTTCACAAAAATAGTCACGTAGGCCTATCAATTAAGGCTAAACTCTTGAACACCTGTGTTCTATCATTCCCCCGTTAGTTTTTAATTATCTTATTTGTATGGGGTTAGTTTATAAACTAAAACAAAAGATAAAAAAGCTACACAATTTTGGAAAAAGGGCAGGCTTCTGCCTCAGTGCTCATCCCCTCTAGAACACCCAGAGAATAACCCTGCCACCCCCTGCCAGGCCAGCCTGATCTTAGGTAGCACCTGGAGTTCCTTACCATTCAAAATACTATCTGTTGGGAAATACAGGCAGCTGCAGCACCATCATCCAGGCATCCTCAAGGAAAAGGGAGCCAAATAAAGAGCTTGAGAGCCCTTCTTTATTCTAAATCTTCTAGCCCATAATTCCATGTGCTCTGGAGGCATTCAGCTTCTCAGCCAATCCCGTCCTAAACTGTTTACAATTGCCTCCTCCTATGGCCTCTCCCTTCTCCTCCCCAGTGATCTGATCAGATCTCTCTGCAACAGCCAGGCTGTGTTCTAACAGAAAATGAAGGGCTTGGGCTTTTGGTTGATAAGTCCCAGAGCCTTCAAGTTCTTAAGTAAACATCCCAATGAAGAGTCCTTGAGCGGGGTTGATTGAGTATTGCCCATGGCAAAAGGAAAGGATATCTGAGGGAGGAGAATACATGGAGGGAGGGGAAGGTTCAAGAAGGGTGTCCCCAGCTCAAATGACCTAGAAATCTGCCACCAGAGGTGAGGTCCTCAAGCCTGACAGCAGACCATCCATGAAGATCTGTCTCAGAGCCAGGTGTTCCTGAGCCCCGAGAGCAGACCAAACCCAGCAGAGTGACGTTGGAGGCGTCCCTCTCAGCCAAAAACCTGGGAAAGTGATAGACCCAGCACCGGCGTTTATGACAAGGAGACGGGGAGTGCAGGGCCTAAGCTATCACTTTCGACAAGCAAATGTTTTCGTTCTGTGATTTGTTGCCACTCACTGCTGTGTGGGGGCTGTGGAGGAGCCTGTCTCAGGGTCCAGAGAGACAGGGAAGGATTGAAATCCTCTCTCCAACCTTTGCAGAGACAGCAGGGTTAGGGGGTAAGCCTGGGTCAAGCTTCCGCTGCCCCTGCTCCCTCAGTTGCAAGTCTTGGGAGGTGGAGAAGGAGAAATAAGGGATGTCCCCATACAGGCCACCAAAATGTTAGGGTGGTCAGAGAAAGAATTCACACAGAAGAAAGGGTAGAGAGCAAAGTTTTTATTCACTCTCTTTTTAAAAGATTTTATTTATTTTTAGAGAGAGTGGAAGGGAGAGAGAAAGAGAGAGAGAGAAGAAAAACATCAGTGTGTGCTTGCCTCTCACGCGCCCCCAACCAGGAACCTGGCCCGCAGCTCAGGCACGTGCCCTGACTGGGAATTGAACTACTGGGAATCATTTGGTTCACAGGCCGGTGCTCAGTCCACAAGTCCACACCAGCCAGGGCTTTTTTTCACTCTTCAAGAGGGGAGAGGGGCTTGGTGTGGAGAGCCGCACCCGGGCTGAGTGGCGGGGCTCTGAGCTTTGATGCGGCGCCTGGGGTGGTTGCAGAGCAGGACGTTTGGGTCAGTGTTGAGCAGGCTGAAGCCTGTCCCACTGTTGTCTTTGGGTTCAGGGCCCCGTCACGGTGGGCTGGCATGTCCTGGAGCCTCTGTGCCTTCAGGAAGCTTCCGGTAATTTTCTAGTCCTGAGGGTAGAGGTTCATAAAACAAGAGTCAGTGGTGCTATGGGGTCCAGCCAGCTCTGGCAAAGAGAGCCTGAAAGGGGGGCTTTTGTCCTATTATCTACCTTCCCAGAATTTGCTGCCCTAGACGTGCCAAGTGCTTTCCCTTTGTCTTGTCACTTCCAAGAAAATGTATTGGTCTTTTTTTAAGTTGTTCTTGAGCCCAGGTTCAAACCACCCCTTTCTGTTACTCATCATTATGTGAATAAAAAGGGGCCACATACTAAACCTGACAAGCTCAGGGGAGGTCTGTGTGGCAGCCTTACTAACTCAGAGACCCAAAGTGACCACAAAGGATGGTCTGAAACGAAACCTTATTAACTAAAAGCAGTTTATGGCAGATGGTCATGTCCTAGGCTAGAATCTTCCCTCACAAAAGTCAATCTTTACCTTAATTGAACCTGTCTATTGTCTTTTTGCATCTATGACAACATACTTTGAAATGTCAAAGTAATGTCCTTTTTCCAGACCCCTCAAAGTGCCAGCACCGCGCCAGAGAGAAGACCACAAACCCCCTCATTGTTGTTGTTATTGAGTTAATTGTTGATTGTTAACTGTCTCTACCCACCTGTGTAAATGACGTGTCGATCATTTTACTTTGTATCCAATCCCAGAGGTCTGCCCGCTTCGCTTTCTCCTGCCTCCCTAACCTGTCACCAGTGGACTTCATGGGACCTCCTCCTTGACTGTGATGTATAAAATAAGGTGCAAAACTGCCCTTTCCTGGCAATTGTTGTCAGTCTGACTCGAAGTCACAAAACTTCTCTACAGGTGTGCCTGTTTCCTGCACTGACGACCGGGCACTGCCCCTGTGCACGTGCGGGCAAACTCCTGCTCGCTCCTCTGCTGTTAACTGCCTCTGCGCCCTGGTTGGGGAACATAGGCACGTACAGGGGGAGAAGTTCAGGTTTACCTCCACTACACCTGGAATTAAGGGCTCTGCATAAACTCCGTTTTCAATATACGCAGACAGGAGCGCATGTGCGCCTAGACATATGTGGCTCTGCTCACGGCGAGGCCCAGGAGCGGCACCGCGGCAACAGTGACGAGCACACGCCGCCCAGGCCTCAGCTTCCAGGATCGTCCTCTCTGAACACCGGACTCTGGCGAGGCGGCGGAACCCAGGGCTGGGCCAGGGAAGGCGGAGAGAGCCTGGAGCCTCATGTTGGGCCCTTCCATAAATAGCGTTCAAAATACGACCAAATTTTGTCAAAAAGATGCAGGCACCTGAAAGCCTCGGTTCCCACGCTATCCCCCCTCCCCCTGCCTGCCTGCAGCTGCCTGGGAGTTTCCCATGATAGTGGGGTGCATCAACCCGAGCTCCATTTGGCCTTGATGAGCCCTAGACTCACAGCTGCAACATGACGACTGAATTCAATAGTTTCTTTTTTCTTCCCCCTATAAAACAGCCCCTCCTTCCCTAGGACCCCGGAGTTGGGCCATTCATGGCACAGCTTCCTCCCCACTTGCTAGTTCCCTCGATAAACTTCTTTTTGTTTGCTCGCTGCCTCCTCGTGTTTCTCTGAGCAACTCCGTTCTCCCAGCACCATCTTGAAAGGGGCTCCCCCCGGCCCGAATCAGGACTAATGTGAGTATCTAGATAAATAGTAGCAGATTATAACCCACAGAATGGATACAAAACCATAAGTCCTCATGGACAGAAGTGAATGAATGCATGGAAGGTCCGATGAGCAATGGAATACTTTCTTACTCGAAAGGACCGCTTCGTGAACATTCATTAATGAAAGGGCCTGGCAGCACCACCTCCATCCAGTGCTTCCCCCTGGGGACCACTGCCCTCCCCACTAACACCTCTGCTTTCCCATTCTGGAGCTTTGCTCACCCTATGCTGCCCCCTGATATGCCTGCATCCTTCCTCCCTCCTCCTGAAATCCTGTCTGTGACTCAGAACCTGGCTCAAAGGACACCTCCTCCACACGGCCCTCTCGGATCACCCCTGCCAAAAATGACTTTAGAATCCTATTTCAGTGACTCATTCAACCCTGTTATCCTCCTACTGCTTGCTGAGCAGGAGGATGTGGCAAATACTAGTCCGGGAGCTCCCAGTGCACATGGGACAATGAAGCATAACCATTCTGGGGCAGGGCATCTCATGCTTCCAGGTGGCTGGTGTTCCCTCAAGGCTGGTGGGGACATTTCAGCCTAGGCGTCACCAGCCTGTGGGCACTGATCGCCCTGCATCCTGGGAAGCCCGGGGGTGGGGGTTCAGGGCAGAGAGGTCGAGGGGGCCTGCTGTGAAGCTTCTGCCAGAGCCAGAATTCTATCTCTGCATTTCTGTCTCACAGAGCATTCTGCTATTAAGTCACAGTTGCCAAGAAGCCAGTCCTGACCCTGGTCACCATGTGACCTTGGGGAAGCCACCTACACTCTGAGTGTCAGCTTCCCTGTCTGTGACAGAGGGGCCAGGCTGGACAATGTGTTGACAGAAATTTCCACCTCCTCTGAGTAAACACCGAGGAGTGTGACTGCTGGATTGCATGGTGAGAGTCTGTTTAGTTTTGTGAGAACCCACCAAACTATCTCCCCAAGTGGCCGTGCGTCTGCACTCCCGCTAGCAGGGAACACAGGTTCCTGAGGCTCCACCCCCTCGCTGGCGTCTGCTGTCCTGTGTCAGCTGAGGACCTGTGGTGCAGAGCACCTTTTCCTGTGCTTATTTCTCATTTGTACGTCTTCTTTGGTGAGGTGTCTATTCAGGTCGTTGGCCCATTTTTCAGTCAGTTCATTGGTTTTCTTGAATATTCTGGGTAACAGTCTGTTGTGGTCTAATCGTTTGTATTCCCCCCAGACTCCTATGTTGGAATCCTAACCTTCAAAGGTGATGGTTTTAGGATGTGGGGTCTCTGCATGGTGATTAATCTCTCATGAGTGGGATGAGTGCCCTTGTAAGAGAGACCAGTTGTTCCCTTGCCCCATGCCCTGTGAGGACACAGGGAGGAGGCTGTGACATGGGAGAGGGCTTTGTCTGACCCTACTACACCCTGATCACGGGCTTTCAGCCTCCAGAACTGTGAGCAAGGCGTTTCTGCTGTTTATAAGCCACTTGGTTGTAGTATTTTGTTACAGCAGCTCAAATGGACTAAGATAAAAACTTTTATCACCTGTGTCTTTTGGAAATATTTTCTCCCAGTCTATGGCTGGTCTCCTCATTCTCTTGACATTACCTTTCACAGACAGCAGAAGTTTTTAATTTTGATGAAGTCCAGCTTATCAATTATTCTCTCGTGGGTCAGGCCTTTGGTATTGTATCTACAAAGGCATCGCCATCCCCAAGCTTATCTAGGGTTCCTCCTACATTATCTTCTGGGAGTTTGGGAGTTTTGCAATTTACAGTTAGCTCTGTGATCCATTCTGAGTTAATTTTTGTGACTTGTATGTTGTCTGTGTCTAGATTCATTTTTTGTATGTGGATGTCCAGTTTCAATACCATTTGTTGAAAATGCTCTTTGCTGCAATATATTGTGTGCCTCTTGGTCAAAGATCAGTTGACTATGTTTATGTGGGTCTATTTCTGGGCCCCCTATTCCTCTGGTTTTTGTTGTCTGAAGCCACTAGGTTCTGGGGTAACCGGTTGCCCAGCAGTAGACAAAGTGAGGCAGTCCCAGTGCTCGCACCCCCGCACCCCCGCGTCCCGGGGTCTCTGCTCCCATGGGCCAGCACCAGAGCCCTTGTCTCGGCTCTGCCTCAGAGAAACCCATGCCAAGACAAGCTGGACAACGAAACGTTAGGGACAACCTCATGTCCCTCCACAGCAGACTGGAAACGTGGCAGAGTCATTCCACCGAACCCAAACAGCATAGGACACGACAGAAGGAGGCCCATCACAATCGGCCTGGGGAAGTCCCCCAAACCTAACGGGACTGGAAAAAGCAAGCTGCGGAAGGATAAATCCATGGGAAAGTTTTTTCTTTTCTTTTCTTTTTTTTGGAAAGGAAAAATAATTTTTTTTATTTGAAAACAAGCACAGCACGTTTCTTGATCCCGCCCTCATCCCCCCCACCCCGCCAGAGGAGCACGTGGGCAGCTGCTGGGCGGCCCCAGCAGCGACTTCCTGCGCACGAGGGGCACACAGCTTGCCACCTGGCTGTGCGGCCTCCCAACACCCGCCGCCCAAGCCTCCTTCCCCCTTCTCACCGGCCTAGAGCTTGCAGGGCTCCTGGTCAGGCCCAGAATGCTCAAGGAGGGGTGCAGGCCCGTCCCCCAACTGTGCTGGGGGCATACCCAAAAGACCTGCACTGGCGTGGGCAGAGGGAGAGCAGAAGCACCTGCAGCTTCTTGTCTGGGGAAGGGGCACAGGTCTTGCCAGCTAGCCACACTCCCTGAGCCCGCCGGCCCGAGCCTCCCCTCTACCGTCTTACCAGACCCTGGGGAGCTTGGGCAGGGGCACGGGGAATCCTCCCAGGGAGGTCCACCAGCTCAGGAACCTCGCCCCCAGCCACAGACCCACCAGCCAGGGGATGGGGGAGCAAAAGGCCTGAAATTCTCTAAAAAGTTTATAAACACAAAGTGATATGAGGTAATGTTTACAAACACATGCATACACGGTACTAAAAACCCCAAAGCACTTGCAATAGCAGAAAATGCTGCAGAGGGAGGAGAAACGGGACTGGAACAAAGAAGAGCCACTACTGTATTTTATTTCTTTATGAAAATTGAAACAAATATGAAGATAAGGATTATAGTGACTATACAGGTGTTTATCATGCTGGGTTGGCCAAAAAGTCTGTATGGTTTTTTCTGTAAAATAAAATACACATTTTTTTTATTTTCACCAATAACTTTGATTTGGATATTTTGAGTATGTCAGCTGTCTCCTGTGTGGTATAATGTTGACTGTTCTCAATCAATATCTCGATTTGATCCCTGTCAACTTCAACTGGTCTACTTGACTGTGGAGCATCATCCACAGAGAGAAATCTCCAGCACAAAACTTCACAAATCGCTTTTGACACAGTCAATCAGTCACAGCACCTTCTCCATACACTGCACAAGCATTTATTTATTTATTTTTGTTTCACTTGCATTTTTACTTTTCTTGAACTAATAAAGCATAATTTGCTGAAAATGTCATGTATTTTCTTCCATCTTCAATGTTAAAATGGCTGCACAAAAATTCATCAATCTTAATACGTTTTTTTAAAAAATGCACGGCTGTCACAATACAATCAACAAAATTGTTTCAAATGAAGTTAAAGACTGCTAAGCACTACTAGAGCCGTCTTCCCAGCAGGTGAGGGGGGGTGGGTGGGGGGACGTAACAGACTTTTTGACCAAGCCAATAGTATTTTAATTCTTGGCTGCGTATTTGTTGAATTGAATACTGCAAAATGAAAACAGGTGGTGTAAAGCAGGAAGGGGCCTGGGGGTTCTGAGACACTCCAGGCCCAGGTTCTGGGCCTCCCGGGGAGGCCTGACCTCACTGCTGCCCTTTGTGCAGGACCACAAAGTACCCCGCTTTCCTTTACCAGAGTGAAGGGGTTTCTACTATTAACCCTCCAGCCAAGCTCAGAGCAGAGACCCTGGAGGGGGCTGGGCGTTTGAGGTGCATCCCTCAGAAATACTCTGAAGGCCTCTGACAAGGATACAGGAAAGGGGACAAGAGGCTCATACACCAGTGTAGGCTCGCTGCCCAGAGCTCACCGCTGCCTCCCACTCACACTAGCTATTTTTGCAGCCCTCCAAGACCGTTAGTCACAAGAGTTCCCCTAAGTAGGTCACAGCAGATACCTCCTTTTAGGGCTAATAACAATAGTAACAATAGTAATTGTGCTACCACAGCTGGTAGTGAGTGTTCTGCTGTTCTCTGAACTGCCTGGATGTCTGACAGGCCCAGTTCGTACAGTCTTTCGGAGAGGCGGGGGGTCGGTGTCCTGCTTCCTTGTTTTCCAGAAGAAATGGAGGTCACAGAGGATGAGCAGATCCCCCACCCTGTCACACAGTTACACTGGCCTTCTGTGGAGATGCAGGGAGGGAGACCAGTGTGCCTTAGAGACGGAGGGCCCTTCTCCCCATCTCAACACCCTGCCCAGAGGGCACAGGGTGGGCTCAGGTAGGGACGACCTCCTCTCAGCCACTGTGTGCGTGGGTGCTATTCATCTCTGCCAGGTCTCCGTTTTCAGTGCCACTGGCCTACCACTTGCCCCCAGGGAATGTCCCCTGTCACTCCCTGGGTATCTGAGGAGGCTGCCAGGCACAGCTGAGCCTCTCCTGCTGCAAAAATATAGGGTACATTTGCCAAACAGCACATTAGAAGAGATAAATCCAGACTATGAAATTAGAAGCACGAAAAACCCAAGTGTCACTGTGGACCACAAAATAAATTTAGGATCGCAAATTAATGCTGCCTTTAAGGAGAACAAGCACACAGGGTCAAAATGGGAACATACTGTGTGGGGGAAAATAAGCTATTTTACTAGATCCCCACATCAATGAGAGAGGAATGCTCATCATGAAGAAAAACAAACGCCTGAGCCTGGGAAGTGAGAGTCTTGAGAAAATCATAAGAGTGCCAAGGTTGAACTAGGAGTAGAGAGCCCGTGAGCCTCTGCCCACACTGAACTTGCACAACCAGAGAACGAGAACTTGCTCCACTAAAGTCTGGCCCTGAGTCCCCTCAACTGTGTGACTCCCACCTTAGATTAGAATCAGGCCTGCATACACCAAATCATCAACGTACACTTTCATATCTGACAACTGGATCGTCAGTTATACCTCAATGAGAAAAAAATTAGAGGTAGACACGCTCGCCACACTCCGCAACAATAAGAAGAAATACAATGACCTCATAACTAAAACTAATCATAACTACCAGAAAATTGAACTGCATGGAAGCCCAACAAACAAAGATATAAAAAGCAATACTCATCCAGACGGGTAGGAGGGGCGGAGAAGGGACAGAGAGGATGCGGTGTGTTGGCAGTGGCATCACAGCAAGGCAAGATGTGGTGTGGCAAGCCAGCGGAAAGAGCAGTCACACATTATAAAAACCAGGAGGGACACTTGGGGAGCAATCCCAGCCCCAGACCAAACCACACAACTCACGGTTCCAGCACAGGGGGGAAAAAAGCCTCATTGCTTCTGACTGTGGAAACCAGTGGGGATTGGGGCAGTGGAAGAAACTGCTGGTTTCTCAGCAGAGTCCATTTGTTTATACGGCCCCAGAGTCCTAGAACATCCACAAACCCATCCACTCTGGGGACCACAACCAGGGCAACAGCTAGAGGGCACCAGTCCCATATGTGAAGCAGGAGAAGTACCTGGAAAAGGGGTGAGTTCTGAGCAAGCAGCATTGTTCCCTCTCTGACCCCTCCCCCATATACAGCACCACAATGTGGAGAAATGGGTTGCCTTGCACTGACGAATAACTAAGGTTCTGCCCCTTACAATGTAACAGGTGTGACAGCTCTACCCAAGACACAGAGGCAAACACAGGAGCCTGTCAAGTTAAGGAGGAAGAGAAGTATGGCCTAAAAGAGGGAGAAGATCAAGGTCCCAGTGGGAGAACTAAGCAATGAGGAGATAGCCAACCTAACAGATGCAGAGTTCAAAACACTGGTGATGATAATGCTCACAGACGTGACAGGCAAGATTAAGTAAGACAAATGCATAATGGAAGAAATGAAGGTTATGTAAAGTGAAATGAAGGAAAATCTACATGAAACCAATGGTGAAGGGAGGGTAGACAGGGTTTAAATCAACGATTTGGAACATAAGGAAGAAAGAAACAGCCAACTAGTACAGAATGAGGAAACAAGAATTGAAACAAATGAGGAGAGGCTTAGGAACCTCTGAGAAAACTTTAAACATGCCAACATCCAAATCATAGGGGTGCCAGAAGGAGAAGAGGAAGAGCAAGAAATGGAAAGCTTATGCGAAAAAATAATGAAGGAAAACTCCCCAAATTTGGCAAAGGAAATAGACATACAAGTCCAGGAAGCACAGAGAGTTCCAAAGAAGCTAGACCCAAAGAGGACCACACCAAGACATATCATAATTAAAATGACAAAGGCTAAAGATAAAGAGAAAATCTTAAAAGCAGCAAGAGAAAAGCAGAGAATTACCTACAAAAGAATTCCTATAAGACTGTTAGCTGATTTCTCAAAAGAAACTTTGCAGGCAAGAAGGGAATGGCAAGAAGTATTCAATGTGATGAAAAGCAAGGACCTACAGCCTAGATCACTCTAACCAGCAAAGCTATCATTTAGAAAGGAAGAGCAGATAAAGTGCTTTCCAGACAAGGTAAAACTAAAAGAGTTTATCATCACCAAGCCATTATTATATGAAATGTTAAAGGGACTTATTTAAGAAGAAAATCAAAATTATGAACATTAAAATGACAACAAACTCACAACTATCAACAACTGAATCTAAAAAATAAAAACAAAAACAAACTAAGCAAATGACCAGAATAGGAACAGACTCAGGTATGGGGATCATTTGGAGGGTTATCAGCTGGGAGGGGGGAGGAGGAGAAATGTGAAAATGGTGCAGGGATCAAGAAGCATAATTGGTTGGCACTAAATAGACAGGGGGAAGTTAAGAATAATACAGGAAAGGGAGAAGCCAAGGAACATACAGGCACAACCCATGGACATGAACTAAGGGGGTTGGGACTACAGGAGGGAAGGGGGGGTACTGGGCAGAAGGGAGCAAAGGGGGGAAAATTGAGACAATTGTGACAGCATAATCAATAAAATATACTTAAAAAGTTAGAACCAGGCCTGCAGATGACTGTCTGCCTGCTTCTGGGGGGTTGATACCACATCTTATCTACTATTATTTACTTTTCTTGGATAGGAAAACAGAGACCCAGAAAGATGTACGAGCTTGCCCGCAGGTCACACAGCTGACTAGAGGACTCTGCGACACTTGATTCCTGTTGGTCTCACACTGAAACCTATGTCCTCACCACTGTACCCCCTGCCCTCCTGACTCACCCTTTCCAGCTCGCCTCTGCCCTCCTTGGGAACCTGACTCTGGGTGGTCAACCTTTGGCATGTGGATCGGTGGCTGTCAGCTCTGGTCTCCAGCTTCCACCTCTGCCCTGCCCCCACAGCCTGCTCTCATTCCAGGAGAGGAGCTGTCCCTCCTCTGCACACAGCCCTCCCAGGGCTCCCCCGTGCCCTGCTGCAGACCCAGTCCCCTGGCTCACGGCTCTCTGGCCATGACTTTCATGGCCCTGCTTCAGGGCCTCTGCATGGTCTGTTCCCCTTTTCCCTGTGACAATTTTCCATCAGACACCCACAGAATTTGTCCCCTTCACTTCCTTCAGACTTTGTTTCAACTGAGCCTTTCTTTGCTGGCTGCTCTGCAGGGAAGAAACATGGGGCAAGAGAGGCAAAACCAACATGGGGACGGCCATCGGGGCCCCATCCTCACCCTCTGCATGTGCGCACAGTCTGGGCACACTCAGGCCCTTGGCCCAGGGAGACCACCAGGACAAGTATCTCATAGCAGACCGTGCACCCCGCAGCTCCCAGAAGAGCTTCAGGGGCTCACGGTTCCCAGAGTGCTTTGTCCACGATGAGCCCACGCTGCCAAGACCCCCCGCCAGTTTACATGAGTAATTATGCTCCTGGGGGCTGTTTCATAGTCAGCTTTAGTCACAGACACCCCCAGGGGAGGAGAGGAAGGAAAGACTAGGCACATTTGTACATGTGTAAGCCATACACATGTGTGAGTGAACATATATGTGCATGTGAGAGTGGCTGAGGTCCAGATGGGAGTGTGTTTACAGAGGAACCTCTGCTCTATGACAGGGCATGCATGTGTGTACGGACCATGTTAGGGAGGCCACTGTACCCTGGGGGGTGCAGGGGGTGATGTATGGGGCCTGGTTGAGGGTCTGAGCTCCAAATCTTGGTCCGGAAGGAAGAAGGGGGTTCCCAGGAGCCCATGGAAGGAGCTCATGACCCAGTAAAGCTTGGGGGTGGGAGTGGGGGTGAGGGGAGGCCAGAGGCCGTGGGGTAAGAGCAGGGGTCACTTAGGAAGAGCTGCTAGAGCACCAGCGGGCCAGGGGCGACCTGTGCCTGCTGTGGTGCTGGTAACACGGGGGCCCCGGGGCGGGGTGGGGTGGGCATCCACAGGCGGGAAGAAAGGCCAAAAACGCCGGCAGAGTGACCTTGTGCCAGGGCACACCCGTCGGAGGCGGCTCACAGCAGCCCACAGGACACAACTGTGCACAGTAGAGATGTGCCCCCTGAAGGCAGCTGCCACCCCAGCGTGCAGCTGGACGGCAGAGTGTGGGCTGGAGCTCAACCACTCGAGCCCCTGGCAGGATGCGCTTGGGCAGAGCACGGCCTCACAGCTGCACACGGCGGCTGGGCTGGGGCCCAGGGAGACACAGACCCCCATCAGCTCTGGGGGTGCTGGAGGCAGAGTGGGGGCCGGGGCACCTTGGAAAGGCCCAGAGAAGTGCAGTCTGCTTCATTGCGGTGGGTACAAGTGCCTGACAAGACAGCAGATGAAACCGCAGCTCCCACGCTCACTATGAGGTTACCGCAGCTCCAGGGGCCCAGGTTCTGCTGCTGGGCTGGGACTGGACCCCACGGAGGGCAGACCAGAGGCAGGAGAGCCCTGCCCTCTGTTTAAAGAGAGAACATGAGCCATGTGATCACGTTCCTCACAATGTTAAACAGAGTTGCCCTACAACCCTCCAATTCCACTCAGAGTATCTGTCTCCCCGAAAAACCGAGAGCAAGTATTCGAACAGAAACTTACACATGCATGTTCACAGTAGCATCACTCACAATCACCAAAGGGTGGAAGCCACCCAAGTGTGTCAGAGGGTGCATGGGCAGACACACTGGTCTATCCCCACAGGGAAGCGTCATTTAGTCGTTACAAGGCATGAAGTGCCAACATGTGCTGCAACGTGGATGAACCTAGAGGACATTACGCTGAGGGTGACAGTCAGCAAAAAACAGACACAGCATGACTCCCTGTCATGGAGGCAATGCAGATTCTTCTTGTCCAGCAACCAGAAAGATATGCGAGGTAAAGATGGGATGGATGTCTGGCATGCTCTCATTGCAGATACTACAGCGTTCACGCTTGCCCTCAGCCGCCTGCATGCGCTGAACCACCAGTCAACCACCAACCGTGTTCCCCCAGCTCACCACATGATACTCCCGTGGGGATTCCGCCCCTTATAGACTACGCATAGACAAAGCCGGCTACTAGCCAAAATATGACATCAATGCTTGTATAACTGCAAGTGTGCTGTGCATGCGAATCTAATCGTTATCTCTAAGCGGCCCACGCCTGGGCATCCGGGGTGAGGGAGCCTGACAGACTCTGTTGTCCTCACACTCCGTTTACATGAAATGTCCAGAACAGGTAAAAGCACAGAACTAGATAGAGGTGCTGATACCCAGTATTGTGAATCTACTGAATGCCACCGAGTTGTACAGTTTTAAATGGTTAATTTTATGTTGTGTGAATTTTACCTCAATTTTTAAAAAAATGACCAGGAAATAAAATGACTGAGACCACAGCAGGCTACAGAGCTAATTTCCAACCAGGGGTAGGGACAGTGTTCCCTCGTTCACCTGCTGGCAGCTCCAGAGCCCAACCACGCAGCTGTGGGTGGCCTGCGGGCCCTGGACAGGGGCCACACAGCTCAGGCTGGAGGCCGGCTATGAATGTCTACATGTGAATGCGTTCTGGAGTGTTCTTCCTGCTGGGCATCAGTGCAGGCTCCGGGATGGCTCTGGGCCGGAGAGAGGCCTGAGGGGCAACAGGACTGTGCAGGTCACAGAGCAAGTCAGAGGGATACACTCTGGTTCCAGCCAGGCTGGGGAGTGAGTCCTCACTCTTCCACCTTCTGGCTAGCTCACTGGACAGGCCTCAGAAGCTTCCTGGACCTGCATTTCTCAGCAACCAGAGGGAGCCAGGGGTTCTGCCACAGAAGGGTGAAATGAGAAAACTCCTGCAGCCTGGGCCCCAGGACAAACATTTGGTTGATCCGTCTTCCCTTGATCTTTTATCAGAAGTGGCCGAAAAAGAGGCCTGAGAACCCAGCACGCCAGCAGGCCATAGGAACAGTTTTAAACATATGTCAGGATGAACCAGCTTCCTCATGTCCACACTCAACCTCAGGTACAGTCATGGGGAATCACTGAAGCCTGGCCAGTGGAGTCTGGAGGCTGTGACAGCTGGCTGGGTCACCTGCCCCCTGCTCTGTGGCTAACGGATTGGTGAGGGTCCTCCTGTCACCCGCAGGCAGCACACACACCGACTCCCCTCTCTCTGCGCGGGGCAATGTGGCAGCAGCTGCCTTTCAATTATGTGACAGATTCAGAGTCTGAATTTGGGGGCTGGGTGGGCAGAGGAGAAAACCAGCACAGCAAGTTGGCAGCCGGGAAAGCCACCTGCTCCATGAGGCAGTGAAATGAAAGGACTCCCAGAGCCGGAGCAGAGGGGCAGACTCACCCTCGGCACTTACGATCTGTGCCCTGCCCCATCCTGCCCCAGGAGTCTGGCTTGTACAAACCCCATTGCTCTCTGGCTGCTTATGAGGTCAGACCAGTGGGAGGAATGGGTGCTTATCTGCCCTGTCCCTGCCAGGCCAAGGGCTGGCAGTGGCCGTGTCCTCTGTGGAAGGCAGCTTATCGCCCCAGCTGCTGCTCTCCCTGGGTCCCAGTACCTGCTCCCTACTCTTGCCTTTTGGGCCTAGGGGTGGTGACAGCCCCCCCCCCAATTACCCACACCCCATTGCATGCCCTGGGGCTGGTCCACTTCTTCTGCTGGTGTTCATCAGTGCAGCCCACGTGGAACTCTGTCTTTTTGGTTCCAGGTGTGAGTTTCCTCTTCCCTACCAGAGCCCTGCCCTAAATGAGCGTCAGGATGGCTAAGGACTGACAGCCTAAAGGTGTGCTTACCTCCATGCCCTACGGCTAGGGTCACTGGGGCAATACCAGCCACCCCTCATAAGGCACACGGCCTTTGGGGTGACAATGACACTAATCTAGACAATAATGAGTCAGGAACCTGCAGGGTGTCTGTCATTATATATTTGGGCTTACTCTTCCCAACTACCATTCCCATTTCTAGACGAGGAGATTGAGAGTCTGAGAGGCCGTGGAACTCACCCGAGGTCTGGTGGGTAGACAGCATCCAAGCAGGGTGTGGACACGCCCCCCCATCTCCAAACCCCAGATGCCTGGCTGCCACCCCGGCTGCCCTGGGAAGCCCTGAGTCAGGGGCAGGGAGGCAGAGCTGCAGCGCAGACAGTGTGCCCGTCCGCAGCAGGGTGGCACGCTGTCTCGCTCACCTCTGGAGGCTCCGCTCCCAGCCGGAGAACAGGGCGAGAGAGCCCCTCACGGGGTAGCTGCAAGGGGAGAGTGGAGAAATTGCATGCATTCAATCAAGGATAGTTTCCGTCCCACCGCCTTACCTCCCTTTGGCCTCCTGCTTCTCTGAGGGTCCATGAGACTGTCTACAGGAAAGGGCTCCGGAACTTAGTTGACAGCACCCAGAAAGTGGGAACATGGTAAAGACTGTGTTTAAGTGAGCAGCTCAGACTTGGCGGGAGACAAGCCCTCAGCACCAGAAGGCCTTATGTGTGCGGCCCACTAATCCCGTTGATGCACATGGCGAAGACGAGGGAGGCAGCAGAACTGGGGGTGCCTGTTATGTTCTGGACATTCCTCCCAAACATGAGGGAGGGGCAAATTAGGAACCAGGAGACCTGGATTCTGAACAGACCAAACAAGCGTTTGCAGGGAAGGAGAGGGGCCAGGTCTACTTCAGATGTGCCCAAGAAGCACCACTGGGCTTCTGCAAACACGGCTCATTTCCATCTGGCCCTCCCCAACCTAGATTCGTTTCTCCATAAAAAGTGCTCCACGAAGTGCAAATTGCCCTCAACCAGTGTCAGGTCAGACAAGTCAGACAGCAACAAGTGAGCTTGGCGGGGACGTCCCCACGGGGGTCTGCACGTGGCAGAGTGTGCCCTCACAGCCCACCTCCGGGTGACTTCCGGCAGCCCTGTCCCCTCTCTGGGCTGCTTCCTGTCCTGCCTGGGGGAGCGATCAGATGAGGACTGGATGGTTTGTACCCACTTCAACCCTAGAACTGTCTTTTCAAACAGGACCTTGCACAGAACCTCAGCATGAAGAGCAAAGGGGAAGCAGAGAGGCAGAGGGAGCGTGTGTGGAGCTGTAGCCTCCTCCTTGGGGCTCAGGCTTGGCCGCAGGGGAGAAGAATTTCCCGGGGCCTCGTGCTGTCTGAAGCACCCGCCTGGCGGGAGGACTTAACTCCAGAAGGTGTCGGGGAGGTTTGTGTCCAGCTGGCTCAGCACTGACCTCACCCCACATCTGTCTGGTGACCTGCGGTGACTGTGGGCTATGCTGCTCTGGGACAGGCGGGGGGAGAATTACAGGGCCATGTGCCATTGCCACACACATCTGCGGCAAGAGAGGAACAAAAAGCAAAACAAACAGCAGCATCCCCTCTTCGCTGCCCCGATGTAGAAGCCTGTCCTGAAATAGCCGGGGACAGTTTCCAGTGGAAAATTCCAAGGTGCAAGAGACTTACCTGTCCTTGAGAGAAAATATACTCCTTGTCCCCACCCCGAGCCCAGATCTCTGTGGCCATGTGAGGAAACAACCAACTGATCCACCACTGATCCCATCGCGGAGGGCTTTGTATGTAGGGGGAAGTTCAAGGAAGTTTACGTTGTCCTGGAAAAAAGCGCAAGGGAGGGAGCGAGGAAATCAGCGCCACCCTTACTTGCTGCAAGACTTTGGGCAACACGCCGAGATGGCTTCCTCATCTGGGAAGCAGCCTGTTTTTTCCTGACTCACAGGGCCCCAGGCAGCATCCAACAACAGACACCTCGTCTCCGAGCCGGTGCCTGTGTCTGGGCCGCGGAGGGGTCTAGGCGTCTCCTCCCCGCTGTCGGTGGTACCCCCGGCAAGGAGACGTGGGAGCTCAGTTTTCTTACCTCTAATGGGGGATGCACATGTGGGGCAAAAACAAACGTTCCTCCACCCTCGAGGTTGTCCTGGCTGGTCTAGTAATCAAACAGACGTGAGACAGATGAGCAAGAGACAGTAACCAAATTTGCGTATGTATGCGAACCCTGCCTACATGAGAAAGTCAGAGACCCCGCTCGCAGGGGTGGGTTCTGAGGCAGCAAGGGAGTGTGGGTGTGAGACACCCTGAGGCAGGGATGCGCTAAGGCTCCTTGGGGGCGTCAACGGGCCAGTGCAGGGTGCTGAGAAGAGCAGGCCTTTAATAAATGGAAGTTTGCCCTGCTCTTCAATATGTCAAAAGAAGTGGTCTCTGATCATCGCTTGTGGGCAAGGCCCGTAATTCAAGTTCTTCTAGGTAGTTAAGGGTGGGGCAGATATTTCTCTTGCACCTGTGACTAATATCTTGGGGTGAGTTGTTCAAACCTTGACACATGCTTCATGACCACTAGGGCCCCCCAAAGGCCAACATGACCCCAGTGTGAGCTCATCAGAGTTTGTGGGGCCATGTACCCCCCAGCCATTACAGAAGCGTCAAGATGTTTGGGCTAAGACGGGGCGTTGGGCCTCAAGTCTGTCTGGGAGGCCCAGAAAGGTCAAGGGCATGCCATGTCAGAGCCAGGGCTAGAGCTCAGGCCTGCTGCTCTCTGGTCTGGACCCTTCCCCTGCGTTGCCTTGTCCTGTCCCCTGGGTCATCAACTGTATCCCACACTTCGTGTTCTGGAAAAATGCCCGGAACGCAGCAGTCACCCCTAGTCCTGCTGCCTCTGCTGTCCTCGCCACGCCAGCTGCGTGTATCGACTCAAGCACAGAGAGCCTGTGTAAGGTACCCCAGAGGAGGCGGTTGTCCTTCCCCTCCCATCTCCCCTGGGCACCCCCTGCTCTGGTGCCTGGCACGTGGTTGGCTGCCTGCGCCTGGCGCTCGTATCTTCCAGAACAGATACACGACACGTCTCACTCGGCACGCTCTCCTCACAAGGCTTCTTCAATGCTCCTTCCTCGAAGAGGTGGGATCTGTGTCCCTCCCCTGACTCTGGGTGCACTGTGCCCAGAGCAGAAGTGTGACTTGAGAGGGCACATCCCAAAGCAGCTCTGTCTGGCTCCCCCGGACCCTCACGAGTGGAACCCGCTTCTGTGTTGTAAGGGAGCCCAAGCCACACGGAGAGGCACAGAGAGGGTCTGGCTGACAGCCGGCCCTGAGCCTTCAAAACACCCCAGGCCCGGCGGCCACCTGACTAACCACAGGAGAGACCCTGAGCAGGAGCTGCCCGGCGGAGCCCAGCCAAGGCTCCGGGCAGAAGAAATTATAACAAAATGACTCTTGACCTGGTATTATGTTTGCGGGGGTGCTGGAAGAGGGGGCTCTTTGCAGCAACAGATAACCAAAACACTACCAAGGGCAGGGTGTCTCTTCTTTTTTTTAGCAGCTGCACCCCACCCGACCCCACAGCAGGGACTACTCTGAAGCACAGGCTAGTTAATACCCCAGGGACAGTCCCCACCATGAGGCTTAGGTGAATCAATGTCCCAGCCTTTCCACTGTCGAGAGACTCACAGTTCTCAGGTGTCCCCAGCAGAACGGCACCCCAGTTGTTAACAGCTCTTGCCCACTCATCGGCACGCTGCCCCTGGCTTTCCTCACTCCCCCTTCCTTTCCTGGGGCCACCTTTCTTCCAGATAAACTGCCTGCACCCAGGGCCTCATTGCAGGCTGTGCTTTCGGCAGAACCTAAGCTAAAACACGGAGTAAAGGGGGTCCCATAAGTACAGGGGGTAGGATGTATAATTTAGTATAAAGTGTTGAGAAAACTGGCTTTCTTTACGGGCAAACAGTTTTTGAGTGGTAATTACTGGGACTAAATGACTAAGACAGCCTCATGTCACACGAGGTCTGATGTGTGGAGTTCTATATTTATTTCGAGTTTATTCTTGTACATGGTCTAGTTTCATTTTTTTTGCATGTACCTGTCTAGTTTTTCCAACCCCATTTATTGAAGAGACTGTTTTTACCCCATTGTATATCCTTGCCTCTTCTGTCATAGATCAAATGACCATGTAGGTGTTGCTAGGTGTGTGCCGGAAGAAGGGAGGAGTCAGGCAGACCAGTTCAGAGCCTTTACTGAGGGGGGTTCAAGCAGGTGGCTGAGTCCGATTGGACTGCGGCACCCAGGGAAGCGGGGGCAGATTTTTCAGGGCTTGGAGCAAACCCTCAGGCAGCTGGGTCGCCCTGCTGGTTGGCTCCAGGGTCCAGGGTGTAGGTGTTTGCCAAAGAACAATGTCCTCTGATTAGGGATGGCTGCCAGGAGATTTGTGGTCCTTTTTTCTGGGAAACGATCAAGGGAGATGGGAAGGGCGATGGGGTTGTAACCAGTTCTCAGCAGGATGCCGGCAGCGGTGCCTCAGTGCTTCTGATAGTGGGGAACCGTGTGATCGGGTGCATGGCCGGTGGCGCGGACCCCCTTTGTTTCAGCACAGAGGGTGGCCCCGGTCCTGCGTGACTGCAGGCCACCGTTTCTGAGAACACAGTGGCCACTGGCCGCAGCCTGTTTAGCAGGGTCTGACTCAGGTGGCAGGTCACGGAGCAGGCAGCATGTGGGTCTCTAGCTCTAACAGGTGTGGATTTATTTCTGGGCTTTCTATTCCCTGCATCTGATTTATGTGTCTGTTTCTTATGCTAATACAATGCTATTGGAGGTCTTTGCGGCTTCACATAAAATTAAAATGTCATTGGTATTTTGATAGGGATTGCATTGAATCTACAGATTTCTTCGCATAATATGGACGCTTAAATATGTTAATTGTTCCTACCCATGAGTACAATATAAGCTTCCATTTATTTGTATCTTCTTTACTTCTTATATTTCCTCAAGTATAGGTATTTTGCCTTCTAGGTTAAATTTATTTCTAGGTAATTTTATGGATGCAATAGTAAATGGCATTGTTTTTTAAATTATTCTTTCTGGTAGTTTGTTATTGGTGTACAAAAATGCAGCCAATTTCTAAATATTAATGTTGTATCTCGCTACTTTGCTGAATACAGTGATTAGTTCTTGTAGTTCTTTGGTGGCATTCTTCAGGGTTTTTTATATACAGTGTCATGTCATCTGCAAATAATAACAGTTTTACTTCCTCCTTTCCAATTTGGATGCCTTTTATTTACTTTTTTTTTTCATCTGATTACTGTAGCTAGGACTTTCAATACTAATTAAAGTGGTGAAAGTTGACACCTCTTGTTTTGTTACTGATCTTAAGGAAAATGCTTTTTAAATTTTATTTATTTATTTATTTTTAGAGAGAGGTGAAGGGAGAAAGAGAGAGAGAGAAACATCAATGTGTGGTTGCCTCTCCTGCACCCCCAGCTGGGCACCTGGCCAGCAACCCAGGCATGTGCCCTGACTGGGAATTGAACTGGTGACTTTTTGGTTTGCATCTTGGAGCTCAATCCACTGAGCCACACCAGCCAGGGCAGAAAACACTTCTATCCTTTCCCCAGCTGAGTATAATGTTAATTGTGGATGTCATACATAACCTTTGTTATGTTGAGGTATATTCCTTCTATTACCAACTTTGCTGAGAGTTTTTATCAAAATGGGTGGAGGCATGACCAGGTTGCTCAGTTGTTTGGAGCATCAGCCTGTACGCCAAAAGGCTGCAGGTTCAATTCCTAGTCAGGGCACATACCTAGGTTGCGGGTTTGATCTCTGGTCAGGGAGTGTGTGAGAGGCAACCAATCCACGTTTCTCTCTTATATCGGTATTTCTCTCTCTCTCTCTTTCTCTCTCTCTCTCTCTCTCTTTTCCTCTCTCTGTAAAGTCAATAAACATATTATTGGATTAAGATTAAGAAAAAATGGGTGCTGGATTTTAACAAATGCTTTTTCTATATTTATTGATATGATTATATGATTTTTATCTTTCATTTTGTTTATATGGTATATCATGTTCATTGATTTGTGGATATCAAATCAATCTAGTACCCCAGGAATAAATCCCACTTGATCATGGTGCAGGATCTTTTTAATGTATTGCTGAATTTGGTTTGCTAGTATTTTGTTGAGGAGTTTTGATTCTATTTTCTTCTGGGATATTAACATATAATTGTTTTTAATGCCTTTGTTGGGTTTTAGAATCAGAGTAATGCTAACCTCATGAAATAAGTTTGGGAGCCTTTCCTCCTCCTGATGTTTTTGGATAGTTTGAGAAGGGTAGGTGTTGATTCTTTTATGACTGTTTGGGGTGGCTTACCTGTGAAGCCATCCAGTGCAGTTTTGTTAGGAATTTTTTGTTACTGATTCAGTTTTATTGGTAGTTATTGGTCTGTTTAGATTTTTCTGTTTCTTCTTTTTTTAAGATTTTATTTATTTTTAGAAGGAGGGGGAGGGAGAAAGAAGGAAGAGAAACATCAACGTGCTAGAAAAATATCAATCGGTTGCCTCTTGCACACCCTCAACCGAGGACCTGGCTTGCAACCCAGGCATGTGCCCTGACTGGGAATTGAACTGGTGAACTTTTGGTTTTCAGGCCAGCACTCAGTCCTCTAAGTCACACCAGACAGGACTATTTCTTCCTGATTTAGTATTGGAAGGTTGTATGTTTCTAAGATTTTATCAACTTCTTCCAGATTGTATAATTTTGGGGCATATAATTGTTTGAACTATTTTTTTACAATCCTTTGTATTTCTGTGGTTTCAGTTGTTATTTCTCTTTCATTTCTAATTTTGTTTATTTGGATTCTTTCTCTTTGTTTTTCTTGATAAGTTTGATTACATTTTTATAAATTTTATCTTTTCAAATAACCACCTCTTAATTTCATTAATCTTTTGTATTTTTTTTTAGACTTTTGTTTATTTATGCTCTGATCTTTATTATTTCCTTCCTTTCACTTACTTTGGGCTTTGTTTATTGTTTTCATTCTAGTTGTTTTTTTTTTAGATGTAGGGTTATATGCTTTATTTGAGACTTTTCTTGTTTTGAGGTAGGCCTGTAATGCTATGAATTTCCCTCTTAGAACTGATTTGACTGTGTCCCATAGATTTTGGTGTTGTGTTTTCATTTTCATTCGTCTCAAGGTATCTTTTGATCTCTTTCTTGGTCTCTTTATTAAGCCATTCACTGTTTAGTAACATGTTATTTAGTTTCTATGTGTTTGTGTGTTTTCTTTCTTTTTTTTTTAACTTGATTTCTAGCTTTATATGATTGAGATCAACATGACAACCCTTTCATATTGATACCTGGGAAAAAATAATTTAGTTTTGAACAAATCACTTCTCAAACAGCCTTTGGAACTGAGGTTCTACTGTAAATCCAATGATCTGATGTCAGTTAAGGTCACTGTTTCCTTGTTGATTTTATGTCTGGAACATCTATCCATTGATATCAATGAGGTGTTAAAATCCGCTAGTATGACTGTACTTCTTTATATATTTAGGTGCCCCTATATTGGGTGCATAAATGTTTACAAGAGTTATATTCTCTATTTGGATTGCTCCCTTTATAATTATGTAGTGTCCTTCTTTTTCTCTTGTTATAGCTTTTGTTTTAAAGTCTATTGTGTCTGATATAAGTATTGCTATCCCATTTTTTTCTCCTTTCCATTTGAATAAAATATCCTTTCTCATCTTTTGACTTTCAGTCTGTGTATCTTTCTATCTAAAGTGGGTCTCTTGTAGACAGCAACTGTATGGGTCTTGTTTTCTTATCCATTCAGCTACCCAGTCTTTTGCTTGGAGCATATAATCTACTTAACATTTAACGTAATTATCGCATTATTACATTTAAAGCAGTTATTGCCATTTTATTATTTACATTTTTGTTCTTTTTTTCCTTTCTTATTTTTTAAAAGATTTTATTCATTTACTTTTTAGAGAGGGGGGCAGGAGGGAGAAAGAGAGGTAGAGAAACAGCAATGGGTGAGAGATACGTCGATCAGCTGCCTCTCACACACCCCCAACTGGGAACCTGGCCTGCAGCCCAGGTGTGTGCCCTGACTGGGAATTGAACTGGTGACCTTTTACTTCCCAGGCCAGCACTCAACCCACTGAGCCACACCAGCCAGGGTTAACTTCATGTTGTTTGGGACTCTCTGTGCTTCCTGGACTTGTATGTCTATTTTCTTCACTGGGTTAAGGAAGTTTTGAGTCATTTCCTCAGATAGGTTCTCAGTTCCTTGCTCTCTCTCTTCTCCTTCTGGTGCCCCTGCTTTCATGTGAGTACTGTTACACTTGATATTGTCCCAGAGGCCCCTTTCACTATCCCTTTTTTTTTTTCTTCTTTTTATTGTTTTTTCCTTTTTGCTGCTCTGATTGGGTGTTTTCTGCTGCTTTGCATTCCAAATTGCTGGTTCAGTCCTCTGCTTCATCTAATCTGTTGATTCATTCTAGTGTGTTCTTCATTTCTGACTGTTTTTATGGTTTCTGTGTCTTTTCTTAATGCTTACTCTCTCTTTTCCCCTGGCTGGTTTGGCTCAGTGGATTGAGCGTCGGCCTGCGAGCTAAGTGTCGCTGGTTCGATCTTCCAGTCAGGGCACATCAGAGAAGGAAAACTCTGACTCCAAAAAACCTCCGCTGCCTTGCGGCATACCTCTTCAGGGAAAAGGCTAAGGGAGTAAACCCCGACAGAAAATCCGGAGCCGGGGACTTCCGGCCAAGATGGAGGCTTAGACGGACGCGCTAGGTCTCCCTCTACAACTAGAGAGGAATACAACTACTTCAAAGCAAAGGATAACTAGAAATTCCAGAAAATAAAACTACACGGAAGCCCAACATATGAAGTTATAAACCAGCGGCGCCCTTTGGGCAGGTAGGACGAGAGAAAGGGGGCGGAGCTGTTTGCGGTCGCACCTGGGACAGCGGCAGGGAGAACAACCCCGGCTGCAGTCGAACTCCCGGCAGCTCGCGACCCCAACGCTGGGGAAAGCAGCCACCACATCGCCTTGAACAGTGAGGCCCAGGGGGGCAGGAGGACGGATCCCGGTCTCCTAGCGGAATAACTGTGTGAATCCATCTTGGACCCCCGCCCCCAAAGAAAGCGCCACAGGGCTGCGAAATAGGTCGCGGACAGGCACCGGTCGCTGGATTGTGACGACAAAGCACCACGGCACAGCAAGAAAGGTTGCCAAACGGCGCCGGTTGCTGGATTGTGACGCGTACACAGGCACTGCCCCCGACAGCCGGCCCAAGAAAACAAAACGCATCTGTCAAAATGAGGCAGACAACTATAGATATCCCGGTGGCACAGCTCACCAGGCAACAGATGGAGAACCTGACAGATGAACAGATAAGAAACCTGTCAGATGATCAGTTCTGGGCCATTGTTATCAGGTGGCTTACAGAATTCACAAAAGATTTGGAAAAAGATGAGAAAGAAGCGAAAAACACTCATAACGAAAGGAACAAAACCACATACGAGACAGATGGTGAGGAAATAAAATCCAGAGTTCATTTCAACAAACCAGAATATGGAGAAGGAACAAGCAGTCAACCAATGCAGCGAGAGGAAATGGGAAGCAACGATGAGAGGATCAGAAACCTCTGGGACAGCTATAAAAGGCCCAACATAAGAATCATTGGTTTGCCAGAGAGCGAGGAAGATGAACTAGAACTTGAAAAATTGAGTGAAAATATAATAAAGGAGAACTTCCCAGACTTGGGGAAGGAAATAGACTTACAGATCCAGGAAGCACAGAGAGTTCCAAAAAAACTGGACCCAGGGAGAACCACTCCAAGACACATTATAATCAAAATGTCAAAAATTAAAGATAAAGAGAGAATCTTAAAAGCAGCAAGAGAGAAGAAAAGAATTATGTACAAAGGGGTCCCAATTAGACTATCAGCTGACTTCTCAAGGGAGACCCTGCAGGCAAGAAGGGACTGGCAAGAAATATTCAAAGTAATGAAAATCCAAAACCTACAACCACGAATACTCTATCCAGCGAAATTGTCATTCAGAATAGAAGGACAGAGAAAGTGTTTCCAGGACAAAATAAAACTGAAAGAGTTCATTAGATCCAAACCACTGTTATAAGAGATGTTAAAGGGACTGGTTTAGAAAAAGGAGGATCAAGACAATGAAATCTAAAATGAAAACTGCATCACAAGAAACAACAGAAGCTAGGGAATTGAAACAAAGGCAAACTAAACAGGCAACGAGAGTGGAAAAAGAACTATAGATACGGGGAACATATTGGGGGGAGGTCAACAGGGAGGGGGAATGGGGAGAGGGAGGGAGATGATATAGGCATCAAGGATCATGGTAGGAGGGAATGGAATAGACAGAGAGAGGTTGAGAAGAACTGTATGCATAACTAATGGACATGATCTAAAAGGGGGGGACAACTGGAGGGAGGGGGGCCACCGGGTGGAGGGGAGCAGAGGGAAGGGAAATTGGCACAAATGTAATATTTTAATCAATAAAACACATTAAAAAAAAAAGAAAATCCGGAGCCGGAGTCCCTAAGGCGGTTTGACGTTGTAGTCAACACCGGCAACTCCTGCGGCGCACCTGAAGCCAAGCTGTATTGACTCCGTCTTTCCCTTGGACCCTTCAGCTGCGAAGAGAGGGGGGGTCTGCTGCATGGGCAACAGCAGACCCTCCATATCACCCTGCCCAGGCTCTGTAGCTTCAGCTTCACTGGAGAGGACACTCCAGCGTCATCGCAAGATGTCGATTCAACACGGGAGGAGACAGATACCGTGTCACTCCCGAGTCGGACTGCACAGCCATTCTCGGCGGTGCAGATAGACTCTTAAGAAGCTACACCATCGTCTCTCGAGACGGACGGCTGCCGACGACGACTCTCTCTTTGTTGAAGTTCTCACTAAGTTCCTTGAACATCCTTAAAACCAATGTTTTGAACTCTATCTGGTAAGTAGCTTGCCCCCATTTTGTTAGTTTTTTTTCCTCAAGTTTTGTCCTATTTTTTTATTTGGAACATGTTGCTTTCTCTCCTCATTTTGGGTGTCTTCCTGTCTGTGTTTATGTATGAGGTGGATCTGCTACCCCTCCCAGTCTTGTCAAGGTGGCTGTATATAGCAGGTGTCCTATGGAGCCCGGTAGTGCTGTCTCCCCGATCACCTCAGTCGGTGCTCCAGGGGTGTCCTTAGGCGGGGGTGGGGGTGGGGTTATGTGTGTCCTCCTCTGGTAGTGGAGCCTTCATGGCTGTTTTCAAGCGAGTGGGTGGGATTGACGTGCAGGCAGCCTGGCTGTGAGGATTGTCCACGCCCACAGCCTGCGGAGCTGCTCTGCAGAGGCTGACCCCATGGAGCAGGATTTGTCCTGGAGGGCCTGGTGCCTGCTGACAGTGCCCTTTGGGTGTGCTGTTTGTGGGACCTACTCAGTGGTGCTCTTCTGTGGCCTGGACCCAGCCGGTAGGTGTGTTGGTTCTGAGCATCTTGGGAGGAGCTCTGATTCAGTCTAATGACAGAAGCTGGCTCTGAGGAGCCCGGGGCTACCTGTTAGCAGCTAAAAGCAGCCTGTGGTTGGTAGCTGCCCATGCTGGGCCTGTATGGTCATGCTGTTAACTGAGGCTGGCTGCCAAGGGCCTGGGACGGGTCGGCAAAAGGCCTAGGGCACCCTGAGGCTGCTGCCACCTACCTGCTGTTGAGAAGGCTCAGCTGCTGAATGAGCCTCGGTTAGTACTCAGGAAATCACCAGGGTGTGGTGAGGGGTGTTCACCAGGTTAATGCAGATTCAGACTTGCCACCAGTGCTGATCTGAGGTCACTCAGCAGTAGTTCAGGGTACACTGAGGCCAGCCCCACAAGCTTGGGGCCTGCAGACCTTCGCAGTGGGGTGAAGTCTCCAGGACTTGTCATAATGGAGCTAGTGGGGTGCACCAGGCTAATGTAGGTTCGGATTTGGCCTTGTGGGGGGAGGGCCTGGCACAGGGGGAATGGTAGCCCTCACTCTATAGGGCTCTGGCACCCCAAGCTTGGCCAGAACTCTGAAGTTTATAAAGAAAGTCTGCAGTCCATGAGATAAAAGGCCTGGTACTGTGGGGGGAAAAAAAGAAAGAAAGAAAGAAAAGCTGTAGCCTTGGCGAACCAAGACTGACTGACTGATGGCCGCCTGAAGAAGACAGAAGCGTCCTGAGACTGTAGTCATGTGCCTCCTGTTGGAGGCAGTGAGTAGGCCGCACTGTCACTTCCGTGGTAATTTTTCCACGTAGCCTCAGTCTGACCGTGAGAAAGCATCAGACAAACCCAAACCGAGCAACATTTTATAGCATACCTGGCTGGTACTCTTCAAAAGTGTCAGGGTCATGAAACATAAGGAAAAGCTGAAGAACTTTTACAACTGGAACAGAAAAGGAACATGTACAAGGTCAGCACACCACAGTCTTTGGGCCAGACCTGGCCCTCTGCCTGCTTTCATTAATGAAGTTTTACTGGCACACAGACACGGCTGCTCCTCTCCGTACTGGTTACGGGTGCTTCTGGGTCATAAAAGCAGTCGGGTGACCGCAACGAAGACCATATTGCTGGTAAAGCTGAAAATACTGTACTTCCTCTCTGACCCTTTACAGAAAGGGTTTGCTTACTTTTGCATCACTGGAAAAACTGGTGAAATCTGAAGGAAGTCTGTGGTTTAGTTAATAGTATTTTAATAATGTTGATTTCTTAGTCTTGCAAATTGTTTGTGGTTCTATAAGATATAAATGTTGGGCAAAAGTCTCTGTACTACCTTTGTAATTCTTCTATAAATCTAAGACTATTTCAAAATTTTAAGTTTTTAATAAAAAAAAAGCCCAGATGCTTGGGCAGGAGAGATGTGTTGGCAAAGGAAGCCTTGCTTACAGCCACCCATGGGGAGCCCGTGGGGGTGTGGCCACAGTGACCTCTCTCACTTGCTTGAGTTGTAAGAAAAGGAACCCACTCCAATCTACTGGGGGCCAAAGAGAAAGTCATTCAAAGTTGAGGGTGTGGGTGCACCAGGCCAGTCACTTGGGTGAGTGTAAGTGTGTGTGAGTGTGAGTGTGTTAGAATGTGTGTGTGTGCGAGCATCTGTGTGAGAATGTGTGTGTGTGAGTGAGGGTGTGTGTGTTAGAATGTGTAAGTGCGTTAGAATGTGTGAGTGTGTGAGAATGTGTGTGAGGATGTGAGTATGAGCTATGTGTGTGTGCTGTGTGTGAGTGCCCTTACTTCTCTCAGTCCTTTCTGCCTCTCCCTCTTCATCCCGATGTCTCTCTGTTTTGTGTGTCTTTTGTCTTTCCTTCCCAGCTCTCCCAGCTCTTCATGCATCCCCGTCTTGGTTTGTCTCCTCTGGCCTCTCTGCCTCTCCTTCTCTCTCCCATGACCGTTTCCATTTCCCTGGTGTTCCCGCATGTCTCTCTCTGTTGCTCTCTCCCTCCCTGTGTGTCTTCTGCCTTCCCATCCCCCTTCCCTTCCCTCCCAGTCTGTTTCTTCCTGTGTCCTGCTGTCTCTGTGACCCTCTTGTCTCATCTGTCTGCCTCCTTATTGACACCCCAGCATTCTTGTCTCCACGCATTGCCTACGGCACCCAGGGTGACAGAGCCACAGAGAGAATGCTCCAGTGACATCCTGGGACCCAACTCCACGTTCCCCAGAGGCAAAGTCTCGCTGCCCGTCATGGGCTAGAAGTGATCATCCTTGGCCCAATCAGTGGTGACAGGGGTCAGGGCCATGGGGCACAGCCTGACCGCTGGGCCCACACCTGGAAAGGGGCTGGCCTAGCCAACACTGTGGTGTGGAAAGCATCGGTCCAGCGACAGAGTAAAGGGCCATCTGAAGGCTGTGGGGAGAGGGGAAAACAGATGCTTACTGATCACATTAGTTTCCTGCTGGTGCCGCAACTCATTGCCACACGCAGTGTTTAAGCCAACGGAAATGTGTCCTCACAGTCTGAAGGTCGCAGGCAGGTCTGTCTTCCTTGAGGTGGCCTGAGGTAAAAAATCCACTTCCCTGCCTTCTTCGGCTTCTAGATGCTGCCTGTGTCCCCGTCTCAGGGCCCCTTCCTCATCTTCGGAGCCAGCAGCATGGCATCTTCACCAGTCTCTCAGACCTCTGCTTTCGTCCTCGCCCTCCTCTCGCTCTGACCTGCCTGCCTCCTTCTGTCCAGGACCTTTGTAATCACGCTGGGCCTGCTAGAGAATCCAGGATGATCCCCTCACCTCAAGATTCTTGCCTCAATCACACCTGCAAACGCCCCTTGGCGTGTAAGGTCCCAGTCCCCGGTTCCAGGGTGTAGGATGGGGGCGGCTTTCAGGGAGAGGGGCCATGGTTCAGCTTCCCACACTGATCACCCACTGAAGTCAGACATGCTGCACACAAAATCCCTGCTCCACCTCTGACCTCACATGCCCATTGTGGGAAGGAGGATGAAGAAGAAGGAAGAGTTACCGGACAGGAACCCGGCCTAGAGTGGGTCTGCAGGGGGCCAGCTGGAGTGTGTGGGCTTCTGACTTCGTGTAGGAAAGATTTCACAGCACGAAGCCAGGTGACTGTGAGGGTACGTTTATTAAAGCTGGGGACAGTGAAGCAAGGAGGGGCCTAGGATAGAAGGAGCAACAGGGGAGCCTGGGCTAGGCTGCCTGAGCTCACTGGGAAGTCAGAGAACAGGGGCTTTAGGGACAGATTCAGGGAGGTCAGCCCATAACAAGCCACTGCTCCTCGTTGCCTTTGAGTTTAGAGACACGTGCCTGTGAAGGTAGAAGTGGAGGGGGTGGAAGGAAAGGGAATGGCGTGGGCTGCTCCCCAGAGGGAGAGCACATCCATGTTGGGTCCTTTGTCTTGAAGTTTTACCTCTTTTTTGCAGGCGGGAATCTTAGAGGAGGTCTCAGGGGAGGGTTTCAGCAGGATATTCATGTGTTCTCCAATGCAGAGAGCAGGACCAATAAAATGTCACTGGTCCAATCAAGATAGCATAAAGTATATAAAACAAAGTGGAATCACTCATGTCAACCAAAATGGAGGGAAACTAACCTAAGTCACTCTAGACACGTCTGGCAAGTAGACAGACACAGCTAAGATACCTGCCCATGTGATCAGAACAGCCATGTCTGCAGAGCAGGGAAATTCCACTCTTCCCCAGGAGAGGCTCCTGGGGAAATTGCACTTTTGCCAGCAGGGGTATCAAGCAAAACAGCCATGTACCACCCACAGGCTCCTGGAAAAATTCCACACTTGGGGTGCCAAGACATTTATTGAAAAGACCCAGAAGGGTGGAGTGCACCACTTTCCTGGTAAAATTGAGGGAGGTTCCAGGCCACTGCTGAGAGAGCCGAGCTCCACATGTCATAGTGCTGGTCCACGCCATGCTGATGTCCCTTGGCACCGGCTGCCGGAGGCTCTGCCCTGCCCACCTGGCTCCACAGATCCTTCCTTGCAAGACACTGACAACTCACTTGCTCACCGTGCTGTCTCCCAGACCTGCAGACAGACTCTGGGACTCCGGTTCATTATCCCCCATTGATTGCTGAGTATGTGTGTGTTACAATTCTCTTAGATTGTTTAAGTGTGAGTAGGCTATTCATGCATGTTGAACCTGCATTCAATAAAAGCTGAGTGAACAGCATAGTTACCTTGTGTGACTCTTCTCTATTCCTTGGTGCTGGGCTGCTCCGCAGCTACCCAGCTGAGTTATAGGAAAGGTTGTATCATGAACCCACGCTTGTGACATCCAGGTGTGCCCTTTCAGGGTCCTGGTCTCCACTGATTGGTCAGTGACAGGGTGGGAGTCATTAGTCATTGCATTTGGTTCTGCCATTGCCCACCTGGTTTTCTGCTTCTCTGGGCCTGGAGCTGAAACACAACTGAGGCCCAGATGTTGTCTCCAGGGAGGAAAGACCGGGGGAGAGAGGTTACCCTGGGGGCAAGGGCCTTGTTTCCCAGTTCTGCCCCTTCCAGGCCTTCCCCCTCCACCGTCTGCACCTGGCTGTAAATTGCTCAGCCACTGTGTTCAGCTGCTGTCTCAGTTTCCCTAGTCCACTTGCCAAGGAATTTTCCTGGCTTCTTACTGTCCTGTCTCAGAAGGGGCAGCACATCTGTTAGAATACGAAAACCTTTCCTACAAATCATTTCTACTCAGGACTCATTGACCAGAGAGCTCTGTTCATTGGTATTGAATTTCTGCATCTGTTGAGATGAGCAGGATTTTCTTTAAACGTTGGGTAGAATTCACCAGTGAAGCTATTTGGTCCTGGGCTTTTCTTTGTTTGGAGATTTTTGATAACTGATACAATTTCCTTACTAAAAATACATGGTATCAGAATTTGAAGCCAAGATTGTGCACCTCCACCATCTCTTGTACCCCCTTAAGAGGTTTTATGAGTATGTTTATTCTGCATGTGTGTAGCTGCGCGTGTGTGCAGACCAAAGTTCTTTCTGCATCCCACTGTTTCCAGAAGACCCAATATACATTTGCTTACTAAACATTAACTGTTTTCACCTCCGTGGGAATTGCCTGATTTCCCCTCCTTAGTTCTGGATGTTGTGTATAACTCATTTTGCCTCATGGTCTTTGGAATTTTCATACGTATGTACATTCCTCACACATGCATATTGAGACTTCTCTTGGTAATCTGCTGTATGCATTTGAATTATGTGATTAGCTAGAAGAACTAAGAGGGAAAGGGGAAAGTTTCCTCATCCCTGACACTATAAATTAGCGAATTGTGTCAATGTAAGAAACGTACAAGCCTGTAGAGGATTTTTGTGAGTTTATTTGAGCCAAATTGGCAATAATTGCTGTGAAGCAAAATCTCAACGGATTGACGAAATGCTCCAGAAAATGGCAGTTTTGCACCTTATTTTATACATTACAGTCAAAAGAGGAGGTGTAAGGGGTTAAAGGAAATCTGTTGGTGATAGATTAGGGAGGCAGGAGAAAGTGAAGCAAAGAAACCTCTGGGATTGGATAAAAGGTAAAATGATAGGCACATCTTCTCTTACACAGGTGCGTGCAGGACAGTTAACAGCCAACAATTAACACGGTAACAACAGCAATGAGGGGCTTTGTGGTCTCTGCTCTGGTGGGTGGTGGTGCCCCAGGGGGTCGGAGAAAAGGGGAGTTATCTGACATTCCAAAGTTCTGTTATCATAGATGCAAAAAGAAATATGAAACTGATGAAGATCTAATCAGATACTGGGGAGAAGTAGGGAGGGGTCTTAGGAGGAGGGTGCCCGAGGCAACGGTAAACAGTCTAGGACGGCACTGGCTGAGAAGCTGAACCCTCCGGAGCTCGTGGAATTAAGGGCAAGAGGATTTAAAACAAAGAGGGCAGAGACTGGCTCTCAGACACTCTTCCTCGAGAACGACTGGGTGGTCGTGCTGCAGCTGCCTGCATTTCCCAGAGGACAGTAACTTGGCTGGATTTTGGATGGGAGAAGAGACTCCGGATGCAGCCTGGGACCAGGCTGGCCTCGCAGAGGGTGGCAGGTTTATTCTTTGGGTGTTCTAGAGGGGATGAGCTCTGAGGCAGAGGCCTGCCGTTCTTCCAAAACTGTGTAGCTTTTGTATCTTATGTTGTTTCAGCTTGTAAACTAACCCGATAGAAATTAGATAATTAAGAACTAACAAGGGAATGCCAGAACTCAGGTAGAGTTTAGCCTTAATTAATAGGCTTAAGTGACTAATGCATGTGGAAAGCTGTTATTCCAAAATTGTGTAGCTTTGAGTAAAGACTCCTTTCCTTTATCATCAAATCTTTGCCTCTGGAATTTTTCTAGAGGGTGGTGGTGGGCAGCAGGATCCCACCTGCTGTTTGGAAGCAAACTCAGAAAAGTCGGCATTTGTGCTGCCTGTTGCTACCAGAACCAGTACATGGAGACAAGGATTGGATCTTTATGGGCGCTTTATTCAGTGCTGGTGATCTGAGAAGATGGAAGGTTATGTGTCCTCAAAACCTGTCTTAACATCTCATCTCAAGTTGACCTTACTATAAGAAGAAGAAAGGGTAGGTAAAGGTTTTGGAAAAAAGGTTATTTGGATAAGAGTTGCAGACCTGGTGGCAATTTTCCTAGTAGTTCTTTATCTGTTGGTCAACGACTCTTTATCTGCATCACAGACTTCCCTCCCTAGAGCACAATGGCTCAGATACCATCTCCATGGCTTTCAGACCCCTGGGGCACAGAAGTGAAATTGCTTGTCACCTCTTTACTCACGCATTCCAGTTACTGGAGTAACAGCTTTCTGCATGCATTAGCCACTTAAGCCTCTCAACTATGACTAAAGCTAAAATCTTTAACTCTTGAATTCTCCTATTATTCTTCCCCCGTTAGTTTTTAATCATCTTCTAAGATTAGTTTAATTTAAAATGGAAACTAAAATAACATAAAAGCAGATAAGATTATTTAAAAATCATTTGACTGTTGAATAAACAGTCCTTACACATATTGGGAACCATCCTGCTGGCAATTTGATGTGACTAAATACATTAGTGGTGGTGTTGCAATTCATCTAAAATAGTCTTAGTACAGTTGACCAAAGTTGCACATTTTCCAGCTGGAATATTTAAAGAAATTAAAATATGGAAAGAAAACATTTCCCTGTCCTCTAGAGTTACCATACGTCCCCAGTGATCTCTCCAGGGGAGCGCAAATGCCTACAAGACATGAAATGGACGTTTGTACGACACAGGCTCCAGTCCACTTTTCTTCTCGTCGGCTCTCTGGGGGCCTGTTTCCAAGTCTCGAGCAGCAGCTTATCTCCAGGCTCAAAGGAGTGCAGCGTACCTGGGGGGAGAGGCCTCTAATGCAAGCGAGGCCATTCGTCACAACTAAGGTCTGACTTAGCTGCTGTACGTAGTTCTTCACCCTCATTTCTTGATCTGCACGCATACCTCCCACCCCAATGACAGCCTGAATGGCCGCCCGTGCACAGTTTCACAAGGACTCGGCTGAATCCCACTCCCAGGAGCCACCCTCACCCTGAGCAGGGCAACAAGTAAAACTGGATCCCAGCGGAGATGAGTTTCTTGACACAGTTTGGCTACATTTTTCTTCAAGGTGTGATTCAGTTCTCCGCCTCCCCAGAAGCCTGGGGTCTCTGCGCCGTGTGGAGCCTCCCCTTGATCCCTAAAAATTACTAACCTTTGGTGTAATTTCTGAAACAAAAGCGGGTTCATTATCACTCTGGATGCTGCCAGGGAGGCCAAAGCCAGGGATTGTTTCCTTCAGTAGGGCTTTCACTGCCTCTGAGAACCTCTCAGCTCTAGTAAGACAGGCCTCTACCCATCTGAAAATATACCAACAGAGACTAACAAATATTTCCATCCTCGCACCCTTAGCGTCTGGATAAAGTCTATTTGCCAGTCCTCGAACGGGCACTGCCCTTGGTGTTGTTTCCCCTCCTCTTTCTGATGGGGATCTGGCTCAGGACTGGTCTTCTGGCACAAGCGGCTTTAGGAATTCCAGGACCTGTGAGCCATGGTTTAATACAGGTGGTTTAAAACCCCAGCTCTTAGTTTTCTCTAAGTCTGCACTTGAATAGTCAGGGTCGAATTGTCACAAGTATAGAACATGTACCAAAGCATTACAAATCCTCCTTTAGCCCTGGCTGCTGTGGCTCAGTGGATTGAGCACCAGCCTGCAAACCAAAGGGTTGCTGGTTTGATTCCCAGTCAGGGCACATGCCCGGTTGCAGGTCAGGTCCCCAGTTGGGAGTGTGTGAGAGGCATCCATACACTAATGTTTCTCTCCTTCTCTTTTCTCCCTCCCTTCCCTCTCTCTAAAAATAAATAAATAACATCTTTAAAATAAATAAATAAGCATTCCTTTCACAGTCTCTTTTGCTGCTCCATCGGCCAGATTGCTTCCTGTGGCCACCTCAATGTCCTCTTTCTGATGCCTGGGGCAGTGTGTACCTGCCACCTGTAAAGGTACCTGAATAGCCTCTAATAAATTAAAATTTCTGTTGCATGCTTAGTTTCCTTTTTATTGGAGGTTAATAGCATTCTTTTCTTCCAGATACATGTTCACTCTCTTTTCAGCACAGTCACACATTAGCATGGGTGAGTCAGGCTCCAGGAGAAGGGAGGCAGGATTTAACTTACAGTTTTGAATGGCTTGGTAGCTGCCCACTCTTCCAGCAGGGAGCCCCCAATTTCCTTTTTGCTCCAGCGGGCTCAGCACTGGGTGGGGTGCACAAATGGTGACAGGTTGTTTCTAAGAAAACTTTTCAGCTTTCTGTAAAATCTCACAGGTGGCTCGCATAGCTCTCGTGCAGGCTGGCCCCCCTGGACAGTGTGATCTAATTTCTTTGACAAGCCCAGTAAGACTCCTTCTGCCAGGTTCAAGCAGGAAGCCAAGAAGCCGTACTGCCTGCTGGCAGATCTGGGCCTTCTGAGCTGATACTTTACAGCCACAAGATGCCAGGTGGTTCCAGGTAACAATCATATTAGTTAAATGATGCATCTGCATATTGTAACAGGGTCCTCCTTCTAGTTTTAGATCTTCTAAGTCCTGGCTCAGGGTCTCCCCAAAATCATGGGGGAGTTCTTGAATCCTTGTGGTAAGACTCTCCAGCAGTACTAAACCTTGACCCGAGATTCTGGGTCCTGCCATTCAAAAGCAAACAACAATTGAGAATCTTCGTCAACCTGAATGCGAAAGCCAGTATCTTTCATGTACGGTACTGAATACCAGAGTCTGTGCCCAGGCGTACAGTTCTGTCCAATGTCATTTATGGCCTTGAAGTCTTGTATTGTATGGGGAGTGGCAGGGCTGAATGAGTCCATGTTCCTGAAACTTGTGAATTATTGGGCATATTCCTACTAGGGTCTCCCTTGACAAGCAATGCTTTCTGTCTTTGGGATTCCCTACTCCTGGTTTGAGGTCAGTTTTTACAGGAGAGGCTCACTTAGCCCTCCCTGGCCTTCCAGCAGCCCACACTATGGAATTTACCTGATTCTCAATTTCCTCTGGCCAGGGTTGCTTTCCTCCTTCCCATGGTTTTACAAGAAACTGCCAGGCATGCTCTGGAGGGACCTATAGGTGGAGCTGTTGCTCTTCTGGAAAGAAAGTAATTTGAGCACAAAGTTTTGACAACAAATCCCTTCCTAGAAGAGGAAAACTGTATCTCCCACAGTATTTTAATGGCTTCAAGAAAAATTGGATTTCAGCGCTTCCAGAAATTTCAGTTCCAGTTCAGTTAGAGGTCTATTGACCACAGAATATGTCGCTCCAGTATCAATTAGAAAGATCTACAATTTATCCCCCTACTCTTAGTTTTTCCCATGTTCTCAGACTCTGACCTCCCTTCCCCTCACTTGGGGCCCTCGTTTTTCCAGTGCCCTTTTCCTTGCACTGTCATTGCCCTGCCCCGGTAGGTGCTGCTCCTCCCCCGAATTTGGTTCCCTGATGGGTTCAGGACAAAGAAACCAGTTCAGGCTCACCTTCAGCTTCCTCAGCCACGTAAAGAGGAGGATCCCCCAGGGCTGGGGGTGCCATGGGAGCCCTGACCATGCTGGCAGTGGCCAAACATCCTGATCTCCCTGGTTTCTCTCTCCTGAGCTGCTGCTGTCTGCCACAGCAAATTCTCTTCTCTCTGGACCATTTCTCCATTTCCCTGATCTTTGACAAAACAATTCTGCATTCTGACTTCTTTTCCATTGTAATTGTTTGTTATAAGTAGCTAACCTAATCCAGAATCACTGCTTCTCTTTAAAAAATCAAAATATCTGGTAACCTGAGTATGCACTGTGAAAAAACAAAATTTAACTGAGTAACTTTGAAGCTCTAATTGGCTTTATTCAATTCATGAATCTGCAGCATCCCACTTAGCAACTAGAAGGGCGCTCCGAGGGGGTGTACAAAATGAAAGAATTCTGTAGGAAGAAAGGTGGGGAAGGGAGCTATTAACAGAAAAGATTATTTTGGGGCCCAGACATCTTTTCTTTGGGGGAAAGAGAATGGAAAGGAAGTCAGGATGCAGGTAGCTCAGGGATTCTGAGTCACCAAAGAGACACAGACTTCTTTTCTTTTTCTCCTGAGCCATCCTGGCTTCTAATTTCAAGGTCAATTCATAGTTCAAGGTAACTGAAGGAGAACCGACTCCTCACCCTTGCTCCAGACAGCAGGAAGAAGAAAAGAGGGAAGCGTAAGCAGCCCCCCCCCCACTTCCACCCCATCAGCTGGAACTGAGTCACCATCTCACTTTGCCATGGTGGAGTCTGGGATGTATATAGTCTTTCAGCTGGGCACATTGTCGCCCTGTCAAAACCAGGATTCATAACCAAAGAAGCAGGGCAAACAGATACTGGGCAGGTAATCATCAGTGTGTGCCACTCTTTTTAAGTGACATACTGATTTTTAAATAGTGACTCATTAAAAAAAAAAGAACTTTACAAAACAAACTGAACACATGTGCAGGCTGGCCCACTGCCAGTGGCCAAGGTTCCATGGAGAATCCTAGTGGGAACGCTGGTCCGGGAGAGCTTTTCATGTGTCAGTGGTAGGAAAACAGTTTCAGTGAAAAGAAGGACATTGCTGTGTCACGGTAGGGCGTGAAGAGAGAATGGGAACACTGCAAATGGGCAGAGGTTACGTGCAGTGTGGCCCTACCACCATGGAGCTTCAGACAAAAGCCCTGGGTCCTGCACAAAGGCTCCCGCACTCAGGCTGGGGGCGGGACGCAGGGAGAACCGGCGCCCTGAGTCACTGCACACTTCCTGTTGTGTCCTGTGTTCACATTTTCTTTGAATATAAAAACAAATGAGTTACGGGGGTGGGGGCTGGGTGGGTACCATTTCAGCACAAAGAAACAACTTGGACACAAAGGAATTAGTCACTACAGGCATGACCCCCACCCCCTCACCTTCACTCTGGCTCCACACAGGCCATTCATGCTCTTAACGGCATCTGCGAGGTCTTAGGCATAAGACCCGGGGTCCAGGAATTCTGGTATAGTTTTAGCAAGCCCCATTAAATCTGCTACCCCCTCAGTAACTGCTGGTGTTAGTAACTGCCTGTGTCCTTCAAAATGTCTTAGCCTGCCTGCAAGAATTTAGTAACTTTCTGTTTTAGCAAACTTCTCTGTTCTCAGAGCCAACTCCCCTAAATCTATCTACAGAGAATCCCTTCAACTCTCTCCCCACTTAACCCCTTTAAAACCCCTGCCTTTCTTTTGTTCGCTGCCGACACCTCAGGGTCTCGGCCCACCGGGCACAGCTGGCCAAATAAATCTTTTTAAACTCATGGCCTGGGCTCTTGTCGCTTCCCCTCTCACTCTCACCGGACCTAACACGAGGAGACTTGAATAATGAGCTCTGGGTGGATGATAGCAGCAAATCCATGGAGTTTTACTGCAATGTGCTCCGCAGCTGGATCTGGGCAAAAGCAGGCAGGTTCTTGGGCAAGGTGCTGGCTGGCATCGGGAATACCTGGTGCCATGCACGTGAACAGGAAGGCTCAGGGTGCACCCAGAGGAGTAGGAGGAGCCCTGAGCCCCAAAACAGGCCACTGAGGGTTAGTTCCAGCATTGCCACTGATGTTCTCATTTTCAAAAGATGTGGCTGTCACTAAGCCTCCTCTGGACAGCCGTCTCTGTTGCTGTCATACAGCCTCTCAGCTTTGGGGAGTCAGGTTCTTTGTGGTCTGAGGTCTGGTCCAAGACAAGCTTGGTCCAATTCCTGCTCCAGGCATTTATTGTCTCCCAAAAGGCAGTGGCTTCAAGCTGTCACCATTTGATTAGACCTCACAGTTTTGAGTCGGGAATTCAGTAGGGCTCCCTATCGGATGACCCTTGGCTGCATGTGGGGTGAGTCATTCGAGAATATTTAAATGGCCACTTGAGTGCTCTGAAGGGTCCGGGAGCACTTCCCTCACACACTGGTGGCTTGGAGGGAGTGGTTGGAAGGCTGGATGTCTCCACATGGTCTCTACAGCCAGTTGCTGGACTTTAGACCTGGCATCTCAGAGCTCCAAGAGACAGGAAATGGACCCAGAAACTGGCTCTTAGCCATGGGCTCTATCTATGTATTTATTGACTTATTATTTTCCCTGCCTTCTCAGTTTAAAGGGAAGGCTGGAAGCAGGGTAAAAACTGGCCCTTCTTCTCCACCTATCCTGGTACCCACATCCTTCAAAGGTGACTTAGCAAACCCCTCGGGTCGTGAGATGGAGTCCGTCTCCCTCACTGTGACGCAGCTTGGCTGCGGCCGCTAGAGGACAGCAGAAGTGACATCCTAGTCCTAGAGGCCTCGGCTCCCGTGTCTCCTGAACCCCTAGACTGCCATGAGGATCTGCCGCTATCCCACGGGAGGATGGAGCTCCTGGAGGTGCTGCTTCCTCGGCCTGCAGCAAGACCTGTGGCTGAGCCCGTCTGCGCTCCCGGCCAGCATGGCAGCGTCTCCGGCCGACCCACAGACTGATGAAGCCGCAGAGTGTGGGGTGGCTTGATACGCATCACTCAGTGCCTGAGCGGGGCAGGGCAGGAGTGCTGGCACTGGAACGTTTCCGTCTGGAAAGAGGAGCACAGGGGCGAGCTGAATCCCACAGAATGAGAGCTTCAGTAGAATTTGAAGCCTTGCAGCAGCTAAATAAGGCCTTTTGGGGGCCAGGAGACCCTCTCTGCCTGTAACCCCAAATGTCCCATCACTGTGCTGGCTCTTCTCTGCTCTGCAAACCCAATCAGAGATTTCCCAACCGGAAGTGATAATCGCATCCTTAACAGCTGGTGTCGCCCAGACACTGAGTAATAGAATGCACCTCAACCAGGGCACCCGCTATACGCTGAGTTCTGTTCCATGTGCTGGGCCAATGCCAGTGCAGAAAAGTCCAAACCTTGAGCATGTGAGCTGTTGCTTTAGTGGGAAGCAGCAGATGATAAGGATAAGTAAAATATCTGCAGTGGCAGACGGTTATAAGAGTCATGGAGGAAATCAAAGTTAAGATGACAGTGGTTGCCCTTTGAAAAGTTCACAGGGAAAGTAACATTTGAGCAAAGGCATGGAAAGAATCAGACTACCAAATGTCTGGAGAAGTAATTCCAGGCAGAGGAAACAGCAAGTGCAAAGGCCCAGAGGCGGGAGTGTGCCCAGAAGGCTCAAACAATAGCAAGGGTGCCAGTGTGGTTAATGTAGAGAGAGAGGGTCAGTGCCAGAAAGTGGAAAGGTAATAACATTAGATAAAACAAGGATCTGAAGCATTCTTATTAAATGTTATTCTTGCTAAATATTAAAATGTAATACTATTTTTGCAGACCAGCTGTAACAGGATAAGCTTGATAGAAATTCAAAGGGTAAATGTAGCCAACTGCAAAGAAGAAGAAAACAACATGTAATTGACCAGAAAGTGTATATAAGCAACGGGCTAAGGGTGCTTAGAGGAGGCAGGGGCCAGGCACAGATACTGTCTTCTTTATTTGCTGCAAGTAAATAAGACTACCTTGCTGCAATCATGTCTGGTTTTTAAACAGAGCTCCCTAAGCAGTGAATCCCTTGAGTTCAGGAACAGTAACAGGAATTTGGTGCCTTTTGGAGACTACAAAGACTTTGGCTTTGCTCCAGAGGACCCAGAAGGTCACTGGTGGGCTCTGAGCCATGATCTGATCCCTTCAGCTGCTGCGTGCAGTGTGGCCTGTGGGGGCCAAGGAGGGCGCAAGGAAGCCAGTGACGGTGTGGGGAGAGACGGTGGTGACATGGACCAGCACGGAGAAAGTGAGCTGTGCTCAGGTGCTGGCTCTGTGTTGAAATTGAGCTGAGATCTTGATAATAATGTTTGAATCTCCTTTAATTCCCACAACAGCCCTACAGGAAGGCACACTTATCAGACGAGAGAGTAGGCTCAGAGAGGTGACATCACTTGCTTGAGGCTTGCCAACAGCAGAGTGGGACCTGAGCCCCCACGCCAGTGCCCTGCTCTTCACAGTGGAACCAAGCAGCCTGCTCTAGTGAGGGTCAGAGGAGGCTCTAAGGAAGTGGCATTTGTGCCGAGAGCCGAAGGACCCAAAGGGATGGCTGGGCTGCAGTCCTCCATCCCTGAGAAATCACAATCTTCTAGAAACTTCTAGACCGCTGCTCTTTTCACACTGTCCAGCCTGACATGTGGCCATAGTAGGACAAATATTTTCATGGTTCTTAGGCATAAGACCTGGGTTCCAGGAATCCAGGTCTGGTTTTGACAGGCCCCAATAAATCTGCTGCCCCCACAGTAACTGCTGACACCAGTGACAGCCTGTGTCCTTCAAAGATGTCTTAGCTTGTTGGCAAGAATTCAGTAGCTTCTCTGTTCTCAGAGTTGACTCCCCCAGAGCCATCTCCAGAAAGTCACTTCAACTCCCTCTCCCCTTATCCCCTTAAAATCCCTGTCTTGCTGTTGGGGGTTGACACCGCTTTGGTCTCAGCTCGCCTGCTTGCAGCTGGCCAAATACATCTTTTAAACTCATTGCCTGTGCCCCTGTTGTTCCTCCTCTCACTCTGCCGAACCTAACAACGGTGAGCGCCTGGCCTCCACCTGCAGGACTGCAGAAGGGGGAGAGGCGGGTGGAGGGAGCAGGACAGGTCTATCTTTGACTTCAACAGCCCTTAAGCAGTCAGCTAATTCAGAGACCTGGGCCTTCTCCACACAAATCAGGCACGGCAGGGCCCTGTGAAGTGTGTAGGAGCCTGCCAGTCAGATACAGCATGGGCTTTGGAAGGCGTTTCAAGCAGAAGGAGTGGAGGTTGAGGATGGAGCCAGAGGCCAGGGCAGAGCATGAGACTTCTGCACCAGGGTGTGGAGCTTTTCCCGAGTCCCATACTTCTTCTGTAGGGTTACTGAAGTCTGACATGCTCGCAGGGGAGAGCAGAGCTCTACGGGGTCGTGCTGTACGCGCCTGTGCCGCCAGCACTCAGGTCAAGACACAGATCATCACTAGTCCCCAGGGACGCGGTGCCCGCCCCCCCCACAAGGTCACCACTCTCTGACCTCTAATACCAGACAATGATTTTGCCTGTTCTTAAACTTCCTATAAATGGAATGATTCAGTATATACCCTTTTGTGTCTTGCTTCCTTCCACATTATTACGTTTGTGAGCTGCAACTATATTGTTACCACACTCAAGGGGTTCGCCACTTGGGGTGCTCTCTTCAAGAACAAGAGGTGGTATTGCTAGGTAGATTATTTACTTGCAGCCAGCAAAGAAGGCAGAGCATGCACAGCCAAAGCTCTGTCTCCCAAAGGGAGCCTTAGCCATTGCTTACGTACACTATTTAGTTAATTACATGTTGATTTCTTCTCTGCAGCTGGCTACATTTACCTAGTTGAGGTCAGGTCAAGGTCATCCTGTTTACAGCAGCATCTGCAAAATGCTGTGCTGCATTTTAACAGTTAGCAAGAATGCGTTTAAGTGAGAGCGCGGGGACCTTGAGGCTCTGTCCTCGCTAACAGCACGGGGCGGGGCAGCAGCTGTCATCTGCCCCCTCTCCACAGCGGTACACCCCCAGGCAGTGCAGAGCGCAGGCAGGCAGTCCTTCTACAACTGAAGGCTCAGATGGGCTGCTTCCAGGAGGGGCTGCTATGACCAGAGCTGCTGCAGCCCTTCTTGTGTTCTTGATCTGCCCAAGAATGCGTGTGAGTGTCTGCAGGTGCTGACCTGGAGTAGAGTCGCCAGCTCCTCGGGCGGGAGTATGCCACGCTGCCCTTCATACTGCCAGTGTTCCTGAATGGTTGTACCAGTTTACATGGAAAAGTTTTAATCAGACTTGCAGTTGAGGAAGCAGATGTCTTCCCTTTATTTTTCAGCTCCCAGGACTCGAGGTCACACGCCCCTCCCTAAGACCGCAGCCTGTCCACCTGTGGGTGGATCCTCAGCAGCATGGCTCTGTCGGGCACGAAGGTCGTCAGGGTGGCTCAGAAACATGGGCCCTCCTTTTTCTGCTTCTATGGTCCCCCTGAGGGACCTCCCTCACTCCAAGGCCTCCTGGATGTGCACCTCCATCCCCAGCCTCTTTGCTGAGGTCAGTTGAGCCAGCTGCCGCTCAACGTTCCTCTTGATCCTATCTCAGGTTCTCAAATTCCACTCGCCCAGAGCCTACTGCCTCTCAAGCCCTCCTCCTCCTCACGTGTCCCTCTCACTGACCTCAGGGAGCTGGGGGCCTGGAGGCCAGTTATCTTGCTGCTCAGTGCGTCACTGGCCAATGATCTCAGTTCTCTCTCTTTAATGCCGCCAGGATTTCCTCTTGTGTCTCTCCCACAGCCACTAGCTCAGGCCAGGCCTAGCAGGGTCTCTCCCAACCCCTCCCCCAAATCCTGAGGACGAGGTTAGGTCTGAGCTCTCTGCACAGCAGCCACAGGGGACCTCCCAAATCCGAGTCAGTTCGTGGTTCTCCTCTGCCTGACACACTGGGGATGGCAATGCAGGCAACGAATTGATCTCAGCACCATCGGTGGCACATGGCAGCAGATGCCCAGCACTAGCTAAGGGGCAGCAATGCGAAAGGAAAAGTGGAAGAAGAGAGAACCTGGATTATTGCACCTTAATAAACGTATTTTTAAAAAATAGGCGTCCAATTTCTCCACCACGCGTAGGATAAAGGCCAAAGTCTTCATTTCCTCACTCAGGTCCCTTCCCTCCACCTGGCTTCCTACTTCCCAGTTTCACTGACAGGCTCAGGCAGTTTCCCCAACTGCCTGTGCTTTCTCTCTAACCTTTGGGTATTATTTGTTCCAATTAGCCGTTCAAAACCACAGTGCTGCGTGGCAACTGTAATAGGTTATTTTTTACTCTTTGCCATCTTTTGCGTTTTACCTCAGTGGCAAGTTATTTTTTACTCACATATCCTAGCAACCTTGAGCCCCCCTTTTGCTAGCTGACTCTAGCTGTTATCTGGCTACCCCAAGGACATGAGAATAGTGTCCGGCCAAGTATTTATCAGCTGAAGTTCCTTCTAAATTAGAAAGTATGTATATATGTAGTTTCTCACGCCTGTGTAGTTTTTTCTTTTGTTGTTATCTAGTTACGTCAAGGACATAGGAATAGTTCTGTTGCCTTTAAAAAACCTTATAGTCTGTAAGGCGGTGCGGCTCTCCCATTTTCTGCTTCTGAAAGTGGGAAGACCCGTCCCTGGCCAGGTAAATAAACGCCATAAATTTACTTCTAAATTGCCTCGTGTCCTCTTTGCTCGTTAATGCTCCATAACATTTGGAGGCCCCAGCGAGATCCCCAACGTTTGTTGGGAAAGGAGGTCGAGGCTGGACGGCCACCGGACGAGAGTAAGGGGGAGATCTCCGAGAAATTTTTCTCGGCCCCGACTCTGCAGTCCGAGCCGTACCACTGCTATATCCTTGATTGGCTGTTTGGCGTTCAGGTATTGCCAAGTACACCGAGGGAAAGGTGTATTTGGACAGGTCTGGAATTGGTGCACCCAGGGGGTCCGGTGGAGGACTGGACGCAGTCTTACTCCCCGGACTAGGTCGAACCGCACGACGGTGGGTTCGAACCTCAGGTTTTCTGGTTACTGTTCTGTTTGCTGTTCTGTTTGCTGTTCTGTTTGCTGTCTGTCTCGGTCTTGGTCTGTTTTTTGCTGAAATAGGTCAGTCCTCTTCGTGTTCGTCTTGTTCTCCTTTAGAATGTTTTCTCGAGAATTTTCCTGATTTTAAATGAAGGGCTTATAGCCTCTTTAGGGGGAAGGTGTCCCCCAGACGACTACGGACTCGTTGTGAATTTTATGAATTGGAATGGCCTACATTCTCAGAGGCCTCCTGGCCATCTGAGGAGTCTTTTGACCTTCAAACGGCCTACGGGGTCTGCCAGGTCTGTGCCGGGAAGCCTAGCCACCCCGACCAAATTCCTTATATTCAAATTTGGATTGAAATTTTGGAAGAACAACCCAAATGGTTACAAAAATGTCAGAAGAGAAATGCAACTATTTTGCTTACATCTAAACCGAAGGGTAGCCCTTCTAAGGGTCCCCCTCCGGTCCTCCCGGCCTCACAGGAAAGTCCCCTTCCTGTGAGACCCCCTCCCTACATACGACCAGTCTCGGAGCCTACTGATGAGGGGGATGCGGCAGACCGCAATCCTCCTTTTAGTCCTTCCCACACCCGTTCAGGCCAGGATTGCACTCCCCCTGACTCGACAATAGGGCCAGCTCCCCTTCTCCCGCTGCGAGAGGCCTCAGCCCCCGCTGAGCCCTCAGGTCGGCCCTTTATGGTGTATGTCCCTTTCTCTACCAGTGACTTATATAACTGGAAGAATCAGAACCCGTCTTTTTCACAGAATCCCACTGGACTTATCTCCCTTTTAGAGTCTGTTTCCTTTACTCACCAGACAACCTGGGATGACTGTCAGCAGTTGCTTCAGACCCTCTTCACTTCGGAGGAGCGAGAGCGCGTAAGAGGGGAAGGGCGGAAGCTCGTCCTTGGGCCGGACGGGCAACCGTCTGAGGACCCGGTGAGACTAGAGCACGTCTTCCCCTTAACGTGCCCAACTTGGGACCCAGTGAATGAGGTAAGGGGGCATTAAATCAATATCGCCAGATTCTCCTCTGCGCCCTCCGCGCTGCGGCTTTCCGGCTGACTAATCCGTCTAAGGTCACAGAGGTAAGTCAGGGCTCTGATGAGTTGCCAGCCGCGTTTCTTGGAGGGCTCTAAATATAGCTTTTGCATCCCAGTCGGCCCCTAATATTAGGAAGAAGTTGCAGAAATTAGAAGGCTTTGAGGGAAAGCCCCTGGCCGAGTTGGTAGAGATTGCCCAGTGTGTCTTTAACAACCAAGAGGATCCTAGGGACTTGAATAAGAAAATGGCTCGTGTTCTCCTAACTATGACAGGAGATCCCCCACGGAGGGACAAACGACTGTTTAAAGGACCAAGGCATATAGGACAGGAAAAGACACTCCCCCCTTGGCAGAAACCAGTACGCTTACTGCAAACAGGAAGGACATTGGAAACATGAGTGCCCCAGGCGCGAGGCTCATATGCCCAGTCAGCCAGTCTTGGCACAGGAAGCTCAGGAATGATGGGGCCGGGGCTCTCTACTTTATGCGCCCAAAGGGCCCAGGGTCTGTCTCAAAGTAGGGGGCCAACCTATCAACTTCTTAGTGGACACAGGTGGGACTTTCTCAGTTCTTCAGGAAGCCTGGGGGCCAATCAGCCAGAAAAAGACTCTTATACAAGGGGCTCTTATACAGGCAAGTCTAAGTCGTACTCCTGGACTGAGGCCAGAATCACAGACCTCGGTGGCCGCACAGTCATGCACTCCGTTTTAGTCATGCCTGACTGCCCGTTTCCTCTCCTGGGTCGAGACCTTCTCTAAAATGGACTGAAACAGAGGAGGAGGCGTTCCAGGCGCTTAAGGAGGCTTTAGCAACTGCCCCCGCCTTAGCCCTACCCAAACTTGACAGGCCCTTTCAACTTTATGCAGCAGAAAACAAAGGAATCGCCAAGGGGGTGCTCACACAACAACTAAGTCCCTGGAGGAGGCCCGTAGCATATCTATCAAACTGATTAGACCCCATTGCTGCGGGATGGCCGAACTGCTTGCGAGCTATAGCGGCTACTGCACAACTAGTGAAGGAAGCCACGAAGTTAACTTTCGGGCAAGAACTACAAGTTATCACTGCCCATGCAGTAGAGACTCTGCTAAAAAGCCCCCCTGATAGATGGCTCTCCAATGCTCGTATTGTACAGTATCAAGCTTTACTTCTAGATCCAGACCGTGTCAAGTTTTTCCAGTCTGCAGCCCTCAATCCAGCTACTCTCCTCCCGGATGATGATCCCAGCCAGCCACTTCATGACTGTCTTGATGTGCTCACTGCCCTCACCAATTACCGGGAAGACCTAACAGATATTCCCCTGACAGATCCTGATGCCATCCTGTACACCGATGGCAGCAGCTTTGTCAAGGAAGGGATCCGGTATACAGGAGCAGCTGTTGTAACCATAGATACTGTCATCTGGGCGCAGGCTTTAGGACCTGGGGCATCTACCCAGAAGGCGGAACTGATAGCCTTGACACAAGCACTGCGCTGGTCAAAGGGGAAGTAGGTAAACATCTATACAGATAGCCAGTATGCTTTTGCTACTGTACATATTCATGGTAGCATCTATCAGGAAAGGGGACTCTTAACATCAGAAGGAAAGCATATAAAAAATGCTCAGGAAATCCTGAACCTCCTTGCTGCTATCTGGCTCCCAAAGCAGGTTGCTGTAATTCACTGTAAAGGGCACCAGGTTATCCGGACGCCAGAGGCCCGGGGAAAAGCCTTCGCTGATCAGGAGGCCCGGAAGGTTGCCCTGCAGCCAGTGGAACCGCTCACTCTTTTGCCGCTTATCCCGCCTCCAGTTCTCCAAGAGCCTCCTGTATACTCAGAGAAAGATCAGGCGCTGGCTATCAGACTAAAAGCCCCGGAGACCCAGGACGGATAGAAGTGCCTCAAGGACCGCCGCCTCTTAGTTCCAGAGGCTTTAGGGAGGGAGCTCATCAGGCAAGTACATCAAAGCACACACTTAGGGGGAACAAGATTAGCAGAACTCCTGCAGACAGTCTATTATATCCCGGGCCTATACCAAGAGGCAAAGAGTGTTAGTCGCCGGTGCCCCCAGTGTGCTGCTGTCAACCCAGCTCCAGTCTCCAAGGACCCATTAGCACCTCATCACCGTTAAGTGTAGACTCACTCCGGGAGAACTATGGGAAGTTGACTTCACAGAAATGCCCGCGGCTCGAAGTGGTTTCAAATACCTTCTAGTGTTTGTAGATACCTTCTCGGGCTGGGTTGAGGCTTTCCCCACTCGGTCAGAGACGGCCCTAGTAGTAGCTAAAAGTTATTACAAGATATCATTCCTCGATTTGGCCTCCCCCTAGCTATGGGGTCCGACAATGGCCCGGTTTTCATTAGCCAAATAACCCAACAATTAAGCAAAGTTTTAGGCATCAAGTGGAAACTCCACTGCACATATAGACCCCAGAGTTCAGGTCAGGTAGAAAGAATGAATAGAACTCTAAAAGAGACTTTGACTAAATTAAAGCTAGAAACTGGCGATGATTGGCTAAGCCTCCTTCCCTTTGCCCTGTTAAGAGCCCGCTGTACTCCTTATTTTCAGAAGTATAGTCCTTTTGAAATTTTGTTCGGATGGCCACCGCCCTTGCTCCCCAAGCTCAGGGCCGATTTTACAGCTGTTATAACTAACCAAGAACTTCTTAAGGCCCTACAGGCTTTTTCAGCAAACACCCGAGGACTGCACGCCTATATCCGAGAGTGCCGGCCCGCTCCAAGTGACAACTCCAGACAACCACTGGCGGAACCGGGAGACCTTGTGTAGCTAAAGAAGTGGAATCCGGACAAGCTCGGACCAAGGTGGACTGGACCACACCAGGTGATCTTCAGTACCCCCACTGCAGTTAAAGTTGCCGGGAAAGGTACCGGATCCACCGCTCCCAGGTCAAGCTGGCAGAACTATCGGACAAGGACCTTGAGAAATGGACAGTTGAGCGAATAGAGCACCCCCTGCGGGTGCGGCTGTGGCGGGACTCTTCCTCTTCCTCTCCCCCTTCCCCCTCCTAACTATAGTTGCAAAAAACCCCCACCGCTTAATTAATTACACCTGGCATCTCTCCCGAACCGGAGACGGAAAAATCGTCAGCCAGGTTAGCACTCCTGGAGCCCCAGTGTTTACTTTTGACCTTTGTGCCCTTCTCGGTAATCAGTTTTACCCTAGAGAATGGGGGCAAGAGTGGACCCCCAGACTCCCTCCAGGGCCGTTAGGTGCCCAGTTAGGTACTGGGGCCTTTAATAAAGCTTTAACCGGGCCTGGGTACGGTACCCTATCAGGAGAAAAACAGTTACAATCTATTCAATATTATATGTGCCCCCTATCAGAATCCCCACCGTGTAACAAACCCATAGAGTTTTACTGTCCCCAATGGTCTTGTGTCACTATAAGCCAGCAAGCCAGCTCTGATACATCCCTCTCCCAGAGCCGGCCTAAAGGTCTGATGACCTGTGAAACCTTGCGCACCTGTAATCCTGTCTCAATGTGGCCTCTCGAACCCTGGGACAAACAGTGGGAAAGTGGAAAAACCTAGGGGCTAAGACTTGTCGCAGTTGGTTGGGATCCTGGAATTCTCCTTACCATCCAGAAGCATCGTATCTCCCAGCCTAGCCTCCCAGTCAGTCCCCTTGCAGGTTTCGGGTTACCCGAGAAGCCCAAGGCACCCCCGCCCCTGCCCAGAGCTTCACCGTCCCCTTCTAGGAAGCCAGGCCCCCGAAGCAGTAGGGCGGTCACCCTCAGACCAGTCTCACTTACTACCCAGGAGCCGGAGACCCAGCCTATATTCAGGACCCTGAGCACTGTCTTTCAATATCTAAACAAGACGCAGCCTAACATGACTAAAGACTGCTGGCTGTGCCTTAACCCAGAGCCTCCATATTATGTTGGCATAGGTGCCAACCGCAGTTTTGGTAACCAAAATGAGAATATACAGAACTTAACTCTATCCCAGTTAGCCAAAAGACCCCAAGACTGCTGGTAGGGCCATACTCCTAAACTAACTTTAGTGTCTTTTGAAGGCCAGGGAGCTTGTGTTCTCTCCTCCAGTTTTGCCCTCACCACTTCCCCGTATAGTAGCTCCTGCTCCCATATGACTACCCTACCTCCCAGAGGTACAGCGGAATTTGTCTTAGTTGCTCCTTCAGGTACCTGGTTTGCATGTACAAGTGGATTAACTCCCTGTATTTCTTCCTCTGCACTAGATCCCAGTTTTCCTGAATTATGTATTTTAGCTCATATCCTCCCCCAAGTATACTATTATTCTGGCAGTCAAGGTCGAGAGCACCTAAGGTTAGAAGGTTTATACTGGTATAGGAGAGCTCCAGTACTGGTCCCGGCACTCATTAGCCTTAGAATAGCAGGATCTACTGCCATAGGAACCTCGGCCTTACTAGTTGGAGACAAGAACTTTAAGGATTTAAGTACTCAAATAGATCAGGATTTAGGGACATTAGAAGAAAGTATCAGTAAATTAGAAAATTCACTCAGTTCTCTAGCAGAAGTAGTGTACAGAATAGAAGAGGTCTAAACTTGCTTCTTAAACAGGGAGGATTATGCTTAGCTCTTGAAGAAACCTGCTGTTTTTATACTAACCACTCTGGAGTTATAAAAGACAGCCTTAGCCAGCTTCGAAAGAGGCTGCAGGATAGGGAAGAGGCCAGGAAAAAGATGAAAATTAGTATGAACGATTGTTATCTATGTCCCCTTGGGCAACAACTCTTTTAACAGCCTTAACTGGGCCGCTTGCCCTTCTCCTTTTTACGTTAACAGTAGGACCTTGCATTATTAACTGCCTAGTAAAGTATATCAAACGTAGAATTCAAGCAGTAAAGCTACTAGTTCTCCATAGCCAGTATAATAAATTAAATACTCAGGATTCAAGGATTTGAATCAGTCACAAAAAACCAGTGGGGAATGTAATAGGTTATTTTTTACTCTTTGCCATCTTTTGCGTTTTACCTCAGTGGCAAGTTATTTTTTACTCACATATCCTAGCAACCTTGAGCCCCCCTTTTGCTAGCTGACTCTAGCTGTTATCTGGCTACCCCAAGGACATGAGAATAGTGTCCGGCCAAGTATTTATCAGCTGAAGTTCCTTCTAAATTAGAAAGTATGTATATATGTAGTTTCTCACGCCTGTGTAGTTTTTTCTTTTGTTGTTATCTAGTTACGTCAAGGACATAGGAATAGTTCTGTTGCCTTTAAAAAACCTTATAGTCTGTAAGGCGGTGCGGCTCTCCCATTTTCTGCTTCTGAAAGTGGGAAGACCCGTCCCTGGCCAGGTAAATGAACGCCATAAATTTACTTCTAAATTGCCTCGTGTCCTCTTTGCTCGCTAATGCTCCATAACATTCGTGGCAACAACTTGCCTTGTCCGCCACACACACAGGTCATCGCTGGTTCGGTTTCTTGTTTCTCCTTCTAAAGCTTTTATGTATATACAAGTCAACAGAAACAGACACCCATTCCAGGTCTGCTTCTTCACGCAGAAAGTATCCTAGTAAATAATAAATAAATTATATGATTATTGCTGCATAGAGGGCCTTTTCTCTGCTCCAGCCTTTCCCTCGCTATGCCCTGGAGGGCTTTTCTGAGCAGTACATTGTGTCATTCTTTAACGCAGCGGCATACCATTCCACTGTATGGCCGCGCCCCGGTGCACCTAACCCATCCGCTACCCCACTGTGCAGAAGCGCCCCGGCGCACTTCACGATCGCCTGTGGAGGGACATATACATTATCAACACTCTTCTGTTCTCACAAACCGCGCTGTAGTGAATAACCATGCGCCTGCACCGGTTCCAGTATTTTCTCTTGACTCACCTGCTGTTCAGCCTCTACTCACTACAAATGCCTTTCCCATCCCTCCTTTAACCAAACTTTTGTCTCTGTTCATCCTTCAAGTTTTAAGTTAAATATCACTTTGTCTGGGGAATACTCTCAGTTTAAGATAAATATACAAGTATTAAGAACAAAGGTTCTGGTGTCAGACAGTTTGGAGTTTGAATCTCATCTCTTTTACTTAAGGGGAAACTTCTCTGAAGCTATTTCCTCTCTGCAAAATGCATGTGGTGATACTACCCACCTCATTGGTTTGTTCTGAGGATTAGATGAGATTACATATGTGAAGAGGCTTTAGAGCACTGCCTGGATCACAGAAGATAATAAATTATATTATTATTGCTGCATAGATGGTCTTTGCCTTCGGAATGCTCTTTCTTTAGCTCCCCCACACAAATCATATCCTTAAGGCTTAAATTACACGCCTGCCCACCGTATTTTCCCCTAATCTACTCAAATGAAAATTAGTTTCTCTTTCTTCCATACTCTCCCATATCCAAAATGTAACAGTCAGAAAATTTTGGCTGCAGGTACTAGGAAACTCTTCGAATGATGGCCTTATATCTGGAGGTTATTTTTCCCCCATGCTGGGAACTTGTGAGGTTAGGGCTATAGGCATTGATTCAATGCTCAATGGAGTCATTAAAGACCCAGGCAAATCTTTCCTTTTGTTCCATCATCTTCATTGTGTTGCCTGTTTATTAGTCTCAAAGATTGTTACCAGACGGTTGCTGGGGCTCTAGCCATCATACCACCCTCAAAGCCAGGAGGCAAGAGTGGCCCGGTAAGCCTTCCCCAGAAGTCCTCCGGCACGTTTCCATCATGTAGAATTCGGTCACGTTCCTACCCCAAGGCAGGGACTACCTTTTCTAAAACGTAGAAATTTCTACTCCATCCCTGAATAGTGTCAGGGTTCCATCAGTAGGGAGGGAAGAACACCTGGGAAGTTGACCATAGTATCTATTACACTGTCACCCCTCTTCTTGCTGAGGGAGGCTCCATCCCCAAGCACCTCTGCATCCTCCACAGCACCGAGCACAGCAGCACACAGTAAGGGCTCAGTCACCATCTGGCTGTGCGATGGGTGGACAGCTGCAAAGCCATGGTCTGGTTACAGCAGACAAGGATTCTGACTCATGCACCTCTCTGAGAAATCTTCTGAGTTGTGTGTGTGAAAGTGACATAACACTAAGACGCCACCTTCTGCTCCCTCCTCTGGGGACTTAGAGCTTCTCATGACAATGGGAAGCAAACCCTCCCTGACTCTCCCCCATTCTTCTTTCTTATACTTCTCCCCTCAGGAAGGCTGTGCCTGTGTGTGTTCAGGTTATCTGGGTCACAGAGAATGAGTCACCCTGTCTGACATACTTGGAGAAAAGGAAGTTTTGCCTGCAAAAGGCTATCTTCTAAGTACTGTGCCTGATGATGTGAGAGGCCAGGCTGTGTATTGTTTCTGGGAGGCACCGGAGTCCTCAACTGGCCCGTGAGTCACCTTCTATGGCTGTTTCAGGGGCAGCGGCCAGGCTGGAGGACAAGGCACACAAGGTTACCACGGAGCTGTGAACTGGTGTCACCAAAGTCACTGCCTTGGCTTCCTAAGCCAATAGGTTAACAAGTCCTTACCGCATTAAACAGTGCCTCTCCCCTTGGAGGTGGTAAATGAGGCAGCCAGGCTCTACGTCTCCACTGCAAATTATTGCTGTCCACAAAACCACGAAATGAAGGTACGAATGGGTGGGCCCTGTGTTTGGCTGTGGCTCATTTTCTACTGGGTCACAGTTTTTATAATTTCTTAGGTCCCACACCCCATGCTGCCCTTCTTCATTGATGAGAATCAGGAGATTGGGTTCTGTGGCGATAACACATTTGGGTGAGCGGACTATCAGCTTATATGAGGTCTGTCTGAAAAAAGTCCAGCCATTGTTAATATAACGAGAACAGTTTGTGCAACATCGATGTCACCTGGCAGCCAAGGAGAGAGGACTGGAATGCCCGTGAGTTAACAATGACGACTTCACCGAACTAGTCAGTGGGGGCAGTAGATGCCATTGAGTGAGCATGTGTACTGTGTAAACGTCGCATTCAAAATGACTGAGCAAGTAGAACGATGAAGCTGCATCTAATTTTGCGTTACGCTGGAATATTTCTCTGCGGAAACCATTTGGCTGACTCAGTAGACAGCAGCTATGGGCAGCTGCTGATTGGCAGCTTCCTCATGACAACGCGCCCACTCACGCATCACTTCTCATTCTCCTGCGGAGTATTTTGGTGAAACACCAAATCACCCAGTGACTCAGCGCCCCCTACAGCCCAGATTTAGCACCCTGTGACTTCTGGCTCTTCCCAAAACTAAAATCACCTTTGAAAGGGAAGAGATTTCAGACTATCAATGAGAGTCAGGAAAATACCAAGAGGCAGCCGATGGCATTTGGGAAAACTGTCCCTACTTCGAAGGGGACTGAGGCATCACCATCCTCTGCGCAATGTTTCTTGTTTCTTTTTTTTAATATAGTTTATTGATTATTCTATTACAGTTGTCCCAAATTTCCCCCCACTGCCCCTCTCCACCTGGTACCCCTATTCCCTCCAGAAATCCCCCCCTTAGTTCATGTTCATGACTGGTGCATATAAGTTCTTTGGCTTCACATTTCCTATACTATTCTTAACATCCCCCTGTCTATTTCGTGCCTACCAATCTATGTTTCTTAATCCCTGCACCTTTTTCCCCATTTCTCCCCATTCTCCCTCCCAGCTGATAACCTTCGAAGCGATCTCCATACCTATGATTCTGTTCCTGTTCTGGTTGTTTGCTTGGTTTGCTTTTTTAGATTCAACTGTTGATAATTGTGAATTTGTTGTCATTTTAATATTCACAGTTTTGATCTTATTCTTTTTCTTAAATAAGTCCCTTTAACATTTCATGTAATAAGGGCTTGTTGATGATGAACTCCTTTAGCTTTACCTTGTCTGGGAAGCACTTTATCTGCCCTTACATTCTAAATGATAGCTTTGCTGAGTAGAGTAATCTAGGTTCTAGGTTTTTGCTTTTCATCACTTCGAATACTTCTTGCCAGACCCTTCTTGCCTGCAAAGTTGCTCTTGAGAAATCATCAGATAGTCTTATGGGAACTTGTTTGTAACTCTCTGCTTTTCTTTTGCTGCTTTTAAGATTCTCTCTTTATCTTGAAACTTTAGCATTTTAATGATGATGTGCCTTGGTGTGGTCCCCTTTGGGTCCAACTTGTTTGGGACTCTCTGTGCTTCCTAGACTTGTATGTCTATTTCCTTTACCAAATTAGGGAAGTCTTCTTTCATTATTTTTTCAATTAAGTTTTCAATTTCTTGCTCTTCCTCTTCCCCTTCTGGCATCCCTCTGATTTGGATGTTGGCACATTTGAAGATGTCCAGAGGCTTCTTATTCTATCCTCATTTTTTAAAAATTCTTTTTACTTCTTGCTGTTCTGATTGAATGACTTTTTATTCCTTATGTTCCAGATCATTGCTTTGATTGTTTCATCCCCTCCAGTGTAGATTTTTCTTTCTTTCACTTAATGTAAGCTTCATTTCTTCCTGGGTCTTTTTTATGCTGTTGCTGTACTCAGTGAGTTATTTGAGCATCCTGATAACCAGTATTTTGAACTGTGCACCTGATAGGTTGGCTATCTCTATTTCATTTAGTTCTTTTTCTGGAGTTTTGTTCTGTCCTTTAAATTGGACCATATTTCTTTGTCTGCTCAATTTGGCAGTCTCCCTGTGTTTGTTTCTGTGTATTAGAGAGAGCTGCTTTGACTCCCTGTCATAATAGCATGGCGTAGCGTAGAAGAGTGGACCTGTAAATCATGTGGGGTGGTGCCTTAGGTGATCATCAGGGTGGGGCAACCTGATTCACTGTTTTGCGGCTCTGTGTGCAGGGAGGGTTTGGAGAGGGGACCATGCCACTGCCTGGCTTCTGGAGGTTTGCCCAGAGGAAGCTGTTTGCTGGCACTTGCTCTGTGTCCAGTCATTTCACTTTCTCCCTGTATGCCACTTATGCTTCTCTAGCTGTTGCCCAGAGGGAGCAGGTCTATGTAAGTCCTAAGTCCATGCAGGTCCTCCAAGAGGAGTTTCCTGATAATCCAGCAGTCTCTTCCGTTGCCCCAACTCCCACTGGTCTTTACAGCCAGCAGTTATGGGGATTTATCTTGCTGGCACTGGAATCCTGGGCTGTTGGGTGGTCAGGTTTGGGGCTGGGATCCCTCACTCCCAAGTATCCCTCCCAGTTTTTATCCACTGTATACGAATGTGGGACCATTCATTCCACTGCCTCTCCACACCTCTCCCAGGGCTCTGCACCTCTCTCCACCTCTCCACCGCTCTCCACATCTCTGCCCCTCCTGCCTGTCTGGATAAATGTGGCTTCTTTAAATCCTTGTTATTGGACTTCCATAAAGCTCACTTTTCTGATGGTTCTGGGTGATATTTGTTTTGTAGTCTAGTCATAATTTTTCCTGTAGTTGTGTGAAGAGGCAAAGTGTGTTTACCTATGCCTCCATCTATTTTTTTTTAATTTTTATTTATCAATATTTTTGAGAGAGAGAGGAAGGAAGAGAGAAACATTGATTTGTTGTTCCACTTATTTATGCATTCATTGATTATTGGTTGATTCTTGTATGTGCCCTGACTGGGGGTTGAACTTGAAACCTTCGTGTAACGGGATGACACTCTAACCAACTGAGCTACCCCGCCAGGGCACCTACATCTCCATCTTGACTGACGGTTCTCTTGCATCTTGTATCTTCTTCAATAAATGTTCCTATTTTTCACATTACATGGCTGGATACCTTCTGCACAGGCCTTTCTATGCCATATTAAGTCACCAAAATTCAAAATATTAGAATACAATAAAATACAATAAGCACAAAAACCAAACCAGAGGTCATTTTACCTTTTCTTGATGATGAAGAGGGTGCTTCTGGAGTTCTAGATGGCACTTGACTCTAGTCATGAAGAGTCCTCACCAACCAGGAGACTTGGGTACTGGAGATGGATGGTCTGGAGTCTGGATAATCAAAAATTAGGTGAAGTAGTTAGTCTTCTGTCCTTTAAGGTCACTTGAGAGGGTTGGTGAACATCTGATTCCTGGCCTCTGATTCATTTAGGAGCTGCTTTTTGCATGTGCCTACTTCACCCTGTGGCCTTGGACTGGGGTCTAGTAAAATGTTCTGGAAGTGGAGGACAGGAAACTTCATTGCCACATTTCAGGCAAAATTTGAGCACCATCCTTTCCCTCTGTGTCCAGCCACACAGGTAAGCTAAGGTGTCTAGAGTGGTTAGGGAAGAACCTGATATGGCTTAGGACTTGTCAGCAGCATCATTCAAGGCTACAGTCCTACTCTCCCCCGCCCCTGTGGAGGATAGGTCTGGTGTGGTCAGGCGTGGGGCAAGTCCTCCCGCGGCTCAGTGTCAGCTAACTCCAGAGTCTGGCTCAGGCACTCTACCGTCCCGTGCAGACAGGCTGCGGAGAGTCACCCCTTTTCTGCAGTCACCCTCTTCTCCTTCTAAGAGACGGAGAGGTAATCCAGTGGGGGCCCAGGGGAAACCAGGCACAGATTCAAGTTAATGAAGGACTTTCTTTGAATCCCTTCCAGTAGCTGGACATTTATCTCTATGTGAGGCTCTCAGCTAAGCCTGGCCCTGCTTTTATTACTGTTGCAGGAGAGAGGGCGGCTGCTCATTTCCACATGCCTTCACTTCCTCACGTACCTACAGTTTTCTCTGTGTACACGGTGAGCAGCTCAGACGCTCCCCCACCCTCCCAGCCTGATCCCAGTCTCAGCTGGCAGCACAGCAGGTATCAATAAATGTTTGCTGGATTTCCCAATGACCCAGCAATTCAACTTCTAGACATATACCTGTGATATTGTGATTCATAATAAGAAATATGTATTTGACCTCTAACCATTTCTAGCTTAGATCTTCTAAAACCTTTGGAATTTCCTATATGGTGAGAGATGAAAGTGTCTTTTGTCGTGTTAATGAGGTGACTTTTGGACCCCACCAGAGGATGTGGGCTGGTTGCCAAGAAAACTAACGAGTTCCAATTTTTTTTTTAATTTAATTTTTATTTAAAAAATTTTTTTTCAGTTACAGTTGACCTTCAGTATTAGGGTCAGGTGTATAGCATGGTAGTTATACATTTATATAATCTATGACGTGATTGCCCAATATGTCTACTACCCGTCCGACACCATAATTAGGTATTACAATATTATTGGTTGTATTCCCTATGCTGTACTTTACATCCCTGTGAGTATTTTGTAACTGCCAGATTTTTACTTCTTATTCCCTTCATCTTTTTCACCCAGGCCCCCAAACCCCCGCCCATCTGGCAACCACCAGTTTGTTCTCTGTATCTGAGAGTCTGTTTCTGTTTTGTCATTGGTACCAATTAAATGCCAACAGAAATCCTCAATTTAAGGTTCAGTGAAGGAAGAAACTTTATTCAATTAAAGTTAGGAGGCCCTGCAGCAAGGGAGCCCTGGGGCACAGAGGCCCTGGGTTAGACAGCTCTGCTCTGCCTGCTCTTCTCTCTGTGTCTGTGCTGGCCTGCTCTGCTCTGGCAAGACATGTTCTCTGTTTCATTTTTATTATTTCAGTTCCAGCTGGGAAACACGGACTTGATTCTTTGGTAGAAAGGGAATGCACACTCCCAGAGACAGAGGGGAGCTGACTTATATAGATGGAAGTGCCCACCCCTGGTAGCTGATTGATCTGTTCTCATGAGGACTCCAAATCCTAACAGTTTAATTCGTCCAAAAGGCACTGTCCTGATTGGTTACAATGGAGTCACTCTGATTGGTCAGTGAAGAAGCTGATGGGGATATTGCTGCACAGCTTTGATTAGATAGGCTTACTAGGATTCCAGGAACTCCTTTATAAGGGCTGGCTCAGACGGCAGGAACTCAATGCAGGCAGCAGTTTACTGCAGAGCAGGCAGTTCAGTGCAGGCTTCTCCCTGAAGTGCAGTTTGTATGAGAGGCTCCTGTGTAGAAATGGCTGGTAAGCTCTGTTTTTAAAATGTGAACTCAGCTACCAGGAGCCCTTCTTAGTAGCTATCATTATCCCAGGGTCCACATCACATATGAGGGGAGACCCCCCCAAAAAAGGAGATTACCTTCTGGGGGGTGAGTTCCAGGTGAGTGTTCTAGGAACCCCTTTGTGTCAGTGCACCAGATGGCGTTGTTGTGAGAGGCTGCGTTCGGCTTCAGTAAAAATTTTTTGAAGACTCTTTCAACCCACTTGTCCATTTCATGATGGGTGATTGACGAGTGCACCTGTCCACACTGAGCTGAGTGTTCAGCAGTTTTTGACCAAAAATGGCAAGAGCCCCTGTGCCTCACTCTCCCTATTCACTGATATCACAATATCACCCCGAGCAACATTTTTTTGTTTCCCCCCATGAAAAAAGTTCTTAAAGGGAAATGTTTTGCCAATGTGGAAGAGGTGAATCGAGAAATGGCAAAAGCACTAAAAGGCATCAAAATAAATGAGTTCAAAACTGTTTTGAGCAGTGGAAAAAAGTCTCGATAGGTGTGTTGCATCAAATGGAGAGCACTTTGAAGGTGACTGAAGTTTAAGCGTGTAAGAATGAATACACAATTTTTAATAAATAAATTCTCTTTTGGGGGTGTTCCCCCTTCATACAAGTGAAATCATATGGCATTTGTCTTTCCTGTCTAACTGATTTCACTTACCATAATACCCTCTAAGTTCACTCATGTTGTTACAAATGGTAAGATTTCATTCTTTTTATAACTAAGTAATATTTCACTGTTTGTACTATGTCTTCTTTTTTAAATTATACTTATTGTTTATGCTATAACAGTTGTCTCCACATTTTCCCCCTTTGCGTACCTCCACACAGACCCCCACTCCCTCAGGCAATCCCCACATTGTTGCCCATGTCCATGGGTCATGCATATATGTTCTTTGGTTAACCCCTCCACCTCCTTTCATCCAGTCACCCCCACCCGCCTCATCTCTGACAACTGTCAGTCTGTTCCGTGTATCTATGCCTCTGTTTCTATTTTGTTCATCATGCTCCACATATAATTGAGATTGTATGTATTTGTCTTTCACTGACTGGCTTATTTCACTTAGCAAAATAGTCTCCAGGTCCATCCCTGCTGTGGCAAAAGGTAAAAGTTTCTTCTTTTTTACTGCTGTGTCCACAGCTTTTTTATCCACTCATCTACTGATGGGCACTTAGGCTGTTTCCAGACCTTGGCTATTGTAAATAATGCTGCTACGAACATACGGGTGCATATATTCTTTTGAATTGGAGGTTCCTTGGTTATATTCCCAGAAGTGGGATTGCTTGGTCAAAAGGCAAATTCATTTTTAATTTTTTTGAGGCATCTCCATACTGCTTTCCACAGTGGCTACACCAGTCTGCACTCCCACCAGCAGGGCACTAGGGTTCCCTTCTCTCCGCATCCTCGCCAGCACTTGTTGTTTATTGATTTGTTGATGGTGGCCATTCTGACTGGTGTGAGGTGGTATCTCATTGTGGTTTTTATTTGCGTCTCTCTGATGGCCAGTGATGTTGAGCATTCTTTCATACGTCTATGGACCATCTGTATGTCCTCCTTGGAGAAGTGTGTGTTTAGATCCTTTGCCCATTTTTTAATTGGATTGTTTGTCTTCCCAGTGTTTAGTCATATGACTTCTATATATTTTGGAGATCAAACACTTGTCAGATGTACCATTGGCAAATACGTTCTCCCATACAGTCGGTTCCCTTTTCATTTTCATGATGGTTTCTTTAGCCATGCAGAAGCTTTATCGTTTGATGTAGCCCCTTTTGTTTATTTTTTCCTTTACTTCCCTTGCCCTAGGAGATACATCAGTGAAAATATTGTTATGTGGGATATCTGAAATTTTCCTGCCTATGTTTTCCTCTAGGACTTTTATGGTGTAATGGCTTACATTTAAGTCTTTGATCCATCTTGAGTTTATTCTTGTGTGTGGTGTAAGTTGGTGGTCTAGTTTCACTTTTTTGCAAGTCCCTGTCCAGTTCTCCCAGCACCATTTGTTGAAGAGACTGTCTTTACTCCACTATATGCTCATTGCCCTCTTGATGTATCATTGGTAAATATGTTCTCCCATAGAGTGGGTTCCCTTTTCATTCTGATGATGGTTTCTTTAGCTGAGCAGAAGCTTTTTAATTTGATGTAGTCCCTTTTATTTATTTTCTTCTTTGTTTCAGTGCTTTAGGAGATATATCAGCAAAACTGCTACTCGAGGTATGTGAAATTTTACTGTTTATGTTTTCTCTAGGATTTTTATGGTTTCATGATCTACATTTGAATCTTTAATCAATTTTGAGTTTATTCTTGTGTGTGATGTATGTTGGTGGTCTAGTTTCTTTTCTCTCTTTCTTTTTTTCTTTTTTGCATGTACCAGTCCAGTTTTCCCCACTCCACTTATTGAAGAGATTGTCTTTCTCTTGCCTCCTTTGTCAAATATTAATTGACTCTCAAGCCATGGGTTTATTTCTGGGCTCTCTGTTCTGTTCCATTGATCTACATGCCGGTTCTTGTGCTAGTACTAGACTGTTTTGATTACAATGGCCTTATTGTATAGTTTGATATGAGGTATTATAATACCTCCAACTTTGTTGTTCTTTTTCAAGATTGCTGGGGCTATTTGGGGATCTTTTTTGGTTCCATATAAATTTTTGAAATATTTGTTCTAGATCTGTGAATTATGCCATTGGTATTTTAATAGGAATTGCATTGAATGTATAATTGCTTTGGGTAGTATGGATATCTTAATGATGCTAATTCTTTCTATCCAAGAACACAGTTTAAGCTTCCACTTATTTATATCTTCCTCAATTTCTTTCTTCAGTGTCTCATAGTCTCTGAGTATAGGTCTTTTACCTCCTTGGTTAAACTTATTCCTCAGTACTCTGCTTTTTGTTGCAATAGTAAATGGGATTGTTTTATTAGTTTTTTTTCCTGATAGCTCATTATTGGTTTATTAAAAATGTCATCGACTTCTAAGTATTGATTTTGTATCCTGCTACTTTGCTGAATTCATTTATTATGTCTACTAGTTCTTTGGTGGAGTCTATAGGGTTTCCTATCTACAATATCATGTTGTCTGTGATTAATGACAAGTCTATTTCCTCCTTTTCAGTTTGGGTGCCTTTTATTTCTTCTTGTCTGATTGCCAAGATTAGACTTCTAGTACTATGTTAAAGGAGTGGTGAAAGCAGACATCCTGTCTTGTTTCTGATCTTAATGGAGACAATTTTAGTTTTTGCCCATTGAGTATGATGTTGGCTGAAAGTTTTTCATATATGTTCTTTATTATGTTAAGGCATGATCCTTCTATTCCCAGTTTGCTGGGAGTTTTTATCATAAATGGGTGCTGGATTTTTATCAAATACTTTTTCTGCATCTATTGACATGATCATGTGATTTTATCTTTCATTTTGTTTATGTGATGTATCACATTTATTGATTTGCAAGTATTGTGCCAAAATTGCATTCCTCGGATAAAGTACACTTGATCGTGGTGTATGATTTTATTAATGTATTGCTGGATCTGGTTTGTTAATATTTTACTAAGGATTTTAGCATCCACATTCATCAGGGATATTGGCCTATAATTTTCTTTCTTTGTTGTGTCTTTATTTGGTTTTGGAATGAGGATAATACTGGCCCTGTAAAAAGAGCTTGGAAGTCTTTGTTCTTCTTGAATATTTTGGAATAGTTTGAGAAGTATGGGTGTTAGTTCTTTGAATGATTGATAAAATTTACCTATAAAGCCATCTGGTCCAAGACTTTTGTTTGCTAGAAGTTCCTTGATTACTGCTTCAATTTAAGTAGTTGTTATCAGTCTCTTTAAGTTTTATGTTTCTTCCTGATTCAGTTTTAGAAGATTTTTTTCTAGAAATTTATTCATTTCACCCAGGTTGTCCAATTTCTTGGCATATACAGTAGTTCCTCTCTATATCGCTGTTCACTTATCGAGGCCTCACTGTATCGTGGGATCTTTTAAAATATTATATTTAATTATTTATCATGGATTTTTCACTCTATCGCAGGATTTTGCAGTACTGTTTACGTATATTGTTAAAGTTATGTAGGTTTAAGAGTGTAGAATATGTTTAAGAACATTAGTATTTATAAAAGTGTGGAAAAGGTTAATAAGGGAGTGGGAAAGGTAAATAAGGGACCGGGAATGGTTTATAAGTGTGTGGGAAGGGTTTATAAAGCCTTCACATACATATAAATACTAAAATAAATGTAAGGTTCCTACTTCGTGGATTTTCACCTATTGTGGGGGGGGGGTCTAGAACATAATATTCGCGATAAGCGAGGGAATACTGTAGTTGTTCATAGTAGTTTCTTACAATCCTTTGTGTTTTTGTAATATCAGTTGTTATTTCTCTTTCATTTCTGATTCTATTTGGCTTCTGTCTCTTTTTTTCTTGATGAGTCTAGTTAAAGAGTCATCAATTCTGTTTATCTTTTCAAGAATCAACACCTGGTTTCACTGATCTTTTGAATTTTTTTTAAGTTTCTACGTTATTTATTTCCACTCTGATATTGATTATTTCCTTTCTTCTACTTACTCTGAGCTTTGTGGTTGTTTTTCTAGTTCTTATGGGTGCAGGGTTGGATTGCTTGTTTGAGATTTTTCTTGCTTGAACTTCCCTCTCAGGACTGCTTTTGCTGTGTCTCATAGGTTTGGGGTTGTTGTCTGTTTGTTTTCATTTGTTCTCAGGTAATTTTTGATTTCTTCATTGATTTCATGGATAAACCATTCATTATTTAATAACATGCTATTTAGCCTCCATGTGTTTGAATGTTTTTGAGTGGTTTCTTTTTTTTTATTGAGGTTGTTTCTAGTTTTATGCCATTGTGACCCAAAACAATGCTTGTTATGATTTCAATCTTCTTGAATTTGTTAAGATTTATTTTGTGTCCTAACATGTGGTCTATCTTTGAGAATACCCAGGTACACTTAGGAATAATGTAAATTCTGCTGCTCTTGTATGAAATAGTTGCGGCTACATAAGTGAGATTGAACTCTGGAGCAGTGATTAAAGCAAGCAAAGTTTGTTAGCTGGCTGTTGGGCAGAGAACTTGTCTCAAACAAAGCTCCAACCCCCTGGGATTTTTAGGCAGGGGCTTATATAAGATCTGGCTCTCTCTCTCTAGTGAGAAGCAGTTTTTTGGGAAGCGGGGTGGCAGGACAGGGCTGCAGGAGTGTCAAACAGGAATAAAGTTCTCAGGGCCATAAAGTTATCTCCGGCAGCAGCATAGCTCTCCAGCCAGGGATGAATTCTCTGCGAAGCAATTTCTCTTCAAAGGGCTAGATATCCTGTAAAATATAACTTCACAAATGTTATAAGCAAGACACAAGCAAATCGAAGGTGATAGAGGCTGAGGTCCTTTTAGCTTGTAAATCACCAGTTGCTACAACACTCCTCCCTACATTCCTTTTTCCAAGGCTTTTTAGCAAGTCCTTGCTACTTCTTACAGAGAACATCTGAAGCCCCTACATATTTACATATTTAGCAAACCTCTGCGACTTTTTACAGCAAATAGCTGATGCCTCTACAAAATGTTCTGTAAATATCAATTATTTTCATTTGATCTAGTGTGTTGCTTAGTGTCACTGTTTCCTTGTTGATTATTTGTCTGGATGTTCTGCCCATTGATGACAGTGGGGTGTTAAAATCCCCTACTATGACTGTATTGCTATTGATATATCCCTTAAAGTACACCAAGGTTTTCTTTATATATTTAGGTGCTACTGTATTGGGTGCATATATGTTTACAAGGGTTATATCCTCTTGTTTGATTGATCTTTTTAGTATTATGTAGTGACCTTCTTTGCCTCTTGCTATGGCCTTTGTTCTGAGGTCTATTTTGCTGGATACAAATATTGCTACTCCAGCTTTTTTCTTTCTTTCTTTGTTTCTTTGTTTGTTTGTTTGTTTCTTTCTTTCTTTCTTTTCTTTCTTTCTTTTTCTTTCTTTCTTTCTTTCTTTCTTTCTTTCCTTCTTCTTCCTTCCTTCCTTCCTTCCTTCCTGCCTGCCTGCCTTCCTTCCTTCCTTCCTTCCTTCCTTCCTTCCTTCCTTCCTTTCTTTTCTTTTTTTTTTTTTTGGTATCCATTTCCATTGAATATTTTTTTTCAACCCATCATTTTCAGCCTGTGTAAATCTTTCATTCTAAGGTGTATCTTTTGTAGACAGCATATATATGAGTCATGTTTTCTTATCCATTCAGCTACCCTATGTCTTTTATTGGAGCATTTAATCCATTTACATTTAAGGTTATTATTGATAAGTACTTTTATTTTGCATTTTTCTTTATACCTATGTTCCTCTCTCTATTTCTTCTTTTTAAAGCAGTCCCTTTAACATTTCATGTAATACCAGTTTGTTGGTAATGAACTCCTTTAGTTTTTGTGTGTGTTGGCAGTGCTCTATTTTGCCTTCAATTTTAAATGATAGCCTTGCTGGATGGAGTAGTCTTTGGTTGCAGGTCTTTGCTTTCATTACTTTTAATACTTCCCTTCCAGCCTGAAGTGTTTCTGTTGAGAAATCAGCTGACATTTTTATGGGAGCTCCCTTGTAGGTAACTTGTTTTTCTCTTGCTACCTTTAGCATTCTCTCTTTGTCTTTAAAGTTTGCCATTTTAATTATGATGTGTCTTGGTTTGAGTCTCTTTGGGTTTATCTTGATTGGGACTCTCTGTGCTTCCTGGATTTTATGACTTTTTCCTTCACCAAGTTAAGAAAGCTTCTTTCATTATTTCTTCAAGCAGGTTTTTATACCTTGCTTAGTTTCTTCTCCTTCTGGTACCCCTATGATGCACATATTGTTACGTTTCATGTTGTCTCAAAATTCCCTTAAACTATCCTGTTTTTTTTAAGTCTTTTTTCTTTGTATTACTCTGACTGGGTGTTTTTTTTCTACCATGGCTTCCAAGTCGTTGATTTGATCCTCTGCTCCATTTAGCCTGATTTTAATTCTTTCTAGTGTATTCTTCATTTCAAATACAATATTCTTCATTTCAAATACAATATTCTTCATTTCTGATTGGTTCTTATTCATGGTTATTAAGTCCTTTTTCATGCTGATGTAGTGCCCATTATGTTCCTTATAGTTCTCAGTAAGTTCCTTGAGCATCCTTATAATAATTACTTTGAACTATATGTCTGATAAATTGATTTCCTCCTTTAATTTAACTCTTTTTCTGGAGATTCTTTATTTTCTTTCATTTGGGGTTGTTTCTTTGATTCTTCATTTTAGCTGTCTCTTTGTGTTTGTTTATACGTATTATATAGAACTTCTATGACTTCCAGTCTCCATGGGGTGGCCTTCTGTAATAGGTATCCCATGGATCCAATGTGCAGTCTCCTTGATCTCCTGAGCTGGACTCTCTAGGAATGTCTTTTGTGTAGGTTATGTGAGCTCTCCTGTTGTAATTTGGTCTTTATTTTTTATTTATTTATCTATTTTTTTCCCCATTAGTGGGTGGGATCTCCCTGTTGGATGCCTGATTAAGAGGCTCAGCCCCACCCCTGTCATGCAAGCTGTTGTGCAGGTGCTGACAGAACAGAACAAAACAAAACAAAACATCCAAAACAAATAAACAAAAACTACCACCACAACAAAACAACAACAAAAGAATTAAAAAAAGGGAAAGAAAAGATCATGAGAGGAAAGAAGAAAGAAAAAATAATAATAAAGAATAAAAGAGAAAAATAGAAGAAAGAAAAAGAAAGAGAAATAAAAATATCTCAAAGAAGAAAAATAGAGTAAGAAAGGGAAAGAGAAAAACAAGAGCTATGAAAGAAAAAAGTAGAAAAATTAAAAAGCAATAAAAAAGAGAAATAAAGAAAATAATGAAAAAGAGCAAAGTGGAATTCATCTCAGCAGAGTTTAGTGTCTGCCTGCTGAGATCTCCCTTTGGATATTGCTCCAATATTGTCTGAAACTGGAGCAAGCCAATGTCAGATGCTGTCCACGTGTGGCCCATGGCAATGTGTTCAAAGCTACAAGTGATCCACAGCTTGTGGCTGCCTCCACTGGGCTTGGCTGCATGGGAAGTGGAGGGCAAACTGTACTCCAAGGTTAGCTTTTACCAGTGCCAGGGCCCAGGGGCAAGTTAGCAAACATCCAGAGGTACTACGGGACCTGCTGCCACTTGCCCCTACCTGCTGGCTGGCTGGCTGGCTGTCAGTCTTAGTCACTGAAAAGATTGCTTTTGAAAAGCTTTCTGGCAGAATTGGGAGGATGAGACTCCTGCACCTCCCCTGAGGAGCCACATGTCTGAGTATGTCCTGGATTATTTCTCAGACCTTGGCAGGGTGGAGCCCATAGTAAGCAGGTGGGTGGGGCCTCTGGACCCCAGAGTTTGGGTCTGCCAGAAACCAGGAAGTTGTTTCTATTGGATGTTTCAATCAGATCTCCTGTGAAGGGGAAGTGCCAGTCCAATTCCCAGGAAAGTATGGGAAATGGCTGCACCCCAAAACAGTCTCTGACACCTTCTGAGTCTGCCTGTGTGGCTGTGTCCTCAGCAGGGATTAAGACACAGAGTGGGGTGAGCAGAATTCCAGAGGGTGGGGTAAGTGGTATCCCAAAGGGTGGGGTAATTGCTTTCCCCAGGTTTATTCCCCTGGGAAGGGCTTGCTCCTCTCAAAAAAAATGACTGCTGCAGTATCGTGGGGATGACACAGCACAGGGATCCCAGCAGTCACTCCCCCACATCTCTCCCCAAATCATCCCACTCCAGAGCCTCCTCAGGCAACTCTAGTCAGCACCACCTTCCTTGCCAGAGCCCAGGGTGAGTGGCTGCAAATGAAAATCTTGTGCTTCGGCCCTTTGAAAAAGGCAGCTTTGTCTCTATAAGCTTCATCATTCCCTGGCAGATAGGAACCCCGCCACCTTTTACCACTGGATGCTTAATGGGCAGCTGATCCCAGCTTCAAGCTGGGGAGCCCAGTCTGGGGTCTCTGCTTCATCCCCCCCAGGGGGAACCTTCCACAGCTGTAATAACCCCCTTTAACCTCAGCCTACCACCTGTGGGAATGGAGCTAGCCCCTTTTATGACCCCACCTTTCCTACCAGCCTCAAGGTGGTTTCTGCTTGTTCTTGGTTAAAAGTCTCCTTTTTAGTTAGTCTTCTGTTGGGTTACCCTTCTTGAGGGTAACTGTTTCCCAATTTAGTTTTATTTCCAGTTTGGTTCCGGGAAGAAGTGTGCAAAAGATCCACCTACCCCAGCCGTATTGTGACCTCCATGTCTTCTTTGTCCATTTATCCATCAGTGGGCACTTGGTTTGCTTCCATATCTTGGCTTCTGTAAATATGCTGCGATGAACCTAGTGGTGCATACATCTTTTCAAATTAATGTTTTGAAAATCTTCATATAAATACCCAGAAGTTGATTGCTGAGTCAAGTGTTATTTCTATTTTTAATGTTTAAGGGAACCTCCATACTGTTTTCATAGTGGCTCCACCCATTTGCAATCCCACCAGCAGTGGACAAGGGTTCCTTTTCCTTCACATCTTCACCCGCACTTGCTGTCTGTTGACTTACTGATGATGGCCATTCTGATAGGTTGAGATGATGTCTCACTGTGGTTTTAATTCATACTTCTCTGATCATTAGTGACATTGAGCGTCTTTTCATAGGTCTATTTGCTGTCTTTATGTCCTCTTTAGAGAAATGTCTATTCAAGTTCCCTGCCCATTTTAATCAGACTGCCATTTTGATGTTAAGCTGTATGAGTTCTTTATATATTTTGGATATTAACCCCTTATCAGCTATTTCATTGGGAAAATCTTTTCCCATTGAGTAGGTCATCTTTTCAACTTTTAGTTTGATGTAGTCTCATTTGTTTACTTTTTCTTTTGTTTCCCTCCCCTGAGGAGACATATCCAAAAAAAATATTACTAAGAGCAATGCCAAAGAATTTACTACCTCTGTTTTCCTTTATGAATATTATGGTTTTGGGTCTTACATTTAAGTCTTCAGTCCCTTTTGACTTTTTCTTGTGTATGGTTTAAGAAAGTGGTCTAGTTTCACTTTTTTTGCATGTACTTTTTCAGTTTTGTCAGCACCATTTATTGAAGACATTGTTTTTACCCATTGTATATTCTTGCCTCCTTTATCACAGATTAATTGATCATATATGCATATGACTTCTGGGCTCTCTATTCTGTTCCATCAATCTATGTGTCTGTTTTTATGCCAGTACTATGCTCTTTTTAACCCTGGCTGGTTTGGCTCAGTGGATTGAGCGTCGGCCTGCGAGCTAAGTGTCGCTGGTTCGATCTTCCAGTCAGGGCACATCAGAGAAGGAAAACTCTGATTCCAAAAAACCTCCGCTGCCTTGCAGCATACCTCTTCAGGGGAAAGGCTAAGGGAGTAAACGCCGACAGAAAATCCGGAGCCGGAGTCCCTAAGGCGGTTTGACGTTGTAGTCAACACCGGCAACTCCTGCGGCGCACCTGAAGCCAAGCTGTATTGACTCCGTCTTTCCCTTGGACCCTTCAGCTGCGAAGAGGGGGGGGGTCTGCTGCATGGGCAACAGCAGACCCTCCATATCACCCTGCCCAGGCTCTGTAGCTTCAGCTTCACTGGAGAGGACACTCCAGCATCATCGCAAGATGTCGATTCAACACGGGAGGAGACAGATACCGTGTCACTCTCGAGTCGGACTGCACAACCATTCTCGGCGGTGCAGATAGACTCTTAAGAAGCTACACCATCGTCTCTCGAGACGGACGGCTGCCGCCGCCGCCGACTATGCTCTTTTGATTACTATAGCCTTGTAGTGTAGTTTGATATCAAGCAGAGTGATACCATCAGCTTTGTTCTCTTTTTAAAATCAACATTGCTGTGGCTATTTGAGGTCTTTTGTGGTTCCATATAAATTTTACAATTTTTTATTTTTGTTCTGTGAAAAATGTCATTGATATTTTGATAGGGATTGCATTGAATCTATAGATTTCTATGGGTAGTATGGACAGTTAACAATGTTAATTATTCCTATTCATGAGCACAGTACATGCTTTCATTTATTTGTATCTTCTTCAATTTATTTCTTCAGTGTCTTCTAGATTCTCAAGTACAGGTCCTTTACCTCCTCGGTTAAATTTATTCCTGGGTATTTTTATGTACTTGTAAATGACATTTTTAAAATTTCTCTTTCTAGTAGTTTGTTATTGGTGTAGGAAAATGCGAACAAAGATCCAAGATGGTAGAGGAGTAAGTGGAAGCTACACTAACCTCCTCCCAAGACTAAACTGGAACTATAATTAAATTGTAGAGAACTCATCCTGAATAACCAACTGAACACTAGCTGGACAGAAGCCTTATAACTAAGGACAGATGGAAGAAAGCACTTCACCACAGCAAGACTGGTAGGGAGTGCGGAGGAGGCACTGGAAGGCTGGCTGGGTTCCCATGGGTAGCAGCTGAAGTTCCAGAGGGATATTTCAGCTGCTGGGGGGTTCCCCATGAAAGTATGAGATATAAACCCCAAGCTGGGTTCCCTAGCCTATAGCACCAGAACTGGAAAAGGAATACAAATAGCATCTGGCTGTGAATAGCAATGAGATTTCTGTCCACCAGAGAGCCTCTTAAAGGGCCAATGCACAAATTTCATTTGCAGCCACTTACCCTGTGGTCTGGCAGAGGGAGGGCAGAGTGAACTAGAGATGCATGAGGAGAGTCGGGTTGGTGGCTCTGGGGAGACAGCTGAAGGAAGAGTTTCCAGGATCCCTGTGCTGAGTCATTCCCCATACTGCAGGAGCCATCTTTCTCCAAAAGGTATCAGCCTAAGGGGAAGCAGTAGCCCCACCCTCAGGAACCACTGCTGCCCCGCCCTGTGGAGCTTAAGCCTGGCTACTGAGGAGTACAACTGGAGGCTATTTCAGAGACAAAGTCTAACAGAATGCCATCAGGCAAAGGCAGATCTCTGGGAGATATGACACTTTAGCTGATCCTCCCCCAGGCCTGATGCTGATAAAAGCCAGCCTTGGTGTACAGCCTGGTTCTTTCTGCACATACTATGGCCCAGCAGAGGGAGCCATAAGCTATATCCATAGCTCCAAATAGGTTTCCCAGGGCCAGTCACAGATAGCATCTGACATAGGACTCAATCAGAGTCTGTGCAGATCTACCTAATACATAGAAACAAATAGAAAGAAGCAGCCAAAATGGGAAAACAAAGAAACAGGCCCCAAGTGAAAGAATAAGAAAATTCTGCAGAAGAAGAACTAAATGAAATGGAGATGAGCAATTTATCAGATATAGAGTTTAAGTAATGATTATAAGGAAACCCAACAGCATGAAAAAATATATGGAAACAATAAAAAAGGACCAATCAGAAATAAAGAATGCAATATCTGAAATAAATAATACACTGGAAGAAATACACAGTAGGTTAGATGAAGCAGAGAATTGAATAAGTGAACACCCAAGCAGAGCAACAAAAAGAAACCAGAATTTTAAAAGTGAGAAGAGATTAAGAAACCTTTGAGACAACATGAAGTGTAACAACATCCACATCATGTGAATACCATAAGGAAAAGAGAGTGCACAGGAATGGAGAACCTATTTGAAGAAATAATGACCAAAAACTTCCCTTCTCTGGTAAAGGAAAAAGACACACAAGTCCAGGAAGCACAGAGAGTCCCAAACAAGATGAACCCAAAGAGGACCACACCAAGAGACATCATCATTAAAATGGCAAAGCTTAAAGACAAGAAGAGAATCATAAAAGCTGCTAGAGAAAAGCAGGGAGTTACCTACAAGGGAGCACCAGGTAAACTGGCATCTGATTTCACAACAGTAACATTTCAGGCCAGAAGGGACTGGCATGAAATATTCAACGTGATGAAAATCAAGGACCTACAACCAAGGCTACTTTACCCACAAGGCTAAAATTTAAAACTGAAGGAGAAATAAAGAGCTTCCCAGACAAGAAGAAGCTAAAGGAATTTGTTAACACCAAACTAGTACTGTAACAAACGTTAAAGGGCCAGAAGAAGAAAGAGAAGATGAAGGAAAAGGAGGAGGAGAAGAAGAAAAAAAAAAACAGAGGAAAATAGTTTAAAAACAAAATGGTAATAAATACGTATCTAACAATAATCACCTTAAACGTAAATGGCTTAATGCCCCAACCAAAAGACATAGGGTAGCTGAATGGATAAGAAAACAAGACCCATACATTTGTTGTCTCCAAGAGACCCATGTCAGATCAAAAGATACACACAGACTAAAAGTAAAGAAATGTAAAAAGATATTTTATGCAAATGGAAAGGAAACAATAATTGGGGTAACAGAAAATCAACTAGGAGAGAGCTGCCTTAAACAACACACTAGATCTAAGGCATTTAATTGATATCTTCAGAGCATTTCACCCCAAAGCAGCAGAATACACACATTTTTCAAGTGCACATGGAATGTGTTCTAGGATAAACCACATATTAGGACACAAAACAAGTCTCAATAAATTTAATAAGATTGAAATCATATCAAGCATATTCTGTGACCACAATGCTATGAAACTAGAAATCAATTACAAGAACACTGAAAAACACACAAATACATGGAAGCTAAATAACATGTTATTAAACAATGAACGGGTTAACAATGAGATCAAGGAAGAAATCAAAAGATACCTTGAAACAAATGAAAATGAGATCACAACAATCCAAAATCTGTGGGACACAGGGAAAGCAACCTCAAGAGGGGAATTCATAGTATTACAAGCCTATCTCAAAAAAACAAGAAACAAACAAATAAAGAATCTTAACTTTACACTTAAAGGAACTTGAGAAAGAACGACAAACAAAGCCCAAAGCAAGTAGAAAGAAGGAAATAATAAAGATCAGAGCAGAAACAAACAAAATAGTCTAAAAAACCGATACAAAAAAATCAGTGAATCCAAGAGCTGGTTCTTTGAAAAGATTTTTTAAAATTGACAAACCTTTAACCAGACTCATCAAGAAAAAGAGAGAGAGGACCCTAATAAATATAATCAGAAATGAAAGAGGAGAAATAACAACTGACATCGCAGAAATACAAAGGATTGTAAAAAAATACTATGAACAACTATATGCCAACAAATTGGGCAAACTGGATAGAAATGGCTAATTTCCTAGAAATATACAATCTTCCAGAATTAAATCAAGAAGAATTAGCGAATCTGAATAGACAGATTGTTGTTGTTGGCAGCCGTCCGTCTCGAGAGACGATGGTGTAGCTTCTTAAGAGTCTATCTGCACCGCCGAGAATGGCTGTGCAGTCCGACTGGGGAGTGACACGGTATCTGTCTCCTCCCGTGTTGAATCGACATCTTGCGATGACGCTGGAGTGTCCTCTCCAGCGAAGCTGAAGCTACAGAGCCTGGGCAGGGTGATATGGAGGGTCTGCTGTTGCCCATGCAGCAGACCCCCCCTCTCTTCGCAGCTGAAGGGCCCAAGGGAAAGACGGAGTCAATACAGCTTGGCTTCAGGTGCGCCGCAGGAGTTGCCGGTGTTGACTACAACGTCAAACCGCCTTAGGGACTCCGGCTCCGGATTTTCTGTCGGGGTTTACTCCCTTAGCCTTTCCCCTGAAGAGGTATGCCGCAAGGCAGCGGAGGTTTTTTGGAATCAGAGTTTTCCTTCTCTGATGTGCCCTGACTGGAAGATCGAACCAGCGACACTTAGCTCGCAGGCCGACGCTCAATCCACTGAGCCAAACCAGCCAGGGCTAATAGACAGATTATACCTAGTATAATTAAATTAGTAATGAAAAAACTCCCAACAAACAAAAGCCCTGAACCAGATGGCTTCACAGGTGAATTTTACCAAACATTCTGAGAAGAACTAAAACCTTTCCTTCTCAAACTATTTCAAAAAATTCAAGATGGCGAAAAGCTCTCAAGCTCATTTGACAAGGCCAGCACTATTGTAATTCCAAAACCAGATAAAAACACTACAATAAAAAGAAAGTTATAGGCCAGTATCCATGATGAACATGAATGCTAAAATCCTAAACAAAATATTAGCAAATTTAACATATTACACACGGGAGAAAGAGAGACCCAATGCAGGAGACCTTCTCCCCCACCTCAGTTCTTGTCTCACTGCAAGAGAATAATTCAAGTGAGAGACAAACACATAAGGTGGAAATGAGACAGCAGTCACCTAACAAGTCTAAATGCCCCACATGTAGAGAAAAGAAAGTTGTTAGTAAGTTAGTGAGTCTGTGAGCTGAAGCTACAAGTGGGTACTTAGCTAAGCTAAGTATGCCAACCACTGGGGTTCAGGGGTTATATACCTTAACTGGCTGCTAGGCCCTCCCTCCTTCCCCACTTTGGGAATAACGTACAGTTACAGAGGCTTTCTTTCTCAGTTAGTAAATGCTCTCTGCCTTAGTGAAACTGTTACAGGAGCTTCTTTCCCAGCATAGAATCTCAAGGACTGTCCCCTCCTTCTTGTATGATTCCTGCTTGTGACGTTCAGGATACTTGGCAATCCTAGTAAGATTCTTACAGAAGCTTACAGAAGCCCCTTTTCTTGGCACAGTTCTCAAGGACTCTTCCATCCTCCTGTGCTATTTTGCTTGTAATGCATGAGGTACTTGGTAATTTTATCAAACTGAGCTCAGACTGCTGAGTCAATTGGCAAGATATGTTTTCTTTTGCTTCTAGCCTCCCATATTAAGTTCTTTGTTAGACTGCAATGGGGAGGGCCCTGCCTTTATTTTCCCCTCTGGCTCCTCATTCCTAGCTGCTACCTAACAAATATGGCAATATAACAAAAAGATCATACACAATGATGAAGTGGGATTTATTCCAGGAATGCAAAGTTGGTACAACATTTGCAAATCAATAAATGTGATTCACCAAATAAACAAAATAAAGGACAAAAATCACACGATCATATCAATAGATGCAGAAAAAACATTTGATAAAATCCAGTACCCATGTATGATAAAAACTCTCAGCAAAGTGGGAATAGAGGGGACACACCTAAACATAATAAAAGACATATGTGACAAGCCCACAGCCAACAGCAACCTCAATGGGCAAGAACTACCACTGTTCCCCTTAAGATCAGGAGCAAGACAGAGATGTCCACTTACACTATTCTTATTCAACATGGTATTGGAAGTCCTAGCCATAACAATCAGACAAGAAGAAGAAAAAAAAGGTATCCAAATTGGAAAGGAAGAAGTAAAACTGTTTTTATATGCACATGGCATAATACTGTACATAGAGAACCCCAAAAATTCCACCAAGAAACTACTAGAACTGATCAATAAGTTCAGCAAAGTAGCAAGATACAAAATTAATATCCAGAAATCAGCTGAATTTTTAAAGTATATTTTATTGATTATGTTGCTACAGTAGTTTCAATTTTTTCCCCTTTGCTCCCCTCCGCCCAGTACTCCCCTTCCCTCCAGCAATCCCACCCCGCTTAGTTCATGTCCATGGGTCATACTATAAGTTCTTTGGCTTCATCCTTTCCTATATTATTCTTAACTTCCCCCTGTCTATTTTGTACCAAATGATTATTCTTCTAAATCCCTGCACCATATCCCCATTGCTCCCCCTCCACCCTTCCAGTTAATAACCCTGAAAATGATCCCCATACCTATGATTCTGTTTTTATTCCGGTTTGTTTAGTTGGATTTTCTTTTTATTTTTTAGATTCAGTTGTTGATAGTTGTGAGTTTGTTGTCATTTTAATGTTCATAGTTTTGATCTTCTTTTTAAGTAAGTCCCTTTGGCATTTCATATAATAATTGCTTGGTGATGATGAACTTCTTTAGCTTCATCTTGTCTGGGAAGCGCTTCATCTGCCCTTCCATTCCGAATGATAGCTTTGCTGGATAGAGTAATCCTGGTTGCAGGTTGCCTTTCATCACATTGAATACTGCTTGCCAGTCCCTTCCTGCCTGCAAAGTGTCCTGTGAGAAATCAGCTGATAGTCCTATAGGCACCTCCCTGAAGGCAACTCTCCGCCTCTCTCTTGCTGCCCCCAGAACTCTCTCTTTATCTTTCACCTTTGGCACCTCAGTCATGATGTGTCCTGGTGTGGTCCCCTCTGGGTCCAGCTTGCCCAGGATCCTCTGTGCTTCCCGGACCTGTCACAAAATTTTGGAAGTTTTCCTCATTTTTTTTCAATTCTTGCTTCCTCGTTCTGCACTGGTTGACTGTGTTTTTCTTCCTTATGTTCCAAATCATTGATTTGAACCCCGGTTTTCTTCCCTTCACCATTGGTTTTGTGTGAATTTTCCTTCATTTCACTTAGCATAGCCTTCACTTCTTCTGTTATGCGTTTGCTGTACTCAAGCATATCTGTCAAGCCTGTAAGCATCTTTATCACCAGTGTTTTGAATTCTGTGTCTGTTAGGTTGTCTACCTCCTCATCTGTTAGTTTGGCTATCTCCTCATCGCTTAGTTCTCCCACTGGAACCTTGATTCATTTCCCCTTTTGGGCCATAGTTCTCTGTCTCCTCATCTTGACAGGCTCCTGTGTTTGTTTGCTTCCCCATCCCAGGTAGAGCTGTTACTCCTGTTACATTGTAAGGGGCGGAGCCTTAAGGATTCGTCAGTACAGGGCGACCTGTTTCACCATGTTGTGGCACTGTATGTAGGGGAGGGGTCCTAGAGGGAACAATGCCGCCTGCCCAGCACTCGCCCCTTTTCCAGGCACCTCTCCCAATTCCTCACCGGACAGGCGCCCCTCTATCTGCTACCCTGGCCATCGTTCCCAGAGTGGGTGGGTCTGAGGACATTCTAGGACTGTGGGGCCCCTTTAAACAAGCAGACTCTGCTCAGAGACTGGCAGTTTCTGCTTCCACCCCAACCCCTACTGGTCTGCACAGTCAGAAGCAATGAGGCTTGATTTTCCCCGGTGCTGGCACCATGAGCTTCGAGATCTGGTGAGGAGCTGGGAAAGCTCCCCATGTGTGCCTCCCAACTTTTTAAAACATGTGACTGCGCTTTTCAGCCAGTCTACTACTGCCGCCACTGTTGGTGCCACCACACCATGTCCTCTCCACCCCGGCTCTGCCCCTCCTACCTGTCTGGATGAGTATTTCTTCTTTTTATCTTTGTTTGCTGGACTTCCATGCAGTTTGATTTTCTGGAACTTCTGGTTGTTTCTAGTTTTGAGGTAGTTGTATTCCTTCTTAGTTGTGGAGGGAGACAGAGTGTGTCTGTGTACGCCTACATCTTGGCTGGAAGTCTCAGTTGAATTTTTATAACGAGCTAACAGAAAGGGAAATTTAAAAACAATCCCATTCACGGTTGCTTCAAAAATAATAAAATACCTAGGAATAAACCTAACCAAGAATGTAAAAGACCTGTACTTAGAAAATTATAAGACACTAAAGGAAACAAGTGAAGAAAGTGCAAATAAGTGGAAGCACATACACTGTTCATGGATAGGAAGAATTAACATCATTAAAATGTTCATGCTACCCAAAGCAATCTATAGATTCAACACAATTGCTATCAAGATTCTAATGATACATTTCACAGAATTAGAACAAATATTTTAAAAAGTTACATGGAACCACAAAAGGCCCCACACAGTAACAGCGATTCTGAGAAAGAACAAAGTTGGAGGAATCACACTACCTAATGTGAAACTATACTATAAGGCCATAGTAATCAATACAGCCTGGTACTGGCATAAAAACAAAAACATAGATCAATGGAACAGAATAGAGAGCCCAGAAATAAACCCACAACTTTATAGTCAATTAATCTTTGGCAGAGGAAGCAAGCCCATACAATAAGCTAAAGATCGTTTATTCAATAAATGGTGTTGGGAAAATTGGACAGATAGGTGCAGAAAAATGAAAGTAGACCACCTTTTCATACCACACACAGAATAAATTCAAAATGGATTAGAGACTTAAATATTAAGACTGAAACCATAAAAATCCTAGCAGAAAACATATGTAGTAAAATCTCAGATATTGTTCACAGCAATATTTTATCTGATCTATCTCCCCAGGCAAAGGAAACAGAAGGAAAAAATAAACAAATGGGATTATATCAAACTAAAAGTTTTGCACAACAAAGAAAACCATCAAGAAAATAAAAAGACAACCCAAGAAATGGGAGAACATCTCCCTGATACATCTGATAAGGAGTAAATATCCAAAATTTATAAAGAACTTACAAAACTTGACACTAAAAAAAACAAACAATCCAATTTTAAAATGGGCAAAGGACCTGAATAGACACTTCTCCAAAAAGGACATACAGGTGGTCAATAGACATATGAAAAGATGTTCAACATCACTAATCATCAGAGAACCACAATGAGATGACACCTCACACTGGTCAGAATGGCTGTCATCAATAAATCACCAGACAACAAGTGCTGGTGAGGATGTGGAGAAAGGGGACCCTTTTTCACTGTTGGGAAAAATGCAGACTGATGCAGTCACTGTGGGAAGCAGTACAGAGATACCTCAACAAATTTAAAATGAATCTGCCTTTTGACCCAGTGATTTCACTTCTGGGACTATATTGGAAGAAACCCAAAACACTAATTTGAAAGAACATAAGCACCTCTGTGTTCATTGCAGTGTTATTTACAATTGCCAAGATCTGAAGCAGCTCAAATGTCCATCAGTAGATGAGTGGATAAAACAACTATGGAACATTTACACATTGGAATACTACTCAGCAATAAAAAATAAAAATTTTACCCTTTGTGACAGTATGGATGGACCTGGAGAAATTTATGTTAAGTGAAATAAGCCAGTCAGTGAAAGACAAACACCATATGATTTCACTCATATGTGGAATCTAATAAACAAACTGAACTAACAAGCAAAACAGAGACAGACTCATAGATGGAGAGCAGACTGACAGCTATGGAGGGGGAGATGTGAAGGGGTGGAGGAATTGAGTAAAACAGAAAAAGAACTCATGGACACAGACAACAGAGTAGTGACTGCAGACAGGAGTGGGGTATAAGGGGACTAAATGAAAAAGAAAAAAAAATACAATTAAAAATTAAAAACTGCAAACAATTTCTGAATATTAATTTTATATCCTGTTACTTTACTGAGCTCATTTATCAGTTCTAATAGTTTTTTTGTGGACTCTTTAGGGTTCTGTATGCACAGCATCATGTCATCTGCAAATAATGACAGTTTTACTTCTTTTTCAATTTGGATGCCTTTTATTTCTTTATCTTGTCTGATTGCTGTGGCTATGATTTCTGCTGAATAAAAGGGGTTGAAGTGGGTGTCCTCGTCTTGTTCCTGACCTTAGGGAACATCATGTTAGCTCTTCCCCACTGAGTGCTACATTGGCCTTAGGTTTGTTATGTGTGCCCTTCGTTACATTGAGCTGTGTTCTCTCTATCTTCACTTTGCTGACAGGTTTTATTATAAATGGATGCTGGATTTTATGAAGTGATTTTACTGCATCTATTGATATTATCATGTGATTTTTACCCTTCAGGGATGGGCAAGGGGCTGGAGGTTGGATCAATCACCAATGGCCAATGCATTAATCAATTATCCCTAGGTAACAAAGTCTCTATAAAAACTCCCAAGGACAGGGTTCAGAGAGCTTCCCAGTTGGTGAGCCTGAAGAGATTTGGGGAGAGTTGGATGCCCAGAGAGAGCATGGAAGCTCTGTGCCCTTTCCCACGCAACCTGCCCGATGCATCTCTTCTACCTGGCTATTTCTGAGCAACATCCTTTTAAAATAAACTGGTCATCTAGTAAATAATGTATTTCTCTGAATTTGTGAGCCACTCTAGCAAGTTAATTGACCCAAAGTGGTGGCTGTGAGGACTTCCAATCTGCAGCCCAGTTGACAACCTGGACTTGTGATTAAGGTATGAAGGGCAAGGGGATGTGGGGTGGGGCCGTGGAGAAACAGTGCTGTGGGACTGAGCCTCTAACCTATGGCATGATGTTGTCTCTGGGAAGACAGTGTCAGAACTGAGTTAAATGGTAGGACACCCAGCTGGTGATAGGGAATTACTTGTTCATGTCAGGAAACCACCCCTCTCCCCACATTGGAATTGGGTTCAGGAACCCAAAATAATTAAAAGCAGGAACAGAAACAGATATTTCTATATTCACTTTCACAGCAGCATTATTCACAATAGCAAAAGGTAAAAGCAACCTATGTCCTAGATAGATGAATAGAAAAACAATATGGTATATCCACACAATGGAATATTATGCAGCCTTTAAAAAGGAAATTCCAACACATGCTCCCACATGGGTGAACCTCGAGGATATCATAAATGAAATAAGCCAGTCATAAAAGAACAAATATTGTCCGATGCCACTTCTACGAGACCCTTAGAGTAGTCAAATTCATGTAGACAGATAGTAGAATTGTGGTTGCTAGGAGCCGTGGGGAGGAGAGAATGGGGATTCAGTGTTTCATGAGATAGAGCCTCAGTGTTGCAAGATGAAAACTGTCTGGAGAGGACTGCAACACAGCAATGTGAATATAGTTAATGCCACTAAACCGTACACATAAAAATGGTTAAAATGATATATTTTGGTGGGGGAAATTTCACCACAATAAAAAATTGAATTGATTTTTAAAAATTAGCCAGGTGTTTCTAAATGCCACATTGTTTTGGTGCCGCTTTGTGCAGAGTGTTCAATGGGATACAAAACGTGACAGGTAAAGATTCATCTTAACGACTTTTAATTGGGCTTAAAGTAGAAGCCTTGCTAGTTTAGTCTTGTCTGAAGTCCCTTGAGCCACCTGCCGGCAGGGTGCCCTCATTGCAAGCTCAGTGCTAGGATTTCTTCCACTGCTGTGGGGGCCAGGCTGCGAAGCTGGGGAGCCCGTTGGAAGGCCTGTGACAGGGATGCAGGAGCATCTCACACAGGCACCTGATGGGGCTGCCAGCTTCTCGGCTGCCCCCCGCCAGGTCCTGGCAGGTGAAGAGACTCTGCTTTGGTTCAGGTCAGTTCCCCCATGGAAAGGGACGAGAAGGGCCAGAAGGCTGTGTTCCCGTGCCCACAGCTAGCCACATATTCTTTTTGATGTCTGCCTGCAGGAATAAAATAAACAGAAGTTTAGGGAAAACAAACAGAAGAAGGGCGAGGGTGGCGGGTGCTAACCTGGAAGCCTGATTCACTGCTGGCAGGCAGCCCAGTGGGAGCTGAAATCCACCCCCAGCCCTGCACTTGCCTCACTCAGCCCTGGAATCGCAAACAATCCCTTGGCCAGACTCCTAAGGAGCTTCTGACGAGCATAGTTCGCCCTTCTGACACAGAAAGCACCATCAGACACGCACCAGTGGCTTGTGAAGTAAATAGGGGGCTGGGCCCTGGGCACTTCGGCTTTCCGGGAACACTGCCTGGGCTCATTAGGGAGGGTAATGGCTAATAACACAGAGAGAACATGGTGTTTTGGTTTTGAGCCCTCAGCCAGGGCTGGGCCACCAGGGCAGCAAGAGAGACAGGGTGTGAGCGTGTGTCTGAAACCAGAGTCAAACATGTTGCTGTTAAGATTGAGGCCCCACCTCCAGCTGCCTGTGACGCTGGGAAAGTTACCAGCCCTTCAGGCCTCCGTGTTGTTGCCAGTAAAACGAGGATAATAATAGAAACCGCTCCCTTCCTGGTGCAGAGATTGAATAAGATATTGCAGGTAAAGTACCTGGCCGGAGGCCCACGGCATAGTTAAGACTCATTCAACACTGGCTATTATGAAAAGAACAAACTTGCTGAGTTTAGTGCATTAAGAAGCCCCTTCCAAATGCTTATCTGTAAATGCTCACGCAGAAGCAGGCTCCTAAAAAAGAGGAGTCTTGGCCCTCACAGAGCTCCAGTTCTGGCAGCCTCTGAGGGAGCCACATGTGCAGGGTCGGCCTGGTGCTGGGTCCCTGGGGGCGGACCAGGGACAGCTGTGGCTCGCTTTCGGGTCTGTTCACTCCTAACTTTTGCTTGCTTCTTTCTTCACGTGCTGGGGAAAGGGCCCTTTTGTGGGCTGGCGATGGCAGGGTGCAGGTCATTGGCCCACGTAAGGCTGTCCTACATAAGTGGAACCTGCTCTGCCCTTGCCCGCTACTGCTGCCACACCCACTATTTTATAGCTAGGGTGATGGCATTCCACACCAAATGAACAAAACTCCCCCAGAAGGGACATGCTATTTATTGTCTCCCACACTTGGAGAGAACAAAACTGGACCCACTCGCAGGTGTTCCCATCTCCTCTCTCTCCTTTTGTTTCCTTCCCTTCTTTATTCTCTGACAGGTCCAAGCAGCTCATGATCTCAGATTAAGAGAGAGCCTCTCTCTCCCAGAATCCACATACGGAATTTCATGGGCGGGTTCTGACAGCCTCGCTCTGTCACTTGCCCACAGTTGGCCAGACCTGGGTCCCATGCTCACCCCTGCAGCCAAAGGGTGGTGTGACCACAGGACCCATGTTGAATAGCTGAAGCCATGTGGCAGACGGGACCGTCCACACCAGTGAGGCTGTCCAGGTAGCAGGTGGGAGTAGACTCCAGGCACTCAGGTGAGCAGCCTTTATCCTGGCCCTTCACCCAACTGTGCATAAAACGGTTGGTCTGGCGAACTTTGAAGGGTCGACCCACTTCCTTGCATTCAAATGCTCAGAAGTTTCTAACTATTCTTAAGTCAAATCACGTGAGTGAGGACTACGTGCTCCAGAGTGGGGCCAACCCTGTGACACTGTGGTAGCAGTCCCAAGCCTTGTCTTCTGACTGAAATTTATGTCCTGGTGCCGTCCCCTCACCACTGAGCAGGACTAACCTGGGGCCCAACAGGATATTGCAGAAATGACTTTGAGGTAGATGATAAAAGATTCTGGCTTCTGCTTTGCTCTCCTCGAATCACTCTCTAGGACACTGGTGCTGTGAAGGAGTCCGCCCACATCCTGAAGAACACAGGCCTCACCCCAATAGCCGGAACTCACTAGCCAGGCCTGTGGCTCAGCCACCGTGGAAGTGGCTCTCCAGCCTCAGTCCAGCCTTCAGGTGATACAGCCCTGGCTGTGTCTGCACGACAGACCCCGAGCCAGAATCACCGGGCCTCGCCTGACTTCCTGACCCACAGAAACTGTACGGGACAATAAACATCCACTGTTGTTTCAAGCCACTAAGTTTTGGGGTAGATAACTGATACCCAGCCTGATATGGCATCCTCCTCCTCACTGTGCAGGGAAAGAGTCACTTGGAAAGTTTCCTTGGACCATTTTCAAAACACTTCTCAATAACTCTATGAGTGCCCTGACCGGTGTGGCTGAGTTGGTTGAGTGTCGTCCCACAAAGTGAAAGGTCACTGGTTCGATTCCAGGTTGGGGCACATGCACGGGTTGCAGGCCTCGTCCCCAGTTGAGGTGCGTGTGAGAGGCAGCCAATCACTGTATCTCACGATCGATGGTTCTCTCCCTCTCTTTCCCCCTCCTTTCCTCTATCTCTAAAATAAATAAGTAAAATCTTTAAAAAATAACCTGATTAGGAATTGTTACACAATTTAAATTTCACAATTTTATGAGTATAATCATGCTGCTACTACATGGTTGCTCCAACTGTCTCAATACTGTGGATTTGCAGATTTATAAAATCACATTTACACTTGTACTTTTTCCTCCTGTACTAGATCGGAAAGGAGTTGACATATGAACGGAAAGCTGCCTTCAAGGATGGGCCAGTTGTCTCTGTGTGAAGAGCACTGTGGCACATGCCACGGCTACTGCAGCGCAATCGCGCAATCACACTGGTGACAGGCAGCAAGAGTCCCTGGATTCTGAACCCCAACAAAGCCCTCCAGGTGGGTTTCTGGCTGAAGCAATGCCTGCGCTGACAAGTGAGCCAGAATCCCAGGAGGTCCCATTATGGGCTGTTTGAAACCAGGAAGTTGCTTCAAGAGGTAGGTCCTGAGCAGGCTCTTCCAACGGCCCAGTCCACCACCTCAGCTTAGGCACCCTGGGGCACCTGCTTGGCTGTCCAAGTTCCTTGGTGATCTGAGCTCAGCCCTGCTTTTCCAGATGAGTCTCCTTAACTCACCTGCAACCCTCGATCACTGAGTGTCCAACAGCTGGGCCCCTCCCCCAGAGAGCCTCCCACGGGCCGATCTCTGATCCTGTGCAGTCGTGAGTGTGTCCATTGCCACCCCCTGAGATCCAGACATTACCATTCATTATCTCCCTTCTCTCCCACCGCTGACATGCAATAATCGAAAGAAATATCACACAATTTAGTACTTGCTTGGCATACCAGCCAACACTCTGTAAGTCACAGAGGACCCACCTCATGCAAGCTCACGTGAGCTGGCTGGCTCAGGCCTCAGGGCGTGTCCCCAGGATTCCTTCTATCTTCTTCTTTGGACTCTGGTTTCTTGGGCTTGTGGGACCCAACAGCCCTGCAGGGCAGGGCAGGGCAGGGCAGCGACAACAGCCCCAGGCCACATGGGCAGGACAGGCACTTTCCCAAAGGAAACAGGACTGTTAGGAAGACTCATTTGAAAAACAGCAACAGCCACTTCCTTCCCTGACAGGGAGCTCATTACTTCCAGAAGTAATTCCTTTTGTGGAATTGGTTTCCTCCTGGTAACTGTCTACCATTGGCCAGTTGTGCCTCATGTCAACCCTAATCGCCGGTCACCAGCTCTCTTCTTCCCCTCTTTCCTTCCCTTTTGCCCATAAGTCACCGGTGGACAAACGATGCACAGGGCCGTCGTCTGGGCAGCTGCTGTCTGTCCTGGCCCCGCACAGAGCACCTTCGCTCTAATCAGACCCAGCTGCCTCTGGGGGAAACTTGCCATCTCGTTTTCCCTTGCCTAAAATAGCCACTGCCTTATTGGCTGATGCAGGGTGGTGAGGAGGCAAGAAAGGGACGTGGTGAGCCATCCAGACACAGTCTGGTTGGGAAATCCTGTATAAAGGTCAATGTCAACATCGTCTGTACATTAGGCAAGGCACTTCCGGTGGGCCATCAACCCAGCATAAACAGAATGGTGAGGAAAGTCAAAACAGGGGCTGGCGAACCTCAAATAAATAAGGCACGGATAAATGTAGCCTCTGTGGAGTATGACTTCTTCTAAAAGAATTTGTAGTTGTTTTGCAGACAATATTGATGCTAGCCATTCCATTTCACATCAGAGGAAGGTAACAGACAGCCAGACACTGTGGGTCACATTATATTAAGTGGGACACATGGCTCTTTTAAGATAATAATTTTTTCCTCCTCACAGCTGCATGAGCAATCTCGAAGTTCAAAGATAAGCAGTGCCCAGTTCTGAGGTGTGTGCCCTCATTTCCTGTCTGAGGAGTCTTCTTCCAGGTAAGACATTGCTGAGCCATCTGTGTGGAGGCTGGCAGAGCCCTTCCCTAACCAAGAGGTGGTCATTGCATCCAGACTTGTGCTCAGACCAGCCTGTCCCAGGCACCTCGAGCCCCCAGGCAGGATGGACAGAGCCCAGGAGCCTCCTCTCCCCCGGGGCCTCTGGGTCCGGCTCCCTGGGTGCTGCCCGCCAAGAACACAACTTGCCTTTGCTGCTCTGCTCAGGGCTCTCAGCTTGCAGAGCTGAGGAAATGACATGATTTTCTGGGAGCCAACAGTCTTTTCCCAGTTCTCTGGCGGCCTCAGTGTCCCTGTGCTGGTCGCCTTGCTGTACCCCAACCTGGCAGGAGGTACCCGGTGCCCTCACCTGGCCTGTCCCCACCACGTGGGCAAGCCTGGGTCGGGGTGCAGGGAAGAGGGGGTGGCCAGACTCATCTGAGTACAGGAGTGTGAACTTAATTCAAGAGAGGGGTTTGGAGGAAGTGGGTGGGGGGAGTGCATATTTTTCCTCAAAGGTCATTGACTCAACTGGAATTTTAACCAAAACAGGAATGCCCTTCAGCCCCCAGGGTTCCCAAGGCCTCTCTGGAGGAGCACACGGGAGTTCAGTGGCTGATCTCAGTCCTGGCCTTGTTCCTGAGCCTGGAGAAGGGGCTGCCACACCAGGTTCTCAGGACATGACCTCAGGCTTCCCTGCGCCACTGTGCCTTGAAGAGAATGGGCCTCCTGGACCAGGTGCTGGGGTGGGACCAGGTGTTCCTCATGCTACTTAAAGTGGGGGCCCTGGGCCAGCCCTGTGAATTTGTTAGAAATGCGAACTGTCAGGCCCCACCCAAGCTACTCAGTAGGAATCTGCATATTAAACATCCCTTGACCCCCCTACTCTTGCAGTCCCACCCAGGAGAAACAGAGCCTGGGAGTTAGAGAACTCTGGCCCTGGCTCCCTGGAGGCCACCTCTAAGAACGGCCATTCGCGACGCGGAAGTTAACGATAGCATGTTTAGGTGTTAGATCATAGAGTCTGGAGATACAGGTATAGGCTTCAATTAAATGTTTCAATTGCTTTGGTTTTCATGTAGCTTATAATCAAGGATTTAAAAAGTATGTTGGTCAGGTTCTAAAGGTCTACTCATAAAGCAGGTTCCAGTAGGAATATCGAAGAGTGCATTGTGCTTGAGAGCAGAAAAATACAGCTGGTCGAGCACAAAACAGTGACAGCTTCAACAGTTGACAAAGGTCCCCAGATGTCTAGTTTCTGCGTTTACGAGAGATTGTGCAGGGTCTTGGTTCTTCCACACAGCGCCCTTGTCCTCACAGTGCAGTGGGAAGCTGCCTCTTTGTGAGGCAGGAGCAGATAACTTCGGGGTCACGGCAGAATTTGCAAGTTTGTTTTGCAGAAGGAAAGAATGTCTCCGAGGTAGCTTGACGCTGCTGGCATCCAGGAATCTGATACAAAACAAGCATTATCTTAGACTGAAGAGACACAGGCTTCTGCAGCTCTGCCTCCCCAGTTTCCAGCTGCAGAAAAATGCCCTGCTGTTGCTTTGGGGAGAAAGAGATTTGAGGCCACCTTCTCAGTGGGGGCCTCCTCCCTCAGTAAACCTTTCCTCACTCTAAACTTCCAACGCTTTGCGTTTGGCCTTTTGAAGCATCAGGCTCAGGAGCTTAGGTTACATTCAGAAGCGGATATGCTGCCCATGAGGGTCAAAGCAAACCTGTGCGGTCGGAACCCTGGGCCACACTGGGCTCAATGTAGAAATACTCCCTAAACGAGAGTGGTGTAGTGGGCAGAACTGTGGCTCCCCAAGTGCATCACGTCCTGGAACTGTGAGGGTGACCTTATTTGGAAACAGTCTTTGCAGATGCCATGAAGGATCTTGAGAAGAGATCATCATGGATTCACTGGGGAACACCATTTCTGTTGAGTTAGATCTGACTGTTGTTTTTGACTAACTTTTGGCATCTGAATCCAAAAACGACTCCAGTTTTTCTCTCTCACGTCAACTTTTTAAGGTACAGGATACACTCCCTTTGCCCCAAAAACCATACAAAATGAACATACAAAGGAAAATAAAGAAAAAGCTACTTGAATATATGTTTATTTAGAGTTATTTTATTCATATAAAGGCTGTATATTATTACTGTAAGTCAAATTGTGTACAAGTAGTGAAGTTCTGCTACCAAACATACATATTAAGATGTTTTATCTTTTCAAATGACAGGCTAGGAAATGCCAAAATTAGATAGTTGAAACAGTCTCCTTCAGTTGGCAAAGCTTTAACAAATTGCTTCATGAGATCCAGTTTTATGTGCAGAGGTGGGAATATAATGTTCTGTCAACAAGTGGCTCATGCAGAATGTTTGGACCACCAGGTTTGAGGTCAGATCTTGGAGGCCAATTCGATTCTCACAAGCTCTGCTGTCCCACATACACAGAAAACAGGGATACTTGGTGTATCCACATTGCTGACCAAGAAGGAAGCAGACCATTTGAAGATCAACACAGATGATCCAATTGTGCTTGTGATATTGCAACAGATCAATGACTCTCTTTATGTCTTCACATTCTTCACGAAAACAAACTGAATGGCCAATTGGGACTGCACCAAATAAATTGCCATTGTGGAGGGGGACACACTTCAAGCTCCGCTTTGAGCTATCGATGAACAGTCACCATTCAGTTGTGTTCTAGATTGGAATTCCCAATTCCTCCATTAAACCATGTATGTTATGGCAATGCACAAAGCCACCGTCACTTTGAAAGTACTGCAAAAATGCACTTTCTCTTGATCGAAAGTAGGATGCCTTTGTTCCTTTTTCAAGCAAGTTTTTCTTGTGCAGTCTTGATGCTAGGAGTTCTGAAGCCTTTTTGGATAGTCCCAAATCTTGTCCCAAATCATTGAACTCATGCTGATCAAATCCCTTACGAACTGAGTCATCTTCAATTTGAAAATCTTCATCATTGCTGTCACTTAGCTCTTCACCACACTCCTGTTTTTCAAAAGAGGGTAGTTCAATGTAAACTGGCAGTGGGATTTCAGCTGAATGAGGCACTGGGTGTATAGATGATGGTAGACTAGGATACTCTATTTTACATTTATTTTTCTTGTTATATCCTGATGTTTTCACTCTACAAAAGTAACAGTCACTTAAACGATCTCTGGACTCTCGCCAAACTGTAAGTGTACTAAATGGCAATTTATCACATGTTCTCTTTGTCCACATCTGTAAACTATTGACACACTGCTTGCATACCTTGTGAGGGGACCAAGACTTATCTGAATGACCAAGTTTTACTTTAAAATATGAAAAGTAGGCTTACCTGACAAATGCGCTGATGTTTGTCCTTTGACTGGCAATGGTGAAACTGCCACAGAAATAACAAAATGAATCAGGGTTGTTTAGACACTTACAACAAGAATAGCAGAGGCAGACATGGTCTGAAGGGAAGGAAATAAGTACGTATGTAAATAAAAAAATAAATTCTGCTAACTCCTTGTACACAGACAAGAACTTGGACTACACTTTGGAATATGATTCACTATATAGAGTGGCACACAACCCCTCACCACACTGTCTCATGTGTAACTGAACAGCCTAGACAAGTATGAACCTGTTGCTGGTCTCCAAGGTCATCCCCCACCCCTCCCCACTCGAGGGAGGTTTGCTCTCAGCCAATAGGAGAGCACTAGTGCTTCCCTCCATCCAGGCTCTATCCAGCCTAGAGTGGCTGCATTAAAATAACCTGTAGAGAAAAACTTGACGTGATAGAAGAAAACTAACTGCAGTTTTGAAATCAGCATGCCTATTTAGGTCTAAAACAGCTGAAAAATCGAACTCAACAGGAATTATGTTAAAAATTGTTCCCCTGTGTTATCCGAGCAGGTCCTAAATCCAATAGCAGTGTCCTTGTAAGAGACAGAAGAGGAAACACAGACAGAGAAAAGGCTCATGCAGACGGGGCAGGGACTGAAGTCATACAGCCACAAACTGAGCAGTGTCCGGAGGCGGAGCCGCCAGGAGCTGTAGGAAGCGAGGAAGGAGCCTCCCCCAAAAGCGTCTGAGGGCCCGCTGTCCTGCCCACGCCAGGATTTCAGCCTTCCAGCCTCAGAACCAGGAGAGAACCTATTTGTGTCCTTGTGAGCCCCCCAGTGTGCGGCGGTTTATTACAGCAGCGGCAGGAAACTGACGCAGGTGGCCTTTTCCAACTAGGAAACAAAAGACAAGCCAAAGGAATGCAAAAAAAAAGCAATGACCTTGGAAGTCCCAAGTTACAGCAATTTTAGCTTTGTTCCCAGAATTAGCTGCCTTTCTTCCTCATTTCCTCATTATTATTTTTTAATGCTCCATGAAACGCAAGCACAGCTGAGACCCAGGCTACACGGTCTTGCATGGCTGGCTAATCACCAGACGATCAAGACCTCCAGAACAGCTCCTTCGGGCTGCCAAACATAGCTATTTTATGGTGTACCTAATTCTACCTTGTCTGGAAGTTACTATTTAAAGTAGTTATGATACAGTGAAACTGAATCATTTTAACTTTTTAAGTACCACTTAAAAATAGGCTTTATTTATCAAGTCTTTTGGCAAATGACACCCTCCCCCCAGGGCTGAGTCTGCTGAGCTTAGATGATACACCTTAGATCAGCATAAAGCAAGGTTAGTACATTAGTATTAGATTTGAAGGCATGGAAACTCTAAAGGCTCTGGGACATCATTTCATTTTTTTCCCTTTAAAAAGTTTTCAGACCATGTTCAGCTTGAAGCAGCTAGAGGAGCTTGAGACCTTCACCCATTGTCCTTTATAAGATTACAAAGGGTCTTAATATCTGAGAGGGAGGGATTGTTATTTTTTATTGTTAAAATAATTAATTAATCACATATTTACTTAAAAAAAAAGAGAAGAAGAAGAAGAATATATGAAAGGGTGAAGCGGGAAAGCTTGTATGTACCAACCATGGGTATGGACTTGGTGGGGGATTGCTGGGGAAGGGAGATGCTGGGTGGAGGGGAGTAAAGGGAAGAAAATTGAAACTATTGTAACAATATAATCAATAAAATACATTAAAAAAAAAGTTTTCAGGACTCAAAGATAAAGATTCAGGGCAGCAGTTATGAACTTCCACTCACCTTGGAGTCACTTGGGGGAGCTCACAAATAACAGCGGTGGTGTTTCAGCCTCCCCACATCAGTAACCAGAATCCTGGGAACCTTTGAGGAAATGTCCACCTGGCCCGGTGGAGCCTCGCCCGGGGCAGACATTGCCCTCAGCCTCTCACGTCGCCAGGGCTCAGGCAGATGTCCAGGGCTGGCCAGGCAGACATGCTCACGCTAGTCTCTGTGTCGGGGGCTGTGATGCTGAGGAGCGGGCCACGTGGTGTCCATCTGCAATGAGTGGACTGCGTGACTGGGCAGCATCCCGTGTTGGCAGTGACGGTGGGACATGCTGAGAGCCGAGGTTCAGAGCGGTCTAGTGACTTGCCCAGGGTCCCAGAACAGAAGACCAGCAAGCAGAGGGGCCTGACCCGTGCCTCTCCAGGACAGGAGCAGCCCAGACGCCCTCCCGGGACCAGCTCCGAGCCGAGTTCCAAGCAGCGCTCTGAACTATATGGCTCTCAGACCCAGCTCCCTGACCCTCCCAAAGCTTTTGTGAGCAACCCAAGGTGCTCCCCATTCTTTTTATATCAAATTAAGTTTTTATCCAAGCACCATATACTTAAAGGAAATTTTTTCAACCCTTAACTTGCAGCTCCATGAATTTTGACATGGTGAAGGCACAGAGTAACCTGAGCCCAGATCAAGAAACAGCGTGCAGCCGGAGGCCGGAGCCGTCCTGGGGCCCTTCCTGCCGCATGCGGCCCCCTGCCATTTCCAGGTCTGCTTCACTTGCTCCTGAGCACTAGGGACGTGGAATTACACGGTGTGCGCTCTTATGTATCTGCTTCTTCCTCTTGATGTCTTGTCAGTGCGAGGCACCACACTGCTGCTTGCAGTCTGAGCGTCTTCACTTCCCTAGCTGCATGGCTGAGGCAGGAGAGTAAGCAGCTAGGAAAATCCCTGGGCGAGTGGAATGGGGAAACTGAGACAAGAAAATTAAACAAGGCCGATCAATTTGAACAATGTACAGACAGCTGGTGAATTGTAAGACCTTTCCTCCCCTGACCAAGGACACCTGAGAGGGAATGGCTCCTACCTCTGCTCCCTGACCAGTGAACACCTGCTTAAATCTCCCTGGTCTGGGACACAGAGAACAGAGACCCAGGTAATGCCATTTATGCCAGCCTAGCCCAAGGACAGACAAAGTCAAGGGAACAAATAACAAAAACCCCATTAAAAGCGAAGTAGCCCCAAGATAAAAGTAAAACAGTATAATGGACCAAAGAATATTCCCCAAATCCCCTATGTGCTCATTTTGATGCATCAGCATATAAAAATGCTACTGGAAACTAATGACTATTCTGCTGAAACTTCCCCTGAGATTCTCACCCACAAAGATCAAAAGCCATCAGAACAAAGATGTAGCACGTGCTTACCCTAGATCATGCCGACACCCCTTTTACTTCCTCCTGGACTCTAAGGGTCCCCAGGAGACCTGCGGCCAGGGGAGCAGCGGGCAGTGGCAGCTCGTCCCAGGCTCACCCCCTGGTCCTGTCTCCAAGGCCCCCTTTCCCCTGACTTCCCGGTGAGCTAACGGCAGCCCCGCCTTGGCTCACTCCTTTCCTATAACGTTTCTATGGAGCCGAAGCAGACTGTTGCCTGGGCTCTCCTGCTGCTGCTTCTACCCTAAGTCCTTCCTTGCCTCACTGTCCCCAGCTTTAGAAAACACACTCTCAAAATCACCTGGACTCATGCTGTGAAATCTTTCCTGCACAAAGACCCCAAACGCTGCAGGCCGCCCTGGGCAGACCCACTCGAGGCTGGTGCCAGCCCAGCACACGGTGACTGCATGACTGCTCCCCACTGCCATGACTGCTCCCGCACTGTTGCGCATGGGCACTTGGTGTCCCCAGTTTGAGCTCTGACAGGTGAAAACGCTCCTAGGACATTCTTGGATCTGTCTGTTGACACTGGGGCACACATCAACATCCTCTGCAGAAATACCTCTTCTGCTTAAATTAGCAGAGCTGGTTGGTGTTGCTTACAACCAAGGACCTCTATGGATACAGAGGAGGAAACAGACTCAGAGAGGTTCAGCCCCTCATCCAAGGTCACACAACTTAGGAGGACCTGGACCAGAGCCTGTCCTTGCAGCCACACATTCAAGGACACACGTGCATCCGCACAGTCCTCTCAGGACAGCCCCATGCTGTGCAGTGGTGTAATCTCAGCTCCCTTGCCCTCTGGAGCTGGCAGGGCTTGGGGCAAGTGAAGCAGAGAACCGCTGCCCCCAGCTGTCCTGGGCTCGGGCTCCTGGTGTCGCTGGTGCCAGGCTTCCCGAGGAGAGGACTGTCTTCTCCTGCAGGGTAGGGGGAATAGCATGTGCCTTCCCCACCCCCCTCCCCCCAGGGTGGGAAGGACATGTCCTGTGGCAGGTGAGCATGTTTGGTGTGCATCCCAGTCCACTCACCGCCAGGCAGCCCTGGGCCAGGAAGCCGTCCCCACCCTCTCACCACCACACAGAGCAGGACAACGTGTGTGCAGGAGGAAGGGCCAGAGGCAGTGCCGCTGCAGAATGGCTCCAGCGACAGCCGCCTCCTGACACATCGGAGAGGGGCCTCCTTTGCAGAGGGATGAGTGCCCCAGAGGCCAGGCTTGTGCAAGAGGTACCTCCTGGGGACGGGCCACAGGCTTGCACTGGAGCCTCTACAAAGAGCACCAGAGTCAAGCTCACTCCTCCAGAATCAGGGGGACCGCGCAGTGCACAAGGCAGGATATGCACTGGGTGTGTCCCTGCGGGGCAGGGTTGCCTGGTCTCTGACCACCAACAGCAGCAGCAGCAGCTGAAAACTTGCTAGAAATGCAAATGTTCAAGGTGCTAATGAGCCAGAAGCTCCGCAGGCAGGCGGGACTCAGCACCCTGAGTTTTGATGGCCCCCGGGGATTCTGGCGCACACTGCAGTGTGACCCTCACCACAGTGTGGCACGTGCAGCCGTGAGAAGTAGGTGTTGTAATCAGTCCCATCCTACAGCCAAGGAAAAGGAGGCTCAGGAGGTCTGAGCCAGTGGCCGGAGTCGCACAGTCCCTGGGAGGGACTATATCAGTTAAGACTGGGTTCACCTGTGACTAACAGAAATGAAATGCCCACAGAACCACAAATGAAACAAAATAGTTTTTCCTTCGTGGTCTGAGATTGCTGCTGGAGTCTCAGCCGGTATGTTCACACTCTGGGCAGCAAAATTCAGCTCAGGGAGGAGGGTCATGCTCTGCGGACACTTCCTAAAACTACGTAGACTCCAACTTACACCCTATCGGCCATAGCCCAGTCAGTCGCTTCACTGAGCGCTGAGTTGGGGAACACGAAGTCTGTGTTCTGACCATGCCTGCAGGTGAAACTTGGGGTTCCATTGCTGCAGAAGCACACAGATCCTGGGAAATGAGGAGGCAGTGTCTGTGCCATCGGTGCAGCTGGGAACCAGAGCTACAGCTGACCGTCTCCTTGCCTGAAACTCTGTTTTCGTTCATATGTTGTCTTTCTCAGCCCATTTTAGAAGTCCCCCAGAGTCCAAATCTTGAAAGTCATCTTGCTCCCTGCCATATTCCCAGAGCCTAGAACAATGCACCACATGTAGTTGGAGATGTAAATTGCCACTAAATGTAAATTGTTAAAAGACTACGTTAGATAATATATGTATAAGAAATGCATTTGAGGTTCAGCACATAGTAGGTACTCAGAATGAGGTTGCTGCTGTTTATTAAACACTGCTTCCCAGTCAAGGTCAGTGGCAGCCCCTGCTGCCCCACCCCCCACCCCCAGGTTTATCTCTCAGACTCTAATGCTTGCTGCCACCCCTGCCTGCACGCAGGGGCGTGCACCAAGCCCCGGTTCCTCACGTGGGCGCCCAGCCTTGGGCTTTTAAGATTCTCTGCACTGCCTGATTGGGTCTGGAGAACACTCCAGCCACAGTCCATGTGAGCAGTTGGATCCATACAGGAGATTCAGCAGGCCCTCCCTGTTGAAACCGAAAAGTAGGCCTTGAGAACGAAGCCAGGCCCGGGCTGTGGTGGTGGGTCCGTCATCCCCATGCCCCACTTCTGGTCTGGGCTCCTGTGAACGTGCGGGTCCCAGGAGCTTGGTGCCTCCACGTGCCCCACATTGGGCGCCTGCCCTGTGTTCCTGGTGTGGGATTTGTGGTTGTCCCTAGTGAACCACACTGGGTCAGGCTGGATGGAGCGCATGAGAGCTCTTCGCGTGGGGTGCTTCCCCTGCCAGACGGCCCGCACGAAGGCCGCCTCAGGAATCCAGTTTATCATAAATCTTCACATCTGGACCAAGACAAAGGGCCTCACTCAAACACCAGCGGTACGTCACCGCGCTGAGGAGCCGAGGACAGCCTGTGGGCTGTTCAGCTGCCACTGTCTTCTTACAGAACAGCACTCATTCCGTGGGCGTTCTCAGAGTGAAGCCGAACATCAGAAAGAATTGCCCTCGTGTTTTCCATACAGGAAGGGAAGGCTGGGCGGGCTCCTTCTACTGACTGATAATTTGGACCCTGCAATTCCTGAGTCTCATTGGTTCGACCTACCCGCCTCCCAGTTCAATTGTGAGGAGCAACTGAAGACGAGGTATCTGTGCAAGTCCTTTGTGAACAGCAAAGCAGCCCAACACCCCAGAGCATTCCTATGCCTCCCACCCTGTGCCTCTGGCAGCTGGGCCTCTTCTGCAGCAACCTCGCGCTGGGGAGCTGGAGTCCCCCACCCCAGGGCCAGCCTGTCTTCTTGACATCCAGATCGAAATCAAACATCGCTATCCTGGGGAAGAGGGTCCCATCGATCCTCGTCACAGTGCTCTCCCCCACGTTCCTCTTAGTTCTATGCCTGTCTAAAATCATTTTAGGTGTTCGCTGGCTTGTTATTTCTCCAGGAGCACGGGGCCTCATCAGTCTTGTTTACAGCTGCATCCCATGTCCCCGCCATGTGGGCCGCATAAGAAACATAAATACATGCATGTTGATTGAGTGATCACTGGGGAGTCTGGTTTGGGGAGCAAGGGAAAAATGATTAGTTGACAAACTGATTAATGTGCCGAACATTATCTAAGTACCTGGAGCAGATGTTGTGAAGCAGTACCTGGGTTACCTGGAGTCCCTGAGGACCTGGAGCACCTGGAGAAGTGCCCAGAGTCCCTAGGTACCTGAATCCGGAGTTGTGTGTGAGTCTTCGTTGCCCAGGAAGCTTACAGACTGGTAGGAGGAACAACTCATTTGCTGTAGTCAAATAATTGCCATTAACGTGTAAGGTGTCAAATAGCAGCAGCTGGAGTTTAAAGACACAGCCAGGGCTCCAGAGGGCCACGCGATGCTGGAGACAGTGGTCCCCCCTCTTCGGAGGAGCAGGGCCCGGAGGGGCAGACCATCGCTGTGCAGCAGGTGCCTCTGTCACCTCCGGGTGGGCCCAGATCTGCTGTCTTTCTGACCCCATCAAGTCCACTCCTGGCGCTTCCGCTGAGGCTGGCCCAGCTCCCGCTGCGGCCCTCCGCTCTTGGCCCGCCTCGAGCTTCTCGCTGGGTGGAGGAACCCCCAGGCCACATCCTGGCCCAACTCTGCCAGGGCAGCTGGTCAGGGCCCACGGTGGACACGGCCCAGAAGGTCCTCTGCGAGGTCTGGCAAGAGCAGACCAGCTCCTGATGAGGGCAAGCAGAACTGGGACTGTGCCTTCGTGTTGAGTTTAAAACACTCTTAAAATGTTCCCTGTGGATTTTCTCTGTCTTGTTCTCAGCAGTCTCCTCCTCCTTGCAGCCGCCAGGAAGCTGGCTCTAGGCTGCTGGCTGGCTCGCACAGCCCCGGGTACCTTGTCTTCAAGGGCACCCGGACTGGTGAGTTCAAGGAAAGCCTGAACGGCAGGCGGAGAAACTGCCAGACATGTCCAGAGTTTACTCAAATGTATTTATGCGGAGACCTATCATTTTTTCAAAGCTCCTTTATTAGAAAAAAACTTCGGATTTTAAAAAGGAGGAAGACTTCTTGCACAGGGAGGGGTGTCAGCTGCGCTTAGCTCCCCGTCTTCCCGTAGGACGGGTGGTCAGACCCAGCAGGGTGGCTGGGCTCCGTCTGGCGAGGGTCCAGGCGGGAACTGGGATGCTTCTTTTTTTGTTTTGTTTGTTTCTTTTTTGAGAAAAACTCCCTCCAGAAACATCATCTGTCCTCTCCTGTAATCGGTCACCTTGGGCTCAATGCCGTCAGCACAGCTGTCCCTGAGGCTAAGGTGGGAGGAGCAGGAGGAGAAGAAAAGGACTTTTTAAGGGACAGCAACAACACTCCCCTACAAGGAAGCAAGGCTGTCAACTGTCCTTGGTCCTGAGAACAGGAGGGCGGGCGCCTTGCCAGACGGCCCTGGACCCTCTGCCCAGGCGTGCTGGCCCAGCTGTTCGCCAGGTGCTCATCACGTTGTCCCCCTTCCATGGGCCTCATCTTGGAAGTAGCAGGGGTGGGGCAGCAAGTGGCCTTCTCTCCCCAGCAACATAGCCATTGTAAGCCACTAGTGTGTCTCTGCCTCTCTTCCCCCTTCAGTGAAATCTTGAGTCATCAACTAGGCCAGAAATGGAAAAGGAGGACAGAGCAGAGAATTCACAGCCCACTCCCAGAACAGCCCGTGAGGGCCGTGCTCAGCAACATGGCTGTCCTGGGGCTGTGGTGGGTCACAGCTACTCAGCCTCTGTCCCCAAATGCAGGCCTCCAGCCACAGAACAGAGGTTCGAAGCCCTTCCCACTCCCCCACCAGCTTAGCAGGTCACTGTGAGGGGCTTGGGGATAATGTCAGAGACCAGTGTGGAGAACTGTATCCAGGTGGGCCCAGGAGACAGGCCTCCCCACTGAGGGGAAAGGAAACTGGGTCTGCTTTGCGATTTCAAATTTGTAAAATTGACCAATTCTAAAATAGACAGATCAATAAAACATAATTTAAAAATATAAATAATAAAAAATAATTTCAAATTTTTCTCATATCAAAATAAAATAAAGTAAAACACACAGGATTCTGGGAGTTAACCTGCTGATTCACCGGGTACCCAGGATGGGGTAATTTCAGTCACGAATGTTCAGAGAATATCCTTTCTTTCTTTTTCTCTCTTTACTTTATTCTTATTGTTGACACTATTACAGATGTCCTTGTTTTCCCCCTCTCAGAATATCCATTCTTTCTCTGCAGAGATGGATGCGTTCCTGGGTCACTATTCTGTGAACCTCTAAGCCCCGACATGCAGATGGATATGCCAGACCGAGACCAGCAGCCCCTTCAGGAGCTGCGGGACCGCGCGTCGCTGCGGGAATCAGGCCTGGCCTGCTGGCTCAGCGGCCGGTGAGCAATGGGAGCCAAACTCAAGCTGGGAGCGGGGAGCCCAGGGCCCTGCGGACATGCGCTCCTGCTGCTCATATCTTTGAGTTGATTCTACAGATAATAAAAATTCACAGACATCTCCCAGGACCAGGCCTTGGAAACTGGTTGGTCAAACACCCTACTTTTTCCTAATGTAGAAACAAGCCCAAAGGTGTTACTGATCCTCACCATCCACACTGTAGTGTGGGTGCCTGGCTGACAGCAAGCTTTTGATGGCTGAGGATCCATTTCAAAGATAGCCAACCCCAGTAAGAAAACTGCCAGCTGTGTGACAGTTTCTAGCTGCATGACTAGAGGTCCCCTTTAAGGGAGCTCTGGGTGACCTAGATAATTCTCACTCTTATGTTTTATACTCGTGTGTGAAGAGTGAACCTGTAAAACCCGAGGCTCCCTACACTCAACCCCAATAAAGGCAGAGCCCCAGGTGCTCTCTCTCTCTCTTTCTCTCTCTCTCTCTCTCTCTCTCTCTCTCTCTCTCTCTCGTTTCTACCTGTGACCCCATTGTGTGTCCCTGGCAAGCCGTGTGCTCTCCAGACCCTGTGAGTAACAAACCTGATGGTTGTTGCTGAGGTGTGTCTCGCCGTCATAACAGCCACAGGAGTGGTCCAGCCACAGCCATGGCTCTGAAAGGGAAGGTGCCTGTGGGGGCGCAGGTGAGTGCCCCAGGGCACTGTTTGGCATGGCCATCAATAGTCTGAGACCAACACGAAACAATCACTATAACCATCATCACTGTCAATTGCCATCCTCCTCACCACCATCACTGCCACCATCATCCCCGTCATTGTCACTGCCACCATCAGCCTCTTCACACCACTGGAACACATATTAAGCACTTACTGTGTGCCAAGCACAGTGCAACGCCCCTTTCATGGATTAATTCAACTGACCTTCGCAAGCCTTCTGACATAAATATGCTTATTATTATCCCAAGTTTTCTCATGAGACCATGGATGTTACCTATGGACCCAGGTCACGTCCGTGGTGCAGCGGGGATCTGAACCCAGCATGTCTAGCCTAAGGAGCTGTGAGCATCGGGCCAAGACTTCACAAGGAGAGGCAGCTGAAGGACTGGAGCAAACATTCTGACCCAGTTTGCAGAACGATTTTCTACTGCGCATACTCAGCCTTGCGCTCATGGAGGTCTGGGCGGGGAGGGAGGGAGGCTGCCGCTGGCCTTCTGCTCTTTGCAGATGGCTGGGCTGGGGCAAAAGTCTTGGTGGAGCCAGACAGGAGTGGACTTTCTTGTCCACTTCAGTCCAGTTCTGTGGCAGCCCAGGGCACAGTTTTCCCATCAAAGGGCAGCTTGCTTAAGGTCCCGAAGCGGGACAGAAAAGCAGACCATAGAAAGTCAGATACAGACGGTCACCCCTCAGCAGTCCTCCAGACTCAGACTGCTGAGTCCAGGCCCCCCAAGTCTTTTTTCTCCAGCTAGAACACATAACGCTGTAGTGCACCATCTGCACTTAAAATGTACTGCACACACGCCCCCCCCTTCCTTTTGAAAAAGGCCATAAAACAACACTAAAGAACTTCTTAAAAATAGAGTAGCAATAATACCACCACCAAATAATTATTTGGGGTTTGAATATTTATTACCTTCCAGTTGACTGTCCCTCACAGCCCGAGGATCTTCTGGGCGAAAATCTAGACCTGCTCCTGCACTTAGTACTAAGACTGATGTTTCAAGAGGGTTTTACTTGGAGGGTGTGGAGCTGAAGCCTCAGCAGGTCTCCCCGGCTTCGAGCAGCACCTCACTGTTCCCAGATGCAGTCCAGTCTCGGCGGGAACTTGGCTGCATGGGCAACTTGACCCGGTCGCCGACGGGTGGAATTTTGATCATATCCAGTCTTTAAGACTATCTATTAAACCAAAGCTAAACTTACCAATGAATTAAGTTCATCAGGAAAATCACAAACAAATTAATCACTAAAAATAGGTGAAATTTTCCTTAACTTACAATCTTCACCAAAACTTATAGCAATGATCACAATCGGTGGAAAAACACTTGCCATATTCCTGCTGAGTCAAGAACCAGACAGCTGCTCCTGAAGCTCTTACCCACCGTGACCCAGGGGGTCTCCGCCAAGCACGTGGAGCAAGAAAAGGGACTAAGCATTATAAAAATTAGAAGGCAGGGGACAAAATCATCATCAACCAGTGGCAATGAGGCTGACTATCCAGAAAATTCAAAAGAATCCACTAAACACTCAGAAAATCAGACTTAAGACAAAACAATTCAAAAGACCTCCTGGCAATAACCAGTTCTGAAAGCAGGGCAAGCAGACCCAGTGGTTGCAGGAGAGTCGCAGGCCTCTGGACCTGCGGTGGCTCTCACTGACTGCTGTGTGTGTCATGGGCTAGTCCTCCGGGCTCGGGAGCTTGAGAGCGCCTGCTGAAGGCAGGAGCGCCACTAGGCCTTTCCCCTCGCTGTCCCTGCTGTCCCCGCGTGCCATCTGGGGTCTGCACGACAGCAGTGGTAGCTCCCTCAGCTGCTACCTGGGCCTCACACCCTCCTTCCCGCGCCTGCTCCCTCCAAACAAGGAGACCGGGGAGAGCCTTCTCGCTCCTTGGGAAGTGGGCTAAGAGGAAAAGCAAAGGCCCATCCAGACGCTCTCAGGGCCAGTGAGCACCACAGGCAATTGTGCTGGGGTCTCCTCCTGCCTCAGGAGCTCTACATGCCCTGGAGCAACATCAGTGTTGCCAGAGGGTAAAACAAGTCTTTTGAGAGCGAGGACCTCAGGAACAGAAGCAGGGACACCTGGCCCCAGATGGCTGCTCGGCTGTGAGGCAACTAAGCTGAGAATAGTGATCCAGGACGTGTCCTCAGAAACTGACCGTAAATAAGCAGAAGGGATGAGGCTTGGTCTTCCATAACCTGCCATTACTGCCCTGCAACTACCCCTTCAGGAAACTGGGCACAGAATGAGGAAGAACCTCCTGGGAAAAGGGGTTTCTAAGACACCTGTTCCAGCTGCTGTTGCTGGAAACAAACCGCTGCAAAGCTTAGCAACACAAAGTAATCCTCTTGTTGTGCTCCCGGTTCGGGGCCGGGGGTGGGGGTGGGCGGTGAGGCACCGAGGCAGGCACAAGGGGATTGGCTCAGCTCTGCTCTGCCATGGTCGGGCCTCAGCTGGAAGACGGGGATTCTGGGTGACTTACTGTCGCCCTTACTCTGGTGGTTGGTGCTTGCTAGTGGCTGGGACCTCAGCTGCAGACTCTCCGTGTGGTCTTTCCACCACGGCTGGTCTCGGCTTCCTCACACCATGGCCGCAGGCTCCCAGACTGAGTGTCCCAGGAGAACCAGGCAGAGGCTGCACCACCTTTTTATTTCTTTAAATTCTGGTTAAAAAAAAAAACACACATAACATAAAATTGACTGTCTTAATTATTTTTAAGTATACAGGTCAATAGTGTTAAGCATAGTCACATTATTGTTAAATAGAGTTCCAAAAATTTGTATCTTGTAAATCTGGCACTACACCTACTGAACATCAGCTTCCCTTTCCCTGCTCCTTCCAGCCTCCGGTAATCACCATTCTACTTTCTGTTTTAACACATTTCACTTCCTTAGATACCAATGGTGCACAAGGGTTCCAATTTCTCCACATCCTCACCAACATTTACTTTCTGGTTTGTTTGTTTTTTAAATAGTAGTCACCTTAGTGGGTATTTTGATTTACATTTCTCTGATGATTACTGACGTTGAACATCTTATTGGCCATTTGTGTATTATATTTAGAAAAATGTCTATTCAAACCTTCTGCCCATTTTTAATTGTGTTATTTTTTAATGTTGATTTATAGAAGTTCTTTATGTATTCTGATTTTAGTCCCTTACCAGACACATGAGTTATACATATTTTCTCTTATTCAGTAGATTATCTTTTCATTCTGTGGATTGTGTTGTTCGACACAGAAAAGTTTTTTTCTTATGTGATCCCATTTGCCTACGATTGCTTTTGTTACCTGTGCTTCTGTTGTCACACCCAAGAAATCTTTGCCAAGTCTAGTGTCAGAAAGCTTCTCCCCTATATTTTCTTCTAGGATTTTTGTAGTTTTAAATCATACATTTAGGTCTTCAATCCATTTTGAGTCAATTTTTGTATATGGTGTAAGGTAAGGGTCCAGCTTTACTCTTTTCTGTGTAGATAACCAGTTTTCCCAACAACATTTGCTAAAGAATCTGTCCTTTCCCCATTGAGCAGTACCGGTGCCCTTGTGAAAGATCATTTGACCATATTCTCAAGGGTTTCTTTCCGGTGCTGTATCAGCTTTTATGACATCCTCAGAGGACGCATAGGCCTTAATCCCAAGCCCACCCAAACCCAAGGGAGAAAGTACAGATCCCATCTCTTGATGGGAGAGGGGTCAAAGTCAGAATAAGATAGCCATGTGGGACGGGAGAGATCATGGCAGCCATTTTTGGAAATCACAGAATGCCATCACACCTTTCTCCTGTTACCCATCCCTAATCTATCTTGCAAAAGGTTGCGGAAGGTGATACCCCCAAATGGCTAACACGAAAAACAGTTAATGTCAAGTGCTGATGAGGATCTGGAGCAACTGAAACTGTCACACTGCTGATACAAGTCTAGACTGGAATAACTAAGAAAAGTGGCAGTATCTACCAACGCATGTACACCTGTGGCCCAGTGACCATATTCCCAGACCTTCATATGGGCAACAAAATCATATATAAGATTTTTCGTAGTAGCACTATCTGTAAAAACCCAAACCTTGAAACTTTCTAAGCACACATCCATTGCAGAATGGATAACTAGAGGGTAGTCACATAATAGGTTACTTTACATCAATGACAATGAATGAATTATAACTACTCACCCAATAGGGGTTAATCTCATAAACATAATGTTGAGCAAAAGCATCCAGAAAAAAGCAACTGCGATAGCATTCATTTATTTAAAATTCAAAAGCAGACAGAACTCATCTATGGAGGTGTAGACATCAGGAGTGTGGCTACCTTTGAGGAGGGTTGTGACTAGAAGAGTACACAGGAGTGGCTCCTGAGATGCTTGTCATGTTCTGTTTCTGGGTCTAGGTGTTAGGTACATGGGTGTGTTCGCTGTGTGCACGTTTGCCAAGCTGTACACTTCGGGTCTCACGAACCTGTCTGTGTGTGTGTGATATGATGCTTCAAAGTCAAAAACAGAAATATTGTGGGAAGGCAGGCCTGGGCGCTCCCCAAAGGGACAGCATCAGGTGTGAGGATCAAAAGCCAGCATTGGCTCAGTTAATGCTAATCAAGCCCCCACTGTCTGTATGTCTGTGCTAGGTGCAGTGGAACAAAACAGAGTTTACCCGCTGGACGTGAATAACTGTCAGAGAGGGGAAGTAGGGGTTAGAGGTACACGGGGGCCACTGGGGGCTTAGCAGGGGAAGTTTGCTTTGAACTATAAAATGACACACAATATATTATTATTACAATTGTTTCAATCTTAGAGTTCAAAGATTCACTTTAAACATTCTCTATTCCCTTAACTCAGAATACAATAAAAGTGAAATTTATCTAAACCCTCTATGAATTAAAAAAATGTTTTCCTCTTGGGCCATCTCTTGGAGTAAATTAGTTCAAGGAATTTCCTGCCCACTCTGTTCAATGATATTTCTTTTGGTGTTTCATTAAATTATTTTATCTAAATTTCAGCCTGCCCTGGCATTTACTGACTAAATCTCTCCCCCACTTGCCACCTTAAAATTGTCCCTCCTGCCCCCACAGCTTCTATCATTCTAAAAAGCTTCTGTTGTGAGCCCTCCTTCCACAGCTCTGTTTGGGCCCCATCACCCCAGTCCTCCAGGTGACCAGAGGGCTCCTGTGCTCTGCAGGCAAACACGTGGGACTTTACGGAAAGATGGAATAGCACTTTCCAGGTAGGTACTAATCCTGTCCTGCCTACATTCATCAATTTCTGGCAGAGCTGCACATGAATCAATTAATTTCACAGCTTCTAAATCATTGTTAACTCCTAACAGTAAATATTAGTTTATTTGAAAATAATGCATGGGGCCATCTTAGAAGCTTTATGAAATGTGGCTCAAGAGCAAAGGAAGCACTGAGCTGCAGATTCCCGTCATCTGTTGTTCAAGGGTTGCTTCCCCATCCTGCCTCCACAATATACACCCACACCCACACCCACACCCATCCACACACACACACACACACACACCCTTCCAGTGGTGCACGTGTGAGAGCACTGTCGGCATTCGGTTCTACAACATCGGAGAAGTTCGAGGTTCGGATGTAAGAGGCAGTTGATAGGGATCTGAGTGGTCAGGCTGCACCAACTTGAGGGCGGACAGAGTTTTCCCCACGGTCAGGCACGGAGGAAAGTGGGACCTGGAAGGTTTGCAGGCAGCACAAGAGTGTCCAACACAGTCTTCCCTCCTCACTACTCAGACCCAGCACAGTCCTCAGGTCCGATCTATTTCTGAGTCCTTTGCAGGGTGGCAGCAATAATGTCTAAAGATTTCATACAAGAGCTACTCCTGCTCTGGCTGTATGGCTCAATTGGTTGGAGCATCGTCCAGAGCACCAAAAGGTTGAGGGTTTGCTTGCCACTCAGGGCACATACCTAGGTCGTGGGTTCGATCCCCAACCGGGGCGCATACAGGAGGCAACTGATCGATGTTTCTCTCTCACATTGATCTCTCTCTCACTCTCTCCTCCTCCTCCTCCTCTCTCTCCCTCCCTCCCTTCCTCTCTTTCTAGATTATTAAAAAAAAAAAAAAAAGATACTTCTGCAGCTGACCCTGAGGCTATAATCGTATTCTCCACCTCCCCATCTCCCCCTTTACCACCATTCTACGTTTGCCTCACCCTTAGTCAGTCAGTTTGCTTGCCAACCCAAGGGGGTCTGAGTTCTTAGCTCCCTTGCTCTTGTTAGGCCACGGCTGCTGTAATTGCGTATCCACCATTATCACTGGGCACTCAGGCATCAGAATTGGCTCAACAGATGCCCTGCATTCCAAATATAATCCTCCCCGTCCCCATTTGTTTCAGTTACTCAAGCTCCTCATGATAATCAGAATTGATTATCTCCATCAACACCAACTCCCTTCTCTGACTGCTGGTCCTTTGGCATTAAAAACCAGAAGTGGAAAAGTGCTTGTCGCAGATTCAAGTTCAGTGTAACCCTCTCCACACGCGCCAGTGGAAGCACCCCCTTCCCACCCCCACCAGGACCCAAAACCTCTGCTCCCACAGAGCCTCGGACTGGGAGGACGAGAAGCACAGATGAAAAAGTGGATCCACAGGCATCATGGTGGAAGGGTTGGCTTTAGTTCCATCCACTGGGTTTTGGACGTATCTGCAGTCATACCTTGGCCATAGCATGGGTTTGATTCCAGGCCGTTGTGATAAAGTGACTCATAATCTTTTTGCTGGTGGAGGGTCTTCCCTTGAATTTGTAAAAAATACAACATCTGTGAAGCACAATAAAGAGAAGTGCAATAAGATGAACTATGCCTGCATTTTGACATTTGGAGACAAAAAACCACGTTCCACCGCTCTGTTGAGCCCGATGCTGCTGGATAATGCATTATGTAGTAAGGCCAACAGCCTCCCTGCCCTGTGCTCAGCCTGCTGCTGAACCACCTCATTCACAGGCTCTCCTGGTCTAGGGCACTCCCGGACGGGATAGCATGCTGGTGGACAGATCAAGCATCCCACGGTCCTTCAAGTAAGAGTACTGGCAGAAGCCCTGTGGTCATGTGAGGGGCAGCATAGGACACAGTCAGTGATATTGTACTATGCGTGGTGCCAGGTGGGCACTGGAGTTATCAGGGGGAACACTTTGTAAATTGCATGACTATCTAACCACTATGCTGTACTCTTGAAATTAATACGAAAATGTAAACTGTAGTTGAAAAAAGTTTTTTTAAAGAATTAAAGAAATAAAAGCACCCTGGTCAGAGAAGGGAAACGTATGTCCAGAGAATCACCTCTCCGCCAGATGGACAAGCTCTGCTCCCAGACGCTGCGCTTGGGGCTGGTCTCTTCCGGGAAGGTGCTCCGTGCTCAGCGGGGCACTGCTGCTGGCAACGGGCGCTCGGCAGCGGCTAGACTGGGCCACTTCCAGTGACGGGAGCCACCCTGCTGGGACCATGCATGGGATCCGCACCAGCACCACGGTCTTCGCATTCGTGGGCCGACGCTGTCACCCTGGGGTGCTGGAGGGGCGAGCCTGGCTGACACACACAGGGCCAGGCCTCCTACCCGCCTGCTTGCTCACTGGCTGCTCTTCCGCAGACGCTCTCGGGGGGCGAGACGTGAGCTGCAGAGACAGCGCACTGTACCCGCCCCCACAAAGACATCCTGGTCTTGTCTCTTCTAATATTTTACAGATAATCTCAAAATTTGAATTTCAGATGAAATTCAAACAAGTAATTTTTTTATTGTAAGTGTGTCCTATGCAATATTTAAGACATACTATACTGAATTCCCTGGCTGGTTTGGCTCAGTGGATTGAGCGTCGGCCTGCGAGCTAAGTGTCGCTGGTTCGATCTTCCAGTCAGGGCACATCAGAGAAGGAAAACTCTGACTCCAAAAAACCTCCGCTGCCTTGCGGCATACCTCTTCAGGGGAAAGGCTAAGGGAGTAAACCCCGACAGAAAATCCGGAGCCCGAGTCCCTAAGGCGGTTTGACGTTGTAGTCAACACCGGCAACTCCTGCGGCGCACCTGAAGCCAAGCTGTATTGACTCCGTCTTTCCCTTGGACCCTTCAGCTGCGAAGAGAGGGGGGGTCTGCTGCATGGGCAACAGCAGACCCTCCATATCACCCTGCCCAGGCTCTGTAGCTTCAGCTTCGCTGGAGAGGACACTCCAGCGTCATCGCAAGATGTCGATTCAACACGGGAGGAGACAGATACCGTGTCACTCTCGAGTCGGACTGCACAGCCATTCTCGGCGGTGCAGATAGACTCTTAAGAAGCTACACCATCGCCTCTCGAGACGGACGGCTGCCGACGACTATACTGAAAAATTTTGTTTGCTTATCTGAAAATTTTAACTAATTATTCTATAACTTAATTGGTGGTTACACCTGGAAACCCTACCCACAAGGCCCTTGATCAAACAAGCAAACCGTTTGCCACTGCTGAGAAACCTATGTGTAACCGCAGAGATGACAGCCAGGCTACGCTCCGAACCCCACCCACTGGAAGGACTTCCCTTTCCCCCTGTCCTGGAGGGTCACTGCTGATGGGCTCTCATGAGCAGCTGCCCATTTTCAGCCGGCACCGACACAGCACACAGACCGACGTGCCAACCAGGCCTGGGGTTTCCCTTCTGTCAGCCGGTGGAGAAGACCGCCCTCCTCCCACATCACGAGGCCGCAGGTGCGTGTTGAGGGAGAGGCGTCGGCGCAACAGGTGGATGACACAGGACTCTGGGTCACCTATTCATGTCATTTACTTGAGCCCCTGTATCTGCTCAGTCCTAAACCTGAATGTATTTTTTAAAAAATATTTGATAGACCGTTCTGTACCCATCTGAGATTAATACCCAGCTCATGAAGAACACCTGGCCACAGAGTTGCTTACTGTCCCAGGGTCAGATGCTTCATCTCTACTAGGGCCCAGAAAACAGCAATAGCAGTCATCTGCTGGGATGCGTGTCCTTGCTTCTGGGGACTCTGTGTAAGGGCGCTCCTATCTGTGCTTCCCAGAGACTGCACACAGCATCCTGACCCGCCACACGGTCTCTAGAACGATCACGTCAGGGTTAAAGTGGCTTCTTCCATTGCCTCGTTCTCCCATAGAGCCTGTTCTTGCTCTGGGCTCTACTTGAAACTGATAATTTTTCAATCAGCCCTAGAGTGGATGGCATCAGTGTTCCTGTGTTCAGTGTGTCTTGCCTGCAGAAGCCAAAGGGTGTCACTGACTGAGACTCTCAGTGGGTGGGGGGAGGTGCAGCACCTTCTAGCCCTCACCTTAGAGAAAATGTCCTGAAGTGCCCCAGCCCATGGGGCCTCTTAAGCTTCATCAACACGGGAGGACCCTGACTTTCATTCATTTCCTTCCCACCCTCTGCCTACACATGTCTTACTGGGGAATCCAGGGTACCTGCCACCTTCCCAGGCCCAAGTAACAGGGTCATCAGTATGCAAGTCGGCATGATGTTCAGTGGCATTTCAACGTGATCAACACCCTGGAGACTGTAACACAACAGAGAGATGGATTAATACAGGCAAAGCAGCAGACAAACACACACTGCTGCTCCTGCCGTGCGAAAGCCAACTTGATACCGATGGGGAGGGAAGAGAGTGTGTTCACCGGCTACTGCTGCACACCACGCACTGGAGGCTATGCCCATCTGGTCCAGGATGCCACCTCTGCTATGGCAGATGGAACCGATGTACTTACTGCTTGATTCATTTTGTGGATGTCCACCATCATTACAGGATTCCAAGATCCATTTGGGCTTCCAGGAGCAGACAGGTGAATCGGATGGAGACTGCCACACCCGCATCTTTGGTGGTTGTAATAATCCTCCTGGGAGGCCAGATTGCTTCGGATTACTGTCTAGGCAAGGCCTCCTCCACCTAACCTTTCCTATTGCATCGGCTCTTACTACACAGAGCAGAGAAGCAATCTGTATATCCATTCAGTTACGTAACCAAGAACAGGAAAACAGGGGGAGCAGGGTGCTGACTGAATGCGTTGTGACATGGACTTTGGCAGACGTGACTTCCTTGGGCCACCTCTCCACCGAAAGGCTCTGAAATGGTTGCCAGTGCCTTGTTTAAGTGTCGGTCAAACCTGAATCCCAGAGCAACTCTGGGACGTGCCTCTTTGCCCCTTTGCCTGCGTAGTTACCCTGGTGACCAGTGGCAGGTGCCCCTCAGGCAGCCTGGCAGAGCCTTCCTCAGGGCACCTGGCCCTCCTTCCCCTTCATGGGCGCTGAGGCTGTGGCTGAGACCCAGAAACCAGCGAGGCGTTGTTGTTCCTGCTGCGACAGCTGACTCCAGTGTGTCCACTGGCTCTTTACTTTCATCCATTTACTTTTTAATTGTGCAAGTCAGGTAACACCGTGCGGCTCTCCTCATTCTCGGTCCTTGGAGTGCCCCGCTCCGTTGGCCATCACTGGGTATCCTGTCACCGTCATCGGCCAAGGTGCCCTGCTGGCCACTCCCGCATGGCCACGGATGGCAGCAATGACATCCTGCCGGCCTCTGCCCCGTGATCTCCTCTGACACCAGCAAGTCCAGTTTCATGGCAGCACTTTGCCCCGGCTGCCCTGCCTTACAGGGGACGGCCACTACGCTCCTCAAAGCTGCTGCGCCCTGGCCTCCTGCATTAGTGCAGGTGCGGGTCCTCTGGGCCCGCCCAATAGATCCATTTTCATGGACCCATTCCGCTGAGCTCTCAGAACCTTTCCCCAATGCTGACCAAGGTAGTTCTGGGCCCTGTGCTTGACTAACAGCAGGCCCATCTCAGGGACCTCCCAGGAGGGCATGAGAACCAGCTTCAAGGGACTTCCTTACAACACGGATCAAGCCACAGGTGAGTGTCTCTGTGCCACCGAATCCCTCCTACCCAGTGTCTATTTCCCCCTCATCCCAGTTCAGCGCCTTCAGGACCTACTCCCACCTTCATTCTCCAAGTACCTGCTGGTTGGCAATGCTTTGCTGGTCCACATTCCCTGGAGTTTTATCTGGTAACCCTGGTAACCAACCTTAGTGGCATATTTGGGAATTTGAATGGCTTGTTTTTCAATTCCAGGGGAAAAAGGCTCTGCCTGAATGTGGTATCTACTCTTGGTGTCATGTGTGAGTGTGTATGTATTTAGATTAGAAACTCACCAGGTAGGCGATGTGTTTACATATCTGTTTTTTGCAGTGGATGAAGGTGGGACAAGACGCCCTCCAAGTCCTTCCCCTTCACGCGCTGTTGATGGGACTGCAGGCTGGTGCAGCCCCTGTGGAGAACAGTACGGAGTTCCCTCAAAAACTTAAAAATGGATCTGCCTTATGACCCAGTGATTCCACTTCTGGGAATATATCCAAATAAACCTGAAACACCAATTTGAACGAATACAAGCACCCCTATGTTCACTGAAGCGTTATTTACAACAGCCAAGATTTGGAAGCAGCAAGTGCCTAGCAATAGATGAGTGGATAAAAAAGCTGTGGTACATTTACACAATGGAATACCACTTTTCCATAAAAAAAAAGGAAATCTTACCCCCTGTGACAGCACAGATGGACCTGGAGGGTATCATACTAAGTGAAGTAAGCCAGTTGGTGAAAGACAAATACCATATGATTTCTCTTGTGTGTGAAATCTAATGAATAAAACAAACCAGAAAATAAAATAGAAACAGACTCGTAGACAGAAAGCAGACTGACAGCTGTCAGAGGGAAGAAGGGCTGTGGGCTGGGTGAGATATGTGAAGGGATAAGCAAAGACATAATAATAAACTCATAGACGCAGACAGCAGTGTGGTGATGACCAGAAGGGGGTGGGGTTGGGGAGAGAGAAGAGGGTAAAGGGGGGATAAATGGTGAGGGAAGGAGGCTAGACTTGGGGTAGCGAATACACATACAATATACAGATGTCGTGTTATAGAATTGTACACTTGAAAGCTATAAAATTTTGTTAACTGACATCACACCAACAAATAAATAAGTAGTCCTTCCCAAGTCTTCAGAAAGTTGCTGAGCCTACAGTGGAAGGCTCATGTCTTGCTGCTTGCAAATGGGGGCGTCACCTGGGTGCCCAGCACAGCGAAGTAAACAGTAGCTGCAGCCAGGCACAGGGGGCGCTCCTTTCCTCTCCATGGTTTTGGGAGGTAACACTGTGTCACCTATGGGTTATTTAGACTTTGATAAAGCAATAGCAGAGGGAAGAGTGTGAAAGCAAGGACTGGTCTGTTCAATGCCCCACGGGGACACCAGTCCTCACACTGGGAGGCAGCAGGGCTGGCCCGGCAAAGGGTGTGCCTCGCTCACCTGCTTTTCTGCCACCCCCGTGGGCCCGTGGGTCCGGAGCCCGCGCCAGGCCCGTAATGACTGGTGGAGAGCTGTGCACACCAGGACGGCCAGTGTGCCTGGGTGTGTAGGTGGGTAGGGATAAGGTCTAGCACCTTACCCCTCAGGCAGAAAGTGGTGATAGGGGAGCAATAATGAACAATTTTCCTTTTTAAAAAGTTTAAAAGACTTAAATGAGATTTCAGGATAGCTTAAAACCCGGGAATCCTCGAGGAAGTGAAAATGGCCTCATTTCAATAAAAACAGTCCCACAAAATCCTTTGCAAGGTGCCTGGTCCCAAAAACAATTCTTACTATTATTGACCATCTGTAGGAATTTGCTGTTTTTTTCTCTTTTTTCCCCCTCACATATCCTTTCGCTGAAAACCATGTTTTAAGTAAATGTTACCTTACAGGAAAAGTCATTCGGGGCAATTTGCTAAGAGAATTTTTTTTTAAATTACAAAACAATAGGATCCCAAATTTGTTTTAAAAATACATGTATACATTTAGAATGTAGGAGAAGACAGACGGCAAAATGTTAAGCATAGCTATCTCTAAGTACTCGCAGGAAAGTTTTTATTTTCTTTTATGTGCTTTTTTGTACTTTCTAAGAATTCCTCCATTGAGGGAAGTGGGTGGGGAGGGGATGCGGCAGGCATGTGGCAGCCGCAGGCACTGGCGGGCCAGGACCCAAAGCAGGACGACCTCGCACCTCCCACATCACTGCCTCCCCTCTTTACACACTTGGGACCAAAGTCTAAACTGAGCTAGCGGCGGCTGCACCCTCGCTCCGTCCCCATCCAGCTTAGCGCTCGGGATCGCTGGATACAGGCCCTGCCCAGTCCCCGGCGCTCTCGTTTGGTACCCGTGGACTGCACCAGCCAGTGAGACTGCTGGAAACTAAGTCAGGCCAGATGGGCAGGTGAAAGGGCCAGGTGCGGCGTGGTGCAAACGGCTGCTTGAGGAACCGGACTGCTTTTTTCACACGTTGTTGCTGCAGCAGTGAGAAGGAAAGGCAGATGTAAATGATGTATTGGTTTACAGTGTATATTTTTTATCTTCAATGAATTGATTCAGATGTTTTACGCAAGGTAGGGCTTACCCAGTATTATTGTGCTATGCTTTCAAACTGCTTAAGTTCAACAGGCGTGTTCAGGCCGACAGCCAGTGACCCATCATCCACAGGCAAGGGGGCTCCAGCTGCAGCCCACAGGCTCCCTGTGGCCTCCTTCCTTCCCCCCTTTCTTGGGCAGAATAAATTCGATGGGTGTTCTGTGACCGCCATCTGCCCACGGCGGTGGCATTCTGTCATTTACACATATTGTTCTCATTAGAAAGTGAATCATACTCTAAAAAATCCCTCCATTAAATATGTATTTTTGTAAATAGATTTTAAAATAATATTACTTTATGTTGAAAATTATGTAAGGGAATTACCACTAAGGATAAATTTGAAGGCAGGTAATAGAATGGCCTCTTTTCCCCATCTAATAAGAGGCCTGTGCAACTATTTACAGTGCTGTCAGAGACCCCGCTCTTTCCTGTTTGCATTCTGCCGTTTCTGCACGTGGAGGCCTCGTGATGCCGATGCAGCTCCCCACCTCCAGGCAAACTAGCAACACCTTGCCAGAGACGCAGCACCCTCGCATGCTCATTACCTGCTCCAGAGTTTCTGTGTTCAAACCTTCTCCTTCCCACCAGCCCCGAATATGTCCAAAGAAGGAAACACAGCCACAGTGTGCATCTTCTGTGAATTTAAAACCAGCTAAGGTGCTAGGGAGGGAGCATAAATGAGCTGGGAACTTCCTGATCAATGAAAGCTAGCTGGCCTCTTTGGTTCCTGATTTCTTTCTGATGTCAATGTCACATACTTATTTCTGTTTGTATGGCCTGGTGCCACCACCCACTGGTGCACAACCTTAAGCAAGTCATTCAACCTCCCTGGGCTCCAGATTCTCATCTGCAAAAGGAGGGGGCATAGGAGAAAGCACCATAGACAGTCCATCGGAGCCCAGGGCATCGCCCACGCTGGCCAGGATGGCGGCAGGGGAAGGTTCTTACACCCGGTGCCCGAAAGCCAGAAAGATCAGCCAGGGTCTGAGCACCCAAGATGTAGAAATATGAATGGGCAGGACATAAGCACCAAACATCTACAGACATAAGTTGATAGGGCGTGAGTACCCCAAAGTTAGACAGGTGAGTGGATGAAGCACAACCGCCCAAAAGCCAGAGGTAGCAATGGACAGGACCTGAGCGTGCCAAAAGCTAGAACGGTGAGTGGACGGGGGGAAAGCCCTCCCCTCTCTGTCTCTGTAAGAACGTGGGGCTGGAGCCGGAAAGGGAGATGGGCTTTGGGAAGGGAGTCCTCCATCCTCCCAGGCTGCATGGCACCTGAATAAAACCTCCTTCTTTTTGCACCAGCACCTGCTTCATGAGTTTGGCTTTTGTAGCAGCAGGCAGCCAAACCTCGGTTTTGTTTGGTTATAGTTTTTGGCATCCCTGGTCTCAGAGGGCCTGGGCCAGGTTCCCAACAGCCTGTGGCAGGCTGAGTGGGGAGCAGGACTGGGGGGATGTGCCGGCAGCTTCTGGGAGCTTGTCTTAATACCCTTCCAGACACCTGCACTCTTTCTCAACGCGTCAGCCCCTGAAACGCCTGGCTGGGGAAAGAAACCAGGTCTGAGGAGCAGGTGGACTCCAAGACTGGGTAAGTCAGACTGCAGCACACACTGGGTGTCCTCTGTCCCTGCCACTTGGGCTGTGTGCCACTTGGGTCCAGTTAGGTCCATTTGCAGTACTGGTTGGTAGGCTGCCCTGTTGGGCTTTGTGCCATTTGGGTTTGGTTAGGCTCACTTGCGGTATTGGTGGACAGGAGATGAGACACTGAGACGTGCTTGTGAGCACTTGTTTGGAATAATGAAATTATGGATCCAAGTTTTGTTCATATGCTCCCACTTCGTCTTGGGGTCTTGATATGGTTATGGTTTGGGGTTTGTACTTTCATGCCATCAGGGGTTGTTCTATTTCAATTCCTGAAGGGCGCCCAGTGGGCCAAATGTTAGCAGATGGGTCCATGTACAGCTATAATCTAATGACTAAGAGGAATTGGTTTTCTGCTGTAACAACGCTTGGCATATATATGCTCTAGTCTCTGGAGGAAAACGGCCTTTAAATGGTTCCCTAAGTTACTACGCCATCATACAATTGAAATTCTTTTTCCAGAGGTCAGGGGAAAGGGATAGGATCCCTTATGTCCAGGCATTTATGACTTAACACAATAAGTATTTGGCAAAGAGGGGAACGAACTAATGATGCAGAGAAGGGAATTGGCTTCAAAACCCCTCCCTGAGAGTAAGACACAGGAAGAAAAGAAAAATAAGAAAATGAGTTTCTTTAATGCCCTGAGCCCAGGGAACACAGGATTAGCAGCAGGAAGACTTTCCTCACAGTTAGATACCCCTGAAATAGGGTCCAGAGAGGCAACAGACCCACCCCTGTATGATGAAGAAATGGCCTCCCACTTGAAGACCCAGCTGGGCACCCAGTTCAGCCAGGGAGCATCCCATTCCAGAGCAGGACAATTCTGTTCATGGCAATAATACTCTATAAGTGAAATAAATCAGCAAGGCCAGTCTGCTGGCTATGATTAAGACCATATTCTGCTTTCTACCTCAGACTTACTGAGTTGAAAGAATTCCAACCCCTTATATAGGGATGATCCTCAGAAAATGGCAGATTTTGTCACCTCCATTTTTGCCACTTATCACCCAAACTGGGCAGGCGTACAGGCTCTCCTTAACATCCTGCTAATGACAGTTGGAAGGTGGCTAGTTTTAAGGAAAGCAAATGAAGAGGCTCATTGCCTCCATCAAGAGAAGCCCAGTGGGATCCTCAACCAAGCCAGAACAACTCCCTTGATAGAGCCCAACTGGGACCTGAAGAGCAGGGACCTAACCTTCCGAGAACATTACAAAAGTTGCATATTGGAAGAGCTCAGGAAGGTGTGCCTGAACAAAAGAGCCTGAATATGATACAGGCCATTCAACAGAAACCAAAGACTTTAATGAATTTTTAGAAAGGATCTCTCAGGCACACTAATGCTGATTCACAGGCACCGGAGAATATCCAGATGGTAAACATGACTTTCATTGGGCCGAGTGCCCTGGATATCAGAAGGAAGCTCCAGTGTTTAGACAGGGCATAGGGAATGAGTCCTCCCCTCTGGTAGACAGAGCCTTTAGAGTTGACTATGCCCAAGAGAGAAGTAAGTCACAAGAGGCCTGGCTTTCTCAGAAACAATGCGGGGAAACCAGAAAGAGAGGCAGGACATGCAAAGGAAAGGGAGAGACCCACTAGGTGCCAGTCAATGTACCTTTTGCAAAGAGGAGGGCCACTGGAGAAAGGACTGCCCAGAACCCAAAAAATAAAAATAAAAAGGATAGCCCTGACTGGTGTGGCTTAGTGGCTTGGGCATCATCCCACAAAGCAAAAGCTCCCCGGTGTGATTCCTGGTCAGGGCACACGCCTAGCTTGTGGGCTCGGTCCCTGGCCGGGGCGCATGCAGGAGGCAACCGATCGAAGTTTCCCTCTCACATCGATGTTTCTCTCCCTCTCTCTCCCTCCCTTCTCCTCTCTCAAAAAATAAATAGAATTTTTTAAAGAAGAAAGAAAAATAAAAAGGATAGAACCCATTACCAAGACATGTGAAAAAAGAATGACGAAGCTGATGACAGACAAGGGGACCCAGGGGTTCCCCTAGACATCTCGGGGACATGAGCCACAGACTCAGTACTAAACACAAAAGGAGCCACGAAAAGTCCGGCTGCAGTGGCAGCGGCTAGAGTAACTGGGCGATTACAGAAAGAGGCGTTCCTTCAACCTCTCAGACGCCAGCGTGGAGATCAGAAATGTAACCCTTTGAAAGGAGAAGAGACCGTCAGGCGGCGTGTGACACATTGAAGGAAAAACTAGTTTCAGCTCCTGCACTAGGATTGCCCAATTTACAGAAGCCTTTCCAACTCTACATTCACAGGAAGCAAGGAATTGGACTTGGGCTACTAACACAGACCCTCAGGAATACCTCTCACCCCACAGCCCATCTCTCAAAGAAAACAGATCACACAACGAAAGGATGGCCACCACGCCCGCGGGCAATGGCAGCTCCCTGCGCACTTTCAGGAAGCAGAGAAATTCACGCCGGGGCAGCCTACTGCAGTGTTTGTACCAGGTCAGGTCCTCACTCTGTAGGCATAGAAAGGAGAGTACTGGCCGATGGCAGGGTGCATGGGAAAGTATCAGGCCATTTTATTAGACAACCCAAATGTTACCTTACAAACCACCACTGCCTTAAACCTAGCCACCCGACTCCTGAACTCAGAGGGAAGCTCAGACCTCCAGCATGATGGCTTAGAAATCACTGACAACGTTTATTCCAGCAGACCGGACCTTTTGGGCCAGCTGCTGACAGAACCTGACTGGGAATTATACACAGATGGAAGCAGCTTTCTGCAGAATGGTCAGCAAGGAGCCAGGTACGTGGTTGTCACCGCAGACATGGTAATAGAAGACCAAGTTGTTGCTGTAGGAACCTCGGCTCAAAAGGCTGAACCGACAGCCCTCTCCAGAGCCTTAGAATTGTTCCAGGGAAAGAATGTCCACATCTACACTGACTGAATATGCCTTCATCGTAGTCCATGCCCTTGGGGCAAAATGGAAAGAAAGAGGGCTCTTAACCTTGAGGAGTAAGGACATCAAACATGCAAAGGACATGTTACACTTGCTATTATAGAAACAGTGAATCAACTGAACCAGGCTGCCGTGAGGCGCTGCCCAGGACACCGAGGGTACAGTTCCTGCGTGAGCCAGGGAGACCAGACCGCTAATAAAGCAGCCAGACATGCCGTCTGAGGCCACCACTCCTTGGGGCTTCAATTCTCCACCGGGACGTGTCAGAATTTAAATCCTATTACATAGAACAAGTTGAGGAACGGGCCCATGAATGGGGATTCTCTGACACTGATCCCCATTTCTACGTGGAAGATCAATACTCACGCTACGATCTTACTCCTGAAGCGCTAGTATATCCCAACCTCAAACACCCACATGAAGGCACCATTATGGAAGGGACAGATATTTCAATGAACCTCATTAGACCACATTTGAAGTCCATCTACCTGTCTAACGAGCCCTTACACACCTTTCAGCCCAGAGTCCGAGTCTTACTGAAAAACCCGGAAGACAGCAGCTAGCCGAGCCCTGGACCGGTCCCTGTGACGCCCTGCTGACCGCGCACTCCTCCCCGAAGCCCGCAGGAACCAAGCCCTGGGTCCACCGCACATGGACAACGCAGGAGCTGCCTGAGGCGGACTCGGGTCTTGCTGCTTCTGTTGATACTGCAGGGGAAGGCTGGACCTGCACTCCTGGAGGAGACCTAAAATTCCTCTTTCAAAAACGGACAGCCCCTCCCAGAACTAAGTGACAATGTCACCTTTTATTTTATTCTGGGTTTCCGAGACAGTGGCTTCCTCAGCAACCGTATCCCGCTGCTGGGTGGGCCGCACAAAGCCGCGCTCAGAGTTACATCATGGGATGCTTTAGTCTCTCCAGCTCCTGACTCACTGCAGTCCCCCTGTACTGCTAGGCATACCCGCCGTCGAACACCTGATGGTTTGTCTGCACAACAGGTCGCTCTTTGGAAGCCCATCTACAACACCGCCTCTTGAAACACGAAACAGTGTACCAGCTTCACTTGTTCGGCGATGGCATCCTCTGGACACCGTATATACCATCCTCTGGACACAGCGATCCTTCTCGCATAAGGCTTCCCTCTATTCATGGCCCCTCTCTTTAGTAAGTAGTAAGAATCTCTGGACCTGGGGATAGGTAAGACTACATCCTTTGACAACAGGAAGAAACTAAATAAAAGATGAGACCTTCATCCACTTACAAAGGTCCAGAGTTTTAAAGGAAGGGGTTGTTACTGTAGACAGTCAGAGCACTGGGGGGTCTCTGCATTGGCCAAGATGGCAGCAGGGGGAGGTCCTTACACTGAGTGCACCGAAAGCTAGAAAGAGGAATGGGTGGGGCCTAAGCACTCCAAAAGGTAGCAGTAAGAATGGGCCAGGTCTGAGCGCCACAAAATCTAGGAAGATGAATGGACAGGGCCCGAGTGCACCGAAAGCTAGAAAGACAATGTGATAGAAAAAAGCCCTCCCGTCCCAATCCATATAAGAACCTTGGGCTTAGCAGGAAGATTGAGACGGTCTTTGAGACGGGAGTCCACCATTCTCCCAGGTCACATGGCACCTGAATAAACCTCTTTCCTTTTGCACTAGCACCTGCCTCGTGAGTTTGGCTATTGTTGCAGGAGGCAGCTGAACCTGCACTTTGTTCGGTTATGCCAGGACCCCTCCAGTTCTCAAATGACAAGTCTGTTGTCCTGTGATTTGGCCTGGAGCTCCCCACTCCTTTCCTCTCCTCTGTCCAGCACATCCTGGGACAGTTCTAGGCACAAAGCTGGTGTCCAAAACGTGGTGTGTGGACAAACCAGGGAATTTCCTTACAGCTCTTAGGATCACTTCGTTTGTTTATGCCTAGGAATTGGCAGGAAATGTTATAGTTCACAGAACCACATTTTCAAAGACGTGTTGTAAGGGAAAGATGAAGGACAATGGGACAGCTGCTGCTGTTCCTCTTAATGCTTCTTCCAGTTTTCAGCTTGGTATTTGTTGGCTTCTACGGTTCTGCATATTCGGAATGTCTGTGGTTATGTTACTGGGTGGGGACCAGGCCCGGAGCAGGTCTGCCGTGGGCCAGCCAGTAGTGTGTGGGCTCTTGGCTTCGTGCAGGAAAGATTTCACAACACAAGTTCAGGTGATTTTGAGAGTGCATTTATTAAGGCTGGGGACAGTGAAACAAGGAAGAGCTTAAGGTAGAAGAAGCCAAAGGAGAAAGAAAATCAGAGAAGAAGGGGCCTTGGAGGCAGGTTCAGGGGGTCAGCCTGGGACAAGCTGCTGCTGCTGCCGCTGCCCACTGCTCCCCTGGTTGCAAGCCTCCTGGGGACCCTTAGAGTTTAAGGAAAAAAGAGCAGAGCGACAGACAAGATGTGGGTATGCTCTAGCGAGAGTGTGCCACGGATTCTTCGTCTTGAGGGTTTTTGTCTTTCTTTGGCTGTGGGAATCTGAGGGCAGGTCTCAGGGGAGGGTCTTAACGGAATATCCATTAGCTTCCCAGGTGTGTCCTTCAATATGTTGATTCATCAAAATGTGTGTATAGAGGGGCAGGGGTTACTTTCTGGTTAGTTTTATTTTCAAAGAATTCACTGAATAGGGACCAGGACCCAGGCTGGCCTGCCCCAGGATGGTCTGGAAGGTACAAACCATTTGCTCCCAAGTGTCCTTGGTTAGAGAAGATTTAAAAAAAAACTTGTGATTCATTAGCTGGCTGTGACTCAACTTATCTGGCCTTGTTTAATCATTTCGTCCCAGTTTCTCTTCAACCACTTGCCAAGGAATCTCCGTGGCCTCTCACCATTGTCTCAGTTACAGGCTCAGTCCTCCCAAGAGGCCTGAAAATCCAGGCATGGGTGGAAACACAACGTTCACCCCAGCATGTGTCCTATCCTCATCAGCATTCCAGCATTCCAGGTTCATAATCATATTTTTTAGATTTTATTTATTTTTTGAGAGAGTGGAAAGGAGGGAGGAAGAAAGGGAGAGAAACATCGATGTGAGAGGGTATAAACCCGCAACCCAGGCATATGTCCTGACCGGGAATCGAGCTGGAGACCTTCTGGTTTGTAGGGCGGTGCCCCACCCACTGAGCCACACCTGTCAAGGCAATTGCATAATCATTTTTAACTATAATTTTGCAACTAGCATTAGTAATCAAGAGTCAAAAGACATACTAAATCCAATAAGGGGAACAAAGTAACTTCTGAAAAAGGGAGGGATGAAGAGCGAGGAAACCAAGAAACCACCATGAGAAAAAGGATTTTTCAGAAAAAAAAGGATTTTAAAAAATGGATTAGCAGAAGGTGTTAAGGTTGAGGCTATCAGGGAGCAGCTGGTAGACAGAAAAAGAAAAAAAAAAACATGAATAAAATAACTTAGTAAAGAGATCAGAAGGGACATGGTATCAGAGCAATAATGAACCATTTTAGACAAAAACTGGTTCCTGAAATGTACTGCTTCTCCAGTTACCGAAAGCTGGTGAAGGTCTGACAGCAAGAGTAAAAAGAAGGCCTAGAGACAACAGGACAGGACTCAAGGAGAAAAACTAGAGTCGGAAGGAAACACAGGCAGGTGTGCGTGCTGAGACGCCGCAGAATGGGTGTTTCTGAGGCATGAAGGCGCTCAAAGAAGTGAGCTGAGGAACAGGGCATCATGGAGTATCTTAGATTAGGAGAGCGTAGTTGAAAGGAGTAAAAAGAAAAAAAAAATCAAATGAAGTTCAGAGAGAGAAGAAAAGCAACCCATAGGTGCATCTGAGGGAAAGGCTTTGTCTTGAATCGTGGCTTGAGTGAGCGCATTCCTGGTATATGCAGCACTCCATCTGGCCTGAACAACGTGACCTCTGTGTGTATTTTTAGCTCACAAAAATCAAAGAAGCATGTAGCTTTTTCATCCTGTGTGAGGCTCCTGGTAATGAAAGAAAGGGATGAATCATATGTAAGAATATAGCTTTGATGAAAAAGCCCCCAGTCCTTCCATAACATGACCGGTGTAATGCCTCCCACAATGCCTGTCTAACAGAGCAGTGACTCTTTTGGAGGCCACGTAGCAGAAATGTGTCACGAGCATATTCATAGGTGTTTGCGGTGTAGGTCCACTCAGAGGACTGAAAGTTCAGTGCTTAGATGTAGTCTCGTTTTTGTAGTAACAGTTTGTTTCATAAGGAATAATTATGAGGGTTTTTTTGAGAAAAATTTTAAAAAGCAATAGCAGTAGTGGCTAAAGTTTAAGCAGTGCTTACCATGTGGCAGGCACTGTTTGAAGCCATACATGAACTCCTATAACCCTTACAGCAGCTCTGTTAGGTAAGTACTATTGATTCCACTTTGCAGATGAGGGAACCGAGGCAACGGATGGTTTAATGACTTACCCAAGGTTACACAGCCACGAAGGAGAAGAGCCTGGGTTCTAATGTGCCCACCCCCACATCTGGCAATTGTTCATATTTTTTCTATTTGATTCAAGTTCACTTATAATATATAAATATATACATTAAAATATAGTGCTACAGAGCAAGTTGCAGTGCCTGTTGTATCCCCATCTGTTGTGCCGTGAATCTGAGTGCTTGGCATCTGTCTCAGCCTGTTGATAGAGATGCTGTCGCTAGGAATGCCTGGGGCTCTCACCTGGGCCCGTGCCTCTTGTGGCAGCCTCCACAGAACCGATGTGGCTGGGTCGGCTCTCGTGGTTCTCAAAACCAAGGGTCCTTATGATGCTGATTAAATTCAGGTTTAAGTCCTAGCTCTAGAAATCATCTCTGCCTCTCTACATATTCCACTCATAGATGTATTCTTTCCCTGATATCAGCAGCCCCTGAGACAGCAGAAGAAGACAGTCGCCTGGACCTCTGGCAGGCTAAAGATCACATCTGGACCTAAGTTATGGTTCAGCACCTGAGCCCTCTGGATGGACCCCCTGGCTACTTTCCCTTCATACCAGACAGAGGGACACAGGGCAGGCCTCAGAGCTGTCCTCCAGACCTGAAGAATGATTGATTACCTTCCCCTCACATCAGACCAATCAGCTCCCAGCATGATTCCAGAACCCCCATACCCGCAGTGTCTTGTGATTTTGCCCTACATAATCTGTAACCCACACACCCTCAAGCAGTCTCATCTTTAGAGCATTAAATCCCCATACTCAGGCCTGGCCAAGTCTCTAATAAACCTTATTTCTATTCTGCAAAGTCCTATGTGTACATTTCTTTTGAACCAGTGTGCACAGACAGACTCAAATATTGGGGTCCTGGTAACATTAACTGCAGACATGCCTTAGTAATAACCATCAGGGAACTTTGCAAAAACAGGATTTATTATACATCCTGGGGGTTATGTGGCATTCTGGGGTCACAGGGAGAGAAAGAAAGAGAGAAGACTTGGTGTCTGTCTTTATTGGGGTGGGGAGTGGGGTGCCTAGATTTTCAGGGGTTCACCTTTTTGTTGAATTTAAAACATAAGAGCAGGAATTAAAACACGGGAAGAGAAAGCAAGTGGTCAAACTGTCAGTCACTCTAGGTCACATAGGGCTTCCCACAAGCGGACCACAGGTGGCTCCTCTCTCTACTTGCGTAGCGGGCAGAAGGTTTACTCAGGACATGGATGCCACAGCAATGAAAAGCTTAATTCAGGCACTTACACTACAGCCAGGTATACCCTTCAGTTCCTTCTGAAGATATTTTTACATAAAGGTCATATCTATGGATGACATATAGTGTTGTTTTTCATGTTTTAAACACTTCCGTAAGTGATAGTATACTCTATTTTCTTTGTGCAACTTGCTTTTTCCCTCTCATTATGACTGAGCTCTATGCTAACGCATACCGACCTCACCGACCGCGCCACCCAGTCCTGCAGCCGCTGGCCACGTTTGGCTGCTGAGCACCAGAAATGTGCGTTTCGAACGGATATGTGCTCTACGTGTAAAGTACATGCTGGTTTCTAAGAGAGTATGAAAACCAGTAACACACCTCTAATATTTTTTTATATTGATTACATGTTGGAATGATAGTATTTTGGTTACAGTGGATTAAATAAAATACATATTGAAATCAATTTCACCTGTTTCTTGTTTGTTTTTTAATGTAGTTACTAGAAAACTGAAAACGAGATATGTGGCTTAACTTACGGCTCGAATTATCGTTCTGTAAGAGAGCTCTGCTCGATCCTTCCCCTGAACTGCAGTTAGTCTGAGCTTTGTTCATCGGTGGAGGAGTAAGCCTTCAATCTGAATAATTAAAACTAATACTGTTCACAGATACTTTACTAAGTGATTTACATGGAATGACCTGTTTGTCCTCTGGGAGCTTGCATGGCTGCCCGAAGTGAGCTGCTGCGAAGTCATGCAACTTCAGGCTGGCTCGGCAGGGACTGCAAGCAGAGCCTGGCTCCGCGGCCGGGCCTGTCACTGCCAACTTGGCTGAAAGGCCCTGTAAGAAGCAGGGTAAATCACCTAAGAAAGCTATGACCAAATAGCTTCATTTGATGGCATCCCTAGCATTATACAGTCCTTACATAACAATAGAGCATCCGCTTTTTTTGACTTTTAACGTTACACTTATGAACAGATACATATGTTATAGCAATTTCAGCTTTAATAAAACCAGCAGGTTTGTTGGTTTTTTTTGACACTTGTTTACAGTGTTAGGAAATCAGCTTTACTCTTTGCCACTAATTATATTAACTATTTTTAGGGTAAATTGTCAATGCAACATACTGTCATTCATGCCTCCAATGTTTTCAATTTGTTTTCTCTAGCCGTGTCTATATACCTAAAGTATTTTTTCTTTTTGTTTTAAAGAAATGTCCTCATTATTCTGCCAACAATAAATTTTAGGCTTGTAATTAAGTTATAAAACACACTGGAAGGAAAAAGATGACATGCAATTGCCATAGGGATATTATTTTTTATTATTAATTTTTTTAATCCTCGCTCACAGATATGTTTGTATTGATTTGAGAGGGAGAGAGAGATAAAGGGAGAGAAACATCAATGTGAGAGAGGAACATCCATCAGTTGTCTCCCGTACGCACCCTGACCGGGGATCCAACCCACAACCTAGGTATGTGCCCTGACTGGAGATTGAACTCTCAACCTTTTGGTGTACAGGATGACATTCCAACTGTAACAGTGGAAACTCATAATAATAACCCACTCCACCATTCTTCAGACATTGTTTCTGTAAATGCTGACTCTAATATGTAGCTTGTAGATGAACAGCATGTTTGCATAAGAATTCTAGGAACTAACTGCAAAAGATAAAGACTCCAACCTTCAGGCATCCCAGCTCCGGTATATTTGCTGACCTTCAGCTGTGGATCCAGGATGACGTGAAGCCAGGATGACTCAACCAGGATGACACACACAGACCGTCACTTTGCTTATTGGAATGGACTGTGCTTGTCTGCACAGAGAGAACTTTCAACCCCCTTTCTTGATCTCTTTGCTCTGCTTCCCCTCTCCCTTCCTATAAACACCTCTGCCTGCACTGAGCCGTGGAGATGGGCTTTGTGACAGGAGTCCCCCCATACTCCAGATGGCTGGCACCTGAAAAATAAACCACTTTCCTTTACATCAGCTCTGCCTCTCAAGTACTGGCTTTCATAGCAGCAGGCAGCTGGTACACAACCAACTGAGCCACCCAGCCCCAGCACCGTGGGGGTATTACTGATGAATGTTAGATTGCTTTTCAAATTCTGAATAAAAATTTTACTTTCGTATTTCAAATCACAAAATTACAAAACTGGTAGGGACCTGGGGTCTCCCGTGTGTGGGTTAAGACCATGAGCTCGGTGTCAGGCCAGCTGTGCGACCCTGGGACCTGTATCTTAACCATTGTAAGGCTCAGTTTCCTCCTCTGTAAAATGCAGAAACTAAATCTGCCTTCTAGAGCTCGTCTGTGGATTAAATGAGATAATGGTTGTGACTCTGTCCCTTGTCCCTACTTTTATTCCAAGGTAGTTGTGGTAATTACTATCATTATTATTATTACTTTTATACCGTCATTGTTTCCCCCGGTGACTCCAAGGGTATACCGTCCCTTCAAACACACTTGGTCCTATCCCAATAGGACTTTCCGCTCCACTCTCGATCAGGGCTCTTGAACTCTTTCCTTAGGTGAAGCAGTCCGCAGTCTGCAGGAAGAAAACCCTGCAGCCGCCTCCCCCAACCTGCTGTCCCGCTGTCCCACTGGGGTGCCCAAGCAGCTCTTGCTGAAGAAAGCTGTGCTGAGGCACATTACTAGAGAGCCTCTAGAGCAGGCCCTCCAACTTCCCCATTTCCTTCTGCAGCCTTCCTTCCCCGGCGTCTGCCTCCAGACCTCTCCTGAAGCAGTTAGTGGTGCATTAATGCTCTCCCTGAGGTCAGCCCTTGCTCTGGAGTGTGGCTGCTCACCTTGCTGCTTCCATGTGGACTTCCTTGCCTCACTGTCAGGCCCATGATGGTGGCCTGAGGAAGGATGGGGCGTTCCTAGCTCATGTCTTCTTCCACTCACTAGCTAGGCTTACGATGGGTGTCCCCACTGTCCAGAAATTATACTTGTTTTGGGGAACATGACTACAAACTCCCTTGAAGTCCCCCACTTTGACCTCGGATTCTAGGGTGTCCTTAAACCAGACCTTCAGAAGTCAACCATGTATCATATGAAAGCGGTTTAGAGTCTGCCATGACCCTGAATTAAAGCAGATTTTAGAGTTGAGGCAATTGGGGCCTAGGAGCTTAAGAAACTAGCCCACGAATATGGAGACATTGACCTTTTTCCCAGATATGATATTATTCCTGACACCAATCCTCTTCTGCTTTGTATTAGGACAGCCTCCCCCAAACCCCTTTAGCACAGTATTCAGAAGATGCATATTAAATGTTGAGTTATTAGTTCTTCCCCACCCAGCCTTGTGGAACTGGGAGGGACCAATCTCGAGGTCTCTGTGCTTGGGGGGCTAGCACGGGGTCCCGCACTGCAAGGGGTTACTGCTTCTCCTGCGGGACTCTGCGTGGTGCAGCTGTAGGTCTTTCATCCTTGCGTTCTCAACGCCAGTAGAGCCCAGGGCTCCACAGAACAGGTGTTCGCGATTCAACGGGCTTCTTCCGGTAACTCCTCTGAGAGCTGGGCCATGCCGACCCTTATTTATCTCAAGGCTTTCTCTGTTAGTTGCTTCTGGACCCTTTTCGTCAAGTGAATAAGAATAAGAATAAGATGTTTTTCTGAAATAAAGCTTCTATTTCTGACTAATTGATAATTTAGGTATCTTCACAACCAAAATGAGGTTATTCTACACGCGCCGACCTCCTGTTGCCTAGTAACAGCCGCCCCGCGCCTTTGCCCCGCCCCTCGCCCTGGTGCGCACTGCACGCTCACAGCTTCCCTCCAGGTCCCGCCCCCGCGGGCGGGCGGAAGTGACGTAGAGGTCCCGCGACGCTTTGGGTGCTGGCGGCTCAGGTCGTGCTTCCTGGGACTGACTAATCGCGGAGACCGGGCATTATGGCCTCCGCCGGGTTGGCCGCCGGGCGACAAGCCGAGGATGCGTTACCGCCGCCAGCCGAGCCGCCGCTGCCCGAGACGAAGCCTCAGCCGCCGCCGCCAGTCGCCGCGCCGCAGCAGCCTTCGCCGGCGCCAAGGCCGCCGTCCCCGGCGGCGGTGAAGGAGGAAAGCTATTCCTTCTTACCTTTGGTTCACAACATCATCAAATGGTAAGGGCCCCAGGAGGGCCGACCACGACAAGCCCTCCTTCTCGTCCCCTTTCGAAGCTGCAGAGGCCTAGGCGCGCTCGGGGACGCCCCGATTAATAAGTGGGGAAGCTGAGACCCGGGCGGAAGCGGCCTTTCCCAGGACCCGCTGATCGGTCCAGGAGTAGAGCAGGTGCTTCAGCCGCAAGTGGCAGACCTCGTGACGGACGGCCCAGAGTGCTGAGACTTGGAGCCGGCGCTGCGGTCCTACGGCTCGGCTCGCGTCCTGGGGCCTGCGGCGAGTATGGCTTCTGAGCCTAGGCTTTCTTTCACCCGTCAGAGAGGGTGGTGCTCACCGCGCTTCCTTTTTCCAACAGAGCCAGGAGACATCATGGATCACCTCCCCTGTGTGGCACATCGCTAGGTGCTGTGGGATGCACACAGTGAAAAGGGCCACTTTCACCCCCACATTGCTCGCCCGCTGGAGTGCCCATCAGTGGGAGGCGGGGGGAGACACGATCGCGAGTAACCCATAGTTCAGAGGGGCAGAGGGCGACCTCAGGAAACGTTAGAGAAAGCAGGCACGAAGCTGCCGCAGCGCGAATGCCTGCAGTGCCCTGTGCCACAGGGTGTCCAAGCAGGTGGCTACCATCCCTGGGACCGGTCTGCAGGTTCCCTGAGCTTTAAAACGAACCCAGTCAAGGAGACTAAAAACCACAACCGGAAGTCTCCTTAACCTCGTGTTTGCCCAAGCTATTTTTACTGTTGATATGTAGAACCACAGATACTAGGTGTAAGTCGCTCGGCTTACAACTCCTATTCCGCCACTAAAAACCAAAATGAAGTGAAAACAAATTTACTATTGCAGTAACACTCACAGAAACGTGTGTGTCCCCTGGGTGTTTGGCTGACATGGCATTGCCGCTCACAACATGGAAACATGGCTGTTGTGGCACGGCCTGTTCGAGTGTAGCCAGGCTAGATTCCCCTGATGTGGGCAGCCTGTGGCTGCCTCTGCTTTCAAACAGCTGCAGAGCCTTGGCTCTCACATTGCTCCCAACTTTATCCTGCACTTGGTGCCACTGCCTTGTGTAGAGGGGGAGGCCTCTGTTCTGTTCTTATTAGCCCCTGGTCCTCAAGCAGTGCTTCTGGCTGCAGCGAGAGCAGGTGCAGACCCTGCCATCCCAGGGCAGGGCCGGGCTACAGATATACTGGTTTTAATAAATTGGAAAAATGAAAACACAAAACGTACACATTACCAGAGATGGTTCCTGGACCCCTGGGAGCAACGTCTTGAGCCCAAGAGGGCAGTCGGGTTGGGCCGTCCTTAAGGTGGGCAGCCAGGTCCAGCTGCATGAACACAGCTTTGACAGCACACGGTCTCGGGCTCAGATCTCACACGGGTGCTCACTTGCCTTGGGCTCTGGGTGAACGCATGCCCTTTCCAGGCCATAACTTTTTGTCTCTGATATGTGAATAATAATGATGGACCCTAAACAGTGGAGTCAAACCGGAACTTTGTAATGTGCTGGCCACATGACCTTGGTTAAACAACTTAGCTTCTCTGATCCCCTTTTTCTCTTGTGAAATGGGACTAGTAATACTTAAATCATAAAACTGTTGTGAGGTGTACTCAGGAGCAGTCTGGTGAAGATGGTGGGTTGGTTATATGTGTTTGTTTCCTCTAAAAGGACAATGAAAAGTTGGGGTTTTCTGTTTGTTCGTTTTTTTGTTTTTATCCTCACCTGAGGATACGTTTATTGATTTTAGAGAGAGAGGAAGCAGTGGGGGAGGGGGCATCGATGTGAGAGAGAGACATCAATCGGTTGCCTCCGGGACACACCTTGACGGGGTTGAACCTGCAACGGAGTCATGTACCCAGACCAGGGCTTGAACACGGCCTTTTGGTGTATGGGACGACACTCCTACCAACTGAGCCACCCAGCCAGGGCTCTTTTGTTTTTAACACAAAACCAAAAAACCAGGAGAGGGGATAATTGCGACAAAGCAGATGGCCAAGGGCTAAGCCACTACCAGCCCCAAGAAGCAGCCAGAACAGCTGCTTCTGACCACGGCCTACCTCTAAGTCTCAGAATTGGCATTGCCAGGGACCTCTGGAAACAGAGGGGAAGGGGTCTGGGGAACAGGAGGATTACTAAAGAGTGTATTCAAGAAGGAGATCCCCATAGTTCTCTCCCCCAAGTCTAAGCAAACACGTTAACTACCCTCCTTCCATTTTGGAAGACAGGGGGTTGCTCTTTCCCAAGATTTATTCTTAGGAAAGAAGGAGCCAGAGAGTATCTGGACTGCACAGACACTGGGTGCTTTCCAGGAGTTTGAGGAAGGGAACCATCCTGAAAACAGGGTTTAAGAGAAGGTTGACTGACTAATGCTAAGACCCCAACCTCACCTTCCCCCACCTGCCTTTGCCACTGGCAGCCAAAGAAAATAGAGGCACCTTCTCTTGAGTATCTAACCAGTCCACAGGAAAAGTCACTGGGGGGCCCCCAAAGAGAACCTAGTTAGTTCATATGACTGGATAACCAGGGTCACTAAGCATGTGAAGAAACCCCCTCAGAAGAAAGGCAGGACAAGAGAGAGGAGCAGAAGCAGCCACTTGGATGGAACGATACGCACAAAGAGAAGGAGAGATTGCTCACCATGGGAAAGGCGAGGATCCGATGTTAAAATATGTCTAAGTATGTATTTGAGTTTCTAGGCTAATGAGGGAAGGAAACGGACTGCGGTAAGGGCAGTGATGGGAGAGGAGACCTCGTGAAGCCTGGGGCGCCAGATGCCGGTGATGGGGCTTACGTTATAAGAGCGGGGAAGGGGCTGTAGGAGGAGCATGTGTAAGGATGGGGCACCAAGAAATAGCGCCGACTCATGGGCCAGCTCTGTGTGAGGGGGCTGGAGCGCAAATCCAGGTGGGAGGGGGGAGCTGGGGAGGTGGGATGAGCCAGGACCCTAGTGACAGTGCACCGCCTAAGGGAGTGAGACTTTGTCCTTGAAGGGAGCTAGCAAAGCCTTGGGACCAGGGATTCTTAGTCAGACTTGCGCTCAAGGGCGCTGTGGCCTCTCAGCAGACAGACAGGGAAGCCAGCTGGGAAGGGCACAGTCCTCGCCGGCCTGTGAGCGGAAAGGAAGGCCAGGGCCAGCTCAGTCACCTGGCCTCTTCCTCTTCTGTAGCTTCTCTGGGGGCCCTTTTTACTGGTTTACTCCTTGCCTCGGCAATGAGTAAGGAAGTAAGAGCTGCAATGAGTGTAATCTCTTGTAAGAATTGAGTACTACAACATTAGGTTAATTAAAACATTTTATTTTTTAAAAGTTAAAATTGCAAATTCAGATACATGTAAAATGAAAAAAAGATTTCTTCCCCTAAGTTCCCTGTGTTAATACTTTAAATATCCTTCCAGGAATTAATTATATATGCATGTCTGTTCAAAAATTTAAACAAATTAAGATCATAGTGTACTTTGCCTTTTTCCCTTTTTTTTAAAAAGATTTTATTTATTTATCTTTAGAGAGAGGGGAAGGGAGGGAGGGCCTCTCATGAGTCCCCATCTGGGGGGGCTGGCCCACAATCCAGGCATGTGCCCTGACCGGGAATCCAACTGGTGGCCCTTTGGTTCTCAGGCTGGTGCTCAATCCACTGAGCCATGCCAGCCAGGGTGCGTTTTTCACTATTAGTCTGTTTTGAACATCTTTCTGTACTCACACATGAAAGTCTTCCTCAGTAAGGTGGCTATATCATTAATTGTGTAGTATCTTCTGTTTATGGACTTTGTGATGTTTTTCTAATTTTTGCTATTAATAGCAGTGCTGGGGTAATCATCCTCATATTTGAGTAAGTTTATAATGAAGTAAATCCTTAAGTAGTAGAAGTGGTGGGAGAGGACAGTACATGCATTTTAATTTTGATAGCTATTGCTAAATATAAAATGCTACATCTTTTTACCTCTTTTTTCCAAAACACAGTCCTGTAGACTGGACTGCTTCAATTAACCTAAAATGGCCCTAATTTTGAGACCCAGAAAGCATTTAAAAAAATTAAATGTTGTAAATGTAGTCAAAGAGCACCCATAGATAAAAAATGGCAAATGAGCCTCTCCACACCTCCCAGCTCCTTCCTTGTCCCCAGACTGCCAAACTTGTAATATTCCATTTTATGACTGTGCCATTTATTTAAACAGTTCCCCACTCAAGGATACTTCCTTCCTGGATGTTTGCTGTTGCAGTCAGCGCTGCAGGAAACCCTTCTGTAGATGCCATCTTATGAACTCTTTTAGAGTCTCTAAAGGGTAAATTTCTAGCAGCAGGATTTGATTACTATTAGCAAATTCAGAAAGGAGGCACCGACTTATGCTTCAGCAACTGCGTGTGTATCTTTCCCAAGCCCCTTCTATCACCAATAACTTTTTAGTCTTGGCCAATCTGACAGGCCAGAGACGATGCATCGCCTGTGTCTTCTGTGATACGAGGTAAAGCATTTTGTCGTCTGCAACTTTATATGTCTTTGTTATTTCTTCCCTATAAACTGCCCATTTCCTATTGGGTTATTCCTCTTAGTATGGGCTCTTTGTACAGTACGGAAGTATGCCTTTGTCAAGTGGATTAAATATTTCCCCTGAGCTGTTGAGGTTCTTTTGACTTGAGGGGTTTTTTTGTTCAGAAGCATGTCATTTTATGTAGGCAGATTGGTTAGGGTTTTCCTTTATGGCTGCTGAGTTGGTCCTAGTTAGAAGGCCTACTCTCATAGTATAATGGATATTGATCCCTTTTTTCTAGGACTTACATGGTCTCATTTTTCATTTTTAATTATTTGATGCTTCTGGATTTATTTTGATGGCAAGAGTGAGGGAGAGAGAGGCCCAGGGTTTGCCCCAGTTAGCTGTGTCTTCCTGCTGCTGGTACCGAATGCTTATTATTTTCTGTGCTTGCGGTGCTGCTGTATCATACACTGAATTCCTGCATTTCTGATCTAATTCTGGACATTCTCTTCTTCTCCAGTACCAAACTGTTTTAATTCTCAAAGCTTCAGGTACCTGGGACTGTCTTTCAAGGCTGGTCGTCTTTCTGTCCTCTGTCTTGTCGGTGTTTACTTGCGGCATCTTGGCCTTTCCCTCCCATTTCCTAGTCACCCGTCTGAGATACAAGATGCTTTCAGTAGCAGAATGGTTAGGCTTTAATCTGCTGCTTTATTTCCAGGGGCCTGTTGATACCATTAATGGTCCAGGTTTTCTAACCTCATTTTTAGATCTTATCATCAGTTCTTAATTTGTCTCTGTGTCTTTATCCTCTTCTCTCTCTAGTTCATCCTGTGCATGTTAACAGGTTAATTTTTCTCTGCTCAAAATATCTTTCCAAATTGTTTTTGCCAACGTTTAGCTCTCCGTTCGGAGATCTCTGCAGACTGTCTTCAATCTTCTGCCTGAACTACGCAACAAAGCCCAGAGGGAGTCATTCTGCTGTGCATGCCTTTTGGGTGGATGGAGTCATGCAGACTTGTGCACACCCAGAGCACCGTGCTGGCATGCCTTCCTGCCCTCTCTTTGCCCAGGAAAATGGCACGTTTTCAAGGACTTGCTCAGAGGCCACCTGCTGTGACTGAAGAGCCCCTGGTTCCTGTAGAGCCTGTGGCTGACGCACGCCCTGCCTGGGGTTGGAGAGGAGCTCCGTCCTCCCTGGTGTCTTCTCCGTGTTTAAACGAAAAGTCAAAGCTAAACATTTATGTCATTTTCAAAGAATGAGGAAAGGGGAGAGAAAAAGCTCATTTTTATGCCTATAAGAAATTTTATAGGTCTCGATTATCTGAGACCTTTTCTGGTATGCATAGAAGCCACATTATAGAAGTACATGTGTAATAAAGAAGAAGTAAAATGAGGCCTGTCGGACCCAGGAGAATCACAGTCTTTGTTTCCTTTCAACTTGCCAAATGCAATCTGAGCCTGGAACTAAGCTGTCCCAGCTTAGGAATTCTGACTCGCAGTTGTTACTGCCTTGCCTGATGGTTTTGGCTCACCTAGTAAAAGTATTTTGTCAATATGGGTACTTAAACATTTTTTAATTTAATTTTTTAGTTTAATATTTTGGGGTGGGTGGAGGGGAGCCTTCATCTTTGATACTGTGGAGGTATTTCAAGTGATGAATATACTACTTTGTCCTTTAACCTTTAAGCTGGGAACATACTGCTTAAAACACAGTCATCTATTGTTAAGGCAGGTCAGCAAGACCTCAGAGCCCTGTAAGACTTCTATCCTGGCAACGGGGTGTTATCGACCTTCTCCCCACACAAGTATCTGTTTTAATCTGACTGGCCTGCCATGCCAGCTGAGACCTCTCCTTGGGTCGTGGAGGAAGCAGCCTGCACATTAGCGAGGTCTCCGGAATGGCCCACTGGTTCCGCGGGGCTTGTCTGGACTCACTTTACTGCAGCCCCTCTGCCACTCACTTTCTCCTCCTGCAGCCAAGTCCCAGTGAAAAGGATGAGCACCCAGATAGGAAATACTTGTAGGCTGGTCAGAAGAATTATTTCTAGGCCTGTTCCCTCCTATGCCGCTGCCGCTTTGCTCATGCAGGAGAACCTGCCGAGCACCTGCAGGGACGCAGACGCCTGGGTTCGCAGTTACTTAGTGCGGCATGAGTCATGCCGGCAGGGGAACACTGATTGTGGGTCTTGGGAGAAATGAGATGTTGAAAGATGGGAGGCTCCGTGTGTGCGGGCCTGGGTAGCTCCCTTGCAGTGAACCTGCCCGGCAGCTGTTGCCTGGAAGTGGGGGAACCATCTGCAGATTTTTAGTGCCGACTGAAATTTTGTAAAGGTCGGTAGGGCGGAGGGGATGAGGAGGAGAAGACCGGAGTCTGTAGGAACTGGGGACAGGACCAGGAGGAGGCGGGGGGCCTTGGGGGTGTGCAGGCAGAGGGGCTGGTGGGACTGGCAGCTGGGTAAACGGTGGGGCCCCAGAAGCTTGCGTTCCTAGCTCGCCGTAGTTGGGTGGGTGGGGCGCCCTTCATCTCAGTTGAGGTGTGCTGACGAGGCGGTGAGCTTACTTTGGCTTTGCAAGTCTCCGAGGGGAAACCCTTGGTAACTGTTGGAACAAGGAAGCTGGATTTCAGGAAGGAGGGCTGGGCTGGGCTGGGCGGTGCACTCAGCACGTGAGCCTGCGGGAGCACGTGAACCACTCTGGGCTATTCTGTAGAGCAGGGTTTTTCTCCATCTTGGAACAGCAGAACGTCTTGTCATTCCTCCCAGAGGAGTGTGTTTTTCACAAATAAGCCAGGAATAGATAAAAGCCAGGGTGAGAGTGAGGTTCAGACCCTCTCCCAAAGCCCCTCACGCACTGACAGGGCGGGAGCAGACATACGGCTGGCCACCAGGTAAGTAACGGCTGCTGTCGAGATATGAGGAGCAAAGTGTGATGTCCATGGTCATGGGGCATTTGGAGGGCATTTGGTAATCTGCCGAAATGTTTAATGTATACATAAACTTTGACCCCAAAACCCCACTTTGGGAACCTATCTTAACAAAATATGTGCACAAATACACAGATTTTAGTATAAAATGTCCATTGTTACTCTGATTGTAAGTGATAAGTTGCAAACATCCAAATACCTATCAGTAGCCAAATAATTTAGCTGTATATGCGTTAACGTGAAAAGACATCCGAGGGAAAAAGGCAAGAATCAAGAACCACGTGTATAGTATGGTCAAAACAAAAAAGTTATGTGTGTACTTGTATGTTGCTGTATATTTTGAAGCAACATGAAACAACGCAGACCACACGTCAACAGTGGTTCTCTCGGGGACGTGGCATTAGAGGCACTCTCCTAAGCCTTGGTGTCTGTCACTTTAATGTTTCCCTTCAAGCACCTGTTACTGTCATAATAAAAATATACAACAACAAAAGCGCTGTGCTAGAAAGATGCCGGCCACTGAAGCTCGTGCGGAGGAGGCGGGGGAGAAGGACCGGCCCTCGGTGCTTCTGCTAGGACACCGGGGGCAGGAATCTGAAGGAGAAACAAATGGGAAACTGTCAGATGCCACCGACAGGTCACAGAAGTGACACCCAGGTTTGGGAGGAGGCTGGCTTCGGTGACTGGTGGGCTCCTTGTACTTCCATGCTCCCCGTGGACACGCTTTGCTCAGCTGTTGCCAGTCTGCTCTCACGGCCCAGAGCACTTAACTGGAAACTAAGCTGCACCACACTCATGAAGCCGTGGTGTTTACCCCTGCGTCTGGTGACACAAATACAGACTGTCCATGTCCGCTGCTGCAGTGATGCTGAGTGTCACCCGGATGCGCACAAAAGACTGTCAGGAAGTGGCCTGTCAGTCAAGCCATAGGAGTAATATTTTTGTCCACCTTTTAGAAACTACAGTAGGTGGGACCCAAGCGCCCTAACCTTGCTCTTGTTTGTACGAGTTTCATTCCTCTTGACCTGGCCTAGTCTCCTTTTTTCTTTCCAGAGTTAGATGATGACTAATGTTGGACACAAAGGCAGGCCCTTCGGAGCTTTCTGCTTTTATTCACTCAGTATTGAGGCCTCTTCTCTTTTGGCTTGAGTGTTTCACAGTCATCCTGGCCTAGCAGGTTCCCACTCAGCTTGAGCCCCTTCCTGAATAGAGTGTTTTTCTTATCCCAGGAGTTCTGTGCTATTTTTCTCCACAACTGGGGCAGGCAGAGAGGGTTGCGGAGGGGCCTTGCGTGGTTGGCGTGACCCCCTTCCGGCTCAGCTCCCTTTCAGACGGGCCTTTCAGATGGCTCCTCCTCTATTACCTAGCAGCTGTCTCCTCCACTGGAAGTTACCAGGCAACGCATGGGCAACCCTTGAGGTTGGGGGTTTTCAGAAATGAGCATCTTAAACGTGGTCTTTTTACTTTCAGAATTAAAAATTCTTTGGGGTCAGATTACGGTTGCTTCCAGAACTGGATTATCATAACTTCCAAATTGTTCTGTATTTTGTTTGTTTTTGCTATGTCCTTTCAGACTCATGTAATGTTCATCAGTTTTCTTAAAACTATAATTTAAAAACTCCCTCGCAACTTAAATCCATAGCTATGTTAACACATATGCCACCTAAATATAATGATTTCAGAAGTCCAGGTAATTTTTGTCCAGAGTTGTGGATCTGAGCTGAGACCTAAAAGAAGATAAAACATGCTCCCTATTTTCTCCCTTACAGCCCTGACTGGTGTGGCCCAGTGGATTGGGCGTTGTCCTGCAAACTGAAAGGTTGTGGTTCGATTCCTGGTCAGGGCACGGGCCTGGGTTGCGCACCAGTTCCTTGGTTGGGGGCGTGTGAGAGACAACTGATTGACGTCTCTTTCTCTCTCTTCCTCCCTCCCTTTCCCTCTCTGTAAATAAATAAATTTTAGAAAAAGAAGACTCCCTAGAAACTGAGGGAAGGTACACCACTAAGTGTGGGCATATATAAATTGAGGGCCTCAAATGACAACAAGAAATGTTTGGCCGCTCATTCCTGAAAATAAATGATTGATTCTCCACATCGTGTGCCTGAGTCAGAGCTACTGATAAATGGCGAGCAGGCCCTTCTGGCCGTCTTGTTGGCCAGGTATGAGCTGTAACTGATAGGTCACCAGGAAAGATGGATATTCTGTCTGCATTAGCAGGGAAATGATGAATAATAAATACAAATTAGCACCATCTGGGTTGAAATTTCCCACTAGGGGTGCACATTTATTTTTTTTAAATTATCATTTGATAGTTTTCCCCTCCTAGGCCTCAGTGGATTATGACTTTTAGAACCACCTACTGAATTGTGATGGTAGCAGAGGTCACAGGCAACTAAACACAGCTGTGAGATGAAGCGAGTGATCCTGCCTTTAAAATGAACCTGACCTGAAGGCAAGGAGCCTGCAGAACTGGTAGGAGAGGGCTGGTACCTGCTGAAAATGTTTCAATAGTTTATAACTAATTTAAATTTGATGAATAGCTCTGTGGAAATTAGTCTTTATTTTAACAGATTCAGGCATCAAAGGTCAGCTAAAATGAGCTGTTTTAACTCCGTCTCAGTTGGCCTAGAAATGGCTCAAATGAAAAGAAATGTTGCATTTCAGCAAGTTTTGCGTGCCGTTTGTCACCTGATGTTGGTTATGGTTTGTTCATTCATTCAACAGACATTTATAAACTAACTTGCCAAGTATTCTTCCAGCAAATGCTACTGGCATGCCCAAGAGCCCAGGGACTGGGCCAGGCACTGGGGATACAGCTGGGAATGAGCAGACGGCTCCTGCCCTCTTGGCTAGTCAGTGTGAGCCCTTCGTTCTGCAGGTGTGCTGTGCGGGGGGCTACACAGGCTCTGCTGGGCACCGAGGCTCTTGTACTGAGCAGCTGTCAACAGCCGGCCTTAGGACTGCGTGACAGGGAACCAGTCCTTGTCCTCTGGGGGCGTACAGCCCAGTAAGGGGACAGGCAAAAGCAAGGGTTCGATGGGGTGCAGAGGAGAGAAGCCAGGGGCTGTCGTGACCTGAGCTGTGAATGCTAATGACCTCTCTCTAACCCCCGCAGCATGGACAAGGACAGCCCAGACATCCACCAGGACCTGAACGCCCTCAAAACCAAGTTCCAGGAGATGCGCAAGGTCGTCAGCACCATGCCCGGCACCCACCTGAGCCCCGAGCAGCAGCAGCAGCAGCTGCACAGCCTCCGGGAGCAAGTCAGGACCAAGAACGAACTCCTGCAGAAGTACAAGAGTCTCTGCATGTTTGAGATCCCCAAGGAGTAGGCAGGGCACGCTTCCAGGAGTGCCCGAGGGATGGAGGGATGCCTGGCCTCGCCCCACCCGCACCCACAGTGTGGGTCTTGGTGAAGTGTGGTTCTTTTGGACCCCCACTCCGAACTTGGTGGCCCGCTGGGGCAGGGGCAGTTGTACTGCTTCCTTAGCCGAGCTTGGCATTGAATGAGGGAGGAGCCAGCCTGGGAGCTTGGCTTTGTGAGGGCTTCCTTGTATGTGTGTGTGAATGTTCTAGAGGCTTCGGAGGGGCTGGAGGACCACCCCTGCCTCTGGGGAGGGGGCCCTCTGCCCTGTGCCACTGGCGCATGTGAAGAGCCGAGTAGGAAAGGAGGTGTCTCCTCTTTGCTTCCTGCCTTCCCTGCCCTCCCACCCCCTGGGCATGATCAGTGTGTACCAGATACCGTTGTTCTGTTAGCAGTGCTGGGGGGGGCATTGCACCGAATTCACTAGACAGGCTGGGCCTGTGCTCAGGTGGCCTGGGTTTCAGATGCTAAAGGAAGGGTGGGAGGGAGCACTGTTTTGAAAGGCTACAGGGTGGCTCTTTCTCCTGAGACAGTTTGTTCCTCTTACATTTGAGCTAGTGAGTGTAACCGTGTCTGTGGGTGTCAGCCGGACCCTTGCCAGATTGCCCCTGTCCAGGTTCTCTGCCACCTACGTGTTCTGGTTACTTTTAGCTCTTGCTTCCTTAGTCCCCTGTCATCTTCAGGCATCTCGTGGAGCCATTTAATGCCCCAGCGTGGCCAGACCACTTCGGACCTCCCACGGGGCTGGAGGGCACTGCATGGTCTCAGACAGGCTTCCAGGGAAGCAGGCTGCACCAGGCGTGACCTTCTGATTCAGTTCTGAAGGGCGGGGCGAGCTAGACCTGGAAGTTAGGCAGCCAAGTTCTGGTTTACAAAATGTTTACAAACACCCCTCATTGCCTACAGATGGGATCTTCTATTTACCTCTTAAGGATGAGGATAGTAACCAAATATTGTTTAAATCTAGAAATGAGCGCATAACCTATGCTGACCAATTCAGGGGCTTAACAGATGCCTGCTGACTGGCCTTGCTGCCAGGTTGGTTGAAGCTGTTTTTAGCAGGGGTTCCAATTGTGTGGCCCTGCAGCCACCTGGCAGGCGGCAGGCGTATTGGGAGCTCAGGGACGTGTGAAGGGCGATATCAAGTTTCAGTGGCTTTGGACAGAAGAGCAGGCTCCGAATTGAAGTGGGTAGTTGCCTATTAGACTTCTACCTTGGGACCGTTACTTAACTGAATCAGTTATTTTCTTGAAATCTCACAGTAGTGTGTGGGCCGGTTTTAAGGCTCTGACCAAATACCATGAAACGTAAAGCACAGAAATAACAGGACCACCGGGGCCTTTCTGCAAGGCTGGAATTGCAGTGTTATGACTTGCGATGTTTTTCAAGAGTGTAATTAAATGAACTGGTTCTCTGCTCTCAGGACATCTTGGTTTTGTACTGAAAAATGCATAGTAGGCGTCTCCTGGGTACGTTCACTTTGCTCAGAGAAGACAGAACAAATTGTGACAACCCCTACTCCGCACTCCCCCACCCAGCACTCACGTGACGTGACTAACGTGGGAACAGTAACCCCTTTCAGGAGCCGGCATCTGTCCCCAAGGGCTCAGGCCTGGTGGGACACCTGTGTGCCCGTGATTGGCCTCGTAGCCACTCTGCGTTCCAGAAGTGGGTTTAGTCCTGGTAGGAGCAGCCCTCCCCAGAGCACAGTTGAAATCCCTCCCCTGGGACAATACTGAAAGCCCCTCAAGGGGCTTAGCACCCTCTCGAGGCCAATGATTAGCATTGCTGGGTGCCAGGCACTTGTGCTAAGTACTGTATAAATACCACACCTAATAACCCTCACAGCGACCCCACACACACGAAGTTTGACAGGTATCACTTGTCCCGAGCTTGAACAATTAAAGAGTGGCAAAGAACTTGGTCCTGATTGGGAACAGGTGTCCTCCACTGCTCAGAAAAAGAGAGAACCCTCAGAGAAGGGTGCTCCCCCTCCCCCCCCCATCCCCAGGGACATAGTGCTTCCTGGTGCTGGAGGGGCACCAGAGGCTGGATGATTAGAATGGTCTACAGCAGCCAGACAGCAGGTGGGCCTCTCAGCCTGACCCCTTCCTTGTGAAATCAGAGCCCAGGGGCCCTGCATGCCCTCTGGGAGATTGAGGTTTGATGGCCTTTTGTCACCCTGGGTCTGTACTGAGTCTAGGACGAAACTGGGGTCACAGTCCCAGGGGCCCTCTGTGGCTGGGCCCAAGGGGAACGAAGCAGATTGGTGGCTGGAAGATGCATGTCTAAGAACCAATCTGAGTCCTTTATTTTTGTCCCAAACGCCTTAGGATCCATTCCCCAAATGGAAGGGCTTCAGCCCAGTCATCGGAGCTTTTTGTCTTTTCTCTTTCTTTCTTTCTTTTATTTTTAGCCTTTTCTCCCAGGAGAACTGAAGTTATTTTCAGAATGCCAGGGTTATTTGCCAGTTCTGGTGGAGGTGAACCTAATTCCACTGAAGTAGAAACCCATCCCCTCCCTTCCCCCTCCAGACACTGACAAAGCAAAGAAAGCAGTTTTTCATTTTAAATTATATTTTAAAAAACCAGTAGTAATAACTCAAGACTGTCTCACACACAGTATAAACATCTGGGTAAGATTGTGTTCATGTTCACGACAACACCAGAACTACTAGTAAAGTGCAAGTTTCGCTTCTCTTGTGCAGTTTCACACGCGCATGTAAACAAGGCGCTTGGCTGATTTGACCCACACCCCTTCCTGTCAGGAGGGCAAAGGCTTTTGCCAGCTGTCATGGCAACCAGAATCAGACAAGATAATGCCATTTGTCTTAACCCTCCAGCGGCATGGGGTTCTCCACGCCTAAGAGAGGCTGATACACATCCTCACACACCCTCCCAATTCTTGGGTCTTTGTGAGAAACCAGGCAAATCCACGCTCTCCTGGGCCGGTGCCCCCAGTTGCTGAGTGGGGTGGTGGGCACCAACGGGCAATGAGATGGGAGGAGTCCCCGTACTTCCCAGTTCTCTTTCCTTCCAGAGCAGGTGGCCGGTCCTTCTCGGCTGTTTCCACCTCCCCAGTTGGTGGGGCCCCGGATCTGGGGAGGGAAGACACCACTACACACTCGAGCACGTGGCGCGGGGCACCCGGAGCTGGACTGGACACAAGATGGGACTTTTCGACAAAAAGGTCCTCCTTAGGTTCTGTTCTTGGCGCGGGGTGGGGTACGGGTCCTAGCTGATGACGCAGCGCTCCTTGTCCTTGGCCTGGCAGCCGCCGGCCTTCTCGCGCACGTACACCAGGTCGCTGTGCACGCTGGGCCTGCGCGCGAACGGCGCCACGATGCCGAAAGCGTCCCCCGGGTCGCCGCCGCCGGCTCGCAGCAGCTTCTTGCTGCGCAGCGCCTTCCTGGGCAGCGCGTCGCAGTGCTGCACCGACACCTTGCGGTGCAGGCCCGGGCTCATCTCCGGGGGCAGCCTGGCCATGGCAAAGAGCGCCCGGAACATCTGGTCCAGGCTGCTGTTCTTTTTGGCCGAGATCTCGAAGTAGGCGCAGCGCTGGGGGTCATCGCCCACCAGCCGCTGGATCTCGGGCTGCTCCACCTCGCGGTATAAGTCCCGGTCACCCTTGTTGCCGCAGACGACCAGGGGCACGTCCACGGTCTCCTTCGTTTTGTTCTTGAGGCAGGACTTCGTGTCGAGGATCTGCTGCTTGAGCCTCTGCACCTCCTCAAAGGAGTCGCGGTTGTCAAGGCTGAACACCAGGATGAAAACGTCTCCTATGGGGGCAGAGCAGAACCGGGGAGAGTGAGGGAGGCTGCCACGGGGGAACTTAATTTGCTCTTAATTTGGGGGTCTCCCGGCCGCCGCGCTCCAGGCACTCAGACCTTTCCATGCATAAACGGGGCGCGCAGCGGCGGACCGGCTGCCCACGCCCTGGGACCGGGGGTCTCCACCCCCCCCCCCCCACCGCTGCCCTGCCGGGGGCCCTGCTCACCAGTGAGGATGGAGAGGCGCCGCATGGCGGGGAACGGGTGGTTGCCTGACGTGTCCAGGACGTCGAGCTGGTAGACCTCCCCGCGGATGGAGTAGAACTTGCGGTGGAAGTCTTCAATAGTGGGCGTGTAGGCGTCCTCGAAGCGGCCCGTGAGGAACCGCGACACGATGGCCGTCTTGCCCACCTTGGACGAGCCGAGGATGACCATGCGGTAGCAGTTCTTGGCCGGTATACTCAGCTCCGAGTCGCTTGGACACATCTTCTTGATCATCGCGGCCAGTTTCATTGGGCCGACGGGTCGCGGGCGGGCGAGGGGCTGAGAGTGTCGTAGAGCGGCCCGGGGGCTCTGCTTGGCTGCAAGTTCAGTTCAGGCTCGGCTCCCACTGCTCCTCGGACTCTCACACAGAGTGGCTCGCTCTGCTCTGCGCGCTCCGCGGCAGCCTTTTTAAGCAGCCAGGGGACCGCCCCGCCCGCCTGCCCGCCTCTGTGCGTCACGCCTGCTCCCGCCCCTCCCCGCAGGGGGCGGTTAGAAAGCTGAGCCGAGGATCAGGCTAGGGCTCGGGACATGCCGACCCTGCCCTCTTCCACCGGGTCGGGTCGGGTCAGCGGTCGCAGGGGCGTCAGGGCTGCGGTCCCGGCCGTGCCTCTGCGACTTCGGACAAACATCCCATGCACAACATGTGCACACTTTCTTTGGGCCTCGGTTTCCCCAGGGAATAGCAATGGTGACACGGTAATCGCAGCAGCGAAATGGCAGGTACTTACCAGGTGCTAGACGCCGTGCCGGGACTTGGCTGCCTTACCTCTTTCAGGCTTGGACACAGCCCGCAGCGCCGGCCCCCTCCTGTCGCCCGCCGACGCCTGTTCCGCGTCCACGCGCTCCGGCCACCAGAGGGCAGCAAAGGGCGCCGCGCGCAGGGCCGGCGCGGGGACCGGCCGCGAGACTGGGTCTGGGAAGGTGCGGGTCGTGGGCCTTAGAGTGGCAGCCGCGCTCAGCAGGAGCCGTCCCCCACCCCGCGCTGTGCTGCAGACCTCCGCTTCTCCATCTTTCCCACCAGATATGCTCCGGGGCCTGGCAGGGGCTTTTAGCTAGGGGTTACCCCATTCTCTTCCTGCCTTCAACCCGAAAAGGACCAGAAGCTCGCCCTTCTTCGTCAGGCCTGGACCAACGTCCTCTCCTTCCTTCTCCACAGTGTTTTGTGCCTTTAGAGTCCCTTTGGCGAACATTCCCATTTTGTAGATGGGTAGCTGGGTCTCCAAGCCACAGTGTGAGCCAAGGAAGGTGCTCTGGGCCTCTGGTTCCTCTTCTGAAAGACAGTGGTTCTGGGTCTGTGACTGCGGAGGAGAAAGTGCAAACAGCTTAGAAGGCAGGATATGGTCATTAGAACAGCAGCGACACAGACCCGTGAGGCGGCAGGACTGGGCAGGTGGCAGGCAGGGCAGGGTGGGCAGCAGGGACCGAGGGGGCAGCGGGCTGATCAGTAACCAGGGCTGGGCTGATGCTACTGAAAAGCCTGGAAGAGGCTGTATGTAGCCAGGCTACTCCAGCTTGGAGCTCGAGAAAAAGCCATGGCTCCTCCAGGCGACAGCAGAGGTTGTGCTGTGCTTCGCTGCGGCTGTGACTGACTCTGAAGAATCCAGGGAGGGAGCCAGTAGCTGGTGCCACCCCTACCCCACCCCCATCCACATGGGTCAGGGTGCCCTGGGCAGTCCCAGGGGGCTGGCCCACACTCTCCAGCTGTTTGTCTAGGGCCTGGGGCACCTCAGCTGCCGCGAACGGGGCTCTCAAAGGTAATCTTCCAGCCCTTCTGTGACTAAGGTTCCAGCAAAACCTCACACTCTGCACAGGGGGATGCCAGGAGAGGGTTCATTCCAGGCCAGGCGCTATCCTGAGTCCTTCCTCACGGTGACTTTTGAGGGCTGAGAACTATTCCTGTGTGTTACGAATGGAGACGCTGAGGCAGCGGGAAGCGGCTTGCCAGGGTCCACAGCACGCAGCTGAGGGGCTGGGCTGGCCCCCCAGGGCTCTTAGCCGCTTGCTGTCCTCTGCCCGTGCTGTCTATGCCCCCTTCCAGGAGCTGCTCCTCAGAGCCCCCTGCCCCTCTCCAGCTGTCCCCATGAGGTCATGTCAAAGGCACATGGCGCGTGGGGAGCACTGCCTGGATTGGAAGTGTTGACAGCTCCCGCCAGCCCTGATTCTTGCCCTCAGTATGTAGTTGTCTGGAAGACCAGCTGGGCGGCCCCCTGCCCCACCACCTTGTCCCTGTAGAGGCTGTCCTCCCTCACCCTCCCCATCAGAGCTGAGGCGGCGAGCGCGCTGCGCATGGGGCCAGTGAGGATGCAAGCAGAGGCTGGCCTCGCACACCAACATCGCCGGGCTCTCCCTCTGCCTCCCATGAAGACATGGGGTCCCCAGGTTCTGAAACAGGGTGGCCTATGGCTCCTTCCTGACAGCCCATGCCAGGGGCCGGAGTAGAGGTGGCTCCCAGGCAGCCACCGCCTCTGTAGCCTCTAGTCCTAGGAGGGCAACTTCAACGAGTGGAGGCCGGAGGGTGGCAGGTTCAAGACTCTGAACCCAGCTATCCCTAGGGAGACCCAGTGGGATGTTTCCTTCCAGGCATGTTGCCTTGCCCCACAGATGCCAGGTCATGAGACTGGCTCCCCCAAGTCAGCTGGGTTCATTAAGCCCAATGAATGCGCTGAAGCCGGTAGGCCTGCCCCCTCGCAAGCACGGCCAGGCCCCTCATTAGCCTGTGTGCTTCTTTGTACCTCTTTCTTAAAGGCATTGCTCTTGTTTTAAAAAGTAATACATCTTCATGTTTTTAAAACATTGAAACAGATTCCAAAAGGAAGGGAGTGAAAGGAACTAGAAGCAAGAACTCCTCCTGCCCTACCCGCCAGAGGCCAGGCTCACTCTGGGAGGCACCTACCCTGCCCTCCAAGGACCCCCTCGAAGCTGCCCCCCACCCAGCTCTCTGCTCATGGAGGCGTGCTTTGCTCTCTTACAGGGTGGCCTTCGTGCCTGCACCAGGCCCTGCCCAAGCTGGCTGAGTCTGAGTGTCACTGTCTGCAGCAGGGGAGCCCTACGGGCAGCCAGGCAGAGACCGCTGCCCTCCACAGAACCATCAGCCTGCCTCACCCGCAGGACCCTGCTCCCAGCCTCCCAACACTCCCACCTGGCCCTGCCTGCCAGCCCCAGGATTCCTTCTATGTTGTCCAGGTGTGTCACAGTTACACACGACTTTGTTTTCTGTGTGTTTGGCAGCAAATAGCATTTATAAGGCTGAACCTGCCTGTAAATATTATTTACTTGCTGTGTAGCAAATTTCCTGCTAAGAGTGGAATGGGAACTTTTAAAAATATTTGAAATGATGGCAGTGGGTTGGGGTGGACAGCTGGTCCCCAGGGCAGGGACTGTGTCGCAGCCTGGTCTGGTGGCACAGAGGCTTTAGAAGGTTCTTGAAAGCTGAGTTTGAGGAATGTGTCAAGTAGGCCCCCACCTGGGCTCGAGGCACGTGGAAGCTTCCGGCAAGTACCCATGTGGCCCTGCAGCGAGCATCCGGATAGCTGGAGCCCATTCCTAGCCGCTCCTTATGCAGAGGACCCCGGTCCTGCCTGCCATCACTGGTCCACAGCCACTGCCTGAAGAAGAGAAAAGGGTCCAAAGAAAAAAACATACCTGCTAAGTGGCCCCCAGTGCGTCACCAGAGTCCAGCAGCCACTGTTTGCAGAGGCCCGTCCTGGACGCTGCACCTCCGGGAAAGGCCAGTCTGAGCTGCCCCTCCTGCCCTGGACCGCTGCCACCCAAGCTGAGGGAGACCCCTGCCTGGCCGAAGTGTGCGGCTGCGTCCTCGTCTGAGTCTTTACTGACCAGACCAGCTCCATGACAACCGATCTGAACACTGCAATTTGGGCCAATCAGACTGTGAATTTGGAGTCCTCCTTTGGGAACAAGAATGGGAAATGTTTTCTGTGTAAGCCAGCCTCCCCTTTGTCTCAGTGGGGTGCACTTTCGGTTTCCCCGGTTTGCTGTTTCACTGGAATAAAGGTTCTCCCCTTCCCCGCACCCCACGCTGGGGTCTCCGACTGGCACTGGATTAGTGCAGGCTCCCCGCACCCAGCAGTCTGGCCATCCCCTCACACACCACACCCCCTCCCCAGCCCCAAGCTCTGCCCTGAGCTCTGTTCCTGTAGCAGCGAGCCCGTTCCACCCTCGGCTCTGGCCCCACCCTAGACCCCTCCCGCAGCAGTGTGGGCCCAGGGGTCAGGGCAGCTGGAGCTCCTCAGTCCTGCCCTGACAAAGGGACGGCCCAGGCCATCAGGGGCCAGCATGTCCTCAAAGGCTGTGTGTGCAGAGGTGTTGTAGAGACGTGAGCTCCCTGTCCCTAGGGGTGTGCAAACAGAGAGGCAGGGATTGAAGCATTGGGTAAGACCAGACTCGATGCCTCTTGTGGCCTCTCAGGCTCTGAGCCAGACACCAGAGGAAGCTGGAGGAGTTCCGAGGGTGGCAGAGGGGCCCAGCCAGCACTGCCTGAGCGCCTGCTATACGCACAAGCAGGCGTGCCTACGGCGGTCCTCGTACAGATGAGGAGACTGAGGCCCAGGCAGCAGTGTGCCCAGGTGGAGTCTCCCAGTGTGAATGCGGGGAGAGGCTGAGGCTGTGTCCTTGGCGGGGCTGCCGCGCCCACAGGGCCCTGTGTCAGCTGTCCGCAGGCCCCGGTGGTCACACGAGGGCCATGAGGGACTGGGAGAACACTAGTAGTAACTGGAGACGCCAGGTTCAGCCAGAGGAGACGGGGTGAGTAGGGAACTGCTAGGCCCTGTCCTCTGGTCCCATCCAGGACGCCTGCCCTGTTAACACCAGGAGCCCCCCTCTCCCTCTTCCACCCATCTCCCATCAGAGAGTGGGAGGGGTGGGCTCAGGGCAGAACAGACCTGGGTTCCATGTCACATGCTGTCCTTCACTCATGTGTGTCCCCTGGGACAAGTCACCCAGCCTCTCTGAGCCCCTCTACTACCAAACGGGGGCAAGCCGGCCTCTATGGCCCTCACATGACACAGCTGGTGCACGGTGGGCCTGAGTAGGCGCAGCCCAGTGTGCGTGGCCCTGCCGCTTCTAGCACAGCCACAAGCAAGTCTGGAGAAGCCACAGCGCCTTCCCCGGCCTGCCACAGGCCAGCTTCCCTGCGCACGCACATTTCCATCCTCCCTGGGAGGCCAAAGAGGGTCAGGCTGTGGGGTGGGGCAGAGCAGGGAAGGCAGAACATTTGGACTTGCCTGATAACTTTCATATCACTCCACAAAAGTGATCTGATCTGTCTCCAAGGCCAGCTGATCCAGGCTGGACCTGGTGGCCTGGTGTTCAGAGAAAATAAGCATCATGGTCCAGCTCTGCAAATGCGTTAGTGCCCCAGGGGCCCAACTCAGGCCCAGCCCCTTGGCCTGGCCCCCAAGGAGCCAGGTGTCTCCTGGCTGACACCCCTGGCTAGTTCAGTCCTTCGGGAGCCTGATGCATTGGGCACCTGAACGTAATCCTCACCGTTGGGCCTTTGCACTTGCCACTCACACCACCTAGAGAATTCTTCCTGTAATTTGTGTTCTCTGGTCATTTGGGTCTCAGCTCAAATGTCATCTCCTCAGAAGAGCCTGGCCCTGGACGGCCATAGCTACCATGGGCTCCCACTTCCCCAGGGTACATTCATGCCACTTTTAAAATTCTCAGCACAGCCCTGGCTGAGTAGCTCAGTTGGTGAGAGCATGGTCCCAACATGGCAAGGTTGCAGGTTTGATCCTGGGCACATATAAGGATCAACCAATGAACACATCAATAAGGGGAACAACAAATTGATGTTTCTCTATTGATAATCACAATCGCATATAAAATTTTAAAATAAAAGAAATTTTAACATATTTTTTACTCTGATCAGTTTCCCTGGACAGCAACTCCCAGGGCTGGAAGCCTGTTCGCACATGGGGGTATCAGGCTACTGGACAGTGCAGGGACACCTCCGCCCTGAGGCTGGGCTGGCTCCCTGAAGGGAAGGAGCGGAAGCGGGTTGCTGGGTCAGGGGGTGAGGCAGGTGGCACAGGAAGCCCAAGGGCAGGGTGAAGTCCCCTCCCCACCAAGCAGGGACAGTGGTGCCACCTCAGCGGGAGGGGCAGGGCTCCGCCAGCCTGCCCTGGAGCCCTGGGGGAACGGCCCCTCTGCAAGAGTCCTTCCCCACCTGGACAGACAGAGACCCAGACAGAAGTTGGGGTCGGGGGCCTTTATTGATGAGTTAAAATGTGGTGGGGGCAGCAGGGCAGGGGGCTCAGTGGCCACAGGTAGCATGTCCAAGGCCCTCAAGGCAGCGGTTTCCAAGGCACGGGAGCAGCCCTGGCCAGGCAGGCACCATGTCCCACCCTGCACGGGGCGTGTGGGTGGGCAGGCCAGGAGGTGCAGACCCTCGGCGCGGCCCGGTCAGCTTCTCTTGCTGGGCTCGGAGGCTTTCTGCCGGTAGATCTCAGCGGTGAAGGGCCTGCAGGGGCAGGGGAGGCTCTGGTTAGCTGGCCTCTGGGGAGGTGATACCAACACCCCAGGCCCTGCCCCCCTGGAGCATGGATGGAGTGACCACCTGTCTGGGTCCTCGGCCCCCATTGTGCCTACTCTGAGCTTCCTGTCTGCCCTTTGCCAGTGGCTGGGTGTGGCCTGGCTGACCCTGCCTGCCCTGACCGTGGGAACCAGCTCGCTGGCCACAGTGACATCAGACAGCAACCCTGGCCCCGGGCCCACGATGGTGCCTACTCACTCTTCATACAGGATGGCAGCCACGTAGGTGAGGGCCACGACCATGGTCAGCAGCAGGCCGGCGGGGCTGGCGTGCCTGGGGAGAGGACATGGTCAGCCAGTGGCAGGCCTGTCCCAGGCCCCCCTGCCATGCCGGGTCCCGACGGGGGTGGCGGGGGACAGTGTGCTCACTTTTGTAGCGTCTGTGGCCCCAGCCAGGACTCAGGATGTCGCGGGAGGGCATCGGGGAAGGAAGGGACAACTGGCCTCTCAGAACCACCCAAGTGGCCAAATGTGTCCTTTTCTAAATAGGTGGGTGTCCCAGGAGACAGAAAATGCTAGCCCTGCCCACAGTAACGATATCTTGTTTTCTAGAAAAGGGACCGGGGCTCCCAAAGTAAGGCACAGTGTCCATGGGCCCCATTACAGGCTCTCACTGCTGGTGACTGCCATGCGGAGGAGCCCGGTGAGTCTACTATTGAACTGTCCCCCCATCTTTTCTATGGTTACCTCGGATCCCGGGGACTCCTCGGGGGTGGGGAGCTGCATCTAGATAGCCAGGGAGGAAAGAGGGAGGGCTGCTGGGGAGCCTGGACCCCAGCACAGCCTCCTTCACTGGAGCCCCAGGCTACTGACCCCAGGGTGGCGGCTGGAGGACGCTCCGCCCTGACCCCTGGCCTCACGCCGTCTCTTTCTGTCTGGCAGGTCCAGGAAGGCTGGGGGTGCTTGATGCTGCCCCTTAGCTCTGTGGGCTCCACTGCCACGTGCTGAGGCCAAGGCCAAACAGAGAAGCTCTGGGGCGGAGAAGGCTGCCCTCCTGGAGCTTCATCCACTGCTTTCCAGAGCAAGCAGAGCCTCCTGGGGAGTGGGTGGGCCACAGACTAGGCCCTGCCCTTCAGGCAGGCAGATCCCAGGAGCTAGGTTCTGTGGCCACAGTGTCCCTCAGACTGATGACCTGGGAAGCCATGTTAACTAGGAGTCCGGGGCCAGGAAGGAGCGTGGTTCCTGCTGCTGACCTCAGCCAGTCCATCAGGCTCGATGCTGGACCCCGGAACGTGAGCCCAGCTAGACTTGTTTCCTTTGTATCTATGTCAACGTTCCCATCTTCAGATGCTACCAGGCCCTCAAGCCTGACATCCTGGCAGTCCTGTGTAGAGATGACCATCTGACTTCAGATTAGGAAACAGGCCCAGGATGACCTACAGGCTGGAGCCCGGACCTGCCCTGAGCCTTGGGTGGTGGCAGGGTTGGTCCTAGTGACTGAGTGCGAACCTTGGGCTGGAGGGCTGCCTGGGTGACGACCTGCCCCAGCCTAGCCCAGCGCCCTAGGAATCCTGTGCCCAGGCCTGCCAGGACTCACACACACCGGTTGCTCAGACACCGGGAAGTCCTACCTAGGGGGCCCTAGGAGACAGATGGGCTGCAAAAGTCCTGCAAGTGGCTCTGCTGAGTCAGCATCTTGAAGCCTCTCTAAGGGTCTATCTCTAATGAGCTGTCATATGGAGGATGGGCAGAGGGCTCCCTCCCCCCGCAGAGCCAAGGCCCCTCCACATGGCTGTGTGCCAAGGTCCTCCTGAGGGGCCTGCAGGTACTGGCTGGGGCAGAGGGGACCCATGTGTGGGTTCTGTCCTTGCAGGGCCCCATCTGAGCACGGATGAGGTACCCATGGCGGGGGAGGGACAGTCAGGGAGGGCTTCCAGGAGGAGAGGGCACCTTAAATTGGGCTTGGAAGGGCAGACTGAGGATAGAAGTGGGAGGGAACAGCCTGTGTGCTGGTAAGGAGAGGGAGGGGCTCATCCTGTCAGCCCCAGGTGGGAGATGTTCTATGCAGCAGGCAAGTCTGAGGGTGCAGAATCTGCCCCTGAGCCCACTGCCCACATCTGGGCAAGAGAGGCCACTGGCTATCTGGTCTACAAGTGGAACTGGGGTATGTATGTGGGGTCCCAGCCAGACCCACAAGCCCCGCTCTAGCTGCTTCTCACTCAAAGCCCTCACTCTTGGCTCCTCGGGTGGGGATGGGACGCAGAGCGGAATATCTCAGTCCTGACATGCTACAATTTGATTCATTCCTTTGTGTCCTATGAGCTTTCTGGTCTCTGGGAACACCTGTAACATTCTAGGCAAGTAGTCTTCCTGCGTTAAGTAAAAGCAGAACACTTTCCACAGTGAGAACAGCTCTGGAGGGGCACTTGGTCTGCAGCCCAGAGCCCACAGCGTCCCCTCTGCTGGCTTCCTTGGCCTGGGTGAGGCTGGAGCCCAGGGCCACTTGTCTGTGCCCATAGCTGGCTGAGACAGACAGCAGGGAGTCCTGTGGCCCACTGGCTCCCACGAGCACCTAGACTCCCTCCTTCTGTGGGGTGAAGAGTTCTGCAACCTGGGCACGTGTGCAGACCAGGCCCCTGATGGTGCCAGGGGCCCCTGAGGTCCGCTCCGGGTCCCAGGAAGCTGCTGCATCCATCCCCTGTGCAGGACCAGCACTGCTCAGGCCTCCCAGCCCTGGGGGTCTAGCGCAGGGGCCCACAGGCCAGGACTGGTGTGTACGTCTCTACTGGTTAAAAAAGAATCAAAAGAATAGTATTTCATGGCACCTGAAAATTGTATGAGATTCCAATCACCGTGACGCGTAATGACACCAGCCACGTTGCTCATTCACTGCCCTCAGGGCAGACCCTTCTCATACCTGGGGCCCCAGGACCCCACGCTCTGACCCTAGGAGGGGAAGCTTGCCAGTCCCTCTTCTAGACGCTGTTTGTGTCTACAAAGGAGTAATCCCAAGGAGCACACCTGGCTGATGCCCTGGGGTACCACGGGGGGCGGGGCCAGCAGGGAGGACAGCAGGAAGGCGCTACTCACAAGACAGCCCAGCCCAGGTAGTTGGCTGTGCTGCCCCAGTACATGGGGTTGTCCAGAATGCTAAATGGAAACGTGGTCACTCTCGCCTCCTTGAGGATCCCGAAGTAATCGCCTGTGGACAAGGCAGGGCAGGTCAAAGGGTCACATCCTGGCCACACCATCCCTAGGAGAGGGGTCAGCCCTCCAGGAGGCACCAGGCTATGGGGGGCGCAGGTCTAACAGCACACAGGCCAGGGGTCCCCCAGGCAGGCCTGCTCAGGCCACGGTCACGCAGGGACCTCAGAGGGCAGGGGCCCCGAGGCTGAGGAGCTGAGGCAGGTGTGGTGGGCACCCACTGCCCCGGAGTCAGGAGTTCCTCTCCTCAGAAATCCCTTGGACCTTCATCCAACGGAGAAGTAGGGCAGCCGCAGGCAGGCGAAACTGGCAGGAGCTGCGTCACCCACCCATTGTCTGGGGACAAAGGGTGCAGGCCCAGGGAGGGCTGGGGGCCGCTTTCCTCCCAGGAGCCGGTGGGCCGGAGGCAGTGGCACAGAAACCCACTTTGGGGCCGACGCGCAGCAGGGGAGCGGCCGCCTGCTGTGCATGCAGAGCCGCGCCCTCCTCGATCTAGGCCACCCTCCCGACCACCAACCGTCCTTCCGGCTGCGGCAGCTGGTGCTGTCGGGCTCCCTCCCTCTCCCCGCCGCCCCGACTCACCCCTCCAGCTATCTCCCAAGCGGCTCTGACCATCCACCCTGCTGCCCTGGGTGGGTGGGGGCTATGCCAGCCCCTCCCTGGCTCTGCGCCCACCCTGCTGCAGTGCCCATGCGCTCGGGAGAGTGCAAACCTGGTCCCAGGGGACGGAGCCTGGGCACAGTGCCCTCCTCCCTCCTGCAGCCCTACCGCCAGCCGGGCAGTGCCCACACCATAATCCTAGCTCCTCCCCAGGTCCCCCCAACGCCCCCCCGCACTGTCATCCCCCTCAGGTCAACCTTCTCATTACTGAAAGGGGGCCTTTCCAACCCCTCCCTGCCTCCCTGGGAGTGGAGTTCAGTCCCCTTTGGGGACCCAAGTGACATGGCCCTGCCCAACCTCAAGTCGGGGCCCACTGGCCCCTGTGCAGCGGCCAAGCTGCCTGCTTCTCCAGCACGCTGCCCACCGCTCTTCCCTTGAGCTTGCATTCGCTCTCGGGCCTGTCCTCCTTCCTATGCAACCCACCTGCCAGAGCCAGGGTCTCCTGGCTTCCCTTCTCCCCAGGTTCCCTGCTGGGCACCCATCTTCCAGCCCCAGGCTGTCTACAGCTCCTACTGGAGCACGAGGTGCTGCTCAGGCCCCAGGCCCGCCCAGGTCCTGCCACTCCTCCACCACCTGGGCAGACAGCCCCTGAGAGCTCGGGGCCCCTGCTGTGACCTGCAGGGCCCAGCCCCAAAGTCCCACAGAGAGCAACAGCGAACAGAGGTACCCAGACAAGCTGGGGCCACCCAATACCACCCAGGTCACTGGAGGAAACTAGGGTGAGGGCTGAGAGGGGAGGAGGGCCCACGACCTCTGATGCAGCCCATCAGGGAGTCAGGCACCTGCACGTGCCATCTGCTTGCTGGGAGGGGCTCCCTCTTCCAGCAGCGGCGCTTCCTGCTTTCCTTCCCTGTCCCCAAGGTCACCCTTGCCCTTGTAGCCATCCCCTGTGACTTTCCTTCCTGGGCTTCCAAGTTTCTGCAAGTCAATGTCATGAGGACTTCTGGCCAGGCCAGCACTGGGCGCCCAGCCCGACGTCACCGGAACTGCAGGCAGAGGCAGGACGGTGTCCCCCACCCCACACCCACGCCAGCTCTTCTCCAGCCCCGGCTCGTAGCCCAAACACAGCAGACTGAGTCCTGCCCGGCCTGGCCCGGCAGTCAATCAGCAGGGCAAGACATGACAGCCTAGCTTCCTCAGCTGCCTGGGGACCCGCCGAGGCCTGGAGGACGGAGGGCGCCCCAAGCCCATGCTGACGTTCCAGACGCAGGGCAGTCAGCACCTGCCTCCCCACCCTGAATGGGCTGGCTCTGGCCCACCCCCAGCCCCGGGCCCTTGGGGCCTTACCTAGGAAGGTGCCCGTGAAGCCCAGTGCGAAGAAGCTGGAGAGCACCAAAACGCTGCCGACCCCCAGGAGCAGCAGGCCTGCCCGGTGGGCCAGGGGGCCGTCCAAGCTGCTCATCCTGGGTTGGGTCAGCATGGCCTGTGTGAAGCTGCAGGTGGGGCACAGGGAGACTCGAGGTAACTACTCTGAAGAGGAGGCTGCCACTCCTTCCAGCCACTGTCCCCCAGGTGGCCCCCAGAGGAGCCAGTCCAAGGCTCCCCAACTCAGTGCCCAGTGTGGCCAGGCAGGTGATGAAGTGGCTGGAGTAGGGCACAGGTGCCAGGAGAGCGCCGCCCTGCCTGGGGGCCCGCCCTGGAGCCCCAACCCCCCGCTGCCATGAGGGGAGTGGTGCAAATGGGGGCCCAGGCCTCCCAGATTTTTTGTTTTTTCAAGAGAAGTCAGAAATCCTGACTTGTATATGAAGTATCCTGATTAAAAAACAGACAAGCAAAAAACAGGCAATTCAGGAAAATGATTTTGGATTCTGTGCATGTCAGCAGGCCAGGTTCAGCCTAAAGACCACCAGTTTGCAAACTTCAACCCTGTCCAACTAGCAGCTGGTACTGTGCAAGAAGGTGAACCTCAGAAAACTAAAGGAAGACGCATGCCCCAGGTTGTGCCCCAGGCCATCCTGGTGTCCCACCCCCGAGGGGACTGGGTGCCCTGAAGCCTCAGGTGAGCTCTGCCCCTGCCCCAGCCTCCTCGGCTCCTGCACAGGTAGGACTGGCCACCTCCCAACAGGCGCCGCAGAGACCCACTGGGGTCTTCCTTCCACACCTGAAGCACCCCCAGCAGCTCCCTTTGGGGCCCAGCCATGGACAGCCTTGTTCAAAGGCAAATGGGTTGACCAAAGCGGGCAATTGTGCTAGTGGGCTTTCAAATTCAGGTTCTCTGACTGGCTCCCGAGGACTGGAAGGACCTAGGGACTAGGCCCGTGGCAATGCGCAGGAGCAAGACTCAGGGTCTGCCTCTGCAGAGCAGGGGTGTGTGGGAGCAAGTGCATGCCTGTGCCGCAAACATGCAAGATCTGCCTCACAAGGGGCAGCTGTAGACACTCCCGTTGTACCACATACGCCTAGCAGGGCTGCTAACCACCTGCCCACCCGCCCACCCATCCACCCGGCTGTGTATCCTCTCTCACCACTCACTCCATCCGCTATCCACCCACCATTCTTCCATCCATTCTGTGTCTATCATCCCCCATCTATCCACCCACCCATGTACCCTCCACCCACCCACCCATGTACCCTCCACCCACCCATCCATCCATCCTCCATCCATCCATTCATCCTCCATCAAACCATCCGTCCACCCTCTATCCATCCATCCGTCCATCCTCCAACCATCCATCCATCCCCCATCCGTCCATCCATCCATCCATCCATCCATCCATCCTCCATCCAACATAAGGCACCTGCCTGCCATGCCCTTGCAAGCAGCAGACTCATCATCCGCATTCCCTCACTTGTGCACTCACATAGCCGTAACGCTATCCTTATGCCAAGCTGAGAACGGCCTTCCTAGAACTTTCCTCCAGCTGCTCTCAGCTTAGACAAGAGAGGCTGCTTCTCCTTCCCCTGAGCATCCCTGGTACCTGGCACACTCCAGGCAGTGGGTCACAGTACACAGTCATCAAGAGCAAAATCAGCAGCCCCGTCCTTCTCCTCCCGCCCCCCCTGCCCCCCCAAGTGGAGAAAGTCTGGGAACAATCAGCCAACAGAAGCCTCCATGATGACCTGTCAGACTGAGGCGCCCATGTGTCAGGGTACCCCTGGCCCCTGGTCAGCCTGCCCACACCCCCAGCTCTCACGCCCACTGCTCTCCCTCCTGCTGCTGGGCTCAGGGTCAGCCTGCAGCTGCAGGCCGAGACTCTCAGACTGGCTCAGGGTCACACACACCCAGGTTATGGCAGGTCGCCACATGTGCCCTCGCCTGATCTGATGGTAAACCTGCAGCCAAGCACAGCTGCTACCCTGCTGACCCAGCAGCTGAGGCCTCCTGCAGTGGGGGGCGGGGCTGGAGAGGGTGTGGGGCCTGCAAGGCTGGCTGCCCTCCGGGCTACCCCTGCCTTAAGGACCACACAGAGAGAGAGAGTGAGAGAGGGCTGGAGTGCCTCACTGCCCAGCCCCCACTGGCCCCTACTAGCCCCTGCCTGGGCTGACTCCCAGCCCCCAAACCCAAGGCAGTGAGGCCTGCTGGGCCACAGTGAGGCTTAAGCTGAGACGTGGTAGAAGAAATTCACCAGGAGAAGGGGATGGGCAGGGAGATCATTCCAGAAGAAAAAAAAACAGATGGGCCTGTGGGGAAGCCTGCAGAGGAGGCCTCCAAGCTGTGGTAACGGGCTAGGGATGCTTCTCCGTGGGAAGGGGAGTCATGTGAAGAGACCTGGGGCCCAGGCAAGGGCCAGCTCCTGCTCCTCCGCCAGAGTTCATCTGCACTGTCCCAGCAGAGGTCCATTTCCTGGCCCTGTGCCAGCAGCAGGGCCCGATGAGAGGGGGCTCTTACTCCATTGTGACACACCCCAAGCAGCCCACCTGGGGGCCGGCACCGCAGGGAAGGCCACCAGGCTGGAAGCAGTGGTAATTCGTGACAAAGGGCAGATCTAGGGCCAGCTGTCAGGGCACAGACAGCCCTGAAGCAGCCACGCAGCTGCCCAGACTTGACCCAGGGCCTTGGTCCACCTGCAGCTCCTGTTCCATCCCCCACTGCGGGAGGAGGGGGTCCCAGGGGAGCCCCTCCCCAGGCTCCCTCAGCACCTTGGTGTCCGGCTGCCTACGAAGCACTCGCAATGCTCACCCAGCTGCTCGGCAGAGGAGCTAGGCCAGGACCCTCCACGTCCCGTCCAGGCGCCCTGTGCACGTGCAGCCACACATGCTCTGCGGCAGGTTTAAAGAAACCACGTGGCTGGCCCTCACTGGTGACCTGGGACGTTCCAGCTCCTCCATTAAGTCAGGAAAGCACAGTCCATTCCCCACAGAAAACTAACGAAGGAACAGTGGCTCTGAGGGCCACGCACAGAGTAATAAATAGGCAATTTACTTTGGCAATATTGTACACTGGGGGTGGGATTGGAGAGACTCATTCATTTGTCTCTGGTTCTATTTTTAAAACTTAAATTGAGCTTTCCGTCACCGATGTGACTTCAGGCTGTCCGCACCTTGCTCCCCTGAAATCCTGGAACCTGGGTGGAGGCGGGCAGAGGGGCCACTTCCGGTTGTGTCCTGGCCGCACTCCAGGCACCTGGCTTGGCCTCTGGCTCCAGCCTCCTTCCGATCGCACCTCTACCCAAGGCACTTCCTGCCAGGCAAAGCCCCAACAGCCCCCACAGCCTGCCTGAGCCTGGCCAGGCCTCTTGGTCCCTCAGCCCAGAACTCCCCTCCACAGCAGGCCCAGCAGACCTGCTCCGCTCCCTGCTCAGGCCCGCAGCCCATGCCTGCACAATCCCCCATCTGAGTGTGGGCTGACCTGTCAACACCAGGCGCCGTACAGCTGACATGGGGCAAGGCCAGGGCATTTCAGAGATGTAATGAAGATCCCCAGTCAGTTGACCTAAGTTAATTGAAAAGGACATTATGGTGGCCAGAGGGGCTTCCACGGAGAGGGCCTGGAGGTCAGAGAGAGGTCAGAGATTGCCCCCCCACACCCACTGGCCTGGACGAAGCCAACTGCGTGCTGGGAGGGGCGACCTGTCAGGGAGCGGCAGGCAGGCTCCGGGAGCCGAGTGCTGCCCGCACAGCGAGCCTCTGGGCGCCTCCTCTGCGGTGCACTGTGCCCTCGTGCCCCATTCCCTCATGCCTTCATGACCGTGTGCCGTGAGCAGTTCAGCCAGGCACGGGGTGAAGCAATGGCTGGCACACAGAGGGCTGCCGGGAGGGCAGCCACACATGCTGGCATCAGGCCGATTCGGCCAGTCCTTGCACAAGGCGCACACGCCACTGCACACAGAGCGGGAGGAGGTCTGCTCCCCTCCCGGCTGAATGGGGAACGCAGCCGTCCCCCCGCCCCCACCCTCCCCGTGCCTGCAGGCCCATCTTCACAGGATGGGTGGATTCTGAAGCTCCACTGCCGACCGCCCCGGATGCAGGGGCTCCCGCTGCCCCACACACCTCCATGCACCTGCCTGGGGCTGCCAGCCGTCCAGGCGCCGTGAGGAGGCGCCCGTCCTGCCAAGTCCAGGCCTGCCTGGCCGTCTACACTGTGCCAGCCCAACAGGCTCGGTATTGGGCAGCAGCTCCAGGCTGCCTGCTCCAGCTGAGGCCAGCGGTGCACAGGGGGTGACCACCATCCCAGCAGGGGCCCTCCCATTCATCCTGCACCGCTGGAACAAGCAGGTCTGTGATAACAGCCGCCAGATAAAGAGCCACTTCTCCCTGCCACCCCAAGGACCACCTCTGGCTGCCTGGCCCTGGCCCTGCCCCTGTGCACCTGTGGGCAACCACTAGGCCCTGACCTCACGCTGGGCAGGCCATGGAGCTCTCGGCTTACAGAAAGCACAGACATGTTGGTATCGTCCACAACAGGCAGATCCACAGGGACAGAAAGCAGATTAGTATTTTCCAAGGGCTGCGGGAGGGGCAGAGCAGGTAGTGGTGGCTCCGTAAAGAGCTGGGAGCTTATACTTGAGGTGAAAGGTCTGGAACTAGAGACAAAAGTGGTTGCACAACCTTGTGAGTATATTAGATGCCACTGAACTAGATACTTTAAAATGGTAGTTTTGTTACGTGTATCTGCCTGCAAAATAACAAAACGCATCTAGGAATCAAATGCAGTGATGTGTGAAAGTGTGCTGGGAAACGGGTGGGGGCCAGAGTCACAGGCAGGAGCTGGTCTTGATAGGGTTCTCAGGAGCTCTGCCCCAAAGCCCCCACCCACCTGCCCAGCATCCCCGGTGCGGAGAGAAGACCACTGTCACCAGCGAGGGCAGTCCAGCTGGTGGGCATGTAGTCTGGCCACAGCAGGGGGCTGGAGGAGGGAGGAAGTGCTGGTGACCTGAAAGGGGTGAGGAGACCACCGGTCCTGCCTGTGGGCTTCCTTCCCTCCTCCCAGAATTTCCCGGGGTGGCGTTCAAGCAAGAGCGCAGACATGAGGCCAGGCCATCATGGACACTCAGAGGGCTAGAGGGGAGAGGAGGTGGGGCTGCCCTCTGCAAGAAACTGGCGTGGGAGACCTCTTCTGAGTTCTGCAGGCGGTCCCCTGGGGCCCAGGACTCAAGAATGAACCAGTCTCTATTGTCCTGGGGACCCACAGGGGCCTACCAAAGGAAGGAGGGGCTCCTGCAGGGGCACCAGGGACCAGAGACCAGAGGCCCTCTCGCTTTTTGCCTCCTGCTAGCACCCTGAGCAGGACAAGGCTCCGAATCCAGGCACAGAGGCCCCGCCTTCAGCCGCGCCTACGGGCTGCAGGTGTGGAGCATGGGTGCTGGTCAGATGGGGGTCTGATGATCCTCTGAGCCCACCCACCACAGAGCCCCTTCTTGGGCCCCACCAAGCCAGGCTGCTTCCTGCCACAGAGCTGAATTCCCCCCTCCACCCCTCCATGGGCCAGCTGGGCTGCCCCCAGTCCCCGTCCTGCTCTGACCCAGCCATAGTTGCCAGCACCTGTGAGGTCTGACCCCCGTGGCAGGGCCAGGTCTGCTCAGCCTCGGCTCCCTGCATGCACCACACACTCAGTGCGGTGCTGGCAGATGACAAGCCTTCTCCTGGTCCCTTGGGAACAGGCCTGGGGCTCCTGCTCCGGTTCACAGAAAGGAGGCCACGGCCCAGAAAGGCTGCTCAGTAGCCTGCTCCAACTCAAGCCCTTCCAGTACCAGAGGTGAGACTGATCAGGGCAGCTACCCTTTGCCCGGGCTGCTCTGACCCGTGTTCCAGGCACTGGCCATCAGGCGTACCTGGATGCCCGAGGACAGCAACAGAACCGTCCTTTCCCAAGACCGGGGGCTGGCAACCTGCAGCCAGTGGCCTGCTGGCTGTCCTCAGTAATGAAGGGACCGGAGTGCCGCCACGCTCACTTGCTCCGTGCCGCCTCCAGCAGACAAGTGGCTAGGCGGCCCATGGTGCCCATGACATTTACTGGTAGCCCTTTTACAGAAAAAGCGTGCTGACACCTGGCAGGGCAGCCGGCACCGCAACCTGAGCGAGCTAGTCCCGGGTCCGCAGACTTGTTCTCAAAGGCAGACAGTAAATGTGTTCAGCTTTGCAGGTCAAGGACATTATGTACGTACTTATATAACTACTTAAAACGTAATCACATACACAACAGACAACCTGATTAGAAAGCAGGCAAAAGGCTTGAACAGACATTTCTCCAAGGAAGATGTACAGGAAAAGGTGCGCCATGACCCTGATCAGGGAAATCCAAACCAAGGCCACAGAGCCACCACCCCTTACACTCATCAGGATGCTACTTTCAGAAAGACATTAGTAACAAGAATTGCCTAGGATGTACAGACATCAGACCCTCGGGCCCTGCTGGTGGGAGCGTGAACTGGTGCAGCCCCTGTGGAAAGCAGTAAGGAGGTTCCTCAAAGAAGTAAGCGTAGAATTACCCTGTGACCCAGGAACCCCACTTCTGGGTGTATACCCCAAAGAATCAAAAGCAGGGAGTTAAACGGAGGCACGTGCACCTTGTTCACAGCAGCATTATTCGCATTAGCCAAAAGGTGGAAACCACCCAAGTGTCTGTGCAGGTGAATGGGTAAACAAAACGTGGTTACGTGCACACGGTGGAGTATTATTCAGCCTTGAGAAAGAGGCAAATCTATTTTAATAATTTTTTCAAAGTGCTTTTATTTTACTAGTTTCATTGCGACAAAATTGGCATAGAGCCTTGTGCAGGCATAAGGTGCACAATGGTGTCACCTTTTGCATCTGCACAACGGGACTCTTCTCCGCCTGAAGACTACAGATGTGAAAAGCTCCCTGGGACATGAGTGCCAGGCCCCTCTGTGCAATGGATAAGACCTCTCTGGAGTATGTCTTCAGGTCATTCAACCCCAGGCAGGTGCCATGGGCCCTGCCAAGGCCCTTGAGATACGCATCCTGACCCAGAACAAAGAAGTGAAGAGGAGATAGGCAGCCTGAGGGGCCAAGAAGCAAAGGCTGGAATCAGAGGTCCAGAGGGGAAGGCGGGCCTCGGCAGGCCTCTCCTGACCACACTCCCTTGGCGGCAGGGGGACAGAGAGCAGGCGCTGCACAGGCGGCCTGGCCACGCCTCTCTCAGTTGTGAATTGAGTGTGAGGGGCCCAGTCAGCACCCATGACCTTGCCCTGGGTATCTACAAAGCCCCACTTCCCATGTGCACAATGCTCTACCTCACCTCCGGGCCTGCAGGGATGGGGCAGGGCCACAGCCGTGCGCAGCAGGGACTCGGCCCCCGGGGTGGCTCCCACCTGGGGAGACTGGGCTTCTCACGCTCCACTCCTCATTTTTTAAAGCACCACCGGGTCCATGTTCACTCCACGAAACCCCAGGAGGTGAGAACCAGGCTCAGGGACAGGCCATGCTGGACGTGGCCGCACCCAACCGCTTGCTTCCCTCTTCCTCTCTACAGCCTCATCCCGCCCCAGGGAACCCCACTTTGCATCTGGGCAACAGAGTTTGCTCTCGTGTCCCGCGGGGGGTGCTTCATTATCGAGAATAAGCTCACCTGCCTGGGCCTCTGTCTTTGATGGCAGGAGGGTAACACATCCCAAGTCCTAAGGCAGACTCAGGGAGACCAGCCCAGGTGTGGGCGAGGCCCCGCTCCCCAAGGGGCACCAGCCTGCTGCTTGGAACTTCCCAGAATGGATTCCGACAGTGGTTTTGTCTGCACACTGGGAGCCAGCGAAGCAGGCCTGGGGGTCACAGGCCTGTCCACTGCCTCAATCCTAGGCAGGTGGTGCTGTGCCCTCCCTAGGCCACAAGGACCCCTCTGCTGATAGGAGCTGAATGGCCCAGAGGGAAGGGGTGGCCTGCAGTGGCGTCAGGCCTCAGAGAGCAGAATACCCTGAGCACTGCGACACAACACTCCCGCGTCCAGATGGACCCTGACTGCCCCGGCAGCGGCCAGCCCTGCCCCGTGGGCGTCCTGGCTCTGTCGGGTAGCGCAGCCTGGAGGGCTTACCAGTGTGAGCGCAGCACGTTCAGGAGTAGGATAACCCCGCCCAGCACATAGCAGGCCAGGTAGGGGGAGCCCATGGCTCGACTCAGATTCCGGGTTCTCTGTTCCCATCTTGCAACCTGAATGTGGAAAGAGAAGAAGGCATGTGAGGTGTGTGTCAGGAGAAACCCGAGGTGAAGGGACGGTGGCAGCAGGCCTCTGCTCCCAGGCCCCGAGGCCTCGAGGCTGAGGTGGGAGCAGGACATGGAGCAGCTGCCACGTGGACCTCCGTTCAGCTCCACAGGGATTCCTACATGTCCTTCGTCCTGTCTGGGTGGACCACGTCGTCCTGCTGGAACCACCCTCTTCCACCAAACATGCCTCAAACACGTCACGCAGCAGAAAGAGACCTGGCAGCCCAGGAGCTGCCCTAAGCCAGCAGAGGTATTCCTCCAAGCCGAGAGCCAGCACCCATCACGCCAGGTGCCCGTAGCAGACGCAAGAAGACAGAGGAGCAGGAGCTGCTGAAAACGGACAGAAGGCTCTGCCGAAGGCGCCCGAGGATGGCCCAGCATGCAGAGCCCAGCCCAAGGGGTGCTCTCGCACAAGGTCCCCCCAGCCGGCAAGGCCAAGAAGGGGTGACCCGCATCCCCACCAGCAAGGCACAGAACTTTCAAACTTTTACTTTTTATTTTTTCAACTAATCACATCTACTGTCAACCTTCGACAGCTAGCAGTGAAGCGAAGTGAACAGGCAGCTTTAACGAACGCCCTCCTGCCTCTGCCTGTCTGACGGCCCAGCGGCCGGGCAGCAGGTCACCGCTGCGGCACCGTGCGCACTGGTGAACGAACAGCGGGGAGCGGGGAGGATGCAAAGAGGCAAACGCATGAGGAGGAGCTGGAGAGAAGACGGCTGGGAGGCCAGGGCGCTGCCCTCTAATCCCGAGAGCAGGTCGCCCACGGGGCCTGAACACGAATACTCTCGTATATATGGAGAATCTCGAAGACCCTTGTCCAGTGCCTTTTTTTCTGGGTCGCTACAGGAGGGCTGCATCCAGGGGGCTATCTACCTCCATCATGGCCTCAGCAATGATTCTGCCTGCTGCCCAGCCTGGCTTCCCAACAGACCTGCCCTTCTTCTTGGCAATTAGTCAGTGGGGACAGTGATTAGCAGCTCCAGGTCAACAGTGATTTGGCCCCAGGAACAGCTCTGGCGACTGTCCTCAGATTTCTTGGCCGGTAACAGGCTGAGGGGAGAGGGGTTTCCAGGCTGAAGTTTACCGGAAGGAGAGATGAGTGAGGTGACCCTGGGCCCTGGCCCTGCGACCCAAGTCTCCCAGAAGGTAAACAAGCCCTTGGTTAGGCTGGCTCCAGGTGGGTGGCCTCTGCTGACCCCACAGGTAGCTCAGGACTCACCCCGAGAGGGCGGGGGGAGGGCTCGGGGCCCCGTAGCCTACAGGTGGCGCTGTGGGGCCCAGGGTCACAGGCCTTCACACTCACATTGGCCACTATATTTTGTTTTTCTTAATTTTGAAATAAAATTTCAAAGTGGTGTTTAGCAATGGTTGTACAACCTTGCTATGGTGTAATTCCAGAGCATCTCCATCACCCCGCACAGAAGCCCATGCCCATTAGCTATCACGCTCCAGCCCCTAATCTACTTCCTGTCTCTATGGATTTGCTTGTTCTGGAAGTTTCACATAAACAGAATCTCACAATGGGTGACTTTTGACTTTGGTTTCTTTTACTTAACATAACTTTTTTGAGGTCATCCATGTTGTAGCATGTATCAGTACTTCATTCCTTTTTATGACTGAATAATATGCCATTGTATCAAAACACTAAATTTTGATTATCCATTCAGCAGTTGATAGATATTTGGGTTGTTTCCACCTTTTGGCTATTAGAACTAGTGCTGCTGTGAACATTCATGTACACACTTGCTTTTGTGTGGTCATGTGTTTTCATTTCCCATGGGTTTATATCTAGGAGTGGATTACTGGGTCATATGGTAAATTATTTTTAACTTACTGCAGAACTGTCCAGTTGTTTTCTACTGTGGTTGTTAATTTTGATTTTTAAAAACTATAGCCATTCTAGTGGGTATAGTGTCAAGTCGTCATGACTTTGCATTTCCCTACTTATAATGGGGTGCAGAGCGAGGGTCCCCCCAAAATAGGAGAAAACCCCCACAACCCTTGGTGGGGGGAAGTGGATGATACTCTAAGGTACTTTTCATAACAATGGCAAGTTAATAGCTGTTAATAGCCTTACCATTCTTGAAGGGAGTGGACGGCCACCAAGGGCGGAAGGTGTAGGGGACTTTAAGAGCTATAGTGAATGATGACATGGCCAGGGGAGGTGGGTGCCATGCATCACAGGGAACTCTTGTCCTGACTAAAGATGGTGGCCGAAAGAAGGTAAAAGATAATGGGGAATTGGCAAAAGTGGCATGTCATAGGAGGGGCCGAACATGAGGTCACATAGGAAGTTCCAGGCCGAGCATTTAAAATAAGGGCAGGCTGAGAGAGAAGGGGTCCGGTCCGCCATGAGGTCTGGTATGTAAGGCAGAAGCCGAGCAGGCTGAAAGGGTGTAAGAAGGAGTCACGCGGTCTGGGAGGGTGTGAACGGGAGTCATCTACGAGGTCTGGAGTAAAAGGAGAACCCCGCAGCAGAGCTGAAGGAGCTGCGGGGACCTGCCTCACAAAGCACAGATCTGTGGGCAATGCTTGGAGCTGAGCTGTGACAGGGAGTGCTGAGCTGCAGACTTCTGCTTCTCTGAAGGACCTACGGAGAAGCCACTCTCATGGGACCTGTGCCTCCCTGGACTCCACCATGTTCCAGTGTAACACGGCACATGTTTCCCTGAACCACTCCATGGAGGCTGAGAACAGTGCACCCCAGATCCTGAAGGAGAGAGCTGCTGGGGGAGGAGGGCGACTCTGAAACCCACAAGTGCACATTCCAGAGAGGATGGAGATCTGTGTGCACAGCTGACTTAAGAAAAGAGAGCCTGGTGGGGAGCAAAGGAAGTGCGGTTCCTGTGGGAGAGAAGTGCCCTGAGCAGGAGTGCTCCTGCCCCCCCACCTCCCCGACAGTGGAATCCTGTTCATAAAAACCTGTTTCCTTCAACACTAATTGTTGGGTCACGTGTCAAGGCGCCACGTGGCTGAGCCCCGGTTTGCTTGGTTACACACTGACTAATGATGACATCGAACATCTTTTCATACACTTGGCCATTTGTATATCTCCCGCAAAAAAAAAAGTCTATTCAAGTCTTTTGCCCATTTTAAAAATTGGGTTATCTTTCTGTTCTTTATATATTCTGGACAGTAGATATTTATCAGATATATGATTTACAAATATTTTCTCCCATTCCATGAGTAGTCTTTTCCCTTTCTTTATAATGTTCTTTGATGAACGAAAGTTTTTTATTTTGATGGGCCACTTTATTTCAACCCAACTCAGCCAATTTTCCCCCAGGGCCCACTGGTGTGAGCTTGGCATTGTGGTGAGAGGCTCCAAAAATGAGTCAACTGCCAGGTCTGCCTTCAGGAAGCTTCGAGGCTGCCAGGACACTACATGGAGCTGAGTTTCCATCTGTGTGCCTGACCCATGGCAGACAAACTGGCTGAGCAGTTCTGCACTAAATCAGGAAGGTGTCTGGAGCGGTCACACTGCAGGACAGGCTGTGTGTCTGTGCAGGATCCCTTCCAAAGGTCCCCTGGAAGACACAGTTACCCTCCAAAGCAGCTGGACCAAGGAGTAAACAGAGGCCCTTTCAGAGTGATCACCATTCGAAAAGACAGGCAAGTCCTGAACAACCAGTGGGTCAATGAAGAAGTCAAATAAAATCAAAAGATACCTGGAGACAAAGGAAAATGGAAATACAACCATCAAAATTCATGGAATGCAGCAAAAACAGTTCTAGGAGGGAAGTTCATAGCAATACAGGCTTACCTCAACAGACAAGAAAAATCTCAAATGAACAACCTAACTTTATACCTCAAGGAACTAGAAAAAGAAGAATAAATAAAGTCCAAAGTTAGTAGAAGGAAGGAAATAACAAAGGTCAGAGCAAAAATAAACTAAACAGAGACTAAAAAGACAATATAAAAGGTCAATGTCACGAGGGAGGAAGTAGGTAGAGGTGGAAGAGGGAATAAGGGGCATAAATGGAAATGGAAAAAAATACAATAGAAAATAAATTTAAAAAACAAAAAACAAAACAAAAAAGATCAATGGAACAAAGAATTAGTTTCTGAAAAGATAAACAAAATTTACAAATCTTTAGTTAGACTCACCATGAAAAAAAGGACTCAAATAGATGAAATCAGAAACATAAGAGATGTTACAAATCATACCGCAGAAATACAAAGGATCATAAGAGACAGTACTAAGTATTATATGCTAACAAATGGATAACCTAGAAGAAATAAATTCCAAGAGACATACCTACCAACACTAAATCATGAAGAAATAGAAAATCTGAACACACTGATTATTAGTAAAGAGACTGAACCAGTAATAAAAAAAAATAAAATTCCAATAAACAAACGTCCAGGATTGGATGGCTTCATTGATAAATTCTACCAGACATTTAAAGAATTAACACCATCCTTCTCAAACTCTTCCAAAAAACAGAAAAAAAGGGAAGACTTCCAAACCAATATTACGAGGTCAACATTACCCTGATACCAAAACCAGCCAAGGAGACCACAAGAAAAGAAAATTACAGGTCAATATCCCTGATTATTCTTGATGCGAAAATCCTGAACAAAATGCTAGCAAACTGAATTCACCAATACATTAAATAGAGAAAATGTGGTGTGTGTGTGTGTACATACATATATATATACAATGGAATACTATTCATCCATAAAAAGAGCGAATGTTGACTTCTGGCCAACATGGAGGCGTAGACAGACATGCTGCATCTCCCTCCACAACTAAGAAGGAACACAACTACTTCAAAACTAGAGACAACCAGAAATTCCAGAAAATTGAGCTGTATGGAAGTCCAACAAACAAAGATATAACGAAGAAATACTCATCCAGAAAGGTAGGAGGGACAGAGAGGACGCAGTGTGGTGGTGGCGGCGGAGGCGGTGGAGGCGGCAGCGGCAGGCCAGCAGAAAGTGCAGTCACACATTTTAAAAAGTTAGGAGGGACACCTGGGGAGCGCTCCCAGCTCCTGACCAGGCAGAGCAGCTCACGGTCCCAACGCCTAGGAAAATAAAGCCTCATTGCTTCTGACTGTGCAAACCAGTGGGGGTTGGGGCAGAGGAGGAAGCTGCTGGTCTCTCAGCAGAGTCCACTTGTTTGAGGGGCCCCCATAGTCCTGGAACATCCGCAGACCCCCCAACTCTGGGAGCGATGGCCAGGGAAACAGCTGGAGGGGTTCCAGTCCATGCAGAGGCAGGAGAAGCGCCTGGAAAAGTGGTAAGTGCTGAGTGGGTGGCATTGTTCCCTTTCTGACCCCTCCCCCACTTACAATGTAACAGGAGTGACAGCTCTACCTGGGACTCGGAGGCAAACAAACCCAGAAGCCCGTCAGAATGAGGAGACAGAGAAGTATGTTCCAAAAGGGGAAACGGATCAAGGTTCCAGTGGGACAACTAAGCAACGAGGGGATAGCCAACCTCACAGATGAGGAGATAGATGCTCACAGGCTTGACAGATATACCTGAGTACAGCAACCACATAAGGGAAGAAGTGAAGGCTGTGCTAAGTGAAACAAAGTAAAATCCACACAAAACCAATAGTGAAGGGAAGGAAACCGGAGTTCAAATCAATGATTTGGAACATAAGGAAGAAAAAAACAGCCAACCAACACAGAATGAGGAAACAAGAATTTTAAAAAATGAGCAGAGGCTTAGGAACCTCTGGGACAACTTTAAACATGCCAACATCTGAATCATAGGGGTGCTAGAAGGAAAAGAGCAAGAAATTGAAAGCTTATGTAAAAAAATAATGAAGGAAAACTTCCATAATTTGGCAAAGGAAATAGACATACAAGTCCAGGAAGCACAGAGAGTCCCAAACAAGCTAGACCCAGAGAGGACCACACCAAGACACATCATAATTAAAATGCCAAAAGTTCAAGATAAAGAGAGAATCTTAAAAGCAGCAAGAGAAAAGCAGAGAGTTACACCTACAGAGGGGTGCCTATAACACTTTCAGCTGATTTCTCAAAAGAAACTTTGCAGGCAAGAAGGGGCTGGCAAGAAGTATACAAGGTGATGAAAAGCAAAGACTTATAACCAAGATTACTCTATCCAGCAAAGCTATCATTTAGAATGGAAAGGCAGATAAAGTGCTTCCCAGACAAGGTAAAGCTTAAGGAACTCATCATCACCAAACCATTATTATATGAAATGTCAAAGGGACTTACTTAAGAAAAAGATCAAAATTATGAACATTAAAATGACAATAAACTCACACCTATCAACTACTGAATATAAAAAATAAAAACAAAATCCAACTAAGCAAACCAGAATAGGAACAGAATCATAGGTATGGGGATAATTTGGAGGGTTATCAGTATTTGTATATCTAAACATAGAAATGGTAAAAATACAGTATACAGTATTTTTATACAACTGACTGCACAGTATTTTTTTTATATCAGCATCACCACAAATACATGGGTAATGTGTTGCACTGCAGTGTTACAATAGCTATGACATCCCTAAGTAATAGGAATTTTTAGCTCCATTATAATCTATGGGGCCACTGTAATGTATATGGTCTTCCATTGACCAAAACATTGTTTAGACTGTAAAAGCCAAAGGAATATATTTATTAATATGTAAATGATACTCTTAATGTTTTAGGCCCTGGCTGGTTTAGCTCAGTGGATTGAGCGTCGGCCTGCGAGCTAAGTGTCGCTGGTTCGATCTTCCAGTCAGGGTACATCAGAGAAGGAAAACTCTGACTCCAAAAAACCTCCGCTGCCTTGCGGCATACCTCTTCAGGGGAAAGGCTAAGGGAGTAAACCCCGACAGAAAATCCGGAGCCGGAGTCCCTAAGGCGGTTTGACGTTGTAGTCAACACCGGCAACTCCTGCGGCGCACCTGAACCCAAGCTGTATCGACTCCGTCTTTCCCTTGGACCCTTCAGCTGCGAAGAGAGGGGGGGTCTGCTGCATGGGCAACAGCAGACCCTCCATATTACCCTGCCCAGGCTCTGTAGCTTCAGCGTCATCGCATGATGTCGATTCAACACGGGAGGAGACAGATACCATGTCACTCCCAAGTCGGACTGCACAGCCATTCTCGGCGGTGCAGATAGACTCTTAAGAAGCTACACCATCGTCTCTCGAGACGGACGGCTGCCGACGATATCAGCTGGGAGGGGGGGAGGGGGAGAAATGGGGAAATGGTGCAGGGACTAAGAAGCATAATCAGTTGGTGCAAAATAGACAGGGGGATGTTAAGAATAATATAGGAAAGGGTGAAGCCAAAGAACTTATATGCACGTCCCATGGACATGAACTAAGGGGGGTGGGACAGCTGGGGGAAGGGGGTACTGGGCAGAGGGGAGCAAAGGGGATAACATTGATACTATTGTAACAACATAATCAATAAAATATACTTAAAAAAGAAAAAAGAGAAAAAAAAAGAATGAATGTTGCCACTGTGGCAACAGGGATGAAACTTGAGGGCATAATGCTAAGCGAAATAATTTAGACAGAGAAGGACAAATACCCATGATTTCACTTGTACGTGGAACATAACAGCAACAACAAGTTCACAGACACAGAGAATAGGCTGGTGGTTGCCAGAGGAAGGGGTGGGATGGGTGAAGAGGTCAAAAGGAATAAGCTTCCAGTTATGAACCGTGAGAGTGCAGGGCCTGCAATGCACAGCATGGTGACTGCAGTTAATAAGGTTGTGCTGCGTATTTCAAAGCAGCTAAGAGAATAAATCCTAAATGTTGTCACCATAAGAAAAAAATTTCTGTAACTATGTACGGTAACGAATATTAACAAGATTTATTGTGGTGATCATCTTGCAATATACACAAATATTGTATTATTATGTTGTACACCTGAAACTATAATGTTGTATGTCAGTTATACCTCAATGACAAATTAATTTTTAAAAACCCAACACATTATAAGGACCACAAACCATGATCAAGTGGGATTTATACCAGGGATGCAAGGATGGTTCAACATCTGCGAATCAATGTATGTGCTACACTACATTAACAAAATAAAGATAAAAATCATATAATCATCTCCACAGATGCAGAAAAAGCATTTGACAAAATTCAACATCCATTTGTGGTAAAAAAAAAAGAAAAGAAAACAAACCCTCAACAAAATGGGTACAGAAAAATGTACCTCAACATAACAAAGGTGCTATGTGACAAATCCACTGCTAACATCATACTCAGTGGTGAGAAGCTGAACGCTTTCCTCTGAGACCAGGCACAAGACCAAGGTGCCCCCTCTCTTCGCTTTTATTCAACATAATATTAGAAGTCCTAGCCAGAGCAATTAGGCAGAAAAAAGAAGTAGAAAGCATCCAAATCAGAAAGAAAGAAGTAAACTCTCACTGTTTGCAGATGACAAGGTATTTATTATATATATATAAAACCCTAAAGACGCCACACACACACACACACACACACACACACACACACACAGAAAACCTGTTAGAACTAATAAACAAATTCAGTAAACTTGCAGGATACAATATCACTACTACCAATACACAAAATCTGGTGCATTCCTATACACTAATCATGAACTATGAGAAGGAGGATGATAAGTGCACTTCCGGAACAATTAACAGCACCGGGTGACAGGGACCAGCCCAGGCCACACGGCACACGGGAAAGGGAAGAGAAAAATGCGCCCCCTGAATAACTGCTGTTGTTACAGGTACAAGGTCCATGGGCCTGATGCTTCAAAAGAAAGGCGACTATTCAATACATAGAGGTTGGGGTAAGGAAGGTTTATTGATCGAGAAGGTGCCAACAGAGAAGATGGGAGAACTAATTCTCAAATCCATCTTGAGAGTCTGTAAATCAGGCGTCTTTTATTTTCAAGAGAAGGGAGGGGGGCAAGGCAAGGGAGAAGACACAAGATTTTTCCCCTTTGTTTCTGATAACTTTGAAGAAGGCTGGAGAAGTAGGGATATTAAGCAAGGGTAACTTTAGACACTTAAGGTTTTAAAGTGGCACTTCTTTCAGGTATTTTAGTTTTGTTTACATTTCCAATTCCCCAATAGGAAGGTCTGCTGAGACTTAATGATAGACTTTGAGGGCTATGAAGGAGCAGGTGGAAACAAAGAAAGTCTTGGCTCTGATCCAAGGAATTAAGTCACAGGAGAGAGCCCAGGTGGGGCTGCTTTGGTCCCCTGAAAGGTCAGAAGCCCAGTGACAGAAGGCCAAACAGTGCCATAAATGTTCCAGATAGAGCACCAGCACTTATAGTGTGAGCAGCCTGTGGACATGTTTACCCCAGGCCTGAGGGTGGCCCTACCAACAACCAGGGCACTGGCCTGATGCCCCGGGTATGGGTTTACCCCACTCAGACAGGGGAGTCAACTCCATGCCAGCAAAAAAAAAGGGGTGGGGGTAGGGGGCCCTTTGGACGTCAGGGGTGGTTGGTCCTGACTCACCAGACTCGTCATCCAGGTGTCACCTGGGCATGTGGGGGTGGGTGACTGCGTCTAGAAGGCAGGTTTATCTCCCATCTCTGCTGACAAGATGCATTTTGAGGAGGGATTTACTAATCAGTTGGCAGGTAGGCTTCACTCACTCCAATGGGGACAAGAGAAAGTATAATGAAAACAATTCCAGGTGCCACCAGAGTTGTTAAAGAATGTCACTGGAGAGGAATCAGGTGGGGGAAGGGGGACTGGAGCCTGACGGAATTTTTCTTCTTTGCAAATTTTAAAATTTTCACAACTGTTACAATCCCCGCCCCCCTTTTCTGTGGATCCCTCAATCTTGAGGGATATGGAGCAACCGGGTCCAGGTTCAGGAAGGGCTTTCTCTCCCTCAGGACAAAGCTCTCTGCATCCTGGAGCCTCCCGGGCCACGACTGCTGTCTCTACACATCCGTTTGTAGTTGCCCCTCTGTGAGCTGATGGTCCCGCTGGAAGGAGCGCAGGCTGTCCGCATGTCCCGCCAGGCAACTTCTCTCCCCTCTGTTCAGGCCTTTCCCTTGGAACAAGCCAATTTGTTTTGGATTTGTTTGGGGTACCCTGCTGGAGAGGGCAATAGTTGTAGACCTTGTACACAATTTGTAAACCGATTCACCTGCCCTCGTTCACTGAGCCATCTGAATCTGAATTTGTCACTTGTCGAGGGTATCGGAAGCTTGGTCAGGAGAGTACTCCATTTACGGTTTCGCTTCTGTCTCATCTGGGTGTCGATTTGAGGTTTCTTCTTCCTTTACTGGTTTGGAGGTAAGAGAAAAGGTGGTGCTGTGGCTTCCTCTCCGCTCCTTACATGTGGCAGACACTGCCTTATGCTCGGCCACCTGAAGCCATTTGCTTCTCACTCTGCGAGCTCGCCACCATGCTCCGGCCTCTCGGAGACAACAGAATGCACACCTTCTAAAGGGCTTCAGAGGAAGTCCCACATCATGCAAAGCTTTGGTCATCTGAGCAAGATACCTCTGAGTTTTGCATTGCACCTGGGACAGAAAAGCTAGCTTTTTATTTTCATTTTTTATTTTTTAAAGATTTAATTTATTTATTTTTAGAGAGAGAAGGGAGGGAGACAGAGAGGAAGAGCAACATCATTTTGTGGTTGCATCTTGAACGCCCCCGACTGGGGACCTGGCCTACAACCCAGACATGTGCCCTGATTGGGAATCGAACCAGCAACCCTTTGGTTTGCAGGGTGGCACTCAAAAAGCTAGCATTTTTAAATGATAGGTATGAGATCTCTATCTAGGTTTATATGTTCTAGATATGGCATATTGTTGATTTGTAGCATTAAGCTGGCTTAAAACAAACAACAGCTTATATGAGTATTCTCAAAAATGTAACTTTTGAATTTGTGTTCTGGCTGGGTGACTCGGTTGGAATGTCCCGTACACCAAAAGCTGTGGGTTCAATCCCTGCTTGAAGCACATATGGGAGGCAAGCAATCAATGTTTCTCTCTCTCTAAAAAAAAATACAAATTTGCTTTTTAGCTTCTTGGGTCTTACAGATGCTGATGTAGACATCTGGTTAATTAATAAGAGAAAGAAAAAGGACACAGAGAAAATCAAGAGATTTCCCAACAATGTGGAAATTTTTCTAAATTTATGAAAATTAGACTACAGTATTTGAACAGATTTTAAAGGATTTGATAGCTGATCAGAAATTTAGCAAAATTGGAACTTGGTCTTTCAAACTGTGGTAGTAAAAAAAAGTCTCAGTGTCTCCCTGCCCCTCCTACCAGGTGGGTCAGAGTTGTGGATGAAGCCCACAGCAGCGTGAGGCTGAAGTGACTGGACGGAAAAAAGAAGCTGGCATCTTCAAAACACAGGGAGCTGAAGTGCCCCTTGCCTGCCCCCATCCTTTCCCAACCTCCTTAAAAACTGTCAGGGGGCAAATGAAATATTTGGGGTCTTCTCTACAATTATTAGTAATTCTGTTTATGTATTGATCTCTTTGTGATATATATGTATGGTGTTTCCTATCACCAGACAATATTACTAGGCTGTAATATTTCATTGGCTTAGAGGAATTAAATCCTTATATAATTTAAGAAATATAATAGAAGCTTACCCAAATACTTTTCAGAATCATATAATCTAGGAAAATATTTGATACTAAAGCTGATTTGAGGTTTGTTTCATTAGACGTGTCTTTCAGAGTTATCAACATTAAATACATTTTTCCCTGGGTTTACAAAATTAAGTCCATATTATTTCTGTTACAAAATTTGTCAAGAAAATAGCCTGGATAATAATTCACTTTGAAATTGCATAGAGTTATTAAGAATTAATAAATAGGTGTAAAATAAAAGATTGTTGATAAAACTCATAGTTTTCTAAAATCTGCTGGAAAGTTGAAACTTTCACATTTTACTAAGTTAAATGAAATGATAAAAAACTATTGACTATCTAGATATTTCAAAATAACATGAAGTGCTGAAACATTAATAGATTAATCTAAGTTCACCTACTTTTCGCTTTTTATTATGGAGAAACTAAAAAGTAAATTGGGATCTGATGATGAACTCGTCTGTACTTCATTAAAAGTATGTCTCTGGAAAATGTGATTGTGTTTGCTATTGGAGGAGCCTACATTTCTAAAGCTTATGAAATGTATTCAGAAATTTGTCAATCTGAAAAGTGCTAATAGCTTATTTTTTAGTTGTCAATAATAATTAAGATTTCTAAGAGTTAAAAATCCTAATTAAAATGGAAAGAAATTATGTTTCTGGTGGCAGAAGGCAGAAGATATGGAGATACATTTTTGAGGAAATCAGAAAATATTTGTGCTGAAGCTGGTAATTTCTGAATAAGAAGAGTTAAACTTAAAGGTACTAGGAAAGTTGTAGAATGTTTATGAAAAGAAATCTTGAGAGAGGAAATTTTATGTATGGTTAAGCTAAACATTAATTAAGTAAATAAATTTAAATATCAGAAGTAAGCTAATACAGAATTAGAGTCTGGTTCTCTTTTACTCCATTAAAAAGAAAATGTTTTTTCCTTTATTTATTCTGCTCCAGATAAGACATTATGGAAGTTTTCTGCCTAAAAAGCAAAGACTGGGTTTTATTAAAACAGTTTCCGTGTTGTCTTAGGGCCTTGACCGCTTCAGAACGTGACCCTCCCAGCCTACGGACGGAAGGGTTGTTACATGTACTTATGTTTGATGCCTTTTACTGTGGCTTTGGGTAAATGAATCACTTAATATTGTTTCATAATGATACATGATCTTTTGGGGCAAGCATATCTGACAACTTTTCCATGGTTCAACTTTAAAAAAAGACTTTTTTCTTAACCTGTAAATGGCTTTGGGTTGTTACAATGGACCCTGAAACAACTCAAAAGATTTGTTCCCTCACCTTATAAAGAAAAAATTTAAACTAATTAGACCTATTTGATATGCTTAAATTACAAGGGAAGCTTCATCAACTAAGGAAATAATTGCATTGTATTTGTATGTATATACTCCTCTTATTAAATGGATGTTCTAGATATTATATTAAAATATCCAAGAATCTATGACGTCATGATACAACACTCATCTGTAATTCTTATTATCTTCAAGTATGTTTCATCTCCAGAAAAGATACATGGAGAGGACTCAGGTTTATTTTAAAATACAGGTTTCTGAGAATTTCAGATCATCCTTTATACTGGATAAGGATTTGCAGAACTCTAAGGATGAACTAGGCGTACACCTAGAATGCTGGCAGGCGATCAGAATAAACAAGAATTGATTCTATGGGATTGAATGAACTGAGGATATTTATAAGTTTTGTAACTCTGTTTGAAGTATTGCTGATTTTTAAAAATCTTGTTTTCCAGATATAAGGAAACTTGGTTTTTCCTTAGAGCAGTTTGGTAAATTATACCTTTGTAAGCAATATTGAAACATTTATATATTTTTTCCTACTGATCCCTCCAGAAATTTGAAGGCTCTGAATGAGTATTATTATTTTCATGGCAATATGGTTGTTCGCATCAATTCAATAGGAATCTGTGCTCTTTGTAATAAGACACACTGGGAGCCCTTGGTGAGGCACTGGCTGGAGCGCTGTGCTTGTGAGAGGCACGCACAGGGGTTAAGGCTGACTGTGGAGGCCAAAAACCCCCTTGGAAAGCCAGCCTGGCCCTGCTTATAGGGTTCACAGCAGTCTTTCCAAGTGAGGAACAAAGGTTGCTTTCCTGGGAGATGGCAAAAGAAAAAGATATTTTGGGGGGACTCGAGCACCTGAGGAATTCACCCAAATCTACAGATATTGCAGGCAAATGCTGATGACAACTGTGTGGGGGACTCCTTAGCCCTCGGAGGCTAATTAAGGTTCAGTTGAAGATTCCTCATGAAATGCCAGCAAAGCAGATTTAAAAGAGCCTGTGTGATCGAGTGCTGTTCTCAGCCAGCACTGAGTTCTTCTACTTCCAGGACCCACTGAACACATGGGGAAGCCCTCCGGCCACAGTGCTGGCGCTGGGTCTGGCCTTAAAGGAGGCAGCTCCACGGTTTCTCCCCAGAGGTGAGCACCGACAGTCCTTACCAGGGCATACCCTTCTTTCTGGCACTTTCCAGGGCTCTGTTCTCAGCAGCCTTGGGACTGCATCCTTGGGTTCAGACAGACCACAACTTATAGCCCAAGATGCATGCTGGCCAAACTCACAGCATTTTAAAAATATTTGATCTAACAATTCAAGATTCAAGGTTTTCACATTAAAACCCAGGTGTCCAGTTTGCAATGAAAAATCTGGACGACAAGACCACAGTAGGCCTGCCACTCAGTGTGGCAGCTCCCGCTCAGCAGCCAGCCATCCCCCAGGGCAGGCGTGCGCAGCCGTTGTAGCAGGCTGCATGCATGTCTGTGAGCTGAGGTTCCTGGAGGCCTGTGCATGTGTGACCCCTGTCGGAGGGGTCAGAGGTGCCCTCCAGGGAGCTGTGCACGTGTGGCCCACATGCCAGGGCTGCTCACAGGGCCCCAGCAGGCACTGCATGAGGAACTCACACTTCAGGCCTCCACCACCCATCCGCTGCACACCACGTGCCCTCCGTCACCCATCCGCTGCATACCACGTGCCCTCCGTCACCCATCCGCTGCACACCATGTGTCCTCCAGCACCTATCCGCTGCATGCCATGTGCCCCCAAGATGGGCAGCCCCATTAGCTGGAAAAATAATGATCATCAGTGTCCACACGGAAGCAGAAATCTGACTTCAGTACATCCCCAAAACAATGTGATGTGTTTGAACCAGGAGCCACCAACATCACATGGCGACATCTCTGTCACTGAGACCCGAGGCCGGTTGGGTGTAAGGTGGCTTCGCGACCTGGCACTTCTGCATGTAAACCAGCACAGGCCCCGGCCTGGATCCTGACGCCAGTCTTTACAGACGCTGTGCCCTTGGGCCGTTGCCTCTGCGTGAAACAACAATACCTACCAGCCCGGTACCAGGGAATAGTCTGTGTTGCCCTCAGGAAACGTTCACTCAGGGATGCCAACAACCCAGTGGCGCCTGTTACAGCCGGGACCTACCAAGCATCCTGCAGCCATCTGAGTATCTCACTGGGGACACAGCAAGGGTGGGTGACAGCAACTGAGGAGATGGGAGGCATGTTGGTGAAACACAAGTAAATGGAAGATGGAGATCTGGGGTATCTTTTCAGTGTCTACGGTTCACAGACCAGAGAAACGCTGCAGTTTCAGAAGGCTATGGGAAATGTCTTTCTATTCGATCCATTCACCTATCCACCCATCCAGCCCCCATGCCCCCATCTATCTACCAACCCATCCACCTGTCCCCTCCTCCATCCAACTATCAGTCCACCCATCCATCCAACCTTTACTGAGGGATCTACTATAGGCCAGGTATTGTGCTCCTCAGCAGAATGTTTTGAAAATAAGTGGGGGGAGCCACAGAAAGTCATTCACAACAATGGTGCTCATTTTTATGGAACAGATAGAATTTAGTAATGATAATTCAAGCCAAGGATGCCTCATTCACTGAAAACTCCAGCCTCAGCCCCTTGCTCTGTATCCACCGGACAAAAGCCAGAGCCATCAGAAGAGTCCATCAGAGCCTGTGCAGAGGCCTGGAGAGCACCGCTCCAAAATGGGGGGAGGCCCCTTTCTGGAAATACCTTCCTTTTTGCAACTCAAATTTTCAATAAGTCCTTGAAGTGAGGGTTGCTGAGGGTAGATTTTTGAATGCCCCAATTGAAGTGAGGCAGAGGCTCCTTGATTTCATGTTTATTAAATGACTAGTCGTTGAGCATCTTGCTGGACAGCTTGCTGGACAAGAGTGATGGGTTCTAGGTTCAAACATCAGCTTCTTTACTTACTAGCTCTGTGACCTTGAGTACATTATTTCCTCAGTTTCCTGATTTGTAAAATGGAGCTAATAATATACTACCTCGTAGTGATGCTGTGAGGACTAAATAAGTTAATGCACACAAAACACTCAGAGCACATGTGGGAACCACTCGGGGCACATGTCCCCGGCGTGGCGCCATCAGGCGGTGGGAACCGCTCAGGGCGCGTGTCCGCGGCGCCGTCAGATGCTGGCGGTGCTGTTTGTTTTCTTTCTGGTGTAGACCAGGAGGCGGGAGTTGAGAGGCATAAAGAAGGTCAGGCTGTTGGGGCTCCCAGAAGAGCGGAGGGGTCCAAAGGCCCTTGAGGAAAGGCAAGGTGTGAGGCAGAGCCCAGGCTGCCCAGACCCAAGGAGCCCTAGGCCAGAGAGCCAGAGAGAAGGTGCAGGTCCGCTCATCCCTGCCCTTCCCAGATACCCAGCTCCATCCTGTCCTTCCAGATCCTTTGTGAGTGCCTCTCAGTCCTCAGAGCACTAAACCTGCTCTGGGCACCCCTCCAAGAGTGCAGAGCCAGCAGCAAGGGCAGTGTCCAACAGCCTCCCACAGCCGCACTGCCCTGTCACTACTGCCCGCAACGCCACTCCGTCGGTACCTGCTCACTCAACACCTTCTACCAGCTTGTCAAGTAAACAGTCAATTTTGAGGTGCACCCTGTTTACAAAGATGGCCACATCCCAAATGTTGGGCCAGTGCTGCCCTGGAAAGAAGGAAAGAACAAGAAAAAAATCTAATAACCCAATTCAAAAATGGACAAAGAACTTGAAGACATTTCTCCAAGGACAATATATGAATAGCCAATGAGTACATGAAAAGGTGCTCAACATCACTACTCAAACAAGATACCACCTCAACATCCATTAGGATGTTATTATCAAAAACCAGAAAACAAGTGCTGGCGAGGATGTGGAGAAATGAGAAGCTGGCGCACCAATGGTGGGATGCAGACTGGTACAGCCACCGTGGAAAACAGTATGGAAGTTTCGCAAAAATTAAAAATAGAACTACTATATGATCCAACAATCCCACTGCTGGATATATATCCAATAGAATTAAAAGCAGGGTCTCAAAGAGACATCTGTACACCTATAGCAGCATTATTAATGATAGCTAAGACATGGAAACAACCCATATGTCCATCAATGGAAAAAAATGGATAAACAAAAAGTGGCACATACATACAATGGAATATTATTCAGCCTTAAAAAAAGAAATTCTGACACCTGCTCCGATGTCAATGAACCTTGAGGACGTGTCAAGTGAAATTAGCCAACTGCAAAAGGACAAGTATTATATGATTCCACTTACATGAGGTACCTAGAATAATCGGATTGGTAGAGACAGAAAGTAGGATGCTGGTTTCTAGGGGTTGGGGGAGGGGCGATGAGGGGTATTGTTTAATGGGTACCGAGTTTCAGCTTCACAAGATGAAGAGAGTTCTAGAGGTGGTAGCATGGCGAGGTGGATGTATTGAACACCACTCAACTGTACACTTGAAAGATATTTTATAATTTTTTTATAGGAAGAGAAGGGGGCCAGCTCTCAGCAGAGCCTCAGAGCCACTGCCCCGCTCCCACAAGGCCCTGGGCCTATCCTCTGCCTTCCCCTCACCCAGTGGCCAACACCACAAAGAGGGCAGATCCCATCCTGCAGGACCCTGAGCGCCAGCCCCCACAGGGAGATCATGGCCAGAGGAAGAAGTCGCCTCATCAAAGGACACAGCCCCCCGACACACCTGCCCCATATATGTGCAACCCCACTTGGCGGCTACAAGCCCAGCCCCAGCAGCCTACAGCAGCCTCTCTCTGCACTGGCCCCCAACAGAACTGCTGTGTGTACAGTCCAGCTGTCAACCAAACACACTGTCTCCTGGCCACCTCTCCTGGCCCTGGAATTTGTCCTTTGGGGGTAAGTAGGAGCAAAGAGAAGACAGGGCAGGAGAAGGAAAGGGAAGCCCGGGACAGCTCCAGGCCTCGGGCCCGGAGGTTCAGCCACGCAGGGAGGCCCACAATCCCCAGACCAGGCGCAGTCTAGGGAGAAGGGGCAGCCTGGGCTCAGATCTTGGCTTTGCAGAACTATGGACAAGGCACTCACCCCGTGCTGCGGGAGGGCATTTGGGATGTGGCAGAGCTGGTGCAGGGTCTTTCCTCAGGGAACGTTTGGTCACACCGGTGTGCCCTTGTCCTGGTGTCCAGCCGACTGCCTCAGGGAGTGTCCTGGCAGAGGCCACAGTGCTCTCAGCTGGCGAATGCTCTCAGGAGGGGACCCAAAGTGTGACCCATCCTGTCTGACGTGGTCTCCCTGTCCCTGCAGCAGGGGACCAGTGGGGACCTGAGTCCCACAATAGTACAGGGGGTGCTAAAGGGATGTCTTTGGTCCCCAGCTGGACAGGAAGCACAGAAGCCACCCAACTCATGGTAAGAAAGCCCCTGGAACTCTTGTACTCAACACACCGTGTAACCTCTCAAAGGAAAGAGATGCCACCTGGTCTGGAGGGCCCCAGGGGTAAGCAGACCGGATCTCCCTTTTCAAATTTTTTATTTGTCAATTACAGCTGACGTTCAGTATTATTTTATATTAGTTTCAGGTACACAGCAGAGTGGTTAGACCATCATATACTTTACTAAGTACTCTCCCTGATGCTTCTGGCACCCACCTGGCACCACACATGCTTAGTGGAGAATCATTGACTCCATCCCCGTGACTGTTGTAATGACCAATCTGAACTAATAATCCCTTCACTTTTCCTACCCAGCCCCCAGCCCCTCCCCTCTGGCAACCATCTGTCTGTTCTCTGTGTCTATGAGTCTGCTTCTGTTTTCTTTCTTTTGTTTTTTAGGCCCCACATATCAGTGAAATCCTATGGTAGTTGTCTTTCTTTGACTTATTTCACTTAGCAAATGGTAAGGTTTCATTTCTATTTTTTTAATTTATTTATTTGTTTATTTGTTTGTTTGTTTGTTTTTAGAGAGAGGGGAAAGGAGAAAGAGAGGGAGAGAAACATCACTGTGTGGTTGCCTCTCACGCGCCCCCAACTGGGGACCTGACGTGCAACCCAGACATGTGCCCTGACTGGGAATCGAGGTTTCATTTCTTATATCTGTACCACTCAGGGGTGTGGAGAAAAGGGAACCCCCAGCACTGTTTGTAGGACTGTAAACCGGTGCAGCCACTATAAAAGACAGTAAGGAAGTTCATCAAAAAATTAAAAATAGAACAACCTTATGACCCAACAATTCCACTTCGGCTTATTTATCTGAAGAAACCTAAAACACTAATTTGAAAAGATATCTGCACCCCTGTGTTCACTGCAGGGTTTACAGCAGCCGAGCTACGGAAGCAGCCGAGTGCCCCCCAGGAGATGAGTGGACGAGTGGCATATCTGTTTTTAAAGTTTACTTAACACACTAAAGGGGAAGGCAGAAGCTATTTCTTTATCAAAAGTCTTGCTCTGAGACTCGTCTAGACACAGTACATGGGCTTTCCTACTGCGTGCGCTTACCATGTTTGAGTTATGCGCAGCTTTTCAAGACCTTTTTTTTTTTAAATGAAACAAGGCCCACCTGTACAAAGCCACTGGAAAAACAGATAAAAAGTAAGTGGCTCTTCAACTATTAATATATTGCAAAACCTGGTCTCCCTTCTTTGGTCAATATGTACATGGACTTGAGCCAGCCGCAGAGAGGAAATGGGGCAGTGCGGGGGACAAAGCTGCGTGGCTGTCTGGGGACACAGGGTCTCTGTAAGCAACGGGCCAGAGGTGAGGCCGGGAGTGAAGATGCAACATCAGCACCAACATCGTCACAGCGCAAGCACTAGAGCCAGCTGGCTCTTTTTCTTTTTTTCTGAAAAACAAGGTTTGTTTTAGAAGGGGAGACTTAAATTTTCTTTTCATCAGATTTATGAAGGTAAAAATAAAATTCACATAAAATAGAAATGTACCCCTTTTAATGTCGAGTTCTATGAGTTCTGACAAACACTCATGGTCTCGTAGCTGCCACCAAATCGAGACAGAGGACACATCCATCTCCCAGAAAAGCCACCCAGGCCCTGCTCCCGTCCTCCTGTGACCCCTCCTGTGCCCTGCCCCTCAGAGAGCTGCTTCCCAGGCGTCACCCAGGGGCAGTTATGCAGCCTGCCACCCCTCCCTCGGAAGGGCCCTTTCTGGCCCGCCCAGCTCGCTCCCTCCCATGGCTGAAAGGAGAGGTCTGGGGAGTGGGTGGGTGGAGCTCCAGCCAAGGACCCTGCGGTCGCTGTGGCAGCCACGCTGGGGGTCGGTGTCCTTCCACTGTCTCAGCTGGCTGAGGTCTCTGATGCGGCCCCCAGGACACTGGCCTTTGGCCGCCGTGTGAGCCCCCTGCAGAGTGGGCGGGGCACACTGACCAGGCACAGGGAGCCCACATGGCCAGCATCTCCCGCCACTCAGGAGAACACTTCCTCCAGTCCACAGCCCGAGGCCCGGGAGCAGGTAGAGGACACAGGCCTGAACGCCGGCCACCGCCAGGACGAGGAGCAGAGGGCTGAGGGACTGAGGGGCCCATGCAGCCCTTCATGGGAGAGAGTCTGAGCTGAGACTTGAAAGCAACTCAGAGGAGTCCAGCGCAGGGGCCTGCAGGAAGCAGAGGGCATAGGGGGTGCCTGTGGGGGCCTTTGGCGGGGGAGGGGCCTGGGAGGCTCACGGGGATGTGGAAGAGAGCAGTGGTGGGCATGAGCTCCTCCGCCCCAGACTTCATTGGCGCCCAGCCCTGAGGCCCACCTTGGCCCAGGCTGCCCACCACCTGGGAAGCGGGGTGGCAGGGAGCCCTCTGAGTCCTTCAGGGCGTGGGGCTGCCTGCTGCCCTCTCAGCTGGGCAAGGGCAGATGAGCTGTCTGCCCACCTGCAGGGGTCCTAGGAGGGCCAGGCTGCTGCAGCAGCAGGGCAGTGGGCTCTCACTCCCAGGGGCCTGGCCCCAGCTCCAGGAAGCAGGACAGTGCTTGCCTCTGCCAGGAGGCCAGTCAGCAGGCTTGAGAAGTTGGCCCCAGCCGGCGGAGCTAACCCTGTTATTCTCTAAGGTGAGCACTGTGCTGAGGAAAGGAGCTCCCTCACAGTCCATCCAGGAGAGGAGGGCCGGTCTCTGTGGATGGGGTGACACAGCCAGGGGATCCGGGCAGGGACAGAGACACTGCTCAGGTGATGCCAGGTGGGCAGCTCCCCTCACCACAGCCCCCGATTGCCTCTCAGCCTCCTGCCAGCACCCCACTCTGGATGCTGGTGGGGCTGGGAGGGGCCCACGTCCCAGGTGATCACTGGCCAGAAGCAAGGATACAGACAGGTGGGGGGCGGAGTCCCTGAGTTCCGACGGGACAGAGCCCAGTCTGACCCTTTCAGCCACAAGAGCCTTGCAGTTCTGGCCCTTGTACCGCACCTCAGGTTTCTGAGGCTGTTTCGCAGCCGCCACCTGCCCAGTCCTCTGCCCAGAGTGGTGTGGTGGCAGCGACGGCAGGAGCCGAGGCTGAGCGGGCCAGAGCTGTGGGTTCCCCCACTGCCCAGGGCGCAGGCGGCCGGGCCCAAGCCACCAGGCTGCTCTGTGGCCTCGCTTCCACTCCCCAGAGGCGCTGCCCTGTCTGACCTGCCCCGCTGCTCCGCGCCCGCAGCACGTCCCCGCCCCCGCCAGCAGCACGGTCACCCCTGGGAGCCTGCCAGAAGGGTGGACACTCAGGCCCAGCGGATCTGAGCAGCCAGAGTCGGCATGTTAGTCAGACCCCAGGGATGGCCAAGAACGGCCAAGCTGCTCCCCAGCATCTGGGGGCCCTGCACACCCATGCGACTACTGGCTCCATCACTGCCCGGAAGCCCTCCTCCGAGGGGCCATCAGTGTGTCCCTTTGCTACCCCACCATTGACGCCTCCTCCTTGGATTTCCCCGGGCATGTGTCGGGGGTGGGAGCACTATTTCCATCGGGCAAGTGAGTCCCACGGCGAGCGTGACAGGTGAGGACCAGGACAGTCTCGTGGCCCTCCACCAGGCCCACAGCGCCATGAAGGGACCACCCCGACACCCTGCCTCTGGAAGTAGCCGCCCCATGAAGCAGTCCCTGAGGGTGGGCGGCAAACACCCTCTCCCTGGAGCCCATGCCCACCCCCCACCCTGCCCCCAGCACAGCTGCAGTGGCCCCTCGATCAACGCCTCAGACTGGTTTGAGGCGAAGGCAAAATCCAGCATGCCTCTTCCAAAACAGCTTGACGGCGCACCTGATTCACTAGACGTGGCCCCGGTGACTGTCCATTACTTTTAACAGCAAAAAGCTCCACCACCACGCAGGAGGACAGGGCCCAGAGCTCAAGCTCCTTGGCTGGAGGGGCTCAGTGGTACAACCTGGCCAGTCTCAGAGCTTCCGTGGGAGCCACCTAGCGGCCAGCATGGCGGGGGTCAGGCAGACGCACGGGGTCAGGAGAGTGGAGCACCTCCCGCACAACCCCCTGCCCAGGGGCTTCAGAGGGCAGAGAGGTTACATGGCTCAACCAAAGCCACACAGCTAAGTGGGAGAGCCCAGCCTGTGTTTCTAACCACTAAGCTCTGGCCCACTGTCCCTCTGGCTGATTCGGTGGGACAGACCCCACACAAGGCAGGGGTGCTCTCCAACAGCCCCACCCACTCCAACACCCTGCCGGTCCAGGAAGAGCAGCACATGGGGCCGCTTTCTGCACATCCTGGCCAGCACGCCTGGGTCCCAAGAACACTTTCCTACCAGACTGGGAACTTGACCCATGTGTGAAACTGGGGCAGAAACACAGGCAGCTGGAGGCACCCACTGCAGCCTCCGGCACGCCCCTCCGAAAGGCCTTGACCTGTGCTTGGAAGGAAGGAGAAAGTCTGGATACCGGTGACGGTGATGGGAGGTGGCCACTCTGGGCTTGTCCTGAGTGAGCCTGCTGGAGTCCAGGCCCTCATAAACTCCCCAGGGCACTTTCTATTCCAGGGGCCACTAGACATCCTCAGCTGCCCACAGGGCAGCCACAGTGGGGCTGTCTGGGCAGCCAGGAGGAGCCGCGAAGACACCCGCCCGTCCTGCAGTGTCGCAGTACAGACCACAAGAGCCTGCTATTCGTCTGCGACACTCTGGTGCACCTCACCCCACCGCAGGAGTAGGCCTTGAAGGTCAAACACAAACAGGCCCCCCCATGAAGCCTCACGCGGGCGGGCATCCCAGCTTGTTGCACGGCTGCATCTGCCTGGTGCGCCCCACCCGGCGCTGGGCCTCCCCTTCCCAGCACACCCTTCCTGCCACCGGGAGAATGTGTCTCTCGTCTGCCAACCTCACACCTGTGCTGCAGCAGGTCCAGGCCCCAGAGCTGCTGCCACCGGCCTGAGCAGCGGCCTCGTGTGTCCTGTGTCCTGGGTCTTGGCCTCATCTCTTCAAACCACACTCTTGACAACAGGACACAGACCGTCTCCCCCCTTGTCCCTCCTCGGGGCTGCACACATCCAATGACTCATTCATTCATTGTTTCAGAACAAACCCTACTCTTGCCTGCTTCCAACGTTTTGCTCAGAATGTTCTCTCCTGCAGTTTTGAAGTTGTACTGAGGGGGGAAATGTCCTTAGTCTTAGAAATGCTGCCATGAAGGGCTGAAGGGGCACATGCGTGGCATTGGTAACTTCAGCAAATATGGCAAGATATTCTGGAACCTACTTGACAGTGTGGGAGGGTCATTTTCTGCTCTTCTGCGTGCTTGAAATCTGTCAATTAAAAAAATTTTCCTCTGCCTGAGAAGCCCATTCCTCTCCTGCCAGTCTCTTCCTGCTAGGCTTTCAGGGGGGCCGAGCCTTAAGTCTGCTCTGCTCTGTCCCCTCTCCAAGCCCCTGAGCCACCTTGTCTGCGCCTTGCTCACAGCAAGGCATCTTCTGTGCCCACCTTACTGCCTCAAGCTGCCTATGAACTGCTCAGGGGAGGCGCCACACCGTGTTCTGCTGCCCCTGCCAGGGACCCTGTACTCAGGCCCACTGGCCGAAGCTCCCACATGCTGAGTGAGCTGTCCAGTGTCACTTCTACAGGGGCGGTGGCCCAGGCACAGCCATGGGGGAAGGAAGAAAACGAGAGCCTAGCCAGAACCCACTGGCCACCACTGCCACCCTGCCTGGCCGACCCACACTCTTCCTGGGGTCCTGGGACCAGCCCCGCAGTCCTGAACCCCTCCCCCCACTCTGGGCTCCCTCAAGGAAGCAGCTAGGCTTCAAGTTAGTTTGACTTCATGTGGCCTGGCCAGGGCACCCTGGGTGTGACACACACACACACACACACACACACACACACACACACACACCCTTCCACATCCAGCCCGCCCATACGCCAAAGCCACCCTGCATCCAGCCCAGGGAGGCCTAATTTTCATCCGGGGAGGGGTGTCCCCAGCTGGTCTGTGTCACTGCTGGGGGCATCTGGGTGTAAAAGGAGTGGCTTCCATTCCAGGGGAGGGCTGAGGGATGCCCTGGCTTGTGGCCAAGGGAACACAGTGGACTCTTGGTGGCCCAACAAGGGCTCACAATCTGGAGGCCAGCCATGAAATCGCAATTAGCTCCTGATAATTACCAAGTTTATATGCCTATGAAGGCCACCTCATTATCTTCACAGCTGCCATGAAAGCTAAATTGGGGTTGATTCGTTTGCCACATGCTGATGCAGGCTCTGCCCACCGGGCTTAGCTTTCTTTCCTTTCCTTTTAAAGGGAAGAAAAGCGATGGCCAGAGGCTGCACCTCTGCATGAGGCTAAGTGCTGGACGCAGCCAGGGGATCAGCAAGAGAGGCTCAGGGGGCCTGCACCTCTCTCAAGGGCCTGAACTCAAGGCTGCTCTCCTGCTCCAAGGGTGCTCACAGCACAGCCAGCTCCTCCTTGGGTGGCACCTAATGTGCCCTATTAGCAGCTCTGCTGTTAATGCAGGCAGCGTCTGCAGACTCAGAGAATTAATTCGACAGGAAATAATTCAGCAGGCCAGGAGCACCAGGATGCTACTCCACACCTGCAGAGGCCAAGTGAAGCACTTACAAACCAGCCCAGCCCCACTGCCAGCAGAGGCCAGGTTTAGGCGTCAGGGGCCCCAGCTCTGTTCTTTCGGAAGCTACGGGGCATCTGCCAAGTGCCAGGCACTGCGTGCTGAGAACAGGCCAGACCCAGCCTCCGCCCTCAGGAGGCCACTGCGTGGGGCAGATGTGCCAGAGATGTGATCGCCATGAACCAGGGCTTGGAGAAAGAATAACTGGGTGGTGGACGGGGTCCAAGGCCCCCTAGGGTCTGAGGGTGGAGAGGAGACAGCACAGTGCACACAAGAAGGGCCCTGCAGGCAAGGAGGTGGGGCCTGCACAGGTCCCCATCTGCGGTCCACGCCAGCCCGCTTCCCACGCGGCCCCTAGCCTGCGGGCGCGTGGTGCGCACCTCTCATCTAATCCTGGGCTGCACGCATGCCTGGCCCAGTGGGACCCTGGGGCCAGGGGTTCAGCAGCCTCCAGGGTGTTTTTGTTCTCAGACTTGACTGGGATTTAGCAAGGTAAGGTGTTTTCACATGATGGCAGCCAGAGGTACTAGGGATGCAGAGAATCTCAACCCCACTGCAGGTGGCAGCTGAGCTCAGGGGGAACAAGTCTGAACACCGCCACGAGGGAACGCTGACACGGGCTGGAGAGAGCAGGACAAAGGAGTTAAGAGAAGGAAGAGCGAAACCTGGAACGTCAGCGCCGTCAGATCAGTAGTACCAGTGCTGGCACAGTGCACTGGCCAATGCCCGCTGGCACGAATCCTCCGAGGGGAGGGGCACCTCCCCTGTCCCCACAAGAGCCCTTGGAGGTGGGTCAGGGCCTGCAGGCCACAGGCAGAGCTGGGGCATCAAAGGGCTGCAGACCCAGCCCCCACAGGGCCGCCCATGTCCAGGGGCGGTTGCAAGGGAGGGCAGGAGCAGGGAGGGGCCGCCCGCAGGCTGGGCGAGCTGAGGAGGGAGGGTGATTTTGAGAGGCATTGAACAGGACCAGGGTCATCTCACCCCAGCCCTTGGGGACCCAGAGGATCCACGGCCTGTGGTCAGACTTGTCCCAGAGCCCCGAGGGCTCCATGGTGGACACGGCCTTGGAGCTGGGAGGCGGCTGGCAGACAGTGAGAGGCAGCGGCCGCCAGGCCTCCACACGGTGACCTCTCTGGAAGTCTCGCTGGCCAGGCACTGGGACAGACCCTCTGCAGGGACACGCAGCCATAGCCTTTTGGAAAGTAAACTTTTATTTTGGAAAACGTCTAGATTTCCTGGAAAGCTGCAGAGAGCCCAGGGAGCCTCTGAGAGCCTGCGGCCACCTCCACCTAGACACACAGACTGTTACAGCCACAACCTGACCAATCCGTCCATTCCTTGGGCAGAAGCAGTGCTTCGCTGCAGGGTCTGAGGACTTGTCAGCTTTGGAGCCCAGCAGATGGGAGGGGGGCATGTCCTCCTCACAGCCACTAGATCCCCTCGCACCCACGCCACACCCCCGCCCTCCCAGGGCAGAGCAAGGGCAGAAAGGATGGCTGCCTGCCCAGCAGCAGGGAGGAGCATAAGAGGCAGCGTCCTGGCTGAAATTCAACCCTTCACAGAGGGGTGCGACTGTCCCTCACACAGGCCCCGACAGCTGAGGGGACGGCGCGCTGGTGCGAGGACACTCCTCACCCAGTACAGCCTGGGCTCCAAATACCGTGTTCTGTGCTAATCCCCCTCCCGCCGGTACATTTCCCAAAACCTCTGAGGACGCGACATTGATGGTTCTGTCATGCAAGGAAGGGACAAAACAGAACAGCACAGTCCCTGCCTGCTGCAGGGTGACCTCTGGGGTGAGCTACACAGCTGTCCTGTGTCACTGACCAGGCCGGTACCAACAGGAGCCCCTGGTGGCTCTGTAGGTGCCAGGCTGGGACAGGGTTAGGGTCCCCCTGGCACTCGGGGATCAAAACTCCAGTGAGTGAGCCACACCGGGCCGTCCGATTTAGGGCACAGGGTGCTGGGCCCGCCTCCCTGCCAGCCTCCAGCAGCCACACCCACACTGGTTCTCGACCTGCAACTCCAGCCCAGAAACAGACCCACGTGTATCGCCCATGTGTGCACACGCAGTATAATGGTGTTTACTTTAAAAGCCCGAACTACAGTAAATGTCTATCTGTGGCAGAATGGTGAATAAGGTACAGGACATCCACACCACAGAATACCACACAGTGACAGAAAAGAACGAGGAGATCCATGGAGGGGAAAGCGAACAATCTCCAAAATCTGCTGAGAGCCACGTGCAGGGCCTGGCATTCAGGAAACACAACGGTTAGTTCCCACGGCTGTTCTAAAACCCGCACCCTCTGCTTTTACAGAGGAGAGACGGGGGCCGTGCAGGGGCTGCCGCACGGTAGGGAGGGAGTCTGCGCACACAGAGGCGCCTGTGCCCAGAGAGCACCTCAGGAGGATGCCGGGAAACCGGCAGAGGTGCCAGGGAGAGGGGTCAGGGAGACACTATATGCCTCTGGTTCGTCTGAAGTTCTATCATGCACATGAACTATCTACCTGAACATTTGTGACTGTAAACAGGAGCCCTACGAAGGCCCCACAACCACAATGGACCCTGTGCCCAAGGGTGAGGGCCGGCGGCTGATCAGGAAGGCAGGGCCCGAGGCAGGAGCCGCGATGGTCTCTGATCTCCATGGCAGGGAAGGCTCTGCAGCATTTCACGGGTCTCCGCTCCAGGGCTGGGGTGTCTCAGGCCCACACGCCTGACTGTGGGGGGGGGGGGGGGGCGGGTCAGGCAGGAGGCGACAGCTGAGGGGGGTCAGAAGTAATGGAAGAAGTGTAGGGTCCTGAAAAGTGCAGCCTCAGGGGCCACAGGGCAGCAGCCTGGCCGGAGCTCAGGCCCCACGCCTGTGCGGCTAACAGGCAAGGCCACCTGTGCATGACTTTAGGAAGAACATGTGTGACTTAAATGATGGGACAAAAACCCTGGCTGGTATGGCTCAGTGGACGGCGCGCCGGCCTGCAAACCAGAGGGTCGCCAGTTCGATTCCCAGTCAGGGCCCATGCCTGGGTGGTGAGGTGCGCAAGAGGCAACCACACATTGACATTTCTTTCCTTCTCTTTCTTCCTCCCTTTCCCTCTCTCTAAAAATAACACATAAAATCTTTTTTTTTTTTAATCAACCATTTGCTTCACCATTAACAAGGGGACGAGGCCAGGCTGTCGTTGTTCTTTTCTTTCTTCCTAATGGTCCTGCTGCTGTTTTCACACGGAGACCCAAGGTCTAAAATTAGGCCAAGGCAGTGCTGGAAACATGGGGGAGAGCACTTTACAAAGTGCATAACTGTCCACTATGTGTATACCTGAAACTAATCAAAATCATGTTGAATATAAACTGTTATTTTTTTTAATTTAATAAAGGAAAACCTGCAATCCATCCCTGGTATCTAAATCTATAAAAATAAATATAAATATAAATAAATAAATATTAAAAAAAATAAAACTAGGCCAGTGGATCTCACACCTGCCTTTCTAAGCTCCCAGGGAGGGGCTGTCTCGGCTCAGGCGGTGGAAGGTGTCAAATCCACACCCAGGGAACAGTGTCTTCTGAACAAGCTGCTCCTGTCTACCTGGCTGGGGGACCGCCTGTCCTTCTGTGGGCCTGGAGAAACGCTCAAGGCCTCTCATCCGGGGACTGCGGGGCCCAGCCCCCCATCACCCACCTCCAGAAATCAGAGTTTCTGCAGGTTTCCGCTCAGGTGTAAGGACACCTCTGGGCTGAGGATTAGGAAGGCTGTGAGTTCTCCACAGTCTTCTGGGGATGGAGCTCTCAGGGTCCCAGCAGCCACAGGTCAGACCGAGAGCCAGACAACAAGGGATCGGGGCGCCAGCAGCCCCCCGAGATGATGCCCTTGAATTCCCTTCTGCCTACCACCTGTAGCGGAAGCCCCCAGGTCACTGTCTGAGTTCAGAGCGCTGTCCAGGGCTTAGCTGCAGCAATGCTGACCTTTCGCTTTCCACCTGCACTGCCCCATTTCCCAGGGAGGCGGTGGGCAGGTCTGCGAGTGAGCGGAGGCTGAGGTGCTCCAAACACTGGGCGCTTCTGACCACCACCCAGGCTTGTTTCAGAGACGACCCTCGAACCCGTGCTCCTGGCTGCCTCGCCCCCCGAGCACTCTGACTGTGCATCCTTCAAGCCCACAGACGCTGAGGCCCAGGAAAGCCCTTCCCCTGCCCTCCCTGCTCATCACACGGCCTCCTCCTAGAGAACTGCCCCCAGGACCCTCCGCAGCGCCCTCCACAGCCGGCAACTCAGCAGAGCGAGGCTCACAGCTCTGTCTGACTCTGCGCCTCTACCTGGGAAGTCTAGCAAAATGTAGAAACCCTTGTATGGATCCCTTTATTTTCCGCTTTGCCTGTCCTGAAAGATGCCATATTCCAGCCACAGCAGCTGATGGGCTGCATCGGGGAGTTGATTCTTCCTCTCTCCTGCTGCCCAACACACACCCTGCCAGAGGCCGGGGCTGCTCCAGACTGGAGAGTCAGAGTCTTCTGTGGGAGGGGGCAGTTGACCTGCACCCCCAGAGGCAGGCTGAGGCCACACCAGGAGGCCTTGGCGCAGAATCCTGCAAGCCAAGAGCAGCCACAGGTGCTTTCAATAGCTCCTCTCGTCCGTTTCTCTTGCAGACACACCTTGTGCAGAAGGGTGTGGCTTTCAATGTAAGGGGGACAGCATTGGGAGACCTGGACCCCTTTACCTCTGCCACCAGCTGCAGTGTGAGACCCGCGTCTCTGTCCATCCATGGGCGGGTGATGGGCTTAACAGTCAATAAAGAGGCTGGAAGGTGTAAGCACCTCAGTCTGCATTGGAGGGAACGGGGCTGGGCTTCAGAAGCAGCCCCGCAGCAGCATAAGCCGGCTGAGTGCGCAGGACGCGGTCTGGCGGGCACCGTGCTCTGCCAGCAGGGCTGGGGGCTCGCCCTAGCTGGGCACGGCACCGGAGCCCTTCTGTGGCAGCTTTCCATCGGCATCAATCAATATGACTTCAGCAGATTAAAAAAAAGAACTCTCAGCACAGAAGTGAAAGAAGAGGCATAACATCTATTCATTCTTTTATTCAGCCAGCATTTACAGAGTGTACGCGGCCTCTCCGCCGCCTGGGATGGGACTCCAGCGCAGCCACAGCACACACCTGCATGAACACTGATGGGCACAGTTCCAAACCCTGCGCAGACCAGGTCACTGATTCTCACAAGGACCGTGCAGCCCCTTCACTGGCTTCCTGCCCCTCCACCCCCAGCAGCACGTACAAACTCCTCAGAAGACCCACAAAGCCACTCTGCCAGCTTCAGCTCCCGCCACTGTCCCCAGCCTTCCTGGAACTTCCCATAACCCATAGGCCCTTCCCCTGGGCCATGAATCCTGGGACCCAGTGGCCAATGTGCAGTGTGACCAGTGAAGGCCAGAACACGGGTGCGTCTTCCCCATCTCCACCACCTCCCCTGCCCCTTCCTTCCACCACAAGGTCAAATCACACGATCAGCAAGGCCAGTGGGCATCCTAGTCAGCAGACACTTCCTGGGCCCTGGCCAGGCGACCTGGAGGACTGCCCAGCACCGCTCTGCGGGCCACGTCTCCCCACAGCCCGGGGCCGGACCCACAGTGACCTCGTCTCACAAAGCAGGAAACTGAGGCCTGAGCTTCGGTGCGGACCTTGCCTGAGGTCGCACGGTCAGTAGCTGCCCACAACTTGGACCCAGGCGGCTGGATCCCGAGCTGGGTGCCAAGGCCCTGCCGCCCTGCCTGAGCCCACCATGAGGACTTCAGCCACAGGGCAGCTCCACAACAGAAGCCCCAAGGCAGCCAGGCCACAGCAACGCCACGGAGAGCCGACAGAAGTGCTGGGAGGCGAGAAAAGGGAGAGGAGGGCTACCGCCCTCTCAGCCGGCTCTGGCGCTGTGCTGTCACGATCTTGTCCAACCCTCCAACACCAGGGAGGCCCTGACTGCTGTGCCCATATTACAGGTGAAGAAACTGAGGCTCAGGAAAGTCAGTGGTCTTCCCCCAGGACCCTCGGCTAGGAGGCACCACGGACAGGACAAGCTCACGTGCTCAGAGGCCCACACCCCTCTCCTGGCCTGGCGAGATGGACAGGGAGGACTGGCTGGGTGGGGGGTCTGGTGGGGCAGGGAAGCTCAACTATGTGGGGCTCCTGGGACTGAACAGACCAAGGACAGGCCTGAGGACACCTGCATCCACCCTGCCCCCAGGAGAGGCATCCCTTCCAGGTGGCTGCCCCTCGTGGCAGCCCCATGTGCAGCCCTTTCTGCCCTCAGAAAGTCCAAGTGCAGTCGGAATATTGACTCAGGCAGGGCAAACACCAGCCAGGAAACCGGGCCGTCAAGAAGTCAGTGCAGTGTGCACACAAGCACCCCAGGCTCCGGGGGGGAGGGGCCCCAAGGTCGGATTCCAACAGGTGCTCTGAAGGCCTCTTCTGCCAGTAGACCCCTGCACTCTGCCCCATCGGCGCCAGGCCATGCTGCCATTTAGGGCTGTGTTTGCACCAGGCAAGCCTACCAGGGGGTAGGCTCGGGGGTGGATAATGCACAGGAGTGGGAGCCCCAGCTGCCAGGCTCACCTATGCACGCCTAGCTGTGTGACCTAGGCAGGTCAAGCAACCTCTCTGGTCCTTAGCTGCTGCTGCTGAACAATCTGGGGTTGACCACAGCAGGGGCCGGCCAAATGAATCCATCCAGTGGGGGTGCTGAGGACAACGTAACGGTCACTCTCACGACAGCCAGTGCTGAGCAGTCAATGCTCCTGCTCAGGGCTCTTCTGCCCTCTCCCTGCAGCAGCAGCCCCTCGGTTCCCACCCTCCAAGGCTGGTGGGGAGACGTGCTGAGAACAGAGCGATGCCACCACCCTGACCCCCCGCCTGTGACCATGTCCAGGGCCTGCACAGGACAGCTCCCCTGGTCATGCCTCTCTCAGCACGCTCTTCACCAGTGCCCTCCAAGCTGAGGCAAGAGAACCTTGCCGGGTGCTCGTGCGTCTGGCACCTTGTGAAAGGGAAATGGCCTGTCTCAGACCGGCAGGGGAGAGGCAGAGGCGGCACTGAAGATGGGCAGCCACAGCCAGCAGGCAGGGCAGACTCAGCCCCAACCCTGCTGGGTGCAAGCAGCGTGCTCCTTTTCTGAGCTGAAGGAGCACCTGGGGAAGGAGAACCCCCGCAGTCACGGGACCATCCTTGCAGGCTTGGCCCCCTCGCCGCAGGCCCCTCTGCCTGTGAGCACGCCGGCTGGGTGCGCCCTCAGTGGCCAGCCAGGATCAGTCCTGGGGTCACACTGCAGTGGCAGGGAGGGCAGTGTGCGCCCCCCTCACAGCTCTGCACCCCAAGGGGGCCGTCTCCCCAGAGACACAGGTGGGTTCACCTCAGAGCATGTTCAGGAGGGGGCCGTGGGACAAAGCAACAAGGAGCAAAGGGGCATCAGCCGGCAGGCGCCCACCTGCACACGGGCACAGCCTTGTCCGGGTGTCCAGAGCCTCAGACAACAGGCACCTGACTCCGCACAGGGACTTGCCAGGTCGCAGAGCAAGCTCGCAGTGAAATGAGACAAAGAGCCAAGCCTTGGAAATTTCCCTGACTCTCACCTGGACTCAGAAGAAGGCCTGGGAAAGGGCAAAGCCAAAAGCGCGGCCAGGTGGCTCCCAGGTGCCTCTTGTTCACTCCTGAGGCCCTGCCTCCTCACAGGTGGAGAGGAAGGCACCACCTTGCCTGCCCACCCAGGGCTCGCCCGCAAGGAAGGAGTGACACCTTTGCACACCCCTCTTGACGCTGGGCTAGCCTCTGCTCCCCATGCCCGCTGGGGGGTGGGGGCTGAAGGACCAGTAGAGGCCTGTAAAGGAACAGGGCAGCAGGATGGGGAGGCCCTTCTAGGGAGAGGGAGCAGACGACACAGAGGCAGGGGGTCAGAGGGAAGCCGGCATCTGCAGAATGGGGAGGGCAGGGGTGGCAGGGGCTGTGCCCTATGGAGGGGTTGGTTTGCGAATGACCTCCCAAGCCCTTCATCTAACCTGAATCAGGCCACAGGCTCTGCAAAGGCATCTAAATAGGAGGGTCCCACATGCTGGGAGTGTCCAAGGAAATCTGCCCCGCCCCCAGCCCGGGAAGGATCCTGAGACCACGGACCCCAAACCACGCACCCCAGAGCATGCTCCGGGGCTTCAGCCACCGCGGTGCCACGCACGTGCCTGGCAGCTGCAGAGGCCAGGACCAAAGACCATCGCCGCAGCCACTGCGCTCAGACCCCTCCCCACACACCGCGGACGCTCCAACCCCACCTCTAGAATGTTAAAAACTGAGGGGAGGGTGAGCTGATGGGAGAAACCTGCTCAGTCAAGATGTCCCCAGCCTGAGCTTGGACGGGGAGAGCCTCCCCCTCTTGCTTCCCTCTTGTCTGTAACTGTCACTCGGCGCCATCCTGGCAGGGACTGGGAGCTGAGCCAGCCCGAGGCACCTCAGACACTCTCATCTGCATGTCGCGGGGACACTGGCCAAGGGCACGAGGCTCCCCTGGCAGGCCACCAGCAGCCCCCCAGAGTGATGCTGCTGCCTGGTGTGGCTCTCCATTAAGACCATTCAGAGCTGGACAGGACCATGGGGACAGGCGGGGAGCAGGGGGCAGGCAAGGCTGCTCCCGGGGGAGACACTTATCTCACCCTGGCTCAGAAAAGAACGTCACACAGATGCCAACATCAAGGCCAAAGGAGAAGCATGGGTCCTTGGTGACAAGGAGAGATTGTCCCCCACCATGGAGCCAACTGTCCCCCACCATGGAGCCAAGGCCAGACACACTATTACTTCTGCAGGAACCCAGCTCTGAGCGTAGCTGGGGCAGATCCAGGGGTGCTACAATGTCCCAGGTGACATCAGTCGGAAGGGACAAGTGGCCTGCTGGCTAGAAGAGTCCTGTACTCCCAGAGCCAAGGTCCCCATCAGCCAGCTGTGCTCAGAGAAAAACGCTTACAGGTTATCTCGGTCCAGCTCAGCGTTCCTGCAGATGCTAGACTCGCGCTGGCCGAGGAGGATGTTCCTGACGCAGAAACGCCAGCTCAGAGCCCCGTGGGGATGCAGCCAGGCCCTGGGAGCCAGATTTCCCAGCCAGATGAAAGCAAGGGTCTCAGACTGCCTGGCTCACGCCCCCATCCCAACCCCGCTGTGGGTCGGCGTGAGTCACACGCGCACACTCACATGCCTGCCCACACACACCCACGCTCACACACTGGCATGCTCACACTCACCACCAGACTCCAAAAGACAATCGGTGTGCAGGCCAGCATCTGGGATCCGCCCTCCACCTTCTCTCCCAACACACCCCCCTTCCTTGGTCTTCTCTGCTCTTACTCCCCTACCTCCCACCCCGGACGCTCCCCTGGAAAGCTCAGCCATCACCCCAGCAGGCCCTGTGCCACCCGCACGCCAGGGGGCCTCATGCCCCCCTCTCAGGCCTGTGTTCTAGATACGGCCTCTAACTAAGAGCTTTATTGGTAATCCAATCCCAGTTCAAGGAGGGAAGGTGCCATGTCTGTCCCCTGGGTCCAGCACGGGCCACCCCAGAGAGGTCTTGGTAAAGTGAGTGGATTCCAGCATTTCCAAGCTGGACAGGACCTGAGCTGAGGTCCTCACTCAGGGAGGGTGAAACGCAGGCCCACAGGCGCTGTGGACAGAGGGCGTGGACCCGGACCCCCTCCTGGTAGCAGGCTGGTTCCCTCGCTTCAGCCCAAAGCATCTGCACGGCCAGTTTCCTAGCACCCGTGGGGATCCCCCAGGACACCCCAAAATGAGCCAGCAGATTGCTGACTGGGGCTCTGAGCTAAGGCAGCACAGCCAGGGCACACTGGCGGCATCAGGGGGCAGAAGGCGTCCGGGGCAGGGCGGGCGACGGAGCCCACCCACCTGCCAGCCCTCTGGGTGCCTCCCTGGGCCTGGAGTGCAGCCCGGAGTCCCTCCCCTTGCCCACAGTGCCACCTACCGGCCTGCGGCCCTGCTCCCTCCCCAGCCCGCAGCCGTGCTCAGACCACCAGCCCCAGGGCCCAGCCCTTGGAAGGATAACGGAGGCTTTGCCGCAGCTCCCCTTCACCCCGCCAATCTCACCCTCCAGGAGGGACCTCCCTCCCTGGTCACTCCCTAGGGCAGCTAGCCAGGACGGAGGGACTCCAGGGCTGCACCCAGGAAAGCCCGGGGCCAAGGGGCGGGCTGGCTGTCCTGCCCAGACGTGGGCCCTGCACACGCCAGCAGGGCCCAGCGGGGCTCTGGCCGCGGTTTGACTGGGAAGGCGAACCATGGCCTTTCTCAGCACCCCACCCAGTAAATACACGTGCCATGGAGCATGTGTGAGGGAGCCCAGACCCCAGCCTCAGGAAGAGGCGTCCGAGGCTCCGCTGAGGAGTGGGGGCGAGGAGGGCAGTGACCTGGGGGTCACATGCGGACCCTTGAAGGGCGGTGGGCCTCAGGCGGAAGGAAGAGCAAACAGAGGCGTGGGCGTGCGTGAGGGGACATGCTGCGGGCGGGGGGCAGAGTGGGCTGGGGGCTTGGAAGAGCACCACCTCAGAGGCACACCCTCAACGCTGAAGAACCCCATGTGCCAGGGCCGTCCCCACTTACACGTGCTGTCCTGGCAGGGTTATTAATGACCCCTTCACTCCCTCAAGGGGCCCCATGTAGAAGATTAACAACATGGTCACCTGTCTACAAAGCCACCGAGCTTACCAGAGCGTCCACACATGCGGACACGCCGCAGTCAGCTCTGGTGTCCATGACAAGCAGTCTGCCTTCGACACCGAAGCACGTGAGCACTTTCTCTTGCACACAGCGGGGGTGAGAGCTCCGGGCCGCACGTTGGGAGCACAGGCTCGCTTGGCTGTGGGCCGGGGCCCGGGAGCGGCAGTGCTCCAGCCGCCATCACCTCCACGCGGTACCGGGAAGAGGGAAGCCCCGCAGGCCCCTTCCTTTGCACTCAGGCACGTACATGCACACGTCCCAGAGGGAGAGGGCCCTCACCCACCAGGGGCCACACAGAAAGCTGGGCAGGAGCCCTGCTCAGGAGCCAGCAAGCACTGCCTGCAGGCCCATCTCTGAGGGGTGCTGGGCGCACAAGCCCAAGGCCAGGGGGATGCTCTGCCCCGCACGCAGCACACGGTGCCTGGCACGCGCCAGACTGGGCACGGGGGGCAACGCAGGCCCTGCATCAGCTCTCTCAGTGCTCGGCTGAGAAAGACGCGGGCCACGCAGTGGCGCACACAGGCACAAGCCGCGGGCGCCCAGGGCTGCCTCACTCAGAGCAACAGGGCGCCCGAGTCCCTCGGGGGCCCCGGTAACGTATGGAGCCATTTAAGGCTGTCAGGACTCGGGACTGCTAGTGACACACCGTTGGTGGAGACCAGGGACATGGTTCAACACCCCGCAGTGCACAGGAAGCCCAGACACCTCCGCTGCCAAGATCAGCAGCCCTGACCGAGAGGACAGGGCTGGAGGGGGCCGTGAGGGGCAGGGATGGCAGCCTGGAAGCAGCAGCGCAGGTGCACAGGGGGTCTGGTGGAGAGGCCGGACCACCAGGGAAGGGCAGGAGGCTCACGGGCCAGGCAAGAGCTCACGCTTCCTCCTGGACAAGAGAGCACCCCTGAGCAATTGCTCACCCCTACCCAATCGGGGCACTGGGTAGGGATGAGCCTCTGGCCCTGTGTTTACCATGTGTGAGTGAGCAAGTGTGCATGGCGAGGGGGCGTGGCAGGGAAGGCTCGTGAGGACAGGGCGTGGCAGGCAGCGCCTGCTGCCCCATGAGGGTGGTGGCCCCAAGTTGAGCAGGAGAGCCGTATTGGGAGGGTGGGCAAGAGACGGGAGTGAATATGCACCCTGGAGCCCTCCCCTGGGCCCCTGGGCCAGGGCTGCCTCCTTCTCCCAGACGTCGGAGGACAGCAATCAAGGAAGCCTTGGCTGGAGTCCAAAGAGCGAGATTCTTTTTGGATCTGACACACCCAGGCAGGGCCACAACACCTGGACCCATGCTCCTGGCACACCAGGATGGAGGGAGAATCTCCAGTGAGTCCCTCTGTAGCACCCCGTCTTTTCACGATTTTAATTACAGACCGAGAACAGAGACTGCACCTGCTGCCCAGCGGCTCCCGCGGGCTCCCATGGTGCGTGGGTGGCACACAGCGGTTCTCCACGCACACCTGCCGAGTGAGTGACAGACAGGCAGAGGAAGAGGAGTCTCACAGGGAGCAGCAGACTGTGAGCTGGAGAAGCAGGCGGGGTACACGGAGGGAAGGTGCCCACAAAGAGCGAGGGTCAGCAATGTTCAAGTTTCCCCAGCGAACTGAGAAGAGGGGGGCAGCAAGCCTCCTTGGGACGAGGAACACGGAGCCGGAGGCCTCGGGACCAGGATGCTAGCAGCGGGGGTTCTAACACGCTGGCTGCTGGGAGCAGGGGAGGGAAGAGCAGAGGGACGCGCCGCGCCGAGCTGGCCAGCTAACGTCCTGGGGGCTCTTCCATGAGCTCCGTCCAGGCGGGCAGACAATGGCGCCAGCTGTCAGCAGGTCTGGGTTAGGCCAGATTCAGGGCTGGGCAGCCCCTTTCCAGTGCTTCCTTCAGACACCGCCCCCAGCCCTCTGTATCCACCTGGAGTCTCATGGGCATTGAAAACCTGGGAGGGCAGACACTGAGCGCTCTTCCTCCACAGCCCTCGCCCCTCACTGTCCCACCTCGGCAAACGGCCACACTCTCCGCCGTCTGCACCAGCTTTTCCCCACCTGGGTGTCCTACGGTTCTACTCAATTCTGACACTATCTACCCACCTCACAGAACTCAGGAAACCAGATTATTCACTGGGTTTTTACAAAGGATTTTAAAGAACACGAAACAACAGCCACATCGAAGAGGCGCACGGAGCAAGGTCTAGGGGGAGGACTTCCGTGCCCTGGGTGCACCTCTGTCCCCACTTCTCCAGGTGGCCACCAACCCGGAAGCTCTGCGACGCCAGGTCTTTTGGATCCTGATTGTGCTCGGCACTTACAGCACATGTGTATTTGTTACTATTCCGTCAGTCGGTCCCGCAGGGGAGCCAGCCATGCCTCCTCCTGGGAGCTCACCAACCAAGCCGTGTGAATCCAGGGGACCCTTCCCCAAGCCGGGCCTAGCAGCTAACTGCTCCTCCTCCTCTGTGGTGCCGCGCCCACCGTGTCTTGGGCCTCCGCTGCCGTGACAGCCTCCCAGCTCCGCTCTTGACCTCATCTGATCTCACCGAAACCCACATCAGGCCGGGCGACTCATCCCACAGCTGCCTGCTCAGAGCCCAGAGTCCTTGCTGCTGTCCCCACCCCTCTCTGACCTGCCCTCCAGGACCCTCTGGTGGACTCAAGCCAGTGGCTGTTCCTTGAAGTCATCCAGGGCTTTTGAACTTGCTGTTTCCTCTTCCCCCAATACCCTAGGGCTCCCTCCCCTCAGAGGGCCAGCTTTCTGCTGGAAGCTCACCCCTGCCCAGCCCTCCCAGCCCTCCCCAGCCCTCCCTTCCCCTGCTGTGTTTACTCATGCACTGTCCCCCTCCTAGAAGCACAGCACCTGAGGCCCAGGCCAAGTGCTCCTATGTCAGCACAATGCCTGGCTGAAAGGCGTGAGGTGCTTCAAGCCCCGGTTTCCGAAGGGGAGAATACCAGCCTTTGCTGCAACGACGTACTGGAGACCACAGGCCACGCACTCGGTACAGCAAGTCCCGCCACAGGCTGAGCATCGGTGTGGAGGCTGCGTCTGGGTCCCCCAGCGACCTCGGCTGCACAGGGGCAGCCTCTCCCGTGTCACAGGGCTGGGGTCGGGGGCTGGCCCGCCAGGGCCTGGCCACTGCTCTCCTGCGCAGCCGCCTATGTAACCGCACGTTTCTGGAACGTTCCTCATTCTAAAACAACTCTGAAGATCTCTCTCTCTCTCTCTCTCCCACAAATGACAAGTGAATAGTTTTTTTTCAAAAGCAAGGCAAATTGAAAACTTTTGGCAGAAGAAAACAAAGCCTTTGACAAACGCACACACCTGAGCAGCCTGACTTCCAGACCTTAGGCACCTTCACCACCCGGCTCTTAGGGGTGCTGCTGGGGCCACCGCACAGCTTCAGAATGGGCTCACAAAACACACTGTTGGATGGGCCTGCAGGAAATGGCTGAGGGGCTTGTGCAAGAGCACCTGCCTGTACTTGCCAGGCCATACTCGCGGCACTGGGAGGACTGGCACGACCAGTCACGGCCAGCCTGTGGACTAGGCAGACCGTCGCACATTCCCAGCAGACCCCGGTATCTGCCGGCAGGGATCAACAGCCCCTTACTACCCTGTATGAGTTTCCTGCGGCTACTGTAACAAATGACCACAAACCAGGGCTTTCACAACAACAGGAGTATGTTCTCCCACAGCTCTAGAGGCCAGGGTCCAAAATCAGTGTTGCGGCCCAAATCAAGGTGTGTGGCAGGGCCTCCCTCCCTTCATAGGCTCTGGGGGAGAATCCATTCCTTCCCTCTTCCAGCTTCTGGTGGCTGTGGCCTTCCTTGGCTCTTGGCCACATCAGCCCAAGCTTCAAGGCCAGCGTCACTACACCTCCCTCTGCTTCCCCCTCACAAGGATACACCTGGTTGTAGTTAGGACCCACCCCAATACGCAGGACAATCTCCCCAACTGAAGAGCCCTTGCTTCATCACTCCCACAAAGCCCCCTGCCCCACCCTTTTGCCAAAAGGGAACATTCACAGGTTCAGAGGATAGGATGACGCAGACCTCGCTGGGGGCCATTGTTCAGCCTGCCCACCCTCTTCCCCTTCACTGCCCAGTGCTGCAGCTGCTGAAAGTGAGGTGGGGCAGTGGGTACAGGGCCCAGGGGGAGTAGACGTGAGCACGGAGGGCAGAGGGGCCCTGCAGGTGCCGCCCACCTATACCGGCTCTCGTGGGGAGATCTCTATCAGGTCAGGGCCAGCTCAGGCTCAGGGTCAGGGGTCGAGGCCTCCCGGGAGTGTGGCAAGGGTCCCAGAGGCCTGACAAAGCAAGCTCTGGACCTCTGTCCCTCAGAGCTCCCTACGTCCCTCAAGTCCCTTCCCACGGGAGACTGGCCCAGCCACCTCAGGGCAGGTCCAGCATGTTTAGGACCGGGACAGTGCATTCATGACACCGCCTCTGTGAGATGAGTGTTCCCAGCCTCCCTAGATGAATGAAAGCCCTACCTCATAAACTAGATGAAAAACGTCCTGTTCTGCCCCAGGGACCAAGGGGTCCCCTGAAGCGAAAACAGTCTGGAACAGGGCGTTGCTAACACTGAGCTTGGCCTTATTCTTTCAGCTACACACAAGGGTGGCCACAGGATATTCGGGGCTCTGCATCAGCAAAGCCAAGCACGCAGCCCCACGGACCACCAGCGGCAGCTCCCGGAGCACCCTGCCATCCCTGCAGAGGCGGCGACACAGGAGGGCCCAACTGGCAACTCCCAGAGCTCGGGGTGGGGGCATCTCAGGGAGAGGCTGCAGCAGGAGGGCCTGTCCTCCCCAGGCCTCCCCCCGAGGGCCCAGGCCACCTCCCACCGCTGGCTGCCCCCCCCCCCCCCCGCGCCGTCCTGCCTGTGCCCTCTGCCCCCTCTGTCTCCTGTGTTCACTTTTCACAGGCTGTCCACACTCCCCAGCATACCTCAGGCCAGTGGTGTACAAACCATTCTGCAGGAAGCCTCGTTTAGGAAAAATGACCATGTTCAGGGAACTCATGGGAGAATGTGGCTTCACTGAATAGCATGCAGAGAGGAAGGGAAGCCCTAACCTGAGACAGTCTACATCACCAATGAGAAGATGGAGTGAGGTCGCCGGACACAGTGGGGCAGCCCCATGCAGTCAGCCCTGCTGCCCCAGCCGCCCCTGCAGCAGCCCAGGGACACCTGCTGATGCCAGAACACTGTGAGCTTCCCAGGTCAGCGTCCCCTACCCAGGTGCCAGCAGGAAGGGTGATTCCACCCTGGCCACAGGCAGAAGAGGGAGGAAGGGGGCGCTGCTCCTGGTCCGCACAGCCGCCTGGCGGTGGAAGGGTGAGGGTACTTACCACGTTCCAGAAGAGCGGATTGAAAATGATGGTGAAGACGGCAGCCACAAAGCAGGGGTCTAAGGGGTCCACGTAGCCCAACAGCCGGGTCATCACGCAGAGGTCTGCCTGCAGGGACAGAGCGAGCATCAGCAGGAGACCCGCCAGCCCCTCCCGGCCCCACCCAGCCCACACACAGGACAGCTCGAGGAGCAACAAGCCCCCAGAACTCAGAAGTTACCCTCTGGGAGCACACGCGGAGGCTCAGGTACATCTAAGTCCAGCAAAGGTTACCACAGTGTAATCACATAAAGCTGATGATCAGGAGCCAAACCCAATCACTGTGCTGTACCGTCGGGAGCCGGGCGATGCCAGACGAGGAAGCCAGTGGCACGGAGGATGAGTGTGCAGCGCCCAGACAGGGAAGTGACCCCGTTGGGCCTGGCGTCTGCATCGCCAGGGTACTGCGACCAACCGGCAGCCTACAGAGCCGGCCAGAGGCCCCAGAGCAAACCTGAGGAGAGGCAGAGCCTCACCAGCAGGCAGAGAAACGCAAGCTAGGCAGCCGGCATGCATCTTCTCAACCACCTGAGCAGCCAACAGTCCTCAGTGTCCACAGGGCTGTGAGCTGAGGAGGTGAGTTCTCACGTGGCCCCAGTCCCACTCCCAGGCATCTGCCCAGAGCAACTCACATGTGTGCCAAGTGCATGTGCAAAGGTCTTCCTGTCTGCATACTTCCAATGAAAACGGATCCATCTAGGTCGTGGCAATAAGAATAATGGCCTTCCAGAGACCCCTAGTGTGAGTCGTGCCCCCTTCTCGCTTTACGGTCGCTACGACTGGAAGGGGAAACTGAGTCCCAGAGCACACTGCACTCGGAATCAGTTGCGTTCCTCCCTGGCTGCCCTGCCCAGGGCCTCCAGAGTGCTGCCCCCAGGAGTCAGTCACCCCGAGTGAACGCAGCTCTGCCCTCCTAGTTGTGTGGCGTTGGGTGCATGGCTACCCTCCCCTGCCTGCCTCTGGAATGTAAAATGTTACTGCCCTCTACGATTTTCAGGACATTCATTACACCATGTTATGTGATGGTGAAAAGTAACAGCAGCCAGGATAGGGGCCTGGAGAGATAAAGGCACAGCCCCGCTACCTTGAACAAAGCGGTCTTCCATCCTGACAGAAGAGTTGGCCAGGTATTTACAGGTTATGTAAGTGAAGAAAGCAAATTAAAGAACTACATCTCCATAATTCCTTCGAAAACAAAGGTATAAAAATGTGCATTCCCCTCCTGGGTATAGAGTCTGGAGAAATGCCCGCACACAGCAGAGTTCACAGCAGCACCGCTTGAAGTAACACTAAACTGGAAGCAGCCCATTCATCTACCCAGAGGAGAACGGAACTTTTCACATGATAGTGCTCACAGTGTGGAGTATTAAACAGCAGGGGAAATGAGTGAGCTACAGTTCCAAGGATGAATCTGAGACATGAGGAGCAAGAAAGTCAAGTCTCGGAAGAAAATGAACTGCACATGGCAGTAGGCCACACTGAGCACATAGCAGGCCCCTGTCACAGCCAGGGACAGGAGGCAGCTTTTGCCTGTCGGAGTGATTCAAGTTTTCAAAGCAAAAGTCAAGAACACAGTTGTCTCCGTTGGGGAGGCAGGGGATGTGGGGGAGGGAGGAAATACAGGCATGTAAATTTCTAGTAAGGATCTGCTCTTAAATTTAAAAAAAGAGAGACAACATGTCCATCTATGGAAGAAAACAAAATGCAGCCTATTCCTAAAGTAGCTAAGCTACAGAATTAAAAATAAACTACATACATGTATCAACATGTGATATTCTAAAAAGCGTGTCAATTGAACATGGCAAGCTGCAGAATTCCTAAAGCATATATAATATTCTTAGAAAACAACACCGAACCACAAGGACTAAAGATTCTTTCTCCGTGTGTTTAAACAGAGACTGGCATGCAATACCCTGAATTCATGGTACTTGTTGTACCTGGGCAGGGTACCTCACCCCTCAACTGCAGACCCTGGAGCTGTGTCACTGTGGCAGGGCCACCTCTGTACAGTGGGGTGTTCAGCAGCACCCTGGCCTCCAAAGACTCCATACGGGTAGCTTTCCCCAGTGGCAACAACCAAAAATGTCTCCAGACATGCCCAAATGTCCCCCAAGGACAGAACTGCCCATGGCTGAGAACCTCTGCCTTTAGGAACAAGTGGGGAAAACAGCTAATTCTTTCAACATTGAGTTCTTTCTTTAAAAAAGGAGAGATGCCTCCCACGTTCTGAGCGGTAAGTATTTACTGAGTCCCTGTGTTGTTCTTTGCTTTTCTTTTTCTTGTTAGAAGGGGTGTTAGGCACCCAGAGTATTGAGAATGTCCTGGTGACTCACCACATGAAACTCAAAGTAAAAATAAGTCTAAACTCTAAAGCAAGTCTAAGTCCATCAGAGTTCTGATCTTTCCCGCATGTCTATTCTCCTGGTACGTTTGTCCTGTTGCTTGAGGATACAGGACCTTCTTCCACAAAATACTTGTCTCCCATTTGAGGGGCAGGGGAGCCGATGCCCCCTAGTCCCCAAGCCGGGAGGGCAAGCAGTGGCCTCCACACCACTCGCCCCACCAAGACCTTCTCCTGCGTAGCTCAGCCTGCCACCCAGACAGCGCTGCTGAGTGTGACAGTGTGAAGGTTACGGAGAGTCACTGAGCGCGGCGGATATGGCCTGGCATGTCCTTCCCTTGTTGGGCCTCCTAGCCCAGCCAGCCTGAGTTCCTCAGAAGCAAACCCTGACCTCTCTGTGGCAAAGGGCAGAGCTAGGCAGAGACCACGCGCTCCAATTCAGAGCAAATGGGCCAATGACAGTCTGTGAGTGTGTGCGTGAGATGACTGAGGGACAGTGGCCATGTGAGAACACCAAGGCACTCATAAACGAATGACAAAAGGAGAACCACTGGGCCAACAGTGGGGTGCTGGAGGTGCAGCCTTGCCCCAGGCTGACTGCAGCCTCTGGGCCCCCGTGGGAATCCCCAACACCCACACAACATGCATGCAAGCCACACCTGGCCTTCCTGCTTCCTTCTGTCTTGTCCCAGCTGTCCCCAGCTTCAGTCAGAGCTGCCGAGACTTGAAAGCTCTCAGAGCAGGGTCTCTCAAAGCCCTGGGCTGTGGCAGGAAGCTTCAGGGTCCCCTAGAGAACACACCAGGCAAGGTGCAACCATTTGTGATGGACAAGCGACTAGAACAGGCCTCAGAACTGAGCTGGAGAGACCACCATGTCCCAGCCCCAGAGCCTCGAGAGCCCAGGGCTGAACCAGAGGATATTCCAGCTTCTGTCTGGTAAGAAGCATTTATTAACACATTGTATACGGGACATAGAAAACTACCATTTTTCGCAAGCTGTGCATACAGTACCTTTATCTTTCATAATAACGACGAAGAATACATTCTAAGGTAAGAAAATCAAAGTTTCATAAAGAATATTCAAAGCAGTTTTCAATTTATAGTGATTTTATGTAACGACAAAATATCAAAAAATCTCAAAATATCAAAAAATTTCAAGAAGTCTTCCGCTCCCACCATGATGTGTCAGCACAAAGTGCCTGCATACGCTGTTCAGCATGTCTGACTGCAAGGCCCTGTCCACGGAGAGGCTGTGATGGGGCTGCCCGGTGGGTCAGGACCTACGGGGGGCGGGGCCGGACTGGGGACACGGGCAGCCCTGCTCGCCCGTTCCGGGGAGCGAAGGGACCTGCCCCTCACCAGCCGGAAGCCTCGCTCGCCGCTGCCCCTCCCACCTGGCGTCCATCTCACCCCCTGCCCAAGCCTGCCCCTGCCCCACGCACGGTTCCCTGCTCAGAACGCCAGCACAACCAGCGGCCCTCAGGAGGGCGCCCAGAGCCACACTTCCTGCCACGCCCTGCACGCCCGGCCTCCCAGCACCCAAGGCCCCGCTCGCAGACTCAGCGACAGGTGGCGATTCACCCCCATTCACCTCACCTGCCAGCCTTCCTGCCCCACTCCTCACCCTCACCAAACATGGCCCCCTGGACCTTCCACAGAAATGCCTTCTCTCCCTCTGTAACTCCCACCAGCAAATCACTATTCACCCCTCAAGACACAGCGGAAGCACCCCCTCTGCCCTCACCACGGCCCCTCCCTCGCCTCCTTCACGCCCACCCCTTTACAAATATTTGGTTCTCCCTCCCTATCCTGCAACTGCTCTCTGGACTAGGGGCCTTTTTTCCTCCATCTTCTGTGCCTCCCGCCTGACACAGAGAGGAGATGTTTGCTGGGCCAACACAGGCCCTCATTTAATCATTAGCGAAAAGCGGGAGCTAAAGCTGCTCTCTGAGGGGCCCTCCAGCTTGGCCACCTGTGCTCCTGGGACGCGCCCCTCCCTCCGGCTCTCAGCAGGAGGCAGGACCCGGCCTGGGGCCGCTGCGGGGATCCTGCAGGTGAGCAGCGGACGGCAGCAGATCCTGCTGGACTTGTGGGCATGGCCGGAGCCACCAGCTGCCCAGACGCTGCACTTCACAAATATGTATTTTTATGGCATCTTTTAAGCTGAGAACCCAGCAAGTTCACAAGCGTTGGCAGGAGGTGGGACGGCCGCACCAAGAAGAGGGCAGGGCTTCCACGGGTCCTTAGACACCCTGGGGCAGGAATCTACTTAAGGCAGGTCACCCCAGTTGAGACCTGCCTGTCCCCGGGGGTGCACACCTAGGTACAAGGTGTTCAGGGACGCCCCCTGGCCCTCCCTGAATTCTGTTGCCCACTCAGGCACCATTGTCCCCATTCCTCAACTCCGTAAGGGACACTCCCCACCAACGAGCTGCCTGACCACCAGAAGCTGCCCCCACCCCACCCCCACCCCACCTGCAAAAGCGCCTGAGGGCCTGGGAGGGTCCCTGAGTCTCCGGGCCACACCCTGGAGCACTGCAGGTGCCCTGACACTTGCCAGCTCTCGCACTGAAAGCGCCATGGGGTCTGCATGGCGGTTCGGCCGGCAGACAAGGACTTTGTTGTTAGCCAGGCTCCCCCTTCAAGGAGAGTTCTGCCGCGCCATCCTCTTGAGGGCGAGGTCTCTCTCCCCCGCCCTCCTGCCCCGGACGGAACACAACCAGGCAGCTGAGTTCAGACAGTGAAGGCGCCCCTGCAGTCAGTGTGTCGGCTGGCTGTTCCCCCCGCAGACAGGAGTAAAACGCTTGCTCCCGCCGTCACCCACCTCCCTGGGAGCTGTAAAGCCCTCAGTGCTCCCGCTTTCTGAACCAGCACCCGAGGCCCAGGGTCAGAGCCCCGCAGCCGACATGGCCTTGGGGTTCTCTGGTCTTTGTCACGTCTCACTGGGAGTGAGCGGGAGCCAGGGGCTGGTTCAGGGGACCCAGGCAAACCCCAAGTGCCTTAGCTCTGGGCCTCCAAGCGAGAGGAGGGAGGGGAAGTGTGAGGTGCTGGGGAGAGGGTGCAGATGGTGGCCGGCCCAGAACCCCGCCCTGGGGACGGGAGCAGGAAGGCGAGAGCCAGGCGAGCTGTTCAGAGGGCCTAAGAAGGCACAGCTCCCTAGACAGTGGTTTCGTGGGAGCGAGGCCGGGGGCTCTCTGGGGTGATGGAGTGTTCACGTGTCAGACCTCTCCCGGGACACTAAGGACTGTGCATCACTAGGTGCAAGTCACACCTCTTGGGGAAAGTGTTAGCGCCCCAGCAGCACTGGGAGCTGGGAATGCTGTCCCCCACCTCACCACCGGCCCGTGGGGTAAACAGTGTCTTCTCAATGGTTTCAAGAATTCAATTCAGTGTCATTCAACAGATACTGAGCCTGGCAGTTCCCAAGACCGGGCGCATTCACTTAAAGTTCCAAGTTCACATACCTCATCTCCAGCAGTCTTTTCAACCACCCCGAGAGAAAAGCACTATTGTTCCATCTACTTTGCAAGTAAGAAAGCCAGGGGCTGGGAAAAGCGCCCTCCGCCCCACCCCCACCCCAGGCTGAGAGCGGAGCCTGCCCGGCAAGCCCAGCCCCCCCCCCACCAGACCCCTGACAGGAACCGGGACTTTAGGCCAGGGCTTGGGGCCGCTGCTGCCCCAGGGCAAGGATAAACGTCCCAAGGAGACCAGGCAAATGAGAAAGAAGAAATGTGCTTCTTTCACCTTCTGTGGGAGCAGAGGTGGAGGAGGGAACTGAGGCACTGGGAGGCTAACCAGGGGCACCGTCTGAAGTTGGCAGCAACTGGCATCCAGCCAGGCCTCCCAATTGGGTCAAAACTGAAACCTCGATTCCCCCGCATTGGGGTCCCTGTGCCCTGGGGTCAGCCTGTCTTGATGGGAGGAAAGTATCAGGTACCCCAGTCACCCTGGAGAGTGACAGGCGACCTGTGTTGCCTGGAGAGGGCCTGCTCTGCAGAACAGGATGAGTCATGGTCTGCAGAAGCGTCGCGGCAGATGGGAGCCCCTGCGGACTTCCCACCCCAGATGAAGCCCGTGCAAAAGGACAGGCCTCCCTCCTCCCCCTGGGCTGCAGGGCAGACCCCAGAACAGGGCCAGGTGTGAGCAGGGCCGGGGCCCTCAGCTACCCCTGCATGCCTGCGTGCCGTCCTCACTCAGAGAGGTGTCCCCTCCTTCACCCCTCTCCACACCAACCCTATTAAAGCAGCAGAAGTCCTGTCTTTCTCTACCAGGGAATTCTAAGGCGGGACCCCTCTAAGGCCACAGGCTGCAGAGTGCTCCATGCGTGAACAGGAGAGGCACTACCTACCGCAACCAAGAACGCTTCCCCTTGGTCCAACGAACGGGCTCGGCTATTACAACCCTACGGATTGGTAAGGAAGTGACTCAGGGCAAGTTCACTTCAGGGATTTGAGAACACTTCAGGGAATGACCGGCCACAGGTCAGCAGCACCCAGGGTCACATTGTGACATCCAAATAAACAGCAGGGGCCCAGAGAGTCAAAGTCACATTGATCACCCACATACCAGATGCAGCAAAGGGCAGGAGGAATGGGTGGGGTGGGGGTGAAGGCCCAAGGGGACAGGGGTTGTCCAGCAGGGCCCTCCTTCACCGCAGAGTGTATCTTTGGAGCCAGGGCCCCACCCCGACCTCTCCCAGGGCAGCCCGGCATGCCCGTGGCATCCTCAGCCAATCCAGGAGACGTGCACTGGCCAGCTTTTGGTTAGGAGCCCTGAGTCTGAAACAGACCAAGAACAAATGTGCCAAGGTCTTTTCCTTGAAGAAGTTTTACCCTGAGGCAGCTCCCCTATCTCACTTTTTCTGCTCCGCTTTGGGGGTGGGGAGCTCTTACTTAGAAGGACTCTGGCCAGCCACAGTGCAGGCTGGAACCAGGGTGTTCCACCCCCAGAGAAAGACATGAGCAGTATCACCTGGGGCTTCCCTTTGGTGAAATGCAGTGATGAGCCTGTCCCCCCAAGGCTACATTCTGGACAGGGGGAAACAGGGTTCAGGGGAGCTTTGCAAGCCCAGGCTATTCCATCCCCTCCCTCTGTTTTGCTTAATGCCAACTGGTCAGACAGACACCTCGCCTCTCCTTCTGGAAGGTCCCACCAGGAACACATGCAACCTCAGGAAAGCCAGAGACAGGACACAGACCCAGGCAATGTGGCCCCATGCTGGAGTTAAAGGTCAGTGAGCCTTACAAACCCTCTCAAGGAGGGGAGCTTGTTGAAATGTGACAGTGATCAGCTGCAGACACTTTCTGGAAAAACATGCTTCGGAGTGTCCCTAAATCCCACAATAAAAAGAAACGGCCAGCAGCTGCCCCAGCCCCTAAATCATAACTCCCTCCAGGACACAGAGCTGGTTGTTCATTTCTCTTCACTCAGCAGCTGTGTCTGGGGCTCTGGGCAAGAGGCTCTGACAGCATCCACGCTCCTCAATCCTGGGGACTACAGTGAGCCACCTCCCTGGGAGTGCAGTCTGTGGCTTGGTCCTGTGCTTCTCAAAGTCCTTATCTTCTTCCCCTGGGGTCCCTCTTCCTTTACAGTCACTCTCAAGGGCCCAACAGACCCCACTAGGTCAGCACTACTGAGTGTATTTACTTAAATACACATTATGAGTTAAAAAGGCAATAGTAGCAATAAGCCAGCTAATCTCTGGAAAGTTACTGGGCACGCCAAGCCCTGCAAGGTCTTTAATGAGGCAGGGTAGAGCATGGTCCTGGAACAAGGTTTGCCGCAGACTGGCCGAGCGTGACACTCTTTGCAAGCTTAGGCACGTCACCTGCCTTCTGTGAGCTTTGACACCAGTGCACCTCCTGTGGGCTCTCAGGAAGGTTGGATGAGATAGCGCTGGGCATGGTCTGGCCCGGAGGAGCTCAGTAGGTGTCAGCTATCAGAATATGGCACATATCCAGGCAGCAACCCTGGGAGGCGCGCCACTTCTCAGGTGAAAAAGCCAAGGTCACACACGAAGCAAACACTGGCGGAACTAAAAGGTGAAACAGACAAATTCACAATTACAGTTGGAGACCTCAACACTTCTCTCGCAGTGACCAACAGAGAAAAAGGCAAAACGTTGGTGCCAGCCTGAACGCCACCACCAAGCACGTGGCGTGACCAGCCAACGCTGACAGTGCCCCCACAGCACCAGGAGATGGCACCTTCTTTTCAGATTCACGCGGAACATTTGCCACAATAGGGCACAGTCGGGGCCATAAAATAAATATTAATTTAAATATTAAAGAACAAGAAAGCATAAAAGCATGTCATTAAACCATAACAGAATTACACTAGAAATCACAACAGAAAGATACTTGTTAAAGTATAATAATCCATGGGTCAAGAGGAAGTCTGAAGCGAATTTTTAAGTACTTTGAACTGAATAAAATGAAAATACAGCATATCAGAAATTACAGGATACAAGACTAAGAGGGAAATGTAGTTTATATTAATGAAGAAGAAAAGTCCCAAATCAGTAACATAAGCTTTGTCCTTAAGAAATTAGAAATAGAGGGGTAAATTAAACTCAAAGCAAGCAGAAGGAAAAAATAAAAGGCCCCAAATCAATCGAATTAAAAACAGAAATACAGAAGTAAAAAAAATCAAACCCAAAACTTATTCTTTGGGAAAAAATAGTATCAGTAAACCTCTAGCCATACTGATCCAGGGAAAAAAAAGACACAAATTACCAACACCAGGAATCACAGGGGAGCCTCCCCACTGACCTCGCAGAAGGGAGCTGTGAGGCCACGCTGACACCCATAATTCAACAACTGGGACCGAAGGGTCCAGGCCTAGAAAGACACAAGCTACCAACATTTATTCAAGAAGACATAGTCCTGTATCTATTAAAGGAATTGAACTCACGGGCCCTGAAGGTTTCATTAGATGAATTCTACCTAACACTTAAGGAAAAAATAACACCGATTCCATAAAATCTCACTCAGAATACAGAAGAGGAGGGGCCACTGCCCAACCTCTTTATTAAGAGGCCAACATTATTTTAATACTGAAACCAGACGAAGAGCATCGGCCTGTGAACCAAGTGTCACTGGTTCGATTCCCAGTCAGGGCACATGACTAGGTTGCACGTCAGGTCCCCAGTTGGGGGCGCGAGTGAGAGGCAACCACACAGTGATGTTTCTCTCCCTCTCTTTCTCCTTTCCCCTCTCTCTAAAAATAAAATAAAATAAATAAATAAACAAACAAATAAATTTTTTTTATAAAACAGACAAAAACACTATAAGAAAACTATAAACTGTATTCCTCATGAACATAGCCATCAAAATCCTCAACGCAATCACAGTAAATCCATTCAGCACTATATCCATAGGACAGCATATCAGGACCGAGTGGGGTCGTCCCAGGATGCAGAGTTGGTCTGGCCATTGCAACAGCACTGTAATTCAGCATCTTAACAGATGACTAGGGAAAAGCCAGCTCACCTCAGCAGAGGAAGAAGGGGCGGAGCTGGCACAAGCTGAAGTGCCTTTTCCAAGGTCAGGCAGAGGAAAGCCCCGAGCCTGTTGTCTGGACCTGGTCCAAAAGACACTGCAGACAAAAACAATGTCCTTGAGACCCTCACGAAACGAGTCATCCAATTAAACGGCCTGATATTTATTCTACCTCAAGTGACAACACCAAAAGATTTTTTAAAACAATGTGTGCAGCCAGCGAACATCTTGCTCCAAGGGGCAATCAAGATATCCCATATCTGCCTCCAACATTTTGCCTCCAATGCTTTACTCAGCCTCCCACGTCACAAATGACCTTGAAGCTTCCTGAATACAGTGATGTTGTCTTCTGAAGACCACCCTTGGGCACTTTACAATTCATGCAGCTCCTTTCCATCCTCATCTCATTTTGGTCTTTGCCACAGCCCCAGTCGAATGTGACCCGTTCGATTCCTGTTGGATAGTACCGGGCAAGCATGCTGGGACCCTGCAGCTCAGCTGCTCTTGTGGTGAACAGGAGCATTGAGTTCACTCAGGCCCAGGACAAACGTCTTGGAAAACCAAGGACTTCAGAGGAGGGAGGAGAGCCACCATACGGAACAAATACGCTATATTGTATGTTTTTGTTTTTGTTTTTAAGGAAAATCCCTTGGCAACAGGAAGCTTAACTGTACCAACAAGGGCAGCAGTGGAAAAAAATGACCATTAGTAAATTAAGGTCACTGTGGCCTGTCCCAGGTCTCTCCAGCCGCACAGGCCATTGGGCTCCGGAGCAAAGGGAGAAGGAGCACACAACATGTTAATCTTCCCCTGCCCACGGCTGATCCTCACCGCCTGCTGCTAAGTCTGGAACGTGGGTCTTGCTCAGACACCTGAGGACAGGATCCTAGACCCCGCGGACCTGCCCTGGGCCCCTGGCCCCTTGTGTACTGCCCCTGTGGCTCGAAGGCTTCCCCCTCAGGTTAACAGTGAGCCACACTCCTCCACATGGAGTCACGTGCCCAGGAAGCACCCACGGGGGGCCAGGCAATGCCGAGGGCCCCTCTTTGGCATTCCAAGCACCCTTTGCATCTGAGACTCGCTGTGGTAGAAAACATAAATCACAGTCCCACCGCTGCCCATGCACGTCCAGAGATTCTCTAATGGCCATTTACAATTTCAGACTCTAAGAATTACATCAATACAATCACCTTCCAGAAGGCGGCTCCATGGGGGTGGTGATGGCCCACCTTGATCTGGGTGCTCATTACTGGGGAATGCTGGCCTTGTGAAAACCCCTGAGCGGCACCCATGTGATCTATCACTCAAGAAAGAGCTCACTAAAAACAATAATAATAATAATAAGACATCTTCCTCCCTCCGGCTTCCCACCCATCCACTTCCACTAGTCCTGACTCCCTCCAGCCACGTACCCGCCTTCTCTTCACCCAGAGCAGTACTTCCCCTAAGGCCTCTTACTTGCCACCTGTTACCCCTGCACCCAGAGCCTCTGGGCCCACTGGCTCATCACGCAGGTCCCAGACCGACACCTCATGGAGAGAAAACCAGCTCTATGGGGATTTTAATCCCACCTCCCAGCAGCTACTCCCTAAAACATGAGCCACTTTTATCTTCTTCAGAAATTTTTCTGTTCCCAGGCTTATTTTCTCCCTCACTAAAATGCAGCTCAGTGAGAGCAGGCCCCAACTGTCCCCCACTAGGTTCTCAATAAAGATCAGGTGTATTGTATCGATGAATGAGTAGAAGGAATGAATGAACTCGATTAAAGGTGCTTCAGGCAGAGAGATATCTTACGGCTCCATGGAGAGTGGTTGATGAAAAAGGTAAATGCAAAATCTAAGAGGAAGGCAGAATGCAGGATAGAGAGAACCACGAGTCGGGAGCCAGGACAGAGATGCCAGCAGGAGGTAGACTCTCTGGCCTGACTTTGCAAAGTGGCCGCCTGCCCAGCACAATGCTTTCACAGGCTATACTTTGTGCCCCCACCCACCAAGGAAACAGGCCCCCCTCTGCAGCTGCAGAGCTGGCCTCCTGGGGGCAGGCCCAGTGGCAGCAGGACGCTCACGGTGCCCACACAGTGTTGATGTCGCTTTCACACTCACACACGTTACACAGGTGTGGCTATACAGGGTGTGTTGGTCATACACACTCACACGCAGGACACACTCTCAGAGCAGCTTGACCACACAATCTCGGAGACCCACAATCTCAGCGGCTCGCATCGCAACCCCAGACTACACCATCTCACACATGCAGTCCCAGAGGCTCCCACAATCCCAGGGGCTCACATGCAGACAGACTGACAGACAGACATACAGACACACACGCCCTCGCACCAGCAATCTCGCCTCACTACGCCCCGCCCCCGTTGCCTGGTGACGATGGGCCCGCCCACCAGGCGTTGGAGGCGGTGCCCGCAGGCCCGCAGCGTCCGCGGGCTCTCCGGAACCCTCTCCGCGTAATCCCGGAGGCCTAACGCGGTCAGTACCTGCCGAAAGTCGATATTGCCCAGGCCTCCGCAGCAGTCGGGCCCCGCCACCGAGCTGCTCATTGGCTCTGCTCCCGGGCCCCCAGATCCTCTCAACCAGGGGACCGCCTCTGGAGGGGCCACGCGGGGCCCTCGCCGCAGACGCTGGTCCCCAGGACCGGCCCCATTGCTCCCGGGAAGCGCCGTCTGTCGGGGCGCTTTCCCGGTGACCCCAACTTCTCCCCTCCTTCTGGGAAATGTAGTTCTTCATCCGCAGTACGCGCCACTTCCCTGGAGCTCGCGAGCCGGCCTCCTGAGGAACCGAGAACTACAAGTCCCAGAGTCGTCCGCCGCAGCGACTGCCGGTTCCGAGGCGGACTCGCGGCAGTGTACGCTTGGATTCGGTTTCCCGCCTAGTCTCTGGTCCCCGGTTCCCTGAGCCCCGGCCCGCCAACTGACCTGGAGTCCGGGTCTTGAGCTGGCGGCGGCAGGGCTGGCGGCTGCGGGTCGTAGGTATAAGCAGCTTCCTGCGCAGCCCCTTGCGCATTTGGCCTTTGGCCCAGGCTCGAGCCCCTCCGCCCCCCTCTGAGGTTCGCCTTTTCGCAAAGGCGCTGCAGGCCGAGCACACTCGGTAGCCTGCACCCGAGGCTACTCCTGGAGACCCTGGGCCCCCTCCCCCACGGCCTGCAAGGTCTTTGTCTGAGCCAGAAACACTTCCTTCGCTTACTTTCACATTCACGCACCAGGTATTTCCTGAACTCGATACAGTAGTAGCCAGCAACACAAGGTCCCAGCCCTTACTGTCTCCTAACGGAAATGGGAGACAAAACACGAACAAGGAATTATAACTTGGGTAAGCACTTTTTGGGGAAAAAGTGGGGGCAAGTTAGATGATACCAAGTGATAGGAGCCAGACAGCAAAGTGTGGGGGCAGGGCAAACTAGGAAAGGGGACGCTGGTGCGGAGGTCAGGAGACAGGACAGAATTAGGGGCACTTCAGGAATTCAGACAAGGCTGGTGAGCTGTGGAGGAGGGACAGTGAGAGGGAAGGAATTTGGGTAAGTAGGTGGAATTGTAGATGGTTAGGTGCCAGGAGAGCCCCTTTTGTAGCCAGGTGTCACATATGTATAGGGGAAATAGACTCGAGAGTTCCATAGTTCGCTCAGGCGCCCAGCCAGCTGGGAATCCAGACTTATGGGAGGCCTGCTGCTTCCTGATCCAGGCTGCTCACTGCTCTCCACCTTGGCCCTGGGCACCTGCCGGTCTTGAGCACATACTGAGCAAGCCCCCTGGATCAACGGTTTTCAACATGTGGGTCACGCGACCCCTTTGGGGGTTAAACGACCCTTTCACAGGGGTCGCCTAAGACCATCGGAAAACATACATAATTACATATTGTTTTTGTGATTAATCACTATGCTTTAGTTATGGTTGAGGGTCACCACAACATGAGGAACTGTATTAAAGGGTCACGGCATTAGGAAGGTTGAGAACCACTGCCCTGGATGCTCCTCTGTGCTGACTGCTTTCATGGACCCGCCCAACCTTCACGGTAGCCTTAGGCTGGGACAGGCCCGTCAAAGAGACAAGAAGGATGCTGGCTTTGCAGCCTGCACTAACTATGACTTAACAGTTTTTTTGAAAGTAAAAGGATAATACGTATTGATAAAACAACAGACAGGACTTGAATTCACCACACGGTGCTGTGGAAACTGCTTAAATAACCACATGACGTGACAGGGCTGGGTACACAATAGGCGTTCAAGGGCTGGTCTGCCTAGGCACCATTGTTAGAAGGGTCAGGAGATCCCTCTGCATGTCCAGGCAGGGCCTGCTGGAACCGGAGCCCTTCTGAGGAGCCCACCAAGGGGATGGATGGGCGCTTGCTGAGAATTCCGCCTAGCCCCACCCCCACATCTACTTAACAGAAGCCCGTTTTCCCCTGACCTACCTGGCTGCCTCACTTGTTTTATTAAGTCCGGAAAATGAGTTTTTGTATGTTTAGTTTATTTGAGAACAAAGAAGACAAATATCAGAGGTCACACGAGAGCTGATACAACTAGAGGAATCCACTCCTCCACCCCAATCTGCCCCCTGCCACTCCATGAACAGGAAACACCCAGACATGCAGAAGCCAGAGTACCCCTTAAAATGCTGTTGGTCCAAAGCCGGGCACGATCAGTGCCTGGGCAGGGGTTACGCCATCAGCAGCATCAAACAGTTCGTGTTCCCTGTGCTGGAGCACTTTGACCTGGAGCTGGTCAACCCCGATGTGGGTTTTAGATCAACAGCTATGCTGTTTAGATCAAAAGCCTCCTGCTGAACATATTTTGGGGCAGAAGTCTTTGCCTGGCCTTTTGAAAACTCCCTGGTCTGCGAACGTGCAAGGAAATCACCCCAACATCTCTTACTAAAATACCCCTTATTTTGGCATCCCTGGCAAGTAGAAAATTCAGTTGTGCTTACTTACTGCAAGTGATGGGGGCTTTATGACCCCCTAAGGTAACCTGCTCCCCCGTTGGGTCGGGTGTTTATTCATAATAGACACAAACCACCTTTCTTGAAGTTTTAACAGATGTGCAGCTGACAGCTTGTCTCAGACTACCGAAGTTCTCTCTCCTTGCCCTTCGATAGCTCTTCAAGTATGGAAAGCCATTTACCACATCTTGAAGTTGTGCCTAGGGAAAACATCTTCACATGACCCCTCTGGCCAGGAGTTTGACACTTGCTATGTGGGGGATCAAAACCAAAAGCCTTTTTTGCCTTTCTTCCTGCCTCCCTCCCCCAGTGGCACAGGATCTGGCTGCATGACTCCCAGTAATCACTAAAATGAGCTTTTATTGCTAAAATTAACATTTGCTATTGGGTGGCTTTGGGTAAAACCTAAACCTTTCCTGACTCTGAATCTGTTTTCTGTTCATAAAATAGGTATAAAAATATCTCTTGAGCACAACTGTGATAAGGATTAGAGTAGTTATGTTATCGGACAGGGGTCTGCCCCTGAGTGGGTCTGCCTAGGGCCAGCTGTAGTGTGTGGGTTCTTGACTTCATGTAGGAAAGATTTCACAGCCCAAGTCCAGGTAACTGTGAGGGTACACTTATTAAAGCTGGGGACAGTGATACAAGGAAGGGCTTAGCATAGAAGAAGCAACTGGAGAGCCTGGGCTGCCTGAGCTCACTGGGAAGCCAGAGAAAAGGGGGTCTTAGGGACAGATTGAGGGGATCATCCTGGAACAAGTTGCCAGCTATCCACTGTCTTAGAGTTTAGGAGATGAGTGCCTGTGAAGAAAGACGTGCAGGGGGTGGGGGGTGGGGGGTGGGCGGTGTGGGGAGGGAGGAAATGAAATGCTGTGGGCTGTTCCCTAGAGGGAGAGCATGCAGGCTGGGTCCTTTGTCTTGAGACTTTATCTCTTTCTTGCAGGTGGGAATCTTAGGGGAGATCTCAGGGGAGGGTCCCAGCAGAATATTCATCCATCCTCCAGGTGTGTTCTTTCAAGGTCGTGGTCTCCACGGATGGGTCAGTGACAGGGCAGGGGGTCTTTAGTCATTGCAGCTGGTCCTGGCATTGCCCACCTGGTTTTGCTGCTTCTCTGGGCCTGGAGCTGAAACGCAACTGAGATCTAGATGTTATCTCTTGGGGGAAATGCCACAGGAGAGAGGTTACCCTGGGGGTGAGGTCCTTGTTTCCCAGTTCTGCCCCTTCCAGGCCTTATACCCTGGTGACTGTCCGCATGCACCTCATTGTAAATTGCTCAGCCTCTGTGTTCAGCTGTCTCTCTCACTTTCCCTATTCTGCTTGCGAAGGAATGTTCCTAGCTTCTTACTATCCTGTCTCATTCACCCCTCAGAGATGCCCATCCCTAAAATCTTTTAGAAGTGATGAGGGAGGAGGGTTTCTTTCTCTTCAGTAACTGCTTCCTGCCAACAAGGGTCATGGTTCCTGCCTGTGTAGGGTATGGAAGTCTCTTCCTGTTTGATCTAAGGGAGACACGGAGATGGGATCTGAGATTAGAACAGAAAGGCTGTTAGCTGGTTCAAGGATAGGCTGGAATCCCCAAAGCATCATCATCTTGATGTGGAATTGTTGTTTCCAACTCAACCATCTAGTCCTGACAACAAGTTAATTCAGCCAAACCGTTGAATCTCATTTCAGAAGTGGCAATGCAGAAGGGCTTCTAAAATGTGGCCTATACTGTGTAAACATGCAACCAGGTAAATAAGCTCATAGTGTACACTCCATGAAAACAGAAAGAACACAAACATTAATGAACACAAAAAATCATAGACCAGTTTCTGAGTCTGCAAGACTGTCAGTTGAGACTTCCAAGTGCAAGGCTTTTGCTGTGCAGGGCTTTTGCTGGAATGAAATTAAGCATTGACGATCTGATACATCTTCTTTGTCTGAACCTTAAATACCTCTAGTGATGTCATCAGGTGCTCAGGTAAATTCTGTATGGCTGACACAGCATCAGTAGTTCTCAATAATTCCAAGTCAAAAGATGAAAGAAAAAATGAAACATTCGTTTGAAAGGAAACTAGGAAAATTCAGGATCAAATTCACTTTGTTGGTGAAAAATAAAATTTTAACTAGAGTCCAATTATTTGCAATTGGGCATTGTGAGTTCCACTGAAACAGAATTTCTTTCCCTACCCTCATTTTTCATCAAGGAGACTAAAGTAAGTCCAATTTCAATTTGACCTGGATATTTGCATAAACACATGAGGATAGTAATTGATCCTATAGTTCTTTCATCTCTGCTTTGTTGGAATTTCACAAGGAACCTTCAGACTGAGTTTTAGTCAGTCACTCAGGGCAAAGAAGCCAAGCCACACAGTTGCCATGTGACTTTGCCTGCAATACCTATAGGTTTGGGTGGATTAATCAAAGTCTTGAATTTCCCAAAATGACTTCAGGTTCCTTCCTTGACATCTTTCAGGAAAGCAACCTTCTTTCCTTACCTGGAAAGACTACAGTGAAACATGTGACCAAGTAAGGTACCAGGCCATTTATCCAAGGGGCTCTTGTTGGCTTCAAAAGTCAATCTTAATTCCTTAAGGCTTTCTGGTGGCATCCGGAGTTCAGGCACAGCCCTTTCAATCATGACATTTCAGACAAAGACTTGGTTAATAAAACCATATTTGGAAACTGGTGCTAATGTAGACAGAACACATTCTTATTGAGTTTATACAAACAAACATATTGCCATGAAAATAATACTCATTAAGAATTGCTGAATTCTAGGGGGATTAGGTAGAGAGAAAAATATAAATGCTTCAATATTGCTTATGAGAGTATAATTGATTATATTGTTCTAGGGGAAAAACAAGTTTCCTTATATCTGGAAAACAAAAATATTTAAAATTAGCAATAGTTTGAACAAAGTCATAATAAGTCAGTTCATTCAGTCCCATATAACCAATTTTGTTTGTCTTGCTTATTTTCCAGTATTTCCATGAATTCAGTTATTCCTTAGGGTTCTATAAATCTTTATTTACTTCAAAGATATGACCTGCTTAGATACCTGTAATTTAGAGCAAGTCAGAGTTATTTTCATAAGCTTTTCCAAAGACATATCTGTAAATGTATTAGAGTACAACAATGAATGTTTATAAATGACAAAATTTTAAATGACATGGTCATAGATTTGATTAAAATGCAATTGATAAAGAACTTTGCTTCTTTGTAAGATCACAATTCCAAGGTAACAATTTCTTGGAACAATAAAAATTACTATGAAATGACATAAAAGAACAACAAAAAAGCCCATATTTTTATATTCAACACACAATCTCAATATATATAAAGACCAACTAGTATGCAAGGTTTTAAAATGCTATACATAACTTATTGGAAGTGTGCATTGAGCATCGGAAACAATTCATAAATTCCCAATGTGTGGGTTACAAACACCTGAGGAACCACTGCTTGATGTCCCCGCCAGGAACTATCTCTCTCAGTGTGTCCAGTGTTGCTGACAGGTCACCTGTTACCCCTGAGAGCTTCCTGTTTGAACTTGACTCTAAATCTTTGCAAGTTCCTCCGTGGAGCAGGCTGAGATTTCTAGAACATCTATTTTCATAAAAATACATGTATACAGATAGAACATAGTTACTATTATTCTGTTTGGCAAATCTGTTTGAGCATATTAAATAGGCCTAATTAGCTAAAAAACTTCTCTTGTGGAGGAGAGAGAACAAATCTTTGAGGTATTCCAGGGGCCCATTTGAATAACTGAAAGTCATGTATTAGTTAAAAGTTTCTTAAAATTTGAACTTTGGGAATGTTGTCAAACATGCTTGACCAAAAATCATAGCATAAACTTTTTGTAAATTTGGGTATAATAAACATATTGTACATTTTATGATAATAACTCTAATAAACATCAGTTAAACTTAAAATTGGTTTTAATATCAAATATTTTGTCCAGACCACAGGATCCTGCTTAATTTACATAAGTACTTAATATCTTTAGGCCAATAAAATATTACACCTTAGTTATGCCATTCAGAGGCAGAAAATGTACCACATATAATACACAGACTAGAACATATCACATATAGACCATACATATGAAGACTGCACACAAAGACCATACACATAATTTGAGTTACTAATTTTTGTAGAAGAAGTACAAGATTTTTCTCATTTGCTTTGACAACTTTTAAGAAGGCTGGAAAAGAGGATGGACTGCCCTGAATACCAAGCAGGAAGACCTTTTGACTTTTAATGAAAGTTCCAAGGACTGTGAGTGAGCAGATGAGAGAAGGAAATAAAGAAAGCCTTGGCTGCAATCCAAGGAATCAAGCAGCAGGGAAGAGCCTGGGCAGGGCTTCTTTGACCCCTTAAGGTCAGAAACCCAGTGACAGAAGATAAATGCTTCAGATAGAGGACCAGCAGAGAAATACAAGGAGATGCATGTGTTTACCCCGTGCTCTGAGGGTGGCCTCACCAATGATGAGAGCACCACCCGGATGCCCTGGGAATGGATTTACCCCACACAGACAAGGGACTCAGCTCCACACTGGCCCATGGATGTGTTCACCCCGTGTTCTGAGGGTGGCCTCACCAATGACCAGAGCACCAAACAAAGGGGAAGGAATGAGTCCCTTCAGACATCAGGGGCAATCAGTACCTGACTCACCAGACCCCATTCCAGGGTGTCATCTGGGGATGGTCGTGTAGGGTCACTCTGTGTCCAGAGGGCAGCCTTACTTTCTAACTCAGCGTTGATGAGATGGATTTACTCCGCAGCTGACAGGTAGCTTTCCCACACTGATGAGGGCAAGAGAAGGTTTAATGAAAACAACTCCAGGTCCCACCAGAGTCATCAAAGAATGTCACCAGAGAGAATTAGGTAGAGGTAGGGGCACTGGAGCCTGACAGGTTTCTTTCTGAACAAATTTAAAACTTTTGCAAACTTTCAAAACCTTTCTATAACTTTCACAAACTTTCTTACCCATTCAGAAATGACTATCTTTAGAATAACTCACTTTCAATCCCCGTCCTTTGAAATTTCATCTCCATGCCTTATGCCTTCTATTACTAAAATCATACAATTTCTTCCCAACTTAATTTGAACTTTTAACCTTCAGAAACCTCAGTTTCCAATGATGACCAAAAAGTAAGCAACCAGCATTCCCTAGATTGACTTTTATGAACACATCTCATGACCTTTAGAAACAGAGGTTCCTCTGTGGCAAACACACTCTCACTTTCAAGAAACAAACCCCAAGAAAGCACAAGACATTTATCTACAGCTCCACATCCACTCTACAGCCTCTTTGTAATAAAAAGCCAAAAGCAGTCCTGGCCGGTGTGGGTTGAGTGCCAGCCTGCAAACCAAAGGGTCACTAGTTTGATTCCCAGTCAGGGCAGATGCCTGGGTTACGGGCCAGATCCCCAGTTGGGGGTGCATGAGAGGTAACCACACATTGATATTTCTCTCCCTTTCTCCCTCCCTTCTCCTCTCTCTAAAAATAAATAAAAACATTTTTTACAAAAAGCCAAAAGCAGGTGAACTTCAGACTAGTCCATCAATTAATGTTTCAGTATTTCATATTATTTCAAAATATCTAGATATTCAATAACTTTTACTGGAATTTACTAATTTAGAAATGAGTAACAAAAGTAAATTGATTTGCTCAGATATAGCTAAAGTTTTTCCCCTTTTGATAAAAATAACCTCCCCAAAATTTGTATTTTAAAAGATGGCCCAGAGAAGCATCCTTGGGAAACACCAGGTACTTACAATTCAAAAAATGCAAGAAAAGGAAAGAAATTTTCTCCTAGAAGGACTTTGGTTTCATAAAGTCAATTACCTATGAGTTTTTAAAAATGAACTGAAGGACAACTTCTGGCCAAGATGGAGGCCTAGACTGACATGTTCTGTCTCCCTCCACAACTAAGAAGGAATACAACTACCACAAAACCAAAAATAACCAGAACTTCCAGAAAATAAAGCTACATGGAAGTCCAACATATGAAGTTATAAAGAAGTGGTGCTCGTCTGGATGAGTAGGAGGGGTGGAGACATCAAGCTGTGCTGGCGGCGGCAGCTGCGGCAACAGCGACAGAACAGCGGTAAGAACAGACACCCGTATTTAAGGGGAGGTGAGAGCACCTGGGGAGCACCCCCGGCTGCAGACCAAAACCATCAGCTCACGATTCCAACGCCAGGGAAGGCAGACCCCCATTGCCTAGGACTGTGAGGGCCAGAAGGCATGGGGACAGAGGAGGAGGCTCCCAGTCTCAGCAGAGAGTGAACGGCAGAAATCCATCTTGGACCCCTGCCCCCACACAAAGCAGCACAGCATGGTGAGAAGGGTGACGCGGTTGGGACGAGTGCACAGGGCTCTGCCCCCTATACATAGGAGGTGTGACAGCCCCGCCCAGGAAGCAAAGGTAAACACACAACTGTCAGGATGGCACAGATCATGATAGAAATCCTGGTGACACAGCTGACCAGACAGCAAATATCTAATCTAACAGCTCAGCAGATAGGAAATCTTTCTGAGGCACAGTTCAGAGCTTTGGTTATACGAGTGCTTACAGACCTAACAGCAGATCTTAAACAAGACGGGGAAGGAATGAAGGCTAACCTTGCTGAAATGAAGGAAAACATATACAAAACTAGTGGTGAGGAAAAGAAAACGAGGGATCTAATCAACAAATCGGAACATAGGGAAGGAACAAACAGTCAACCAATGCAGAAAGAGGAAATGAAAAGTGAGGAAAATGAGGAGAGGCTCAGAAACCTATGGGACAGCTATAAGCAAGCCAACATCCAAATCATACGGTTGCCAAAAGGTGAAGAAGAACTAGAAATTGAAAAATTATGGGAAAAAATAATGAAGCAGAACTTCCTGAACTTGGGGAAGGAAATGGACTTACAGCTCATGGAAGCACAGAGAGTTCCAAAAACACTGGACCCAGGGAGAACCACGCCACGACACGTTATAATCAAATTGTCAAAAATTAAGGATAAAGAGAGAATCTTAAGAGCAGCAAGAGAGAAGAGGAGAATTAGGTACAAAGGGGTCCCAATAAGACTATCAGCTGATTTCTCAAAAGAAACTCTGCAGGCAAGAAGGGACTGGCAAGAAATATTCAAAGGAATGAAAAGCAAAACCTACAACCACGATTACTCTATCCAGCGAAGCTGTCATTCAGAATAGAAGGGCAGAGAAAGTGCTTCCAGAACAAAGTAAAACTGAAGAAGTTCATCGGATCCAAACCACTGTTATATGAAACGTTGAAGGGACTTGTTTAGGAGAAAGAGGGTCAAAACTATGAACATTAAGATGAAAACTGTATCATAACAACCAACAACAGAAGCTAGGGGATTGAAACAAAGGCAAACTAAGTAGGCAATGAGAGTGTGAAAAGAATTATAGGTATGGGGAACATTTGGGGGGGGGAGTCAGCGGGGAGGTGGGGAAGGGAGGGAGATGGTACAGGAATTAAGAAGCTTAGTATGAGGGAGTGGAGTAGACAGGAAGAGGTTGAGAAGAACTATATGCACAACCAATGGGCATGGACTAAAGGGGGAAACAACGGGAGGGAGGGGGGTCACTGCGTGGAGGGGAACAAAGGGAAAAGAAATTGGGACAACTGTAACAGCATAATTGATAAAGCATATTTTTTAAAAAAAGATGTTTTGGGAAAATAAGAGGGTTTGTTGGGCTTTGATGCTCTGGAGTCACACCTCTGGCCCTGTAAAGACTTCCTTTGTAAAACATAGACAGTTATTTTTAATACCTGGACAGTTGGTTTACCACGCAAATTGTAAAACCCATTCACCCATTTTTGTTATTTCCAGCTGGGTACGTTTTTCCAGTTCACAGAGAGCACACAGCTGAGGGGCATCTCTAGAGCCACAGAGGCTTAGCTCTATGGGACCCCTGTCCATTTCCCTTGGGAACCGTGAACCAGGTCCAGCTGCAAGATTGTGTTAAAGTGAATCGTGTCATCGACTGCCCAAACCCACTGCCCACTTTATATTGGGACCAGGCCGTGGTACAAAAGATTAGCCTTTCTCTTGAGGGACTCAGGGTCAAATTTCTCCTAGTTGGGGAGTATGTACCCCCAGAAAGGACTCTCGAGGCACTGTGGACTGGTTTTGAGACAGAACCCATGGGCAATTCAGTTATTAGGGGCTCGATTGCCCATCGCTGAGGAGGGGGCAGTGCAGGGGCCACCTTCTTTCTCTGTACCATTGCCTGATTCTCTATCCCTGGCAAAGCCCTATTATACAACCTATAAATGCATTGAAATACTGGGTCTCTTCTCATTTTTCCAATTGCTGGCAGTACCATTTCAATTGCTTAATGATACAGTGTTGGAACCATTCACCAGTCACCTTTCCTTACAATCCAAAACATACTCAGCCCAGACAGTGTTACAGTAATAAATCAATACATCCTTAGACACAGGATAACAGCAGTACATATTCCAATTCTCCAAAATTCTCCTCGGTGGACTCCTCTTAGGGGCCCACCCAGAACTGCCCTTATTGACCCCAACATATAGGCCAATGACTTTAGTCAGAAAATCCCAAGGACCAGAAAACATATACAATATTCCCTGATTTATCATGGGTATTACGTTCTAGACCCCCCGCAATAGGTGAAAATCCGCGAAGTAGGAACCTCACATTTACTTTACTATTTATATATGTTTTATGGCTTTATAAACCCTTCCCACACAATTACAAACCGTTCCCAGTGCCTTATTAACCTTTCCCGCTCCCTTATTAACCTTTTCCACACTTTTATAAACACTACTTATGTTCTTAAACATATTCTACATTTTTTTAGTATATTTTATTGATTATGTTGTTCCAGTAGTTCCATTTTTCCCCCTTTGCTCCCCTCTGCCCAGTACCCACCTTCCCTCCAGCAATCCCACCCCCCTTAGTTCATGTCCATGGGTCGTGCATATAAGTTCTTTGGCTTCACCCTTTCCTATATTATCCTTAACACCCCCCTGTCTATTTTGTACCAACCGATTATGCTTCTTAGTCCCTGCACCATTTCCCCATTTCTCCCCCTCCCACTTCCCAGCTGATAACCCTCTAAATGATCCCCATACCTGAATCTGTTTCTATTCTGGTTGTTTGCTTAGTTGGATTTTGTTTTTATTTTTTAGATTCAGTTGTTGATAGTTGTGAGTTTGTTGTCATTTTAGTGTTCATAGTTTTTATCTTCTTTTTCTTAAGTAAGTCCCTTTGACATTTCATATAATAATGGCTTGGTGATGATGAACTCCTTTAGCTTCACCTTGTCTGGTAAGCACTTCATCTGCCCTTCCATTCCAAATGAGAGCTTTGCTGGATAGAGTAATCTTGGTTGTAGGTTGCTTTTCTTCATATTGATACTGCTTGCCAGTCCCTTCCTGCTTGAAAAGGTCCTCTGAGAAATCAGCTGATAGTCCTATAGGCACCCCCCTGTAGACAACTCTCCGCCTCTCTCTTGCTGCCCCCAGGACTCTCTCTTTATCTTTCACCTTTTGCAGCTTAGTCATGATACGTCCTGGTGTGGTCCCCTCTGGTTCCAGCTCACTCAGGACCCTCCATGCTTCCCAGACCTGTATGTCCATCTCCTTCGCAAAATTTGGGGCGTTTTCCTCATTTTTTTCAATTCTTGCTTCCTCATTCTGCACTTGTTGACTGTTTTTTTCTTCTTTATGTTCCAAATCATTGATTTGAACCCTGGTTTCCCTCCCTTCACCATTGGTTTTGTGTGGATTTTCCTTCATTTCACTTAGCATAGCCTTCACTTCTTCTGTTATGCCTTTGCCGTACTTAAGCATCTCTGTCAAGCCTGTGAGCATCTTTATCACCAGTTTTTTAATTCTTCATCTCTTAGGTTGTCTATCTCCTCATCTGTGAGGTTGGCTATCTCCTTTTCGCTTAATTCTCCCACTGGAACCTTGATCCGTTTCCCCTTTTGGGCCATACTTCTCTGTCTCCTCATTCTGATGGGCTCCTGTGTTTGTTTGTCTCTGAGTCCGAGGTAGAGCTTTTGCTCCTGTTACATTGTAAGGGGCGGAGCCTTAGGGATTCCTCAGTACAGGGCGACCTGTTTCACCACGTTGTGGCGCTGTATGTGGGCGAGGGGTCCAAGAGGGAACAATGCTGCCTTCCCAGCACTCATTCCTTTTCCAGGCACCTCTCTCACTTCCGCACCGAACTGGCACCCCTCTAGCTGCTGCCTGGTGCGTCATTCCCAGATAGGGTGGGTCTGCGGATGATCCAGGACTGTGGGAGCCCTTTGAACAAGCAGACTCTGCTGAGACCGGCAGTTTCTGCCTCCACTCCAACCCCTACTGGTCTGCACAGTCAGAAGCAATGAGTCTTGACCTTCCCCGGTGCTGGGACTGTTACAGAAACAGGGGTGTCCAAAAATAAACCCCAGAGTTTGCGGCTGGGGGAATGGGGAAAAGGAAGAAACTTTTAAGACGCCTTTGCATGCCTGGGGCTAGTTGCTAGTGTCTTTGTTATGCAAAATGGCTTTGATACTTCCAAGGCCCAAGAAGATGGGAGGAGTCTTGAACTGTGGGATGGTGCGGAAGGAGCCTACAGAGCCTGTGCAGGGTTCTGTGAATGGTCAGAAGTGGTTGCAACACCCACTGCATCAGAGGATGCAGTCAGTGATATATAAGCAGCTGCAGACATTTTAGCGGGGTCTCACGCTCTCTCTGGCTCTCAGTCTGTCGCCCTCCCTCTCTCTCTCTTGCTCTCCCTCTCTCTCGCGCGCCCCCTCCATGCAGCTTGGTGAAGGGGCCTTCTCCATGTGAATTAAAGAAGCTGAGTTCTCCATGCGGTTTTGAGAGGGCTCTCCAGGCCGCTTTAAGAGGCTCTCACCATGCAGTTTTGAGAAGGAGAGGAGATACATGCGGTTTGCAGGAAGAAGGCAGTTTGCAAGGAGGCTGAGAATCTAGGTGGTTCTGCATTGAGAGCTGGAGGGCAGCACAGCACAGAAAGGACCTCCCCAATCAGATTTGAGTGATTGGCAGCTGCTGGTAAAGCTGAACTGTGCATAGGAAGTAGGGAAACAGTGTTCCCGACTTTTCTAAGGCTGGCCTGGTTTGGTAGGGGGAGGCAGAACTATGTGTTTGTGGGTATTTTAAAGAACATAAGACTCAACAGCAGAAATCCGCAAATAATCTAAATCTCTTTAACTGTTAAATAAACAGTTCTTTTTTCTTTTTACTAAACTCTAGTACTGAGAGTTGTAATTCTGGCGGCGGGTAATTTGGCCCCTGACTAAACAGCCTGTGGGTTCTGTTTCAATCGGAGAAGCCCAGAGGTTCTGTTACAGGACCACGAGCTACAAGGTCCAGTGAGGAGCTGGGAACGCTCCCCAGGTGTCCCGCCTGACTTTTTAAAATGTGTGGCTGTGCTTTCTGCCGGCCTGCCGCTGCCGCTGCTGCTGCCACCACACCTCGTCCTCTCCGCCCTGGCTCCGCCCCTCCTACCTGGCTGGATGAGTATTTCTTCTTTATATCTTTGTTTGCTGAACTTCCATGCAGTTTGATTTTCTGGAACTTCTGGTTGTTTCTAGTTTTGAGGTAGTTGTATTCCTTCTTAGTTGTGGAGGGAGATGCAGTGTAGGGAGGGACACCTGAGGAGCATTTCTACCACCAGACCAGATCACACAGCTCATGGTTCCACTCTGGGGAAAATAAAGCCTCATTGCTTCTGACTGAAAACTAGTGGGGGCTGGGGTGAAGCAAGAAACTGCTGGTCTCTCAGTAGAGTTGCAACGGTCCTAGAATGTCCGCAGACCCACCCACTCAGGGAACAATGGCCAGAGAAACAGCTAAAGGGGCCCCTGTCCCATACGGAATGGGGAGAAGTGCCTGGAAAAGAGATGAGCACTGACCAAGAGGCATTGTTCCCTCTCAGACCCCTCCCTCATATACAGCGCCACAACATGGTGAAATGGGTCACCCTGTACTGACGAATACCTAAGGCTCTGCCCCTTAAAACATAAAAGGTGCTACAGCTCTACCCAAGACACAGAGGCAAACAAACACGGCAGCCTGTCAAGATGAGGAGACAGAGAAGTATGACCTAAAAGAAGAAACTGATCAAAGTTCCAGTGGAAGAACTAAGCGATGAGGAGATAGCCAACCTAACAGACAAGGAGAGAGCCAACCTAACAGACATAGAATTCAAAACACTGGTGATAAAAATGCTCACAGGATTGACAGATATACTTAACTATGGCAAACATATAAGGGAAGAAGTGAAGGCTATGCGAAATGAAACGAAGAAAAATCCACACAAAACCAATGCTGAAGGGAAGGAAACCAGGGTTCAAATCAATGATTTGGAACATAAAGAAGAAAAAAACAGTCAACCAGTACAGAATGAGGAAACAAGAATTGAAAAAAAATGAGGAGAGGCTTAGGAACCTCTGGGACAACTTTAAACATGCCAACATCCAAATCATAGTGGTGCCAGAAGGAGAAGAGGAAGAGCAAGAAATCGAAAGCTTATGTAAAAAATAATGAAGGAAAACTTTTCAAATTTGGTGAAGGAAATAGATATACAAGTCCAGGAAGCACAGAGAGTCCCAAATAAACTAGATCCAAAGAGGACCACACCAAGACACATCATAATTAAAATGCCAAAGGTTCAAGATAAAGAGAAAATCTTAAAAACCGCAAGAGAAAAGCAGAGAGTTACCTACAGAGGGGTGCCTATAAGATTATAAGCTGATTTCTCAAAAGAAACTTTGCAGCCAAGAAGGTACTAGCAAGAAATATTCAATGTGATGAAAAGCAAGGACCTACAACCAAGATTGCTCTACCCAGCAAAGCTGTCATTTAGAATGGAAAGACAGATAAAGTGCTTCCCAGACAAGGTAAAGCTAAAGGAGTTCATCATCAAGTCATCATTATATGAAATGTTAAAGGGACTTATTTAAGAAAAATAAGATCAAAACAATAAGCATTAAATTGACAACGAACTCACAACTACCAACAACTGAATCTAAAAAATAAAAACAAAAACAAACTAAGCAAACCAGAATAGGAACAGAATCAGGTATGGGGATCATTTGGAGGGTCATCAGCTGGGGTGGGATGGGGAAGAAATGGGGTAATGGTGCAGGGATTATGAAGCATAATTGTTGGTACAAAATAGACAGGGAGAAGTTAAGAATAATATAAAAAAGGGTGAAACCACATAGGCACGACCCATGGACATGAACTAAGTGGGGCGGGATTGCTGGAGGGAAGGGGAATACTGGGCAGAGAGGAGCAAAGGGGAAAAAATGGGACAACTGTAACAGCATAATCAATAAAATATACTTTAAAAAAAAGACAGAAACTAGGTATCTCTCAGGAAAATGGCTATACTCCACTGAGTCCCATCCCCCAAAATTTGGGGTTCTGACCGTGTCTTACAGTTTCCCATCTACGGAGAGACAGATATGTCGCAATCTGAGAGTTAGAGGCCTCCCTGTCAGACTCTGGGCTGTGTTGAGCCATTCAGAGTAGAGCAGGTACCCTGTGAAGCTGTCTCTGAGGCTCTCATGGAAGTTAATACTGAAGAAAAGATGGTTAGCAAGCATTCAGTCATTCTCAAGATTAGTTTCCTCTTGGGAGGTTCCATTAAAGTCATTATTTTCCCATTTGGTCCAATATTAGATTTATTTAGTTCCAAATACATTTCACCCTTCTGAAAAAAAAGAGATTTGGGCATCGTTGGTTTCAAAAATCTCACCCTACCAGGAGAATCAGGACAGATCTGATTCATAAAAATATGTTGCCCCATAACACTTTCTAGTTGGAAGGAAATAGCTTCTAACTTAAGAAAGACATTGGGTAATTTTACCATTGGTATAGAAGCTACTCTGACGGAGGCTGACACTCCACTGGGTTGGTCTAAGAACAGATGAAGTAGAATACATGAGCAAACGAAACAGAAGAACTCCTACAGAGATCAGACTGACAGTTGCCAGAGGTGTAGGAAACAAGGAAATAGTGACTCCCAAACCAGTACAAAATCAGCAAGTACAAAGGGCAAATGTAATTAAAGGGTCTCTGAGAGGGGAGTTGACAGCATTAGATTATTCACAAATCACAATAGCAGCATTTAGATAATTGCGTTAGATTGTAACTCCGGAGTAACTAGTAATAGAGAAACGGGGAAGGAGGAGAGAGGTGGGGGGAGCTAATTAGGTTAGGGTGGGGAAGCTGATCACATTCAGGGCAGGAAGCTGATCACTTTCAGGGCAGGAAGCTGATCACTTTCAGGGCAATTTCAGAGTGGGGAAGCTTTAGGGTGGGGAAGCTAAGACTATAAAACCAACCATCTTTGTCTACTTGGCGCGCACATTCTCCTGGCTGAGGATGCACCCAGCTCTGCAGACTCGTGAATATACGCCTCGCTTTACTGCTCAAGTCCTGTGTCCCAGTTTTTATTGTGAGCGTTTCTCACAACTGGGTACACCTGCAGCAGAACCCCAGAGGCATGCACAGCAGCACCCCAAATAGTGACACAAAGGGGCAGAGCCCAGCCCAGGAAAACCAGGGAAAAGGACGGGGCCACAGAACCCCAGCAGGTCCAGGAAAGGGACCCATCAGGGGGAAGACCCAAAGCAGGCCTGGAAGAACCAGGACGTGGGCGGACCACCCAAACAACAGCCTGCCTGTCACCAAGAACCCAGACTCAGGAGCAGCTGCAGCCAGAGCTTGCCCTGAAAACAGGTCTTTCTGGTTTTCTATGAGTGTTCATTGGCCTGTGTTCCTCCTAGGGACTTCTAATTTGCAATCAAGATAAGCTTCCCATTCTTCAGTTTAGAGCTGGTGTTACTAATTTTGCGTACAATAATTAAGTTACGCATTAAAAGAGATAAGTTTTGGCCATGTTAAGTCGGTCACGTCTAGTTAAATCTTCCCATTCCTGTCAGTACTTGGAAATAAGTAAAGGCTTTCCGGTAATTGTATGTCCACATTTCAGACCTCCTCATGTGTCTCTGCCTCCCATTTACTGCGGTCGCCTAAGAATGTCTGAGATGAGCGAGAGGGAGGAAGAGCCCCTCATCTTCAAAGCTGGATGAGTGTAGACTTCTTTTTATCCAGGAAAAAGTTCTGTTAAGACCACCAAGAAGCAACTTCAACTGAAAGTCAATGTTAAAAATCAGTCATCCAGTTTTCCCCTCGTGTCCTGCCTTAGCTTGGCTCCTTCTTGAGATGTAGAGTGTAGGGGGAATTTGCCATCTGAGGAAGCAGCACTCCAGGCAGAGGGCACAGCCTTTGCAAGATCCCGAGGTGATGGAGTGCCTGGGGTATTTCAGGAACAGCAAAGAGGCCAGCAGGAAAGCAAGGGTGGTCTTCACTGGATGCCGAGGGGACGGGGAGGCCCCACCAGCACCAACGTCCTAGCTGGTGTTTACTGGGCCATGGACTACTGCACAGAGGTGAGTCCATTCCTGAGCCCTCTTCCAGCAATAGGAGGTCACTGGGGCCCCTTCCTAAAGGAGGATTGACTCGGTGCCGCCCTGCCCCAGCCCCCATCTGGGCTCCTGCTGTACCTGCCCCTCTCTGGTTCCTGGGCCCTCCACAGGCAGGGTAGGGGCAATCAAACCTAACTCTAGGAGTGGGGTGCTGGGCATTGTGGGCACCCCCCTGGTTTTGAAGAACTCCCGATAATGTGGTTTCTGGTGACTCAGGGGAGGCTGTCTGGAGAGTGGGTCCTCACTTCACGTCCTTCTGGGAACTTGGTAGGGCTGCTGAGCTGCCGCTCAGTGTTCCTGGCCCCAGGGTTAGGCTGGTCCTAAACCCCAATGTGTTCATGAGTGTCGTGCATGTGATCTTAACAGCTGAGTCTCAGTTATATATAATGGAGGGAGACAAACCTTTATTGAGAACTCCCTATGTACTGAGCACTTTTGTGCGTATTATTAAGACAGGATAGTAAGAAACTACAAAAATTCCTTGGCAAGTGGAATAGGCACTGAGATAACAGTTGAAGACAATGACCGAGCAATTTAAAGCCACTAGGTGCAAGGCCTGGAAGGGGCAGAACTGGGAAAACAAGGCCCTCACCCCCAGGGTAACCTCTCTAGCCAGGCCTTTCCTCCCTGGAGACAACATCTAGGCCTCAGTTGTGTTTCAGCTCCAGGCCCAGAAAAGCAGCAAAGCCAGGTGAGCGACTCCAGAACCAATTGCATGACTAAAGAACCCATGCTCAGTCACTGACCCATCAGTGGAGACCACGGCCCTGAAAAGACACACCTGGAGAACTGATCAATATTCTGCTGAAAGCCTCCCCTGAGACCTCCCCTAAGATTCCTGCCTGCAAGGGAGCAATAAAAGCCTCAAGACAAGAACCCAGTGTGAGGGGAGCAGCCAACGTCATTCCCTTTGTCCCCTCTACCCCCTCTTCCTTCACAGGCACGCGTCTCCCAAACTCTAAGGCAGTGGGCAGCTGGTGGCTTGTCCCAGGCTTAACTCCTGAATCTGTCCCCAAGGCCCCTTTTCTCTGAGTTCCCAGTGAGCTCAGGCAGCCCAGCCCAGGCTCTCCTGTTGCTTCTTCTATGCTAAGTGCTTCCTTGCTTCACTGTCCCCAGCTTTAATAATCATACCCTCACAGTCACCTGGCCTCATGCTATGAAATCTTTCCTGCATGAAGTCAGGAGCCCACACACTCCAGCTGGCCCTCAGCAGACCCACTCAGGTCTGGGCCCATGTCTGGTCACATAACAGATGGGACATTCCTTCTCGACCCTATGCAGCAAAGCTGGCTCACTTGTGACTTGGATAGTCTTGTTGTGGGGAGAATGGCGGGACTGCATAGAGGAGCCCACCCAGGACCACCTCGCACATCAGGACCACGCCAGGTACCAGCAGAGGCCCACTATGCCTGCTGCTCCGCAGTTTGCATCAGATGAGCTTGGGTGAGAGTCCCCTTGGAATTCTGGACATCCCTATTGTTATAAGGTCAGAGGCTGAATTTCTTTGATCTGTATTTTCTAAAATCCTTGAGGTAGAGCTAGAGGCTAAGAGTCACAAGGCTGCCAGTCACGTGGGCTTGACAGCTCCTGCCCAAAACCAGCCCTGGCCTTTTACCACCACTCAGTCTGCCTCCCTGGGATCGAGGGCGGGATCGAGGGCATAGTGCAGTCAAGTTAGAAAACTTAGCCTGACAGTACATTTCTGTTCAAACCCCAGAGACAAGGTCCAGTTGGTTCCACCTGAACCAGGTGTCCATCCATGGACCAAGAAGGGTGGCTGAAGGTATGGGTGCCAGATCTGGCTGGAGTGGGTCAGCTGACCAATCCTAGTCAAGCAACAGTGGCTGGGGGTGGGGGGGTGGGGGGAGAGTGACCAGCCTCTAGGAGAAGATGGCATAGTGGGGGTGGAAGATGGAGCATTGAGTGCTACTGAGTGCTGCAGGGATAACAGGGCTGTGCAACGTGCAATAACACACTGTACCCGCCCCCATGGCTCAAAGGAACTAGAGGACAAGCAGGTCTTCACAATGGTGTGAACACTGCTCAGCAGGCGGCTATGCACAGGATGGAGGCAAGAAAGCAAGAGCTGAAGGCAGTTATGAGCAGGGCTAGGGATTGGGTTGGCCCTCTTGTGACACATGGGTCAGCTTAATTGTAGAATCCCACTTGGACCATCTGCGGAGCTGATCTCCCAGCCTTCACCCTTTTTCCAAAGCATCCTCCATCCAACGGCAGGTGACACCCTCACTCAAAACCCTGCAATGGCTCCCTATTGCCCAGACCGAAATCCAGTCCACTGCAGCTGCCATGGGAGACCCTCCATGAATCAATTCCTTCATGTATGGATTCATTTGTTCAAGTTCCTCAGTGCCTGCCATGTACAAGGGGCTGGGACGAAGTAGGACAAAGGCAGGACTCTGAGAGGAAGCCTCCTATAACAGGGCAACCCACAGTACAATGGGCCTGATGGGGGACAGTGGGGACAGAGAGGAGGAGACCAAACCCAGCTTCAAGGGGGACTCCTGGAGGAGGTGGCTACTTAGTACCCAATCACTCCAGCCACATCAAATCACCTCCAACCCCCAGAAAGCATCACGCTGTCTGCAAAACCAATGAAGACTGCTCTTCCTTATCCTTTTAACCAACTCCTCCAGCCTTCATGATGTGGTTGAAATGTCTCCTCTTTTGCAAAACGCACCCCCCCCTACCTTGTAGAATTGATCCATTGGTCCTGCCTTTGAGAGACCCACAGCCCCACAGAAATCTCATTACAATGTTGATCTCATCCAGCTATTATTTTAGCTATGACTTTCTGGGAAATGAATTGCCATCTTGGTTTTATCTTCTTATGCTGTAGACATGCCAGGACACCATGAATACCTCTCCCTCCCTCCCTCCCTGCACCTCAAACCTCTACCAAGGAGAAGACAGCCTTTCCTATACAAAGTTCTGGCATCTGCTAATCCAGTGCTCTCAGCCAGGGGTGACTTTGCCATATACACACCCACCAGGGACATTGGGCAACATCTGTTGACATTTTGGTTGTCACAGCTGGGAGGTGCTCTGAACATCTAGTGGGTAGAAGCCAGAGATGCTGCCAACATCCTGTAATGTGCATGACACCCCACAGTCAGGACTTATCCAGCCCAAAATATAATAGTGCTGAGGTTGAGAAAGCTTGTTCTAGGTAGAAATACAGGTATGTGTGTGTGTGTGTGTGTGTGTGTGTGTGTGTGTGTGTGTGTTCATTTCAGGGCAAGAGGGCACTGCCTGAGTTACGTGGGCTTCCGGAGATGGCCCAAGTTCAGGTTTTTAAGTTGGGAAGACCCAGGTGCTTTGCGGCCATTGGCTGGCTGGCCAGCCTGGGAGGAGGAGCAGCTGTAGGCGGGGACTTGGAGAGATGAGGAAGGAAGCCTGCTGCCCACCACCGCTGAGGGCCAACTGCTGTCCACAAATCTGTGCTCTCTCTTCTTTCTGAGCACACAATGAGACTCCATATCCAGCCCCGCGTGGAGTTCAGTGTGGCCATGTGACTGAGTTCCAGCCAATGGAACATGAGACAAAGTGATGTCATACCATTCCAGCCTGGCCCACAAGCCCCTCCATCCTCTTTCCCCATCTCCCGCTGAATAAAAGGACCCTGAAGACCTAGAGGAAGAAAGAGCCGCAGCATGGAATGGGCCTAGGTCCTCGAACGACTGCACAAAGCAGACCCCAGCCGCCAGCCACTACCAATCCACCTCAGACTGTAACATGAACAAGGAATACATCTTCATTGTGTTGCACCCTGAGAGTTCAGGGTTTACTTGTTCTAGCAGCTAATCTTATTTAACTAAAAGCGGACTGGATCAGCAGGAACATCAAAGGTGGAAGACAAAGGCCCCTTCCATTTTCCAGGGCTGACCAAGCCTGAAGATCCCACTTGACCCTGAGCAATTCCACCTTCCTCCATTACACTCTTCAGTAGGTTTTGCCAACCTTGGCACATGGGCTCCCAATTAGGGCTTAATCCAGTTTTTAAAGTAAAGGTTTTTTTTGTTCTCTGAGAGTTGTGCAACCGTTCTTACTGGTTACGCAACCTGTGCCATCGTTTTTGGTGGCCTGTGACCCCGTTGAGGGGAGCGTCTGGTCCTGACTTGCTGGATGTCACCAAGGTCCCGCAGAGGCTGCAGCGCACAGCATCCCTGAGGAACTGCTGATGGACTCTCTGAGCATGCACTGTCCCTCCCTGACAGGCCCAGCCCACCCTGGGCCTTCATATCTGTATCAGGAATACATTCACCTGCAAAAAACCAAAATCCAGCCAACAGAAGCTTCAACAAATAGACAAGAGGTCCTTTCTTTTCACAAAGCACAACTAGAGGCAGGTAGTTGCTGGCATCAGAGACCTTGACTCCACCGTCCCTAACATAATTGACCTCTTACCCTTATGCTTTGGCCTCAGTCACAGGTGGCTGCCACAGCTCTAGGCATCGCACTTGTTCAACAAAGGTTAAAAGTAAGGGAAAGGTCAAGGGCCACACTAGCCTCGTGTTCTCGTGTCTCTTTTCATCAGGAGAGCAAAGGTTTTCCCAGAAATGCCCAGCAGACTTCCGCTTTAGGACTGATTGACCAGAACTGGGTCACATGATGAGCACAAGAGGCTGAGAAACTTGATAACAAAATGGTCATGACTGCCTTAGAACATTGATTCAAAAACTAATCAATGTTTTGTTAGCACAAAGCAAACAGGTATTAAGAAATAGGTCTATGGTGTCTGTCAATTTTCAGTCCTCATTCCTGGGGCTATTGCCAGGAAGTCCCCTTCTCCTAGGACAAGGAGGACCATCAGGCTTGGTCTTCCCTAGTCACTCTGGCAACACTGGACTGTGTCCCCAGGAGACAGAAGGAGAGTTGCTCTCCCAGCAGACGTGGCTGGGCCTGTGGTTTCTGAAGAGCAAATAGAGCAGTCACAGTGACTCCTATTTAAGACGCTCTCTCGTCTCCCCAGAGCCCTGCTCTTCTCACGTGACCTGCAAGTAACCACCGAGGCTGACATATGGAATCCAGCATTCCGAGGCTACGGAATTGAAGTTGGCCAGAGCAAGGAGGGTGTGCTCCCAGGCAGACACCATTTAGCCAAATGTGGGCAACGAAGCAAGAAGTCCAGGGGACTGGGAAGAGGCTAATAATAGCCAACACATGCCAAGCACCAGGTACTAAATGGAGCACAACCTGGGCATCAGTGTGCTACTGGGTCTTTGGGTCAACCCAAGGAAGGACCTACCCACCCCCATTCTCCAGATAGTGAAACTGAGGCTCACAAAGGTCACACTTGGAGTGGTGTCCACAATGTGAGCTCTGTGGTCAGATCAGGCTTCTTCCCAGCATGGCCATTCCCAAGCTGCACTTACACTCCGTGTGCCTCTGTCTGCTCACCTCTGTAACAGGAATAGTGTAGTACCTACCTCATAGACTCATTAGGAAAACTCAGTCTGGTAATATGTGTGAAGTGCTCAGAACAGGGCTGGCACAAAATGAGCCCTAATGTATGTGCACAAGTATCAGGATGCCCATTTTAGAGATGAGCAAGTAGAAATGTACAAATAACTATGCATTTGCCCATGGTCACACAACCAGCAAAGGTGGAGCCAGGGCTGAAAGCCAGGTCTCTCCAACCCTAGCACCCACAGTTTAAACTGCTGACCAATCAGCCTGATGCCAGTGAGTACAGGTCATAAACCCACAGACAGTCCAGTGGGTCCCCTTTAGAGACCACAGGCAAAGCCAGTGATGGGCAGTGAGACCATCACAGCATGTGCTACAAAAGTGTGCCATGACATGGCTCTCTGAGCCTGTGCCCCGCAGTACAGCAATCCAGAAGAGAGTGGCTGAGCAACTTCAAAACCTCTGGTTACTCTCCCCAGTGGCCCTGAAACAGAATTCTCCCCTTCCTCACCCCTGGAGCTCTGGTCTTCTCTGCACAGCAGCATGCCCAACTAAAAGACTGCATTTCTCAGTCTTTTCTGTAGCTGGGGTGCCAATCATCTGAAGCTGGAATCTGTGAATGGGACTAATAAAGACCCTCCTTAAAGAGGCAACTAAACTAGGAGCCAGATCTTTTTGCTCCTTCTCCTCTTTTCTTCTTCTTGCCTATAAAACAGATGAGATGGCCTACGAGGCAACTTGGAGGCTGGAAGCCGTAAATGGAGGATGGCAGAGCCTGGGTCCCTGACGATTTTGTGGAGCTGTCAAGCCAGCCTTAGACCCTTCCTCCAGTCATCTTTTATGTGACAATAAATCCCTAATTTGTTTCTGGAACTACAGTCAGGTATCTCTTACTAACTGCCAGTTACTTCTATTTATGAGTATCACCTTTAGAACTGCCCAGAACTGGGTTGGAATGACACCTCTTCCACTTATGAGGTATGTGACTGGAGCAAATCACTTGATCACTCTGAGCCCCAGTCTCCTCCTGTGTTAGGTGGCAATGACCCCTCCATCCCTGTGGGGTTGCTGCGATGAAACAGACCGTGTGTTCCGAGCCCTGGCTCCCACACGCTCCCTGGCCTCTGCCGAGGCTGCCACCCGCTCTCATCGCGGCCTCCCTCTTCCCTCGCACCCTCCAAACCGCTCCCATGATGCCCAGTGCCAACCCTAGGCTGACCTCCTTGTGGAACACATCTCTATTTCTGGCCCAGTGCCCAGGGACCACGTGTCCCCAGGAGGGTTGTCCTTCTGGTGCGGGTCGGTGTCACTCCCTGCAAGGGGTCCTCCCCGCGGGCCCCGGCCAGCAGCGCACTCCCCCACTCTGCCCGCGCAGCCCCCACCACTGCAGGGAGCTCCAACGCCAATGCTCTCAGGTGTCGTAGAGTGGCCGGTACCCGGGAAGGACACACAAGCCCACCCAACGGGAGTCTGCTTCAGACACCTCAGCGCAGCCGCCAGCCAGACAAATGCATCAGGTGACGAGGTTGAGACCCCTGTACTACGGGCTGTAATAAACCCCTCGGAGGAAAACTTCTTTTCTTCGAGCCTGCGTATTTTCCGGATTGCTCAGACCTGCAAGCGTAACTGAAAGGAGGCAGGTTTCCTCAGGGCTGCTCCTTCTGATCCACCGTGCTCTGCTGGTCTCTGGTCCAGGGGTGCTCTGTGTGCTCCCCACCTCCCAGCCCCCACCTGTGGCCCTTGGCCCAACTGTTCTTCGGCCCCACGTGACCTTTCTCTCACCTTTACCGGTCAGACCATCCGCCTCCTTGAGGGCTGGGGGAGAAGCCCCCTGAACCTCTAACTCTGGGAGACAGTCCAGGCCACAGAGCCCTTTCTGGGCCCCAGGCACATGTACATCCTGCTTGCCATTCTCTGGAACCCACAATGCTGGGGAGAGCGTGTGCAACCTATGAGAACCTGCCCCACCCCCACCCCACCCCATCCCAGAGCCCCAAGGAACATCTCACAGGCAAGCAGTGTGTCCTGCAACAAGCCGGGGCCAGCCGGGGCAGGGCAGAGCAGCGCAGCCAGGATGCAGCCTGCTAGGAGTTTAGCAGGCACCTGCTAACATCACAGGCCAGGAGGAGGCTGGGCTCCTAAGGACCACGCTCAGGGTCAGCTGCAGCAGACCCACAGGACGATGCGGGCAGACCCGCTGGAGGCCACGGCGCCAGCTGCAAGAAGCGGCGTCGTTCTGAATGGGTGGCCGCTCAGCGGGCCCAGGCAAGGCCCCCGCCATGTCCCATGCGCTCAGGAATCCGCAGCAAAGATGGCAAAGAAAGCCCCCAGTGCTTGTTGAAGCACCTTCTGGTTGAAAAAGGGAATTAATAAGACAAATTATAAATGAACATCACCATTTCAGGAAGGTAGCTTGGAAAGAGTAGAGCCCAGGAATGGCAGGGGGTAGGGCGGCTGTGGACTAGGGGACTGTCCTCTCTGGTGGTGGTGGGGGGGACAAAGTGCTGCTCAAAGGGAGGAGGCAGCCCCTGAAATTCTGGGGAGAGGGGAGGGAAAAGCCTGTGCAAACACCTGGAGGAGGGGCCCTTGCAGGGAGATGGACACAGCCCATGGGGACAGGTGGTGCTGGAGCCCATGGGCCCCTGTGCAGAAATCTGGGGTCACTGTGAGGACATTCGAGGAGCCAGTGCAGGGTTTTAATCAGATGCGATCTGATTTAATTTTGTTTGCTTTTATTGTGGTAAAATAGAAATAACATAAAAGTTGCCATTGTAACCATTTTAAAGAACAAATTCACTGGTATTTAGTGCACTGAATTCCGAGCATCTCACCACCCCGAAAGGAAGCCCAAATCTACAAAATGACACTCTCCATCCCCCTCGCCCCACCCCAGGGACCCCCCATCTGCTTCCTGTCCCTATGGACGTGCTTACTCTAGACATTTCATATGAACAGAATCCGCAACAGGTGGCCTTTCCTACCTGGCTTCTTCTGATTTTATTTCTGAAAAGGCCACTCTGGCTGCTGTCAACAGCGGGGCTCAGCCGAGGCAGAGGCCTGAGGAGGCTGAAGCCACTGTCTGGGGTGGCGTGCTGGTGACCAGGACATGCAGGAGGTGGATCCAGGAGTATCTTGAAGGCAGTGGCACCAGGACCGACTGTGCCTGGGCCGTGGCAGGTGAGGTAGAACAAGGAGTTGGGGGCACCCAGGGATCTGGGCCTGAGCACCTGGGCCACGGCGATGCCCATCTGAGCTGGTGGACACAGGGACGGACACCACTGCAGCAGGTGAGTCAGAAGTCCATTCAGGAGCTTTAGGGCCAAACACAGGCAGCTGCTGCAGAAGCTTCACTCAAGCCAGGCCTGGGCCCTCCGGGACATGAGCACCGGAGCGGGGGCTGCGAGGAGGCTGTCCGCCTCCAGGTCCTTTTTGTGGGGATGAACGGTCACCTTCTCCTGCTCCATGGGATGTGTATCAGCAAGAAGGTAAGCACACCTGCTCACTCAAAGCTTCAGGGCACCCATTCATCTGTCTCCCTAGTGGAAATGTGTCCGGGGACTCAGGGCCATTGTGCATAGTCACACAGCTTGGGCATGTACAACCCAACAGGGGTCCCTTTCCACCGATGGGGACATGTCTCTGGGGCACCCTCCCCAGTGAGACAGCACACAGCCTGCACAGTGGTGCCTGACGGTCACAGTCATCATGGCAGTGCTGTGTGTGGATGCAAAGGGCCCCTCAAAAGAGACACAAGAGTGTTTGTGAGAAACGTGACAGTTTTCTCTGTTTCTGAAGGTCAAATAAACTCTGGCATTTAAACATAGCTGCTGGAGTCACCAGACACCCTGTGTTTCTTTCTAAAAAGAAAACCTTGGCCAGAGAAATGTCAGCTCTGAGGTGCATCCAGCTGGTTCACGTGCACCAGCTACGGATCAGTGGTGCTGTATCGCCACGATCTTGGGGCAGGGGGTGGGTGGGGTGGGGTGGCTCCCGTCATGCAAGCAGCATCTGATTTCTCCCAAGTCAGGTAGGCTTCCTGGCTCTCTTGGCCTCGGTGCCAGAGGACAGAACCTCCCAGGGCTGCCATATTGGGCCACGCAGGCTGTGCACCATCCATCAGGGGTCTGAGCTGGGCACAGTGCCCCCTGAATTGTTCCCTCCAGCCACTCCAAGGTATGGGCCAGGAGAGCCCCATACCCGGGTGTGAACCCCAGCTCTGAAGCTGGCTGGCTGTGGGGCCTTGGGTGAATAACTTCACCCCTCAGAGCCTCAGTTTCTTCCTCTGCAAAGTGGGAACTAAGGGACTCACCTGTTGGGGCTGCTGGAAGGAACGAGGGTTATGTGGAGGGTCCCTGGCTGGGGCTGGGTTATGATAGCCCTTATCAGGACCCCTGTACCATTCTTGGGGAGATGAGGGGAGATGCACAGACCCGCTCACACACACATGTTCACATGAAGAATCCTGGCCAGGGTTCACGATTTCCCTCTAAGGACGCATGCTCAGACAGCAAGTCTTGCTGACCCTCTTTGTTCTTCCTTTTAAGATAACTAACATCCAGAGAAATGGAAAGAGGAGTAGTAAACAGCCATATTTTCACCACCCAGACAAATCCAGCTGTCAGGTCGGCAGCACCCTCCTGCCCGGCCTCTCCAGCCGGTCTTCTCACTCCAGCTTCTTCCACGATGCCTCTGGCCTGGGGAGGCTTCAGAACCTGTGTGTTGCAGGAGGCAGAGAAGCAGCTGACCTGGTCATCTCAGACAGAAAGGCAGGAGGACTGGAACCCGCGTTGTGGAGGTGCCGAGAGCAGGGTGGAGCCCTAGCAGTCCCTAGTCCATCACCATTGCCACCCCCTTTTGCCAAGCCCCCACTGTCATGAGGGAGGGCTGCCCAGCAGGCCAGCCCTGCTGGTGGTCTTGAACTGTACTGAATGTCCATTAGGGCCCCAGGCATTCCTTCCCCCAGCAACATGGCAGGCTGCCTCCAAGCAGTGAGACTGTGGGCCCTGTGGACCTCGAGGTGAGGTGTCTACTAGGTATTTGGGTATAAAAGGTCTCTGAACAGCCCAGTGAGACCATAGCTCTGAGCATCACATCCGGGGTGCCCATCTGGGCCTTGGTCTCCCATCTGTAAAATGGACTGTGCTTCTGGCTGCCCCTGAGGTGTCTTCTGCAGCACCAACTACAAAGGGTCCTCTTGGTCAGTCAGAAGTTCGGATCTGGGCTGGTATTAGGGAGTCAGGAGGGTGGAGGAAAGTTGCAGGGCTGATGCCTCTCAAGAACACAGAATCTTACTGGTTTCTGTTCCTTTTCCTTGGGAGAAGAGATAAAGTTTGTGGGAACTGCCTAGTACCCTCAAAGGCAGATAAGGAGGCCAGGACACCTCAACTTGTCACAAGTAGCCACCACTTCCACCATAGCCTTTTATACATTGTTATCCAGGAAAGTAGTTTCTACCATTTGTTCATTTGTGTGTGTGGCGTCTTTCATGAAGCAAACGTCCTTCATGGCTATGGAGTCAGGCCAGTGTCTTCTCCTTTGCATGCATGTCTCCCTCTCCCTCTCCCTTTCCCTCCCCCTTTCCTGCTCCCACTCCCTCTCCCTCTCCCTCTCTGTGACTCTCTGTCTCTCTCCCCCCCATATACAAGGGGTGGGGGTCCAAAAAGACAGAATCCTCTTCTGGAGGGCGGGCCCCATGTAGCACAGGTTTCCCCCTCTAGGTGAATTTCCAGGAACCCATCTGTGTCAGTGCACCAGCTGGCGTTGTTGTGAGAGACTGTGAGAGGCTTCAGTGAATACTTTTTTGAAGACTCTTGCAACACATTTGCCCATTTCATGATGGGTGATTCACGAGTGCACCTGCCCACACCGTACTGAGTGTTCAGCAGTTTTTGACCAAAAATGGAATGATCCCCATGCCCCACCCTCCCTATTCACAGATCTCACCCTGAGCGACTTCTTTTTGGTTTCCCTGGATGAAAAAAGTCCTCAAAGGGAAACATTTTGCTGATGTGGTGTTATGGCTACAATAGGGAGATTGAACACTCTGCAGCAGTGTATAAAGTAAGCAAAGGATTTTAATAATGGCCAGCAGTCGGGCAGAGACTCTTAGCTGGTCTCTAACAAGCTCCAATGTACAATGGGGTCTAAAAACTGGGTTTATATACTGATGATGTTCCTTTGTTTTTTTCGTTTTTTTTTTTTTTTTTTTTTTTGGTGGGAAACAGCCTTAGGAAGAGGGGGCTTGGCAGGACTGCAGGAATGTCTTGGCAGTAACAGGAACAGAAATTTGCAAGGCTATAAGGTTATCTGTAGCTTGCAGCTGCAGCCTTTTAGTTAGGTCGAATTCTTTGTAAACCAATTAATTTTGCAAAAAGGCTAGACACTTTGTAAGACACAACTTTACAAGAGTTATAGACAAGTTACAAGCAAATGGAAGGAGATAGGAACTACGCTGGGGTCTTTTAGCTTGTAAATCACTGAGTGGCTGTAACATTCTTTTTTTTAAGGCTTTCTAGCAGGCCTTTGCTACTTCTTACAAAGAACATCTGAAGCATTTACATATTTAGCAGACCTCTGAAACTTTTTACAGGGAATATTGGGTGCCCCTACAGTGGAAGAGGTGAAACAAAAAACGGCAGAAGCACTAAAAGGCATCAAAATTGAAGACTTCAAAACCTGTTCTGAGCAGAGTGAAAAATATCTCGATAGGTGTATTGCATCAAATGGAGAGAACTTTGATGGTGACTGAAGTTGAAGCACGTAAGAATAAATACACAATTTTAGTGAATAAATTCCAGGTTTTTTGGGTCCTCCCTCATATATAAGACATTTGAGGCTCTTTAACACATTTTCCCCAGACCCTGTTCACAAAGTCACTGGCCAATGTTTATTTCAATTAGTCTTACCTCTTCGATATAGTTTTACCTAATTTTATTTTTAAAGTAAATTTTATTGATTATGTTGTTACAGTAGCCCCAATTATTTTCCCTTTGCTCCCCTCTGCCCAGTACCCATCTTCCCTCCAGCAGTCTCACCCCCCTTAGTTCATGTCCATGGGTCGTGCATATAAGTTCTTTGGCTTCACTCTTTCCTATATTATTCTTAACTTCCCCCTGTCTATTTTGTACCAACCAATTATGCTTCTTAATCCCTGTACCATATCACCATTTCTCCCCCTCCCCACTCCCAGCAGATAACCCTCCAAATGATCCCCATACCTGATTCTGTTCCTATTCTAGTTTGCTTAGTTAGATTTTGTTTTTATTTTTTAGATTCAGTTGTTGATAGTTGTGAGTTTGTTGTCATTTTAGTGTTCATAGTTTTGATCTTTTTCTTAAATAAATCCCTTTAACATTTCATATAATAATGGCTTGATGATGATGAACTCCTTTAGCTTTACCTTGTCTGGTAAGCACTTTGTCTGCCCTTCCATTCTAAATGATAGCTTTGCTAGATAGAGTAATCTTGGTGGAAGGTCCTTGCTTTCATCACACTGAATACTTCTTGCCAGTCCCTTCTTTCCTGCAAAGCATATTTTGAGAAATCAGCTCATAGTATTATAGGAACCCCTTTGTAGGTAACTCTCTGGTTTTCTCTTGCTGCTTTCAAGAGTCTCTCTTTATCTTGAACCTTTGGCATTTTAATTATGGTGTGTCTTGATGTGGTCCTCTTTGAGTCTAGCTTGTTTGGGACTCTCTGTGCTTCCTGGACTTGTATGTCTATTTCCTTTGCCAAATTTGGGGAGTTTTCCTTCATTATTTTTTCACATAAGCTTTCAATTTCTTCACCTTCCTCTTCTCCTTCTGGTACCCCTATGATTCGGATGTTGGCATGTTTAAAGTTGGCCCAGAAGTTCCTAAGCCTCTCCTCATTTTTTTCAATTTTTGTTTCTTCATTCAGTACTGGCTGACTGTTTTTTTTTTCTTCCTTATGTCCCAAATCATTGATTTGAACCCTGGTTTCCTTCCCTTCAGCATTGGTTTTGTGTGGATTTTCCTTCGTTTCACTTAGCATAGCCTTCACTTCTTCCCTTATGCGTTTGCCATACTCAAGCATATCTGTCAAGTCCGTGGGCATCTTTACCACCAGTGTTTTGAGGTCTGCATTTGTTAAGTTGGCTATTTCCTTGTCACTTAGTTCTCCCACTGGAACCTTGATCCGTTCCCCCTTTTGGGCCATACTTCTCTGTCTCCTCACCTTGACAGGCTCCTGTGTTTGTTTGCCTCTGTGTCTTAGGTAGAGCTGTCGCTCCTATTACATTGTAAGGGGAAGAGCCTTAGAAATTTATCAGTACAGGGCGACCTATTTCACCAGGTTGTGGTGCTGTATGTGGAGAAGGGGTCTGAGAGGGAACAGTGCTGCTTGCCCAGCACTTGTCCCTTTTCCAGGCAATTCTCCCACTTCCGTATCGGCCTGGTGCCTCTCTAGCTGTTTACCCTGGCCATCGTTCCCAAAGTGGGTAGTTCTGCAGATGTTCTAGGACCATAGAGGCCCTTTAAACCAGCATTTTCTTCCTCTACCCCAAACCCTACTGGTTTGCACAGTCAAAAGCAATGAGGCTTTATTTTCCCTGGCGCTAGATCTGTGAGCTGCGCTGTCTGGTCTGAGGCTGGGAACGCTCCTCAGGTGTCCCTTATGACTTTTTTAAACATGTGACTGTGTTTTCTGCCAGCTTGCTGCTGCTGACACTGCTGCCGCCACCACATTATGTCCTCTCCGCCCTGGCTCTACCCCTCCTACCTGTCTGGATGAGTATTTCTTCTTTATATCTTTGCTTGTTGGACTCCAATGCAGCTCTATTTTCTGGAACTTCTGGTTGTCTCTAGTTTTGAGGTACTTGTATTCCTTCTTAGTTGTGGAGGGAGATGCAGCATGTCTGTCTAGGCCTCCATCTTGGCTGGAAGTCTAGTTTTACCTAATTTTAGAGTAAGATCTTTGATTCACTGGGACCCTGGTTTACTGCGATGTGAGGTGGAATTCACCTTCTCTTCCCCAGAGTAAACTATGGCCATCCACTAACCACACTGCCCTCCCCAGTCTGTGATCCCACCTGGATGTTCATCCTGAGGGAGGGACAGGAAAACGCTGTGAGCTCTGTGACATCATGCTGCTCATCATGCTGCCTGAGGAACAGTGTGAGCTGTGGGTGACGCTAGGTGGGCCCACATTGTGTACATTGTGTACTTTTACAGGTGGGGCAAGTGCACAGCTAAGGGCCTGTGGCAGCCTTGGGCATGGGGGTGGGAGTGGAGATTGGAGGTTCAAGAAAACTCATCACACAGTAAAATGAAGCAAGAGGTGTTTTCTATCGGACCTGTGATAACAATGTGCCCAGATGTGACTCCTGCACAGCAGCCCCAGAAATACCAGGGAGGGCAGAGGACACTCTGTCAACATGAGCCCCTCTGGAGGGGTCGCAGGCTGAGTGTGCAGGCCCCGGATGCAGGAAGATGGGCTCCCAGGCCCAGGAGGCGGGTAGGGCGCTTTCTCCCCTGCCTGAGCAGTCATGGGGCCCACACGCAAACTGCCTCTAAGAAGCCACACCAGGGGATCTTTCCAATGGCCCAGGAAGGGCCCCTAAAGAACCGATTATTTCACAGATGTTGAAATTGAGGCCAGAGAAAGGAGAGCTGACTCGGAACCTCAGGTCCCACACCAGCCCGGAGTCGGCCCCTGCAGACAGCCCCAGACCTAGAGCCCTGGGCCCGGCCACTGGGCTCCCTCTGGCCACTCTGGCCCGGCGCCCAGTCTCAGCCCTGGTGCCAAGATGGGCCAAGTGAAGAAACCGCTGCCCCTTGCCTTCCTGAGCAAGGGTAAGTAGGTCCAGAGTTTTGGCCCGATGTTCTCCCTGTGGGAGGTGCAGCCCCTGCACGGGCAGGCAGGCACTCAGTGGCTCCTGTTGCTCCTGCTGCTCCTGCTTCTTGTATTTCTTGAGTAACCAGATAGGCAGCCCTCTCTCCATTGTCCTCCCTCTCGGTGCATAACTGTCCTCCTTCCGGCTCTCATGCTCTCTCATTCTTCTCTTCCTTGCACACATATTGTTTGAGCATCTACTATGTGCCCAGCACTGGGTGTTCACCAGTGGACAAGGCAAGCAGGGTCCACATGTGAGCCGGTGCTCAGTCAAAACACTGCAAGGAGTAATAAGCACCAGTTTAAGCAGATAATACAGTGTAAAGGATCTAGGTGGCAACATTAGGTAGCATGACCAGGAAAGGCCTCTCCTAGAAGGTGACAGTTAATCCAAGACCTGCAACGATGCTGTGGCAGAGCTGTCCAGGCAGAGGGGACAGCAGGTGCAAAGGCCTGGAAGCAAGAATGAAGATCCTCTGAGAAACAGCAAGGAATCCCAAGTGGCAGTGGAGCAGTGAGAGACGCACAGAGTGGCAAGATAGAAGGTGTGGGGGTCAGCAAACCCAAACCCTAATTCTCCTGGCAGGGCCAGCACCCAGACGAAGGCCAGAGGCAGAGGGAGGTCAGAGTCAGGCAGCAGGGAGAGGGCAATGCTGGCCGACATGGAGTGTCCACTCCTGATGAACACTGACCTGCCTGCCCACACCTGGGCTTGGCCCAGAGTTCAGGCATGTCTGCTTTCTGGGGTGTGCAGGCTCAGGGAGCTGCTCACTCCTCATGGACCCAACAGCTCCAGGCAGGGAGCCTCGAAAATGCAGGAGACTGAAGGGGGCTCTCAGAGTGGGGTGCCTGAAGACCTGAGGGCCTGTCCATGCCACCTAGTGCCCCCAGACTTGGGCAGTGAAGAAACAGAGGCCCTATTGCAGGGCAGGGTGGCTGGGAAGGATGGGGGACCTGGCTGAGGACTGTCACCATTCGATTCCTCCAAGATTAGAAACTACTATTATCCTTGTTTTACAGATGAGGAAACTGAGGCTCAAAGACATCCTTCAGTTTGCACAAGGTTACCCAGCAGAAGTGGGAGGATCCCCGGCATATTGCCTGGGGCCTAGGAGACCTCAACCAGCACATAGCTAGCACCCAGCCAGCACCCAGCCAACATCCAGCCAGCACCCAACCAGCACCCAGCACTCTCTCCAATCAGGAACTGGGATGTTCCAGATTCAAATGTGACAGGAGCGTGGCTGGCAGGGCTTCAGGCTCCCCACTCTCCTCACCTGCACCGGGGGCTCTGCGAAGGCCCCTGTCCTGGGGTGAGAGACCTGTCCCAAAGCCTGGCTCTGCTCTGACTCATCAGAGGTGCGGGGGCAGTCGAGGCCCCACTTGTGCCCAGCACTCTGAAAGTGCCACTCGGGTTATTTCCAGCTGGGGCTGTTGTCAGCAATGTTGTTAAAAACCTCGGGAGCACATGGCCACAGTCTGCAGCTGCCCAGAAAGGCCAGCTCTGGGCTCACCTAGGCCTCCTGAGGCTGAACCTGCCTTCTAACATGATTTCCCACATGAGGCTTCCAGTCAAGGTGGCGGCATAGATAAACACGGCTCACCTTCTCAAGCAACCACAGCAAAATTACAACTAAAATATAGAACAACCATCACTCAGAACCATCAGATATTGAGTTGAATGGAAGTCCGACAACTATGGAATTAAAGAAACCACATTCATCCAAGCTGGTAGGAGGTGCGCAGAGCAAAGTGGGCTGGTCCCATATCCACGTGAGGTGGATAAAAATTGGGGGGGATATCTCAGGAGCGAGGAATCCCAGCCCCACACCAGGCCCCACAGCCCAGGGTTCCAGAGCCAAGAAGGTAAGTACCAATAACTTCTGGCTGCAAAAACCAGTGCAGATTGAGTCAGTGGGAGGACCTGCTGGAGTCCCAAACAGTTCCTCTTAAAGAACCCACACACGGACTCACCTACTCAGACTCACTCCCTCTGAGCTCCAGCACCAGGGTAGCAGCTTGAAAGGCACCAGTGGCACACAGGGAGGAACTGAAGTGACTGGCATCATGGCGAGAGCTGGGAGACAGCTTTCTCCCAGAGCGAAAGGCAACAAGGCCATTGTCTCTTTTCTGAACCCTCCCCCCAAAGAGCCACTGAGCCGGTAGGTGGGTGCCATATCTGAGACTCCATCAACCTGGCTAACAGTGTTTGCCCCACCCTGGAAATCCCCAGCAACTCTGTCCCACCCAACTTACGGGCCCACCATAGCTGCTTTTCTGTATGAATGGCTGGTCTTTGCTCATGCTCCACAACTTCCTAAATCCTCTCAAACAAGCAACAGCCTGCATCAGTGAGCCTCAAGCCTCAGTACCTCTTGCTAAGTGGCCCCAGGCCCAGCACTGGCAGCAGCTGGCCTAGATTCACAGCTTGGCCTCACCTGGGAATCTCCAAGCCCTGCACAAGTAGCAGCCATCTCAGATTGCTTTACAACTCAGGCAGGGTGGCCGCAGGCAAAACACAGGTGGAGGCTGACCTTGGCCTGCACCACCCAGGAAACCCCAGGGCCAGTGCACCTAGTGGATACCTACAGACCATGTTGGAGCATCACCACCCTGCCCCAACTCAGCTGATCCTCCTTGGAGGGTGGAGGTTGGTGGTCAGTGGTCACAACCAGTCCTTGTAGCTGACTGGCCTGGGTAAATCCCTTCCATTGACTTGCCAACAGCAATCAAGGCTCAACTACAAGAGGAGTGTGTACTCAGCACACACGAAGGGTACACCTCAAGTACCCAGCTTGGGTGATAGGGGAGACTGTGGCTCTTGGTCCTACAAGACACCTACTACATTAGGCCATGTTACCAAGAGAGAGATTCATAGCAGCTCTACCTAATACACAGGAACAAACTCAGGGAGGCTGCCAAAATGAGGAGACAAAGAAACATGGCCCAAATGAAGAAACAGATCAAACCACAGAAAAAGAACTAAACAAAATGAAGATAAGCAATCTATCAGATGAAGAGTTCAAAACACTTGTTATAAGGATAGTCAAGGAACTTAGTGAGGACCTCAGCAGCATTAAAAAAGATCCAGTCAGAAATGAAAGATATACTAATTAAAATAAAGAACAATTTATAGGGAAACAACAGGAGAGTGGATGAAGTCGAGAATTAAATCAATAATTTGGACATAAGGAAGCAAAAACCAACCAAGAAGAACAACAATAATCCCCAAAAAACTGAGGATAGTGTAAGTAGCCTCTGGGACAACTTCAAGAGGTCCAATATTCGCATCATAGGGGTGCCAGAAGAAGATGAGAAAGAGCAAGAACTGAGAAATCTATTTGAAAAAACAAGAAAAGAAAACTTCCCTAATTTGGTGAAGGAAATAGACGTGCAAGTCCAGGAAGTGCAGAGTCTAAAACAAGTTGGATGTGAAGAGAACCACTCCAAGACACATCATAATTAAAATGCCAGAGATTAAAGACAAAGAAAGAATCTTAAAAGCAGCAAGAGAAAAACAGAGAGTTATCTACAGGGACTTTTCCATTAAGACTGTCAGCCAATTTCTCAAAAGAAACCTTGCAGGCTAGAAGGGACTGGCAAGAAATATTCAAAGTCATGAAAAGCAGGGACCTACTGCCAAGATTGCTCTACCCAGCAAAGCTATTGTTTAGAATCGAAGGGCAGATAAAGTGCTTCCCAGACAAGAAAAAACTAAAGGAGTTCATCATCACCAAACCATTATTATATAAAATGTTAAAGGGACTTTTTTTTAAGCAAAAGAAGATCAAAACTATGAACAATAAAATGGCAATAAATACCTATCTATCAACAATTGAATCTAAAAAACAAACTAAGCAAACAAGAAGAACAGAGACAGAATCATGGCTACGATAGTGTTTTGATGGTTGCCAGCTGGGAGGGGGTGTGGGGGATGGGTGAAGAAGTGAGGGGATTAAGTACAAATAGGTAGTCACAGGATAGCCATGGGGTGTAAAGTACAGCACAGGAAATGGGGAAGCCAAGAACCTACTCATGATACATGGACATGAACAATGGTAGGGGGATTGCCTAAGGGAGTGGGGGCTGCTGGGTGGAGGGAGGCAAAGGGGGGAAAATTGAGACAATTGTAATAGCATAATCAATAAAATTTAATTTTTTAAAGTTTACTTTAGAAAAAAAAAAAGATTCCCCAAGGATTCATGAGCACATGAAAAGTTCCAGAAGCTCCACTTTGGAACCCATACCTAGAAGCAAAAATGTACATCTTCAGCTTTACGAAAGAAGGCTGAATTGCGGCCTGCAAGCCAAGTGTCGCTGGTTCGATTCCCAGTCAGGGCTCATGACTAGGTTGCATGTCAGGTCCCCAGTTGGGGGCGCAACTAAGAGGCAACCACACAGTGATGTTTCTCCCCCTCTCTTTCTCCTTTCCCCTCTCTCTAAAAATAAACAAACAAATAATTTTAAAAAAAAAAGAAGGCTGAATTGTCTTCCCGAGAGGCTGCACCGCTTTGGATTGCCCAGGAGTGGGCGCAGCTCCTGTGACTCTGCATCCTTGCCAGCACTTGGCGTCATCAGATGCCTTAGCTGTTTCCAACCTAGTCCATAAAAAATAGTCACTTCATATTTTTCTTTCATTTGATTCACTTCCTAAAGTTTAGCCTCCTCCCAAGCCATAACACTCATGCAATCCCACTTAATGCTAAATATTTATTTTTCTAATACAAACATACAAAAGAAATGTCTAACTATGCAGTGTTCTTCCTTAGGTCACTGAAAATGGACACCCCCGCCCCCCACCCCACCCCCACTCCCACCCCGAGTCAGTGGCTTTCCTCTGTGGTGGTGCTGATGCTCCTTCCCTCTGGCCCACCCCACATCCCCCAGGAGTTCTGACAGCCAGGGTCGCATAGGCAGGCAGACTGCACAGCAGGAGGGGTGGGGGCCACACCAGGGTGGTCTGGCTTTGAGCTCAGCCGAGGAGGCCATGGGGTACCCTAAGGATACCATTTTCAACACTCCGCCAGCTGAACCAAGAGCCTGGTGCTCTCCGTGTGATGGAACTTAGTCTGTCAGGGAGAGGCAGGGTGGGTCTCAGCCAGCCCTCAAGAGAGGCCTCTGGGGTGGGGGTCCTGGCCTCCTTAGAGAGCCAGGGCTGCCCTTGGCTCCCAGTGCCTGTCAAGAAGAACCATTTCTGGGAAGAGAGTGGGCCACAGCCGCCTGGAGCAGCAGGCAACCGCTCCCTATCTCCTTCATGCCCTGATGGTGGTGATGGGGGGGGGGGGGTGTTTCACCCTCAAGGCCGGGCCTCAATCATTCTACCCTCGCAGCCCAGCCCACCCAGAGCAAGTATCCCACTAATCCCATACATCCTGGGTGCGTTCTGGGAAATCCAGTTCCAGGCCTGTGAGTGGGGCCCAGCCCTGCAGCCTTATAGCTGCGTGACCAGCGCCTGGCCAGCTACCTTGGCTGACCCACTAGGAAGGGGCCCTTGAGTGAGGGCGACAACATATCTGAATAGCCAGCACTGCATCTGGCTGGCCATGGGGCTCTGTGATGTCTCAGGCTGGGTCCCCTTAGAAGCAGACCAGAGACAAGGATACCAGAGAGGTGACCCCTGTGCCCCCCAGAAGCACCGTAGGAAAGTTAGGCAAGGAAGGGGAGCCAATGAAGAAAGAGTTGGCCAAGCCTGTCAGCCCCTGCCCCCTTGTCCCCCAACCCCAGGACTGTTCCCCAGGCTTGTGAAGCCCCGTTCCTGAGCCCACCCCTTCATAGGCTGAGAGCCCCAAGATTCATGGGCGATGGCCCGGGCATGAGCGGGTGCGGACGGCTGTGGATCCAGGCCAGCCTGGCCCAGTTCCTGATTCTGCCGCTTCCTGGTCGCTGACCTGGTGTGTTACCCAACCTCTCAGGTCCCTTCCCCTTGAAGACGAGTCCCTAGTGCAGCTGTGAGGACAGGCTGAGAGAATGGGCTGTGCGCTCAGGCAGCCAGGCCCAGGGGAGGTGCTCAGTGAATGTTCCTTTCCATCAGTAAGCCTGGTTCCTATGATTTCCCGGAAGACACTGGGGGGAGTCCCTGTGGGTCCCAGGAGCCCCATCTGCCAGGCAGAGCTGGAGGCAGGCAGGAAGCACAGAGCTTCTGAGGGAACCCTGCTGCCTTCCAACACTGGGCTCTGGGAAAACGGGCAGAGATGCTGGTCAGAGGCCCGCCCAGCCCACCAGTCCCGGGGCTCCTGCTCGCTCCCGCTGGCATCCAGAACGCATGCAGGCTGTCTCGCGGAGCGGGGGTCCCAGAGAGCATGAGGGAGCCAGGCAACAGAGCTGCGTGGAGTCTATACTGCAGACCAGAGGGAGAATGGGCTTCTTCTCTCAGGACCCTGGCCAGGCAGGTGGTTGGCACTCAGGCACCAGAAAGGAGAGGGCTTCACTGTGCCTGCCATGCAGCGAGGACAGAGCAAGGCCCTGTCAACAGCATGTTTGCCCTGGCCACCACATCCTCACACATGGGTGGCCTTGTAGGATTAATGCGAGGCGTGTCCGCTGCCCCATGTGCGGAGGAGCTGCTGGCAAACACCAGCACCTGCCCGAGCTGTGGATGGTCCCGTTCATGCTTAGCTTCCACTGGGAAAGTTTGAGCCGCAGCCAGTCCTTCCTGCTCACGCCTGGCCGTTCAGAGCACTGGCTGGTGTTCAGTCCCAGGGTGAGGCCCACACCTGTGCCACTGAGTTAGACACTCACTGACCGGACAGTGAACTGGCCCTCTGTGCACCCCCGCGTGTCAGGCTGAGGCTGCCGTCGCCCTCCCACTGCCTCCCCGGGCCTTGGCTTCGACGCCCCCACCTGAAACAGCACCTCCCCGTCCCAGACACTTTGCAAGGCAGGCTGGGAAATGGCCCCCAGAGAGGTCCACAACCTAATCCCCAGAACATGTGAATGTCCCCCTTTACGGCAAAAGGGGGCCGAGGGCTGCAGGTGTGACTAAGCAAAGGATCTTGAGATGGGGAAATTGTCCTGGATTTTCAGGGTGGGCCTTACATGCAGCCAGGTGTGTATCCTTGTGAGGGAGGCAGAGGGAGGTGTGGGGATGCTGACCTTGAAGATTGGGGTGATGTGGCCAAGAGCCAAGGAAGGCCACAGCCACCAGGAGCTGGAATCGGTGTCTACTAGACGGACACCCCCCAAGACTCCAGAGGGCGGGCTGCCCTGCCCACCTGGTCTTTATTTGGGCCCAACAACAACCATTTCGGGTTTCTGGCTTCCAGAGCTGGAAGGGATTTAATTTCTGTTCTTTGCAGCAATGTTACAGCAGGGGCAATTACACCCTCTAGTTCCTCATCCTGTTTTGCCAACTGCCATCACAGGCTAGTACAGGTACTTCTTTAATCCTCATCTGAGGATGTTTATTGATTTTAGAGAGAGGAAAGGAGAGGGAGAAACATTGATGTGATTGACAAACACTGATCTGTTGCCTCCCATGCGCATCCCAACCTGCATCCCAACCCGGAATCAAACCCGCAACCTAAGGAGGTGCCCTGACCAGGGAGCGAACCCGGAACCTTTTGGTGTATGGGACAATGCTCCAACCCACTGAGCCCACGGAGCCACCTGGCCAGGGCACGTGCTAGTAATTATTTCTCATTCCCAACTAGTGCGTAAGCTCCGCGAGGGCGGGAACTTGGAGTGCCCTATTTTTCACTGTACTGAGGCTAGCTGTGTCCAACACAGACTGGATGCAATGCCTGTAACAGTATATTTTCATTTTTCAAAAGTAATAATGATTTTCATATAAATGTGGGTTTATCCACATGCTTAGAAGCACTTCCTGAGGGAATGTGCGCCACCCTGCTAACAGGCTCACCAGAGGCTTCCGGTCTGCAGTAAACAGTTTGAAGGATATAAGAACCTCCATTTATTTTATCAACAAAACAAGTAAGAAATGCAAACCATGAGAAGAAAGGAGCACTATTTTTCCCAAAAGACTGATTTCCTATGAAGTTGGGGCCAGGAAAGAATCTGCCTGAGCCAAGTCAACCGCTAAAAGGAGGCCCCCGGCTTCACAGGACCAGGGCTGGCCTGGGACAGCTGCCCAGACTTCCAAGGGCCATGGAAGCTCCCGCCCGGGGACTAAGGGACTCAGCTGAGAGAGGGGCTACCAAAGTCCTTTGGGAGCCATTCACACATTTAGAACTTGGCTTTGATGAGACCTCCCACTGAGCAGATCTTACACATGTACCAGTGCTACCATGCTCCATTGAAAACCTGTATGAGCCAGGCACTGTGGACAGATTATAACCCTCGGCTAAACTTCAAGACAGGCTCGCCAGATCGGAGTGCTGCTGGAGCGCTGCTCAGAGGCCCCCAGGCGGAGGGGCTCCCTGGGCCAGTGGTGGGGCTGAGCCCCGCTGCCCTCCAGCTGCCCCTGCCCCCTGCACTGCCTTTGCTGGGATCTGCCCCCTGCTCGCTAAAGAAGCTCAGCAGGCGACAGGAGTCTCTTCCCTTGAGCGCAGAGCCATTGACAGAGGCTTTGAGCGCTCATCACCCCAGGCAATCCCTGTGAGGAACTGAGAACAGGGTATTTAGAAATGAGTTGCTCAATTGAGAAGGCACTTGCTAGTGCCAAGTGAAAGGCTGAGAGGTCATGATGACGCAACAGAATCTCTGACTGAGTGGACCACAAGCCAGTGTAAGTGGTGAAGCAACATCAGGAAGCAATTCAAGAACTTAATAAAATTGCAAGACATTGACCACGGTCTACATTAGATACGGGAATCCATCAAGAAAACAGACAAGTCAGAGAACTGCAGCAAGACAACAGACTTGCATACATCCCTGGAGGAGCGGAACTCGGTATGGGGAGCAGATGTTTAGATTGCTCATGGTCTGCAAATAAAAGGGAGCCAGGCACACTAACGAAGCTAAAAGAGCAGCGCTCCAAGGAATCACAGGCACATCTCGACCAGATAACCAAACGGGCAGCAGTAACGAGAAAAACCCTGGAAACTGACGAGCAGCAACAGGGTGGCAGGAACAGGAAAGAATGTTTCACCTTGAACAAGAAAACAAAGGCTGAGAGCAATTCTTCCAAAAGCTGGAGAATCATGTTTGAACCTTAGAAAAACCGATGTGTCAGAAAGTATGTCTTCATCAGCGTCAGTGACCAAAGCTGGCCTGCGTCTGAGGAAGGGCTGAAGGGGTCCGAGTCTGTGAGCTTCTCACAAGGCTCCGAACAACCCCTGGGCCTGGCCTCCTGAAGGGAGTGAATTAACAGAAAAATCTATCTCAAGCTACCTTTTTCCCCCTATAATATGTACAGTACACTGGCAATGACATTTTTAAGAGATAGTAATGAACAATGCATAGTTTATGGTCATAGACTTTATTCCAAAATGTAATTGAAAAGCAGACTTCGTTAATTGGTGAATGAATAAGATGATTTTCACAGTGACTGCTGAACACATTAAGAACTTTCAGTAGTGCTGTCGGCTTTTTGAATAATACTTAGATAAATAGGAATATTCCCAGTAAATGTTTGGGAATTCATAAAATTATCCCAATTTTAAAATATAGGTTTTGCCACAGTTTGGTGAATGGAAGAACTTGGTATTAAATTTTATCTTCCCTGTTTGGTGGCAAAGTTAACAACTAGCTTATGTATCATGAGACTTCAGCTTTAATGCTTACCTACCTTCCCATTCATGTTTGTCAAAGAAAACTCAGTTTGAAAGGCTGTGGGAATGTTTTACATGCACCATAAACAAATGACATAGTTTAACTTTAGCTAATATAGCATAATTAATACTCAACTAACAACTGTTCATAACTTGTTAAGTATATGAAATATCATTCAAGAATGATACTTTCTTAAAAAGAAGGTCTTATAAGAGACATATTTAGTAGGTTAAACGACTCTTTTGAAAGAATAAGTTTTGGTTCTAAATCACTAATGAAGATGAGAACTTTTTCTCTTCTCTAGTTGACCTTTAAGGATATCATGTAATCAGTTACCTAACAGAGTTGAAATCTTTGCCATAGCAAGCTAGGTATGGTTATTTCCAAGTAAATTGAGAAATTCTCTGCCTTATAGAAACTTTTTAAAAAAGTAATTACTATTAAGAAATACAGAAAAGTAAATTAAAATTTCAAAAATAATTTCTGGATCTATTCTTAATCACCATCTCATTCTCATAACTTAAAGATTTTCCTTATAACCTTTCAGTCAAAAGAGAGGTTAAAAAGTATATGGAATTAAAAGTACTTGTTTTATTTTTACAAAATATATATCCAGTGTGAAATTTTTAAAAGCCACCAGAAATAAGAAATGTGCTTTTACATAAATTGAACCCTATATTTTTCTTATTTTGCGGTAATTATAAAACGATAAAAGAAGAGTGTCGTATATGATTAAATATATTATACTCATTTATAGTAAATACATATTAAATTACCACAACAGAAAATGCACTTTTAAGTATATAATTTGATAAATATTTACATGGCAAATTTTATGTACAATTTCATATATTGATAAAATTCAGAACAGCTTTTCAGTATTTGGGGTAAGTGGAGTTGATGGGGCTGATTGAATAGAAAAAAAAGCTATAGACCCAAACATTAAATTGATTTTTTTCTCATTCAGAGGCCTTAATATTTTATAAATAAATGGCAGTTTTTATTTTATTTTTTAAGTTTCTATTGGGTTTTGGGGAAAATATCTTTTATTTTGATGGCGCATTCATTCATATACTTTTTATCCCAAGTTGGAGTTAAAGCAAATAAGCTGCACAGTTGATATTAGGTCTGAGGCAGTTCATTGAGGCAGCTCTATTATAAAACGTTACATGATAAACAATTATTTTTATAAACAAATAAGTAGAATTAATTTATTCTTTGTCCATTTAATTGGATATAATTTGAAGATCTCGGTGCACTTACTTTGGTGAACAGCAACAGTTTTCCAACCCATATTTTGTTTTTTTTAAAGCAGAACCTTAAATTTAGGTTGAAGGTATGTAGTGTATAGGAGCCTGTTTTTTCTTTTCTTTAAGTATATTTTATTGATTATGTTGTTACAGTAGTTCCAGTTTTCCCCCCCTTACCTCCCCTCTGCCCAGTACCCTGCTTTCCTCCAGCAATCCCACCCCTCTTAGTTCATGTCCATGGGTCGTGCATATAAGTTCTTTGGCTTCAGCCTTTCCTATACTATTCCTAACTTCCCCCTGTCTATTTTGTACCAACCGATTATGCTTCCTAATCCCTGCACCATTTCTCCCACTCTCCCTTGCAGCTGATAACCCTCCAAATGATCCCCACACCTATGATTCTGTTCCTGTTCTGGTTGTTTGCTTAGTTTGTTTTAGTTTTCATTTTTTAGATCCTGTTGTTGATAGTTCTGAGTTTATTGCCATTTCTTTTCCATTTTTTAAATTGTTGTTCTATTTCGGTTGTTCTATCTTTCCCCATTGCTCTCCCCTGCCCCGCCCACTTCCACCCTCTCCCAGAGTCAATCCCCTGTTGTCCATGTCCACGGGTCATTTATACATGTTCCTTGACCATACTCTTCCCCTTCTTTCCCTCCTTCCCCTATCCTCTGTCCCCTCTGGTCACTGTCAGTCTGCTCCTTGTTTCCATGCCTCTGGTTCTATTTTGCTCATTTGTTTATTTTGTTCATTAGGTTCTGGTATAGGTGGGACCATATGATATTTTTCTTTTGCCACTTGGCTTATTTCGCTAAGCATAATACTCTCCAGTTCCCTCCATGTTGTGGCAAAAGGCAGGAGTTTCTTCTTTCTCTCTGCTGCATAGTATTCCATTGTGTAAATGTACCACAGTTTTTTAAAAAATAATTTATTTACTTGTTTGTTTGTTTGTTTTATTTTTAGAGAGAGGGGAAAGGAGAAAGAGAGGAAGAGAAACATCATTGTGTGGTTGCCTCTCACTCGCGCCCCCAACTGGGGACCTGACGTGCAACCTAGTCATGTGCCCTGACTGGGGGTCCAACCAGCGACACTTGGCTTGCAGGCTGATGCTCAATCCACTGAGCCACAGCAGCCAGGGAATGAATGTACCACAGTTTTTGATCCACTCATCCACTGATGGGCACTTAGGCTGTGTCCAGCACTTGGCTATTGTAAATAGCGCTGCTGTGAACATAGGGATGCATAGGTTCTTCTCAACTGGTGTTTCAGGATTCTTCAGGTAGAATCCTAGCAGTGGAATCGCTGGTTCAAAAGGCAGTTCCATTTTTAGTTTTTTGAGTAAACTTCATACTGTTCTCCACAGTGGCAGCACCAGCCTGCATTCCCACCAACAGCGCACTAGGGTTCCCTTTTCTCCACATCCTCGCCAGCACTTGTTGTTTGTTGATTTGTTAATAATGACCATTCTGACCAGTGTGAGGTGGTATCTCATTGTGGTTTTTATTTGCATCTCTCTGATGGCTAGTGATGTTGAGCATTCTTTCATATGCCTATGGACCCACTGTATGTCCTCCTTGGAGAAGTGTTTGTTCAGGTCCTTTGCCCATTTTTTAACTGGATTGTCTGTCTTCTTGGTATTGAGTCGTATAAGCTCTTTATATATCTTGGAGATCAGTCCCCTGTCTGTGATGTCATTGGCAAATATGTTTTCCCATATGGTTGGTTTCCTTTTCATCTTGCTGATGTTTTCTTTTGCTGAGCAGAAACTCTTTAGTTTGATGTAGTCCCATTTGTTTATTTTTTCCTTTATTTCTCTTGCCTTAAGTGATGTATCCTGAAGATATTGTTACGTGGGATATCTGAAATTTTTCTGCCTGTGTTTTCCTCTAGGACTTTTATGGTATCACGGCTTACATTTAAATCTTTGATCCATCTTGAGTTTATTCTTGTGTGTGGTGTAAGTTGGTGGTCTAGTTTCATTTTTTTGCACGTCCCTGTTCAGTTCTCCCAGCACCATTTGTTAAAGAGGCTCTTCTCACTCCATTTTATGTTCCTTCCTCCTTTATCAAATATTAGTTGACCATAGAGGCCTGGGTTTATTTCTAGGCTCTCTATTCTGTTCCACTGATCTATATGTCTGTTCTTATGCCAGTATCAGACTGTTTTGATCACAGTGGCTTTGTAGTATTGTTCGATGTCTGGTATCGTGATTACTCCTGCTGTGTTCTTCTGTTTCAAGATTGCTTTTGCTATTTGGGGTCTTTTTTGGTTCCATATGAATTTTTGGAGGATTTGTTCTAGGTCAGTGAAATATGTCATTGGTATTTAAATAGGGATTGCATTGAATCTGTAAATTGCTTTGGGTAGTATGGCCATTTTGATGATGTTGATTCTTCCCATCCAAGGACATGGTATTTGCTTCCATTTATTTGTATCTTCCTTAATTTCTTTCTTCAATGTTGCGTAATTTTCAGTGTACAGGTCTTTTATCTCTTTGGTTAAGTTTATTCCTAGGTACTTTATTTTTCTTGTTGCTATAGTAAATGGTATTTTCTTTTTTTGTCTCTGTCTCCGATATTTTATTGTTGGTGTACAGAAATGCCTTAGATTTCTGTATATTTATTTTGTACCCTGCTATTTTGCCAAATTCACTTATTATATCTAGTAGTCTTTTAGTGGAGTTTATAGGGTTTTCTAGGTATACTATCATGTCATCTGCATATAATGATAGTTTTATTTCTTCTTTCCCAATTTGGATGCCTTTTATTTCTTTTTCTTGTCTGATTGCTGTGGCTAGGACTTCCAACACTATGTTGAATAGAAGTGGAGAGAGTGGACAGCCTTGTCTAATTCCTGATTTCAGGGGGAATGCTTTCAGTTTTTGTCCATTGAGTATGGTGTTGGCCTCAGGCTTCTCATATAGCCTTAATTATGTTAAGGTATGCTCCCTCTATTCCCATTTTGCTGAGTGTTTTCATCATAAATGGGCGTTGTACTTTATCAAATGCTTTTTCTGCATCTATTGATATGATCATGTGATTTTTATCTTTCATTTTGTTTAGGTGATGTATTATATTTATTGATTTGTGAATATTAAACCATCCTTGCATCCCTGGGATGAATCCCACTTGATCGTGGTGTATGATCTTTTTGATGTATTGCTGGATCCTGTTTGCCAATATTTTATTGAGGGATTTAGCATCTATGTTCATCAGTGATATTGGCCTGTAGTTTTCTTTCTTCATTGTGTCTTGACCTGGTTTTGGGATTAGGGTAATACTGGCTTCATAGAAAGAATTTGGAATTTTTTGAAATAGTTTGAGGAGGGTAGGAGTTAGTTCTTCCCTAAATGTTTTGTAAAATTCGCCTGTGAAGCCATCCGGTCCAGGGCTTTTGTGTGCAGGGAGATTTTTGATTACTGTTTCAATTTCCTTCTTTGTTATTGGTCTGTTGAGACTTTCTACTTCTTCTTGATTCAGTTTTGGAAGGTTATATGTTTCTAGAAATTTGTCCATTTCTTCTAGGTTGTCACATTTCTTGCCATACAGTTGTTTGTAGTAATTTCTTATAATTGTTTGTATTTCTGTGGTATCAGTCGTGATTTCTTCTCTTTCATTTCTGATTTTGTTTATTTGGGTCTTCTCTCTCTTTTTCTTGATGAGCCTGGCTAGAAGCTTGTCGATTTTGTTTGTTTTTTCGAAGAACCAGCTCCTAGTTTTGTTGATCTTTTGGATTGTTTGTTTAGTCTCTATGTCATTCAATTCTGCTCTGATCTTGATGATTTTCTTCCTTCTTTTTGCCCTAGGCTTTGTTTGTTGTTGTTGTTCTAGTTCTTGTAGCTTTAGGATTATATTTTTTATTTGAGATTCTTCCATACTTTTTAGGTAGCCCTGTATTGCTATGAACTTCCTTCTCAGAACTGCCTTCGCTGTGCCCCATAGGTTTTGGGCTGTTGTGTGTTCATTTTCATTTGTTTCCATAAACTTCTTGATTTCTTCCTTGATGTCATTGTTAACCCATTCATTATTTAACAGCATGTTATTTAGTCTCCATGAATTTGAATGTTTTTGAGTTTTTTTCCATGAGGTTTGTTTCTAGTTTCAAGCCATTGTGATCTGAGAAGATGCTTGATATACTTTCAATTTTCTTGAACTTGTTGAGGCTTCTTTATGTCCTACCATGTGGTCTATCTTTGAAAATGTTCTATGTGCATTTAAAAAAAATATGTATTTTGCTTCTTCGGGGTGAAAGGTTCTGTATATATCAATTAAGTCCATTTGATCTAGAGTGTTGTTCAGTGCCTCAATGTCCTTGGTGTTTCTTTGCTTCAAAGATCTGTCCATTGTTGACAATGGGGTGTTAAGGTCCCCCACTGTGAGAGTTCTGCTGTCCATATCCTTCTTGAAGTCCTCCAAGATTTTCCTTATGTATTTGGATGATCCTATGTTGGGTGCATATATGTTTACAAGGGTTATATCTTCTTGATGGATTGTTCCCTTAAGTATTATGAAATGTCCTTCTCTGTCTCTTGTTATGGCCTCTGTTGTGAAATCTATTTTGTCTGATATCATATTGCTACCCCAGCTTTTTTTTCATGTTCATTTGCTTGAAATATTTTTTTCCATCCCTTCACTTTCAGTCTGTGTAGATCTTTTGTTCTGAGGTGGGTCTCTTGTAGACAGCATATAAGTCGGTCATATTTTCTTATCCATTCAGCTACCCTATTTCTTTTGATTGGTGCATTTAATCCATTTACATTTAAGGTTATTATTGACAGGCACTTATTCATTGATTTCCCCCCTCTGTACCTGTGTTCCTCTCTGTCTCTGTTTCTTCATCTTCTTAAAGCAGACCCATCAGCATCTCTTGCAGTGCTGGTTTGGTGGAGATGTATTCTTTTAGCCTTCTTTTGTCTGGGAAACTCCTTATTTCACCTTCCATTCTGAATGAGAGCCTTGCTGGATAGAGTAGTCTTGGTTGTAGGCCTTTGTTTTTCATTGCTTGGAATTTTTTTTGCCATTCCTTTCTGGATTGTAGTATTTTATATTATCAGCTGTTTCTCTCTTTCTTCTTTTAGGATTTTCTCTTTGTTTTTGAATTTTGCCATTTTAATTATGATGTGTCTTCAAGTGGGCCTATTTGGGTTCATCTTCATTGGGACCCTCTGTACTTCCTGGACTTGCATGACTTGTTCTCTCATCAAGTTAGGAAAGTTTTCTGTCATTACTTTTTCAAACAGGTTTTCTATCCCATGCTCCTCTTCTTCTCCTTCTGGTGTCCCTATGATACAGATATTATTACATTTCATGTTGTCCTGCAGCTCTCTTAAAACCTCTTTATTCTTTTTCAGTCTTTTTTTATTTGGTTGCACTGTCTGGAAATTTTTTTTCTACATTGTCCTCCAGCTCACTGATCCGATCTGTTTCATCTGGCCTGCTCTTGATTCCTTCTACCACATTCTTCAATTCAGAAATTGTATTCTTCATTTCCTTCTGGTTCTTACTGACAGTTTCTATGTCGTTTTTAATGCTAGTGTAGTTCTCAGTAAGTTCCTTGTAGCTTACCTGGAGTTCTTCATAGTTCCCCTGGAGTTCTTTGTAGTTTTCTTTGAGTTTGCTGAGCTCATTGAGATTCCCTATAATCATTATTTTGAATTCCATGTCTAGTAGTTTGCTTACCTCTATTTAATTTAGCACTTTTTCTGGGAATTCCTTCTTTTCTTCTGATGGGGGGTGTGTGTTTCTTTCTCTCCCCAATTTTTGTGACTCTTTTTATTTGTTTCTGCTTCTTATATTGATCAGCTTTGACTTACTGTCTTCATGTTGTGACCATCTGTGGTAGGATACCTGTGGGATTCAGTCGGGCAGGCTCCTTGATCTCCTGAACTTGATGCTCTTGGGATGCCCTTTATGCCGTTTGTTTGGGCTCTCTAGTTGTACTTGGATTTTGATTGTTGTTTTGTTGCTCTTTGGTGGGTCCTTCCCTCCAGCTAGCCGACTGAGGTTCACTCCTCCCACCACATCTTATATACTGTTGTACTTTCTTTACTTCCTGGATCTGCCCCTGGTGGCATCAGATCGGGTTCTGGTCTGGGCCCAGACAGAGATCTACTGTCTTTGTCTCTTTTAGTTGTTAATCTATCTGAATTTGTTGTCATTTTAATGTTCATAGTTTTGATTTTCTTCTTTTTCTTAAATGTGTCCCTTTAACATTTCATATAATAATGGCTTGGTGATGATGAACTCCTTTAGCTTTACCTTGTCTGGGAAGCACTTTATCTGCCCTTTCATTCTAAATGATAGCTTTGCTGGATGGAGTAATTTTGGTTGTAGGTCCTTGCTTTTCATCACTCTGAATACTTCTTGCCAGTCCCTTCTTGCCTGCAACATGTCTTTTGAGAAATAAGCTGATAGTCTTATAAGTACCTCATGTAGGTAACTCTCTTCTTTTTCCTTGCTGCTTTTAAGATTCTCTCTTTATCTTTAATGTTTGGTATTTTAATTACGATGTGTCTTGATGTGGTCCTCTTTGGGTCTAGCTTGTTTGGGACTCTCTGTGCTTCCTAGACTTGTATGTCTATTTCCTTCACCAAATTTGAGATGTTTTCTTTCATTATTTTTTCACATAAGTTTTCAATTTATTGCTCTTCCTCTTCTCCTTCTGGCACCCTCTATGTGTCAGATGTTGGCACATTTAAAGTTTTCCCAGAAATTCCTAAGCCTCTCCCCGTTTTTTTCAATTCTCATTTCCTCATTCTGTACTGGTTGACTGCTTATTTCTTCCTTATGTTCAAAAGCATTGATTTCAACCCTGGTTTCCTTCCCTCCACTGTAGGGGCACCAAATATTCCCTGTAAAAAGTTTCAATATATAAGTATGTAAGGGCTTTAAATGTTCTTTGTAAGAAGTAGCAAGGACTTGCTAAAAGGCCTTGGAAAAAGGAATGTAAGAAGGAGTGTTATAGCAATTAGTGATTTACAAGCTAAAAGGACTTCAGCCTCTATCACCTCCCATTTGCTTGCTTGTGTCTGGTTTATAACATTTGTGAAGGTTGTGCTTTGCAGAATGTCTAGCCCTTTGAAAATAAATTGCCTCACAGGGAGTTCGTCCCTGGCTGAAGAGCTATGCTGCCGTCGAAGATAACCTTTAGCCTTGCGAATTTCTGTTCCTGTTACTGCCAAGACATTCCTGCAGTCCTGCCCAGCACCCTCTTCCTAAGACTGTTTGCCGCCAAAGAAGAAACAAAGAGACTGCACCAGTATAAAAGCCCAGCGTTAAGACTCCATTGTAGGTTGGAGCATGTTAGAGACCTGCTCAGGGTCTGCCCAACTCCTGGCCAATATTAAAAATCCTTTGCTTAACTTTATACACCGCTTCAGAGTGTTCAATCTCGCCTATGTAGCCGTAACACCACCATTGGTTTTGTGTGGATTTTCCTTCGTTTCACTTAACATAGCCTTCATTTCTTCCCTTATGTCTTCGTTGTACTTAATCTTCTCTGTCAAGCCTGTGAGCATCGTTATCACCAGTGTTGTGAACTCTATGTCTGTTAGGTTGGCTATCTCCTCGTCTGTTAGATTGGCTATCTCCTTGTCGCTTAGTTCTCCCACTGGAACCTTGATCTGCTCCCTCTTTTTGGCCATACTTCTCTGCCTCCTCATCTTGACAGGCTCCTGTGTTTGTTTGCCTCTGTGTCTTAGGTAGAGCAGTCACACCTGTTATGTTGTAAGAGGCGGAGCCTTAGGTATTCGTCAGTGCAGGGCAACCTGTTTCAATACATTGTGGCACTGTATGTGGGGGAGGGATCCGAGAGGGAACAATGCCGCTTGCTCAGCACTCACCCCTTTTCCAGGCACTTCTCCCAATTTTCGTATCAGACAGGCTGCCCTCTAGCTGTTTCCCTGGTTGTGGTTCCTAGAGTGGGTGGGTTTGCAGATGTTCTAGGACTGTGGGGGTCCTCTAAACAAATGGACTGTGCTGAGAGACCAGCAGTTTCTTCCTCCACCCCAACCCATACTGATTTCACAGTCAGAAGCAACAAGGCTTTATTTTCCCCGGTGCTGAAACAGTGAGCTTCGCAGACTGGTCTGGTGCTGGGATCGCTCCCCAGGTGTCCCTCCCTACTTTTATAATGTGTGACTGCTCTTTCTGCTGGCTGGGCACAGCCACTGCCTTGCTGCTGCTGCCACCACCACACCACGTCCTCTCTGCCCTAGCTCCGCCTCTCCTACCTGTCTGAATAAGTATTTCTTCTTTATATCTTTGTTTGTTGGACTTCCATGCAGTTCAGTTTTCTGGTAGTTCCTATTGGTTTTAGTTCTGAGGTAGTTGTATTTCTTCTTATTGTTGTGGAGGATGGTTAAGCATATCTACCTATGCCTCCATCTTGGCCAGAAGTCCCAAAGCCTGTTTTTTCAATGAAGATGAGTGATTAAAATGTTTTTCAAGACAGCACCAGTTCCTGATTTACAGGGAGAGGAAACTGAGAGTCCGTGAGGTGACTTGTTCAGTGTCACATGTATGTAGGTGGCAGGGCTGAGACTGGCCTTCAGGTTGGCTCTGACTTCCTACGAGGCCACACTCGGCCCCCTCACATGAGGCTTGGTGCTGGTGTCCTGCCAAGATTTTCCAGACTCAGGCAGCACTTCATTGGGCTATTTTCATTGTTCTTAAGATGTATAAGGGATTTTGCTTCTGCCCCAACACCAGGGGATGGGTGCCACCTGGTGTGAGATAGAGGCACTACAGGCAACGTGGGAGACATGGGAGATGTCCCCAGTGCCCATGAGAGTCAAGGCCAAGGGCAGAGTTTTCTCCTGAATTTATAAAAGGGAGAGGAGAGAGGGTCCAGCATGCCATCACAGCTGAAAATCCATGGCTGTCCTCCCTGGGTGCTTCTAACAGGAGCCCAGACTTCGGGGGCCCAAGCACCCATGGCAACCCTCGAGTTCCCTCCACAGGACTCTGTCAAGAGATCATCCAGCTGGGCTTATGTACCTGCAGGGACGGGGCACCCACTCTCTGAATGGCTTCTTTACAAAGTTCTTCCTTGTCTTTCCTTGTAGCAGTCGCTCTGTGCTCCTCCTCTGTCAGGAGCCCATTGAACCACCCTCCTGCCTGACAGCCCCTCAGAAGTTCAGAGGAGTCCACTTCTCTCCTCCAGGCGCAGCTTCTTCATCCCTGCTCCTGGGACCCGAGTCTGGCTTTTCTCCTGGGCCTGTTCCCGGTAGAGGTGCTGGGGGTTGTGGGGCAGGGTGAGGGTCAGACATGAAGGCAGGGCCACCCCCGTTTTGTTGCTCCTTTCATTGGCATGCCCAGCATGGCCACGGCTAAAATCTTCTCAGATTTCACATCTCAGCGAGGCCCTCTCTGACCAGCCCAGGAGTTCTTGCCTCTCTAGACACACCCACTGCCATTTCTCAGCTTGATGTTCTTCAGATGCCTCCTGCTACCTAAAATTTCATCGTGTGTTTGCGTTCTGCCTCAGTGCCACCGGAGCTCGCACCATAAACTCCCCAAGGTCAGGGAGGGGGTTTGCTGTGTTGGGTGCTGGGAGGGGGCTTTGGGCACAGGAGCAAGCCGACTGCAGGTGGTTTGTAAGCGCTGCGTTTGCTCACTGATTCTCACCACGACTGGAAGACAAGCAGGGCTTCGGCGGGCTCCCTCAGAAGCAGACGCTGAGGCAAGGACATGAGAGCAAGTACTTAATCTGGGAGTTTGTTATAGGCTCCACTGTGTCCTCCAAATTTCATATGTTCAAGTACTAGCCCCCATCACTTCAGAATATGACCTCATGTGGAATTAGGGTCTTTTCAGAGGTGACCAAATTAAGCCAATGGTCATAAGTGCATTAAGTCCTCACGAGGTCATTAGGGTGGGCCTAATCCAACATGACTTGTGTCCTTATAACGGGGAATTTGGACGCAGAGACAGACAGACACGCACGGAGGGAAGACGATGTGAAGGCACAGGGGGAAGACAGCTCCCTGCCAGCCAAGGAGGCCGGAACAGACCCGTCCCTCATGACCCTCAGAGGGATCCCGCGCTGCTGACACCTGCATTTGGACTCTGGGCCTCCAGGGCTGAGGCAGTTTCTGTTGTTTAAGCCACCATGCCTGTGGCTGTGGCCTTGGTAATGGCAGGCCTGGGAAGCAGGTACAGGCACCTACGGAGCCTGCCCTGGACGTTTGCAGGTGAGCGAGCCATGCCTGGAGGTAGGAGTGACTCGCTCATGGTCACCTGGAGCCAGGCCACAGGCCCAGTCTCTGACTCAAGACCCTGGCAACAAGGCCCCGACCCCAGGCCCCCTGACACCAGTGCTGCAATGACTCAGCAGCTCTGTTCCTGGGTAAAAATACTCAAGAGAACTGAAAGCACAGGTTTGAATAAAAACCGGTACCTGATTATTCACAGCAGCCAAAGGGGGGGAACATCCTAAGGGTCCATGGACAGATGAATGGATGAATAAAATGTTCATTCACACAGTGGAATATTATTTAGCCATAGAAAGAAATCAGTACTGACACATACCACAATGTGGATAAACTTTGAAAACATTTTCCTGACCAAAAGAAGCAGACACAAAATGTTACATTTTGTATGATTCCACTTATATGAAGTGTCTGGAAAAGGCAAACCCACAGGGACAGGAAAGTGGTTAATGGCTGCCAGGACATGAGGGAAGGGGGATGAAGAGGTGCAGGTTTTCTTCTGGGGATAATGAAATGGTCTGGCTCTAGATAGCAGTGGTTACACAACATTATGACTATAAGGTGGGCAAAAATAAGTTTACAGTTCGTGTAGAAAATCCGTCGTCGTCGGCAGCCGTCCGTCTCGAGAGACGATGGTGTAGCTTCTTAAGAGTCTATCTGCACCGCCGAGAATGGCTGTGCAGTCCGACTCGGGAGTGACACGGTATCTGTGTCCTCCCGTGTTGAATCGACATCTTGCGATGACGCTGGAGTGTCCTCTCCAGTGAAGCTGAAGCTACAGAGCCTGGGCAGGGTGATATGGAGGGTCTGCTGTTGCCCATGCAGCAGACCCCCCCACTCTTCGCAGCTGAAGGGCCCAAGGGAAAGACGGAGTCAATACAGCTTGGGTTCAGGTGCGCCGCAGGAGTTGCCGGTGTTGACTACAACGTCAAACCGCCTTAGGGACTCCGGCTCCGGATTTTCTGTCGGGGTTTACTCCCTTAGCCTTTCCCCTGAAGAGGTATGCCGCAAGGCAGTGGAGGTTTTTTGGAGTCAGAGTTTTCCTTCTCTGATGTGCCCTGACTGGAAGATCGAACCAGCGACACTTAGCTCGTAGGCCGACGCTCAATCCACTGAGCCAAACCAGCCAGGTGTAGAAAATAATACAATAATAAATAAATAATAATGCAAGAATAAACTGTTTCTCATACTCACAACAGTAAACCTACTTTCGCCACATTCTGTAAAATAAAAACTACTGAATTGTGCACTTTTAAGTGGTTAGAATAAGTTGAATGTTATTTTAATTTTTATCTCAATTAAAAAAAATTTCTTTTATAAAACAAAGACAGAAAGGGCATACCAGACAGTGGAAACAGCAGAATCAAAGGCGTTGAGGCCTGAAGCTACATGGTGCCTTCAAGGACTTACGAACCACCTAGAGCAGGTGGTGAGAGCTTCGGCTGGCATGTGGCCCTCGAGCTGGGAGGAGGCCCGAGAATTTGGTCACATGCCACTGGGCAGTCACATGGCTCTTCAGCAGGGGAGTGGCCGGGTTTGGAGGCCGGGAGAGGCTCAGAGACTGGGAGGGTGAAGGGAACACAAGTCTGAGGAGGGGTGGGGGCCGCGGGACTTAGGAGGAGAGGGGAGACCTGGTGAAGGCCCAGCCAGGAGTGCGGCAGAGGTGCAGGCAGGAAGAAAAGGGGTTTGGGCTGACAGCCAGATTTTAAGTTGAGTGATTCAGTGTCCAGGGGTCTCCATGGGTGGGAAGCACTGGGCAGCAGGCTTCTGGAAGGAGGATAGAATATATTTCAGAATGTGTTGCTTGGAGGTGCCCTAGAGACTCCAGGTGGGGACGGCCCTTAGACACCTGGACAGGTGGGTTGGCAGCCCGGGAAGAAGGTCTGAGGAGGTAACAGAGACCTGAGAGAGCCACTTAGAGAACAACGCTGCTCAATGGGCGAGATTACCTGGGACAGTGTCTCTGAAATCTTGGTAACAACCTGCAGGGGTGCTTTGACTCACGGGATCTGCCACCAGATGGCCTGGCCTCGGACCTGGGCACTGCTGTTTATGAACTGTGTGGCCTTGGTGAGTTACTTCATCTCTCTGAGCCTCCCTCCTCGTCTGTAAGGTACAGGGCGTCACAGTTCCTATCCAGAGGGCTGTGAGAAGGGTTTGTGAGTTGATATTTGCAGGGTGCTTAAACGGGTGTCCGGCGATTGCTCAAGAAATGTGGACTACAATGTTATGTGTGAAAATAACTTAGGAAGATTCCTGGGCTCCACCCCACGGGTTCCGGTTTAGACAGCTTCAGGGGAGGCCTGGCAGCCTGGTGTTTTCATCAGCAGCTCACCAGCCCACCCAGTGTCATCTGGATGCAGGTGGTCACTGGACTCCACAGCCCTGGAAGAGCTGAAGGGGGAGGCAAAAGAGTCTGGGAATGATCAAAACATGAACTACAAGCTGAGGGTGCAAAGCCTGGGACACCAGGACAGAGCAGGCAGAGGCCTAAGAGGGAAGTTGACAAGAAAGGAAAAGAACCAGGGAGAGAGGGCGGAAGTTCAGGGAGGACCAAGTGAGCCTCAGGCCACACACTGAGAAAAGCCCGCCCAGAAGAAGGAAGATCAGCCTCTGCCCAGTGGACAGACACCGAGAGGATGGCTGGCAGCTGGGGGACTCTTCCCATGAAGTGAGCATGGCCAGGGCTATAGGCTGAGTTGTGCCCCCACCACGTCCGTATGCTGAAGCCCTAACCCTCAGTACTTTCGAATGTGACTATTTGAAGGCTGGGTCTTTAAAGATGTGACTAAGGTAAAAGAGGCAGTCAGAGTCTTCCATCCAATCTGACTGGTGTCATAAGGAGAAAAGATTATGACACAGACGCTCAGAAGGGAGATGAAGTGAAAACACAGGGAGAGGAAGACCACGTACAGGTGAAACAGAGGCCTCCAAGCGAACTGGCCCTGCCGGCTCCTCAGCCTCAGGCTTTTAGCCTCCAGGACTGTGACACAATTAACTGCTGTTGTTTAAGTCACCCAGTTTGGGTACTTTTTTATGGAAGCCCTAGAAAACTAATACAGCAGGTGATTCAGCAATGCTCCTAAAGATTCCACATATCTCCCGAAATCTGGGGAAAGCCTCTGAGGAGAAAGAAAGAAACCAAAATCAACAAGCATGAAAAAGCAACTTGGAAGAAACAGGGACTCTACAGGAAGAAGAAAACTTCAAAAATCAGTAACAATCTCATTAATATCCTCAGAGAGATAAGAGAGCCGTAATCATAAAACAAGAACAGGATGAAGTAAAAGAGAATATTCACAGAACAGAAAAGAGCCCATAAAAATTATATCTATACCTATATAGGTTATATTTATAGACACCAAATGTGTCTATACACACACACACATATTTACAGAAACCAAAACCTCAGTGCAAGGGTTAAAAGATAAAACTGAAATCTCTAAGAGCAGTGAGATAACAAGATGGAAAATAGAAAAGATAAGAAAATTTAGCACATCCATATAGGAGGGTAACATCCAAGCTATAGGGATTCCAGAAAGTGAGAACAGAAAAAATGGAGGGGGACAATCATCAATAATGTAATTTAAGAAAATGTTCCAGAACTAAAGGCTTGAAAGAGTTCACAGGTTGAAAGGGCTCACCGGGAACCCAGAGAATGGATAACAATAGATTCACACTAAAGCACATAATTATGAAGATTAGGGACAAAGAGAACCTCCTACAACTTTCAGAGAGAAAGAGAGGAGGGGGCCCCTCATATAAAGGATCAGAAATCAGACTAACTTCAGACTTCTCAACAGCCACACTGGAAATCAGAGACCGACGGAACAGTGCCTTTGAAATAGTCAAAGATAAACTTCCAAACTTCCATTTTATACCCAGCCAAACTAAAAACCGAGTATAAAGGTTGATTACGAGCCTTTCCAGACACACACAGAAAATCTCAGTAAATTTACTTCCCCCATACTCTTTCTCAGGAAGGCTGGAGAATATGGTCTATGAAAATAAGAGAGAAAACCGAGATGGAGGAACTCATGAACCCAGGAAACAGGAAATCCACGTTGGGAGAGATAAGAAGTGACCCAGAGGCTGTGCACCAGGCAGAAGAGCAGCCAAACCAGGAGGGGCCGGGAGAGGCCCTGGAGAGGTGAAACTGCTAAACATATGCTGTGTGTGAAGGCACGGAAAGTCGATTTAGACAAAGGGCTGAGGCTGGGGGCGAGGCTGGGGCTGAAGCACATCCAGAGCCAAACCAGCAGCTGCAGGGCACAGCGCGCTGAGCGGGAAGCTCGCGTCCGCGGCGCTGTGCCGGCATGCACTTGACTTCTATAACGTGCGCACCAGACGTGGCTCGTGTCAGCTCAGGTCCCCCAGGAAGCAGACGCTGCGGTGACTTCAGAGCACAGAAGTGTACTGGGGAGAAAAGCCTGTGAGAGAGAAAGAGGGGGAAAGTACAGCTCGGCAAGGAGAGTGAAGTCTTGCCCCCGCCGTCCGGAGCTCCAGAGCAAAGACTCCATTTCAGGACCTCACGTGGAGCGGGAGCTGCTCCAGAGTCCCCCCCCGCGCTGGCACTGGCTAGGCCTCTGTGGGAGGGCACCGCCGCTGCTCAGACACAGCCCCAGACCCCGGGGTCACCACCGCTCGAGCTCTCACCTCCCTACACTCCTTGCAGCCGAACAAGTTCTTTCTTCAAGGGCAATCGGAGCCGTGCACCTCCGTGGCCAGCATTTTGATGTAATTCAAACCGCAACATAAGTCTGCTGGAAGGTGGGGCTCAGGACGGCACGCATGGTCATCCGGGAGTCGAGGGAGGCGCAGTATCTTTACCTTCTAGAATGTGAAGTCAGTAGATGAAGCTGCGGGCTAAAAAACTGAGAAGCAGCAAGATGAGTTATTTAGAGATGTGGAAGTAAACAACAAGAGAACAAAAGTTAAAGAGCTGAAAGTTTCAGAAGAGAGACTGCCATCGTTGCTAATAAACCTTTAGAACTATTGAACTTAAAATATAGGCATGCATAATTTTGAAATAAAAAAATAAATTAAAAATCACCAGAACAGGACTTCGGTTAAGAGTTCCTGGAGCTTTAGCTAAGTCAGTCAGGAAAGTCCCTCCGATGAGGCAGCATCTAAGTTGAGAAAGAGCCAGCCTAGGGGAAGGCGGAGGAAATGGTGTGTGCAAAGGGCCCGGGGCAGGACCAGGTCTGGCAAGCTAGAGAACCAGCAATGAGTTTAGGGAAGAAAGGAGGAAGATGGGAGGAAATGAGGTCAAAGAATAAGTGGGAGCTGGGTCATGCAGGTCCCTATTGGCCCCAGAGAAGTGTGCACTTTCTTTTAAGGGTGATGGGAAATGGGGTGAGCATGTGGGAGTTCGAGTAGAGAAGTGCCAGGGCCTGTCCCGAGCTTTCAGTGCTAACTTCGGCTGCTGTATGGACTTGGGGACGGTGGGAGCACCTGAGGGAGGGCCATGGACGGTGATGGCAGCGCGGTGTTTGCAGGTGGAGTCAGCAGACCTTGAAGGACTGCACGTGATGGCGGGGGACTGTGAGAGACATCACAGAGACACCACAGCCCCAGGACCCCTGCCTCACCCGGCCTGCGTCCTGGTGCCCACTCAGGCCCCCAGACACCAGTGGGCTTTGTGTCCACTTCCTCTCTGGGGCTCTGGTCACCACCCAGATTCCCAAGTCCCTGCACCAGTCTGGATAGGCAGTGTGGGCCCTGAGGCACCTTCGGCCAGCCCTGTCCAAGGCAACCTCTGTGCTCACCTCAGGGCTGACAACCAGAGCCACAAGTGTCACTTAGAGACAGACGGAGGCCAGAGTGGCCCAGAGCAGCTACACGCCTTGTCTTTCCTGGGACAGCCCCATTTACATTCAGCGGCTTGACCTTTAACTTCAGTGTCCTGATGTGGACAGTCAATTAGAGCAGGAGTCAGCTCACTTCTGAAAAGGGCCATACAGAGGCTGCTGTGACCGCTGCACCCACCGTCAAGGCACTACAGTCGCCACAGATGGCACATAAATGAATGGGCGTGACTGGTGCCCATAAAACCGTACTCACAAAAACAGGTGGCAGGCTGAATCTGGTACTGAACCACAGCATGCTGACCCCTGAGTTAAATGGTCACCTTTTGGAACCCTCGGTTGGGACAGGGGAAGCAGACATTCTGCCCCCTTAAAAAATTCCCAGGCCTTTGAAGCCAGATTCTGGGTGAATTCTTCCCTTTCCCCTAAATCCTCACAAGCTGGCAGTGGTCCCTGCTCATCTGGACCACTGACCCAGCTCTGTTCCCAGTCCTCCCTCATGGAGGACTTACCACACACTCAAGACCTCTAAAGTTCTGTCCGGCCTTGTCTTGCTGGGTCCTCGCAGTAGCCTGAGAAGACATGAGTTGTCCACGGTCACACCGCAAGTTGGAAAATGCTGACAAATGTTGAGAGGTAGAATCCCAGAGCGGGGCCAAGGCTGGGGACCTGGAGGTCAGCCCCCTCCACCAGCAGCAAGGTGATCCAGGCCCCATGCTCCCAGGGGTCCTACCCCCAGGAGCCAACAGATCATCCTTGGGCTCTGATGAGCCACACAACCTTCCCTGGGATGCCCTTCAGGTCTCCCTTCCTTCCTGCCTGCCTTCCTCCCTTCCTTTCCTTCTCCTCACCCAAGGACATTTTTTCTTTTCTTTTCTTTTTTAGAGAGACAGAGGAAGGGAGAAAGGGAGAGAGAGAAACATCAGTTGTGAGAGAGAAACACCGACTGGTTGCCTCCTGTACAAGCCCTGACCGCAGAGACCGAACCCACAACCTAGGTATGTGCCGTGACTGGGATTCAAACCCACAACCTTTAGGTTATAGGACAATGCTCCAACCAAATGAGCCACTCTGGCCAGAGCTCCATGCCTTCTTTCACCTCCAGGCCATCCTATCTCACCCCAGAGTGATCTCCCTTATGCCAGCCTTTTGGGTCAAAAGGCAGTTGCTGGGCCAGTATATTCATTTCCTGTGCTGCCGCAACCAAGTAACACGAATTGGCTGGCTGAAAACAAGAGGCATATGCTGTCTCACAGTTCAGGCGGCCAGCATCTGAAAGCAGGGTGTGGCAGGGCTGCACTCCCACCAGACTCCAGGGGAGGATCCCTCCTCACCTCTTCCAGCTCCTGGAGGCTCCTGGCATTCCTTGGCCTGGGTACAATCCCTCCAGTATATTCCCTCTGGCTTTACATGGCCTTTTCCATGTATCTCTGTGTCCTCTCCTCTCCTTATAAGACACCAGACATTGGATTTAGGACTTACCCTAAATCCAGAATGACTTCACCTTGAGATCCTTAGTTAATTACATCTGCAAAGACCGTATTTCCAAATAAGGTCACCTTCTGAGGTGCCAGGTAGACATGAATTTGGGGAAACACTATTTAACCCACTGTAGCAGGCCATTTCCCCTCTTTCTCTGGTCCCATTGCCAAGTTTTTGCCCTCTCCAGTACCAACATTTGCCCTGACCTTCCCCTCAGCACCTATTTCCTTTTGCCTCTCTGCCACTCTGAGCCTCCTCTTCACCTCCCACCAGTCTCTTCCAGCCTCATTCTCTGCCTGTTCTTGCTCTGCAGTCACACCCTTCCTTCCCAACCCCCGCTGTGTTGACCGCGGTTAAGTGCCCTCAGCACCCACTCCCGCCTCCTTCTTCTACACCTCCCTGGATGGTGAGGTTGGAAAGCGAAGCCATATTCCTGGATTCCCTTGCTGCTCAGCTCCAAATGGGAAATGGGCTCTGTCCATTTGCTGCACTGACTGGCAGGACCAGGAAGAAGGGTGTGAGGGAGAGGGTCCTTCTGCTGGAAAGGCACCTGCTACAGTCTCCCCATGCTCCAGATACAGCCTTGTGAAGGTTGCAAGGTTGCTATGGTGGCAATGGTATCTCATCAGCTACCAGGGGAGTTCTGATTCTCCTGTCCTGATTGTATCAGAGCTAATGGTTCCCTCAGACAGTCAGTTCTGGGCTTGGATTCTTCAGGCCAAGCAACAGTTCTGTTGTTAATTGCTGCATTAGTCAGCATAGGTGAAGTTATGCTGTGGTAACAAACAACCTCCAAATATCAAGAGCTTTTAAGCCTTAAAGAACAAAGGTTGATTGATCACTTTTTAGATACTGCACCAAAGCCACAATCCATCACAGAAAGAACAGATAAGTTGGATTCATTAAAAGTTAAAGCTATCAAGAGAATGAGAAGTTAAGTCACAGATTAAGAGAAAATGTTTATTGCAGAAATATCTGATAAAGGACTATAATTGAAAAATACAGCCCTGGCTGGTGTTGCTCAGTGGATTGAGTGTGGGCCTGCAAACGAAAGGGTCACTGGTTTGATTCCCAGTCAGGGCACATGCCTGGTTTGTGGGCCAGGTTACCAGTTGGAGGTGCACAAGAGGCAACCACACATTGATGTTTCTCTCCCTCTCTTTCTCCCTCTCCCTCTTTCTAAAAATAAATAAAATCTTTTTTTAAAAAAACAAGTACATCTATTTTTTTTAAAAAAACAAAGAACTCTTAAAACTCAACAACAAGAAAATGACCCAATAAAAAAAATGGACAAAAGATCTGAGCAGACACCTTACCAAAGATATACAGATGGAAGATAAGCATATGAAAAGATGTTCAACATCATACATCATTAAGAAACTGCAAATTAAAATAGCAGTGAGGCCCTGGCTGGGTAACTCAGTTGATTAGAGCATTGTCCCAATGCACCAAGGTTGCAGGTTCAATCCCCGGTCAGGGCACATACAAGAAGCAACCAATGAATGCATAAAAAGTGGAATAACAAAACAATGTTTCTTCTTATTCATGTATCTACTCATCTTCTCTGACTCTCCCTACCTTCCTTTATCTCCATCCCCCACGTCCCTACCATGTGAAGTCACAGGGAGAAATTGTGCCTCCAGAACTGTGAAAAATAAGCTTCTGTTGTTTAAGCCACCCAGCCTGTGGTATTTAGTTTATGGCAGCCCTACCTAACTAAAAACAGTCAGTTTCTTACAAAACTAAACATAAACTTACCAGGCAATCCAGCAATCACACTGCTTGGTATTTACCCAAATCAGCTGAAAACTTATGTCCACACAAAAACCCGCACATGGATGTGTACAGCAGCTTTATCCATAATTGCCAAAACCTAGAGGCAATTAAGATGCCCTTCAGTAGGTAAATGGATAAGTAAACTAAGACCTCCAGACAATGGAGTATTATGGAGCACTAGAAACAAATGGGCTACTAAGCCATGAAAAGACATGGAAGACACTTCCATGCATATCACTAAGTGAAAGAAGCCAATCGGGAAAGGCTGCGTGCTGTACGATTCCACCCATATGCCATTCTGGAAAAGGAAAAGCTACGGAGACAGTAAAAAGATCAGTGGTTGCCAGGGCTCTGAGAGGATGGAGAAATGAATAGGTAAAGTACAGAGGATTTTAGGGCAGTGAAAATACTCTCCATGGCACTATAATGATTGATACATGTCATTATACATTGTCCAAATTCCATAGAATGTCAACACCAAGCAGGAACACTAATGTAAACTATGGACTTCAGGTGATGATATGTCAATATGGGTTCACCAGTTGTACCGCTTCAGTGGGGTGCTGATGCTGGGAGAGCCTAGGGCAAGGGGTATACAGGAAATCTCTGTTCTTGCCATTCAATTTTACTGTGAATCTAAAACTGCTCTAAAAAAATTGTTTCCCAGACCCTGGTAACCCCTGATTGGTTTTCTTTCCCTATAACTTTGACACTCCCAGAATTTTGACCTGGTCTCTTTCACTCAGTGCAATGAATTTGAGATTCACCGATGGTTTTGCATACACTGGTAATTCATCCCTTAAAAAAAAAAAATCCCCTATACAAACATTTATTTGCTATTAAAAATTTAAATAGTGCATAAAAAAGGTGTTATAATTCAAAATTTTAAAACCAAAAAATCTAGTTAATGCACCCTGCACTAATTATGCTCTAGGCAAACCACCCAATGTTTTCTTTTTTGCACACAAGTTCCTTCCACACAAGAAACTTGTTTTTAATTCTTGGTATTGGGTTTCATCTTATTGACTTCAGGCTTCTAAAACACACCAGCAACACTCAAGACCTATTAATGCTTCTTTGGGTCAAATAAAAATGTGGAACTGAAGTATATTGAAGTCATTCAAATGCAAACTACATAGATTCCTGTGAATCTGGAGGGAGGAAGAACAAGGCACCTACTCAGAAGGGTCCTACTGGTGGCTAACTGGACTCAAAGTCTTAGAAACAGAGTCTAGCAGCCATTTCTACAAGTGGCCTCTCATGCAAAGTGCACTTAACAGAGAAACCTCAGCATTGTGTTTCTGCCATTGAGACAGCCCTTATACAGAGTTCCTGGAATCCTATTTCAACCAGTAGGACTGAGGCTTTCTCCTCCAATCAGAGCTGTGCAGCTTTGACCAATCAGAGTGGACCTATTCTGACCAATCAGAACAGTGCCTTCTGAGCCAATCAAACTTCAAGGATTTAGAGTCCTTATTTGCATGAGGACAGACCAATCAGGGACCAGGGGTGGGGACTTCTGTCCATATAAGTCAGCTCCCCTTGCCTGGAGTCAGGAGTGCATTTTCTATTTCCACCTGTGACTGAGTCTTGCGTTTCCCTGGCTGAGCTGAAACGGTGAAGTGCAGAGTGGAGCAGAGCAGTACAGACCACCAAGAAGCAGAGCTGTCTAGCCAGAGAGAGGGTGTGTCTTGATGGCTCTTCTCTAGCCATGTTGTATCACAATTTATCTGTTTTGCACTGAAGAGTTTCCTTCTTTACCACACACCAAATCAGGGATTGAATTGGAGCCAATGACCATGGGTTGATGTTCCTCATAAGTTAGGGGCATCAGGGTAGATAAGGAAGAGATGCAAGAAAAAAGATGGCATAGAACTTCTATCATAGGTTATCAAAATATTGGTATACAGACTGTCCTAGCATACTGTAGCTTTCCAAAGCTGCTGTATAATGACCCTGAAACTACTAGTGGGAAAAAATGAGCAAGAATAAGGCTTATGGCTAAACTGACTTAATGTCTTAGTTATTCTCCATGATAATATCAAATACTTGTATCTCCATGACGGAGGCAATAATGACAGCTACATCTAAATCTTCTGACTCTGGATTCAATCTCAAGTTTACTCTTCTGTGGGTCTTTTCGAAATAGAGATGGGGTGCGGTATCAGAATAACTTTGCATCCTTCCTTTCCGAGCACTTGCCAATGTCCTTACTCATGTTTCCTGTAGAGCATGCCTTGACCTGGCCCCAGGCCAGGCCCCTGTAAGTACTTTTCTCCGTCCTGCTGCTGGGGTGAACATCCTGGCAGAGGGGAGGGGAATTTGGTACTAGGGTTGAGAGTCAGGTGACCAAGGTGCTTCTCTAGTATTTCTGAGACTGCTTGAGAGCTAGATCTGAGAAGACTCCAGAGTCAAGGTTGGGCTAAACTTTTGGTGAGTCCATTGGAAGTCTAGTCACAGCTTGAAACGCCTCTGAGATCCCTCCCCCAAAAAGTTCAAGTGGAAGGTGACGCTCAAAACTTTCAAACTGCTGCAAAGTAGCCTGGAAAGAACTGTACAGCCCAGAACTAGGAAGAAAAGTCCAAATTCCAACAAAACGTGGTGAAAGAAAGAGCTAACCCTGGTGGTTCATTCCTTTTTATTACTGAATGATATTTCATTGTATGGATGTATCATGTTTTGCTTATCCATTTATCAGTTGTTGAACGTTTGGGCTGTTTTCCGTTCAGGGCAATTATAATTATGAATAAAGCTGCCATGAGCATATGTCTCATTTCTCTCGGGTAAACAAGCACCTAGGAGTGGAAAGGCTGGCTCTAAGTGTATACTTAGCTGGGTAAGGACCTGCAGGCTGTTTTCCTAAGTGACTGTGCGCACCACTTTCATTGTCGCGGCGATGCGAGAGCGGGCCCGCTGTTCGTGTCCTCCCAGTACTTGGTGGCGTCCACTTTTTACAGCCCAGTGGGGTGCTGTGGTGTCTCAGGTGGCCTCCGCTTCCATCTCGCTGGTGACCAGTGGTGCTGGGCGTCTTCTCCTGTGCTTGCTGACCCTCCATCCATCTTCTTTGGGGATGGCGTGCGTCGTGGTTCCGGGCTCGCACTGCAGGGCGCCGAGAGCGGCTCCCGGGTGGAAAGGAGGTCCCAACTTCCGTAGTTGATGTTGGCTCCAAAACACGCCTCACCTGTGCCTTGAATGGCAGTGACACCGAGATCCTAGGCCACCGCTGGGTGAAGGGGGACAGGGTGCTGCAGGAAGACTTGCTGCCCTGTCTAACGAAGGCAGAGGTCAGTCTATTCAGATCTTTGACCCATTTTGATTGGGTTTTGTCTTCTTATCATCCAGCTGCGAGAGTTCTGGGTTTGTTTTGCCAACATCATGTGCAGGGGTTACCAGAGCAGAACTACTCAGGACAAGAGGAGACATTGGCTGCCACCAGCGCCTTTTGTCCCCCACCTCTCGGGGACTCCGTGCATCTCCCACACCAGTCTTCATGCCTGCTGGGCCTTTCTAATGTGAAAAGCTGTCCAGGCTTTCTCAGCCTTGATTAGCCCCATTCCGCTTCTTAGCACCCAAGCCCCTTCGCCTGCCTGGCCCCCGTGGACGGCTCTAGTCTCTCTCCTCCCATCCCTTCTCCCCCCACCACCAGCTGTCACCTGGCAGCCTTCCCACTGAGGAGCCCACACCACTCAGAGCGTCTCCTGTCCCATGGACCCAGAGCTGTGACCCCACCTTGGGGCCTGTGCACGTGCTGTTCCCTCGGCTTGTGGTGCTCTTCCCATGATTTTGTCCCTCCTTCCTTCAGGGTCACCTCCCTCATCTTTCTTTGTTTTTTTTTTTTTTTTAATTTTGGGTTTGTTGTTTTTTTCAGTCTTTACCTGAGGATATGTTTTTATTGATTTGAAAGAGAGAGAGAGAGATCACCTACAACCTAGGTATGTGCCCTGACCGGGAGTCCAGCCTGCGATGTTTGGTGTACAGGACGACCCTCCAACCAACTGAGCCGCTGGCCCTCACCCTGTTGCTCTTTTTCACAGCACGTATCTGGCCTCATGGGTTTTATCTACTTGCTTGTGTGTTGTCTGTCTCCCAACAGAAGGAAGATGCCTGAGGAAGGAGCTTAGATCATGCTGTATTGCCAGGGCCTGACACATACTGGCCCTCAGTAAATGTGTATGGAAAGGGTAACTGCTGCCGTCGGTCCCATAGGAGGACATCACGAAGCAACGAGTAGGATTGCTGTCTGCGACCTGCTGTGTTTACAGAAGAGGCTCAGAAAGGTACAGTAACCCACTCAGGGCCACGCAGTCACTGCAGTGGACCCCTGACCTCACACCCTTCCTCCTGAGGGACCCTCCCCAACACCTGCCTCAGGGCCAGCATCAGCATCACAGAAATACTTTGTACACCCCTGGCAACAAACACACAGACCCCACACAACTCAGAGGCTGCCTACATACAGAGTCACCCACAATATGAACACGCCCAGCCTCACACATGCAAGAATTCTGTTCATACGCCCATACACAGGCCCCACAGCCTTGCACGCTCAGGAATTCCACGCACACAAGCACATGGCCTTGCACGCTCAGGAATTCCATGCACAAACCACACACACCCTGCATCTAACACCCACATGCCAGTGCACCCACAGCAGCAGGCCTAGGTGACTGATGTGCCCAGCATTCAATGGGCCTCTGTCTCCATGACAACCGACAGCTCCGGCAGCTCAGGCTGTGCACAGCAGCCTGCGGAAGGATTTGAGCTGGGATGTGTATCACAGCTGCAGAAGATGCTTCCCAGAGCAGTAGCAGCCTGGGCCTCCTCGCAGACCCCCAGTGCCGTCTTCTCGTGGGCACAGAGCAGGCCTTTCAGGCATGTGGAACACGCACTGTCATCGTCCACATAAGGGATGGAGCTCCCACTCTTGAGAGTCCCCTGCTCACTAGGCATGGGCGTGCACCCAGCACCTGCCCCATAATCCTCACAATGTCCTCACCAGAGGAGTGATGCCAGGGAACCCATTTTGCAGTTGGTGAAACTGAGGCTCAGAGCGCGTAAGCCTATTGTTCAGGGTCACACTGCGAGTCACCATCAGGGCTGAAATTTGAACCCAGGTCTGTTGGATCATGAAGGGTCTTCTTCCCACTGCCCTGCACTGCATTGGAACTAGGAGGGCTTCTTAGGAGCAGCCTGGCCTGCCACTCACGCAGTCTTTCTGCACACACCCTCTCCAGACAGCAGCAATCAACTCTCAGCTCTCACTAGTGCCAGCGCTGCCTCTTCCCATGTGGAGTTTCCTTATGAGGTGGTGAGGTCTCCATCAAGAGTGACCTTGAAGCAGAGACTGTCAGCTGCTATGGGGAAGGATCATAACGATATCAAGCGCAAGGGATTGGCTGAGAGCCTCACATTAGTCTTCAAGTTGCAAATGACAACAGAAATTATTGGTGAACATAACAAAAATAACTGGCTTCAGGCACAGTTGGATTCAGCCCTCAGGTACCATCAAGAACCTTCTTTGGGGCTTCCCTTTCCTCTGTGTTCACGTTATTCCCAGATCAGCTTCACCTGGCCTGGGGTGACCGCCACACCTCCAGATTAATTTATAGAAATCATGCAGTAACCCTATGAGGCTGTTACAATCTCCATCTCATGAGTGGGGAAACTGAGTCACAAAGAACTGAGGTATTGAGACCAAGGCAGGGCTGGAGTTGCACAGCCCTTGATGAGCCAAGCTCAGGAGGCTCCACTTCTGAACAAGGGCAGGACCCATCTCCCAAAGCTCTTTTCCCTCAGGGGTGCAGAGGTGATCACACAGCAGCCGCTGAGGGCTTACACCCACTCTGCCTAGCAGCCCTGGGGTTCCTATGGCAACTGAGCCAGACATGGCCACTGCCTGTGGAGCTCGAAGGCCCCAGCTGCTCTGAGTGGCCTTCAGCACGCCACTCTCTGCGTCTGGCCCTGGCATCATCTATATCCCAGGCAGGTCACTCCATTCAGAAGAGCAGTGCTGCGGTGGTGACAGCCCGCGTGTGGCCAGTGAAGGCGTGTGGCTGAGCAACAACATGAATTTTTTTTATTTCATTGTAATTTGAAATTTAAATAGCCAGGGCACACCTCCAGGGTTCTAGATGACTACCAGATATTAATTAGGGTTTTGTTCTATTTTCACCCACCCTTACTGCACACTTGAATTCCAGACTCGTCCACCCCATGCTTTTCCTTGTTAAGGGGGTTTTTCTGGTATTTCCCTGAGCTGGGAAGAGATGGTCACCTGTTCTGACTCACAGTCTGGCCAGAGGTGGTTGCCAGATTCAAAGTGGCCCCAGGACCTTTGCATCACTTTGGAGAAAAAGGGAGCCCCAGTAATGGCTAAGATCCAATTTTCTGCCAGCCATCAGGATGTAGGCATAGTATAGGATTTCAGTTGATTTAAAGAAACTAAGGAAGTAGGCTGCCTCCGGTACACCTGGGTTTTCAATAGATCTATGCCAGGTGCCCACATACCTGCTCCTACCTGTATGGGAGTGCTGAATGTGTGACTCCACAGCCCACTGTATGTACATGTGCCAAACTCTCCCCTCAACACACACACACAGGTGTGTGCAAACACGCGGACAGCTACCTCCTGCACGGTGGGCTTGCTCCTCCAAGCTCGCAGCACACTTCAGCGGGTAGCAACTTCCTGTGCCCTCTGGTCTGAGGTCCGAAGGGAACCTGCAGCCTCCTTCAGGGAGCCTGTGGCCTTCTCCAGGGAAGACCTCAGCTCCTCGGTGACATGTGAAGGAGCCTTGGAGTGACCAGGCAGAGCTGGGCCAGGCCATCCAGCCCAGCCACCGTCCCTGGTGCCCCCGGGCAGCCCTGGCCTGTGCAGAAGCTCCAGCAGCTCACAGAACATGTCCCACCTTCAGGACCCTGCCACTCCCATCCCCTTTCCCTGTGTCATCACCCCCAGCCCCCGAGGCCCCTGCTGCCCTGCAGGAGTTGAAGGACCAGCCCCTAACCCTGCGCACTCACGCCCCAGCTCTGGGTGAGCAGTGTGCAGGAAGAGGGCTCAAGGAAATAGCTGGAGAATCCCGGAATGTAAGTGTCTTTGCTTCCAGGGGATGATGAATCCGGAAATCTGAGATCAGTTGCGCTGGGCTGGAACTAAGGTGCCAGCGGAGACATGCTCCTGCTGGAGGCTCTGGGGAAGTTCAGTCACCACCTCTTCCAGCTTCGGGGGCTATGACCTTCCTTGGCTGATGGCTGCATCCCTCTGGTCTCTGCCTCGGAGGTCACATGGCCTCCCTGTGCTTGTCAAATCATTCTTGGGATGGATAACCTGCGACAACACCCCCATCTGAAGTTCCTTAAGTCAATCACGCCTGCAAGGACCCCTTTTTGCCATATAAGAGACAGCTCCACGTTCCAGGGGTCAGGATGTGGGACATTTTCTGTCTGCCATGGTGAGAGTCATGCGGGATCTGAGCTGGAGCCCCCGACACTCAGCTCCTACAGCCAGCTCTGGCTCCGACTGGCTGGTGCACAGTGACAGGCTTGGAGACCCTGCCTGGACTGACACTGTGGGTCTGGGGCTTGGGGCCATGGGCCTGCAAGCGCCCCCAGAAGGGAGGCTCTCAGAAAAGCAGAGTGAGGGCCCCGGGGCAATGAGGCTGGGTGCCAGAGGAGGAGAAACGAATGAGCGTGGGGAGAGGGGGCTGTGGCCCGGTGCTGAATGGGGGCCGGCACAGACAGCGTCTCATTCCATCCTCCCACAGCCTCCCTTGACAGACTAGGAAACTGAGGTTCATAGAGGTAACAGCTGAATAACCCCACAGGACAGGTGCTCTCAGTACATGTTACAGATGGAGGAAGTGTCAGCTCAGAGAGGTGAAGTGACTTGCCCCAAATCACACAGCAACCGGCGGCAGAAGTGGGCCCCTCTGGCTGACCCACATACTCACCTGGCTGTCTCATTAGACTCCTTGGACCAGGGTTTGAACTGCATCCCAAGGAGGTGACCTGCGGTGTGGGGGCCAGTGTCTCTACTGTTGGGCAGGTTCCTCCTTTCAGGGGTCCCAGGATGAGCCCCAATAACAAGTGATCTCCAGGGAGGTGTCAGCTCTAAAGTGCTGGTATTCCTCCCATCAATGTTTCCTAAGGGCCTGTCACAGCCCCCCTTCTCCTCTGTTTCTCTCCATTTTGCTGCTTCCAGCCTGCAGACCCTTGAGGGCAGCAGGGTGAGCCCAGCAGGGATGTGCTTGGCTGGGACGACCCTCGTGCCTGGCACCCAGGACAGCAGGACACCCCAGGAAGGCCTGGGGAACAAGGGGTTGGAGCTGAGCACCATGGGACTGGGAGAGCTCCAGCCTCCAGACCTGAGATGCTGGCCTGTGAGCCGAGGGCACACGTGGACATGCACATGCCACACCCACGTGTGCAGACATGCGAATCTGCCCTCCTCCACCTGGCCCGCCCTGCGGACAGCGAGCGCGGCTCCTCGCCTCAGGCAAGCACATTGCCAGTTGCTCAGGTCAAAAACTCTGGAGTGTCCTGGGCTCCTCTTCCTCACTCCATGCCAAGTCCTGTCCATCTTATCTTCGAAATTTATTTGGGATTGGAAACTTTTCATGCCCACCTGGACTCATGCAGGGGTCACCTGGCTGGCCTTCCTGCTCCTGCCCTGACCCACATCTGCCCTCCTCACCGCAGCCAGGGGTGCTGTGAGGGTCTTGGGCAGGTTGTACCCCTCTTCACGCTCCCTCCCTCAGAGTCAAAGCCAGAGGCCAACCGGCCAGCAAGCCCTTCCCCTCTGACCAGCTCACCCACGGCAGCCCCACAGGCCTCCTCGGGGTCCCCGCACACCCCTGCCTCAGGGTCTGTGCACTGGCCGTCCCCTCCGCCAAGCACCTTTTCTCTAGCTCCCCACGGCCTGCTCGCATAACTAAGAAGCCACATTCCTGTTCCCCTGCCTTCCTGCACTTCCCCGCAGCACTTCGTTCCCACAGCCTGCGTACTTACTGATCTATTTTGTCTGTCTCTCCCACCCCCAAAAGACAACTCAGTGAGGCTGTGGATTTGTGCCTGCTTTGGTCACCATTGCCCCCCGCCCTGCCCAGCCCAGCACCTAGCACACTGCAGGTTCTAACACCCGTGGAGTGAAGGACGCACATAGACACGCACAAGCGGACACTCCTGGAGACTGGCAGAGCCAGGTGACCCGTGCACACCTGACACGCAGGACTGCAAAGCCCAGCAGCCCATGTGCACAGGTGCACATGGCCACACGTGCATGTAAGCAATGGCTCCTGAGCTGAAGCTGCCCTTGGTCAGTGAGGCCCTGGACAGTGGGCCTGGCCCTGCCAACGTTGGGAGTATTTACCCCACCCGAGAGCTCCAAGCCCTTCCCCAGCCATGGCTGCCAGCGCCCCAGGTGGGCTCCTGGGCAATCTCACCAGTTCCCTGGAAGAGAAAGGACAAGCTTTCTTTAGCCAAACCTCCAGATGCAGAGAAGTGTCACAATCTCCAACACTCCATCCAGACCCCAGCCCCTTCCCCCGTCCAGTCCCTGACTCATCACAGCTCTAGAGGCGGGGGTGGGGGGAGGCAGCCCAGGAGCAACTACCCCATGGAGCAGAGGGGAGATTGGGGCCAAAGCAGGTGGGTGTGGCTCCCTGCCAGCCCCACCCTCGCTGGTGGCCGCCTCCCAGCCTGAGCCCAGCCCAGTGGGCATCCTGGGCGCTGTGCCGCCGCCCGGTGCCGCTGCTCTGCACGTTCCCAGCAGCCAGAGCCCCCCAGCCTTCTTCTGGCTGGAGGAGTTTATCACCAATGACTTTCCCGACAGAGATCGATAGAAAACATTTTATCTCCTTCCCCAGGGGCAGCTCAGCCTCAGAGCAGAGTGGGCTCCCGTTACTATGGCGACTCTCCTGGACCTTCCTGACTCCCTCTCCTTCCCTCCCCATATCCTGTTCCCCCCTGCCCACCTCCCCCATCCTCTGCCCCCACTCCCTTCATTCTCTCCCTCCCCACCCCTTCTTCCCCACCCCCCCCAATTGCCCCTCCCCCCACATCACCCGTCCTGTCCCCATGCTCCCCTGCCCCTATCCCACAGCCCAGGGCCAGTATGCCTTGCCACCCCTGCTGCCTGTGCTGGACCGAGGCTTGCCAGCCCTTCACTGCCACATCAAAGCACAGCTCTGGGGCTCAGCTCCGGCCCTGTACCAGGCACTGTCCTCTGTATTCCTGTGACTAGCCACTGTATTAAGCGATGGGGGTGTGAAAGTGCCTCTGCTACAGGGCTTCTAGGAGTGCTGTGTGAGTGTGAAGCTGTGGCGTGTGGAGCACAGGGCTTGGAACACTTGGTCAAGACTCAGGAAGCACCAGCGCTGCTGATGAGCTCCGTTCGGAACACCCATGGGCTGTGTCCACGAGTGACTGTGGCTGTAAGGCTCGGTGAGCCACTGCCTGGCATGTTCCAAATGCTGTGCTGCCAGAAAGGACTGTGGCCTGGGCCCTGCTGACTGCTGAGGGGTGTGGAGACAGGGGGGCAGTCCGAAGGCACATGTGCCCTCCCTCTGCGGGGGTTCCCTGGCCACCGCTCCAGCGAGAGGGGCTTGGACGGAGATGCCTCCTCAGCATCCCCGTAACCCTTGCCCTCCCTCCCCACCCAGAGCCCTGTGGACTGTCCTCCACACTGCCCCACCCCTGCCCTCGTACTGGCTCATCCTCTTCCTTCTGCCTGGAATGCTTTGCCCCAGGCGGTCAGCCCGTTGGCGAGCCTCCTGGACAGGAGACCCCTTGGCACTGACATTGGAACCGCACCTCCTGGGCTGAGGTCTCAGCTCTGCCACAGGCGGGGGGACCTCTGTGTTAGCTGAATAATGGCCCCCAAAGATGCCCACTTCCCAGTTTCCAGAACCCGTGAATGTGACCTTAGTTGACGAAAGGGACTTTGCAGATGTGATTAAGGATCTTAAGATGTGGAGACTGTCCTAGCTTATCTGGGTGAGCCCTAAATGCAATTGCAAACGTCCTGAGAGAGAGGCAGAGGGAGATCTGATACGGAAGAGGGGGAGATGGAGTGACGGAACGGATGTGAGCTAGGGGCCACGAGCCGAGGGAGGGAGGCAGGCAGGCAAGGGCCCAGGTCCTCCCCTGGAGCCTCCGGAAAGAACCAGCCCTGCAGGTACCTTGACTTGAGCCCAGCCCAGTGAATCTGATGTTGCACTCCTGTAAGAGAACAAATCGGTGTTGCGTGAAGCCTCTAGGTAGTGGCAATTTTTTATAGCAGCCACAGGAAACACACACACACTCCTAGTGGCTTGCCTCCTCATGCCTGGGAGATGGGCTGATTGAGTATTTCCCTTCCTGGGCTCCTATGAAGCTTAAATGAGTTGGTCGGTGCAAAGAGCTTACAACAGTAAATGGTGCCATCTTCAAAAACTGTTGTGCAAAAGTTATGTGCCAGACTCTGAAGAAGATGGCACTGCTGCCCTCAAGAAACTTGTCACCTGAAGCAAGACAGACTCATAAAGAACAGCGATTGCCAAGAGTGTCCTAGGCCAGCAGTGTCCAGGCGCACAGCTGAGAAAGCCAGGGCCTGGTTTGACCAGAGAACTTCTGCGGCAGCATCCTAAAGGAGCCCGGTCTGGAGCGGAGCCTAGAAGGGTGGAGGGAGCAGCCAGGCAGAGCAAAAAGGGAAAGGTGTCTCAAGCAGAGAGAACAGCACGTGGGGATGCTCAGAGCCATAGGGATGGGACAGTTGAGGGGCCCACAAGTCATTCTGCAGGGGTAGGGCAGAGAAGGACGTGCATGGGTTTGGCCAGCCTTGGCTATGTGGGGAGGGTAGGTGGCAAGCCAGGGAGCGACCCAGCAGACAGTGCTTGGGCCACTACGAGGAGGTAGACGGCGGGGGTAGGGGGTGGGGTGGGGGGTGGGTGTTGAAACTGAAGGCAAGGAGACCAGCTGCACAGGCTGTGAAGGGGAGGAGCAAAGGGTAAAGCTGGTAGGATTTCGTGGACAGCGTCAGAGGGAGGGAGGAGAGGTTGGGTGGGGGGCAGTAACAGCTCGTGCTGTAACTGAGCACTTACTATGTGCCAGGGAGTGCACGCAATGCTTGCTCCCCTCGTCTGGGCCTCTATCCTCACAGCCTGCAAGTGCAGAGGGGAGGCCACGCTGAGACGCCTGGTGCGGGAGGGCGGGGGGCCAGGGCGCTGGGAGGGCAGGGGATCGCTTTTACACGAACAACATGGAAAACTGTTTGGGGACTACCTTTGCAATACTTTTCTATTATTAAAACATAAAGAAAGTACGTGTTTTATTAGTAGCTGAACACTTTTATTTTCACCACTGGTAATAAAAAAAATCTGTAGGGTCTAAAAGTATGGCAAGTCTAACCCCTCAATTTAAGAAAGATTTGTGAACTACATATCCCTTAGGGCAGCACATATGTAGTAAAAGCTTACCAACCAGCAAGGGGACACTGGGGACAGGTGGAAGGGTCTATGACCAGGGCCTCACCTATATTATTGGAGAGGTTGCATTTCTTGAGCTGGCAGTGGTGGATTCAGGGGCGATCACTGAATTAGTTTTTGCATCTTCTTGAATATCTTTAACAGTGTACGATTAAAAATTGGGAGTGACTGACATTTCCCAGCTCTCCTCCAAAGCTGGTCCGAGGCACCAAGCCTATCCCTTCAATTTCAGGATGGCTGTCCCAGCTGGCCAAGCCCCTTCAGCACATTCTGCTTCTGTTTGCGTCCCTGAGGAACGGCGAGTTTACTCTCTCTCAGAACGGTGCGTGGCCCTGCTTGAACAGCTCTAATTGTGGAAAAGTTCTGCCTCACAAAGAGTCAGGCCCTGGTTGGTGTAGCTCAGTGGATTGAGCCCTGGCCTGCAAACCAAAGGGTCGCCGGTTCGATTCCCAGTCAGGGCACATGCCTGAGTTGCAGGCCAGGTCCCCAGTTGGGGGCGCACAAGAGGCAACCACACGTTGATGTTTCTCTCCCTCTCTTTATCTCTCCCTTCCCCTCTCTCTAAAAGTAAATAAATAAAACCTTTTAAAAAGGCAGGATCCTGCTCTGGTCTTTCCATGCACTGGAACCGCACAATCTGTACGTTAGCCCATGAGGCTGGGGCAGCCCTTCAGATCTTTGTCATACTTGTGCCCTCCACACCCTAGTCTTTCTTCTCAGGGAAAGCAACGTCAGTTCTCTTTGAGACAAGTGACCAACTTGAACTGGTTTATGTTAATTTGTGTAACTGAGAGCTCAGAGGCTCCTTAACTTCAGGCACATCTGGATCCTGGTGCTCAGGTGACATCTCTGTGGGTGTCTCCAAGCCCCTCTCCTCCACATTGGCCTTATGCTCAGGCCCACACTTAATCAGCTTGGCAGCCCCTGGAGGCTCCAGCAAAGCTCAACGCTTACAGCAAAACTACCAGAAAGCTTGGGCCATGCGGTCATCCCAGAACCAATCACTGCGACCAGGCAAATGGGGCACTTTGATTGGCTCAACCCGAATCATATAACAATCTCTGCATTTCAGAGGGAGGGTCGGCTCAGGCTGAACCACAGGGGCTGAAAGCAAAAAGGGATGTTCCCCACATTCCTCCGAGGAGTTATCAGCACTGAAAGACCAAGTGTATTCAGGAGGACGATGGTTCTGCAACAGAGGCCCACAGTGGCCGGAACATGGTGGAATCTCCTCTCTCCCTCTAAGGTAACTCCGGAAGCAACCAGTCCCATGCGGATCTGGCTGGGCTTGATGTGGGGGCCCCTGGCAGCTGACCGCTTGGTATCTGCTTTGGAAGTAAACGCTGCTAAAACACAACAATATTTGCTTCTCTTCTGGCTGCTTACAAACAGTCCCAACTCAGACACTGCAGCCTGCCAGCCCCCACGTCTCTCCGCACCCCGGCCCTCGGCATCGACCCCCTCGGGGTCAGGTATGCACACGGGCAGCAAAGCTGTAGAAGTGACATTGATGAAACTGGCATTGGAGAAACCTGAGGTCCAGTGCAGTGGGGTCGGCCTCATCTGAGTAATACAGACTTCCGATGGAAAAATGATGGCATGGTGCTTACGAGAAAGTGGTTTGAATGTCACAGAACTCAGTGGCCTCAAGGACACAGCGGGGTGTGATGGAGCCTCTGGGCAGTTACTGCCTGGAAGGGCCTCACAAAGACCATCTGGCAACTTTGTGGGAAAAACCGCACCTCCTCGAATTAAGTTTTTCACATTCTAAGTATGAGCATATCAATCTAAAAATTGGCATATTAACCTAAATTTTGTTGAAAAGAAGATAAAATATAAGTATTTCCATAGCTTTAATTTTACTTTTAAAAAATATATAATTCCAATTAAACTTCTTTTCTGCAATTAGAAAAAAATACTGGTTCCCATTTGCAAGAGGATTTGTAGTCAAAGCAGCCTTTTTCTTGGGATAATGAGGTCTCCAGAATAGGTCCAATGTCTGTCTGGCTTACCAGACCCATGGGTGCTGTGTGGGAGGAGCCTACGTCATCTTACCCCTGAGCTCAAGTCCAGAACAGGGCTTGGCTCAATTAATGTGTAGTGAATGAGTGAATGAGTGAGTGAATGAGGGAGTGAATGAGTGAGCGAGTGAGTGAGTGAGTGAATGAGTGAGTGAGTGAATGAGTGAGTGAGTGAATGAGTGAATGAGTGAGTGAATGAGTGAGTGAGTGAATGAGCGAGTTAATGAATGAGTGAGTGGATGAGTGAGTGAGTGAGTGAGTGGATGAGTGAGTGAGCAAGTGAATGAGTGAGTGACTGAATGGGTGAGTGAGTGAGTAAGTGAGTGAGTGAATGAGTGAGTGAATGAATGAGTGAGTTAGTGAATGAGTGATTGAGTGAGTGAATGAGTGATTTAATGAATGAGTGAATGAATGAGTGAATGAGTGAGTGAGTGAATGAGTGAATGAATGAGTGAATGAATGAGTGAGTGAATGAATGAGTGAGTGACTGAGTGAATGAGTGAGTGAGTGAGTGAATGAGTGAGTGAATGAGTGAGTGACTGAGTGAGTGAGTGAATGAGTGAGTGAATGAATGAGTGAATGAGTGATTGAGTGAATGAGTGACTGAGTGAGTGAGTGAGTGAATGAGTGAGTGAATGAGTGAGTGACTGAGTGAATGAGTGAGTGACTGAGTGAGTGAGTGAATGAGTGAGTGAGTGAGTGAATGAGTGAGTGAATGAGTGAGTGGGTGAGTGAATGAATGAGTGAGTGAGTGAGTGAGTGAATGGAAGACCCTAGTAGTGATGCCTGTCTGGCCTGGGCCTGCTGCTCTGGGAGCCCTGGCACCAGAAAGCAGCCCAGATCCTACAGTGCTCAGCCTCCCCTTGAGCTAAGCAGGTTGTCACCTTCTCTTTGCTGGAAACCAGACGCTTTGCAGGAAGCCCAATGGTCCCACCTGTCACTGAGCCCCTCTGGCATGGGCTGCCCCACCCCTCTTCCCTGGCCTGCCTCCCAGCAGCTGGGCTCCAAGCACTGGCTAGAAGGTTGCAATAAGTGGCTCATTCACATTTGCCTTCAGGTAAGAGTGGTGGGCAGCATGGGCCTGATTCACAGAGGCCAGGAGAGGGAAGTTGCAGTGGCCGCACCGCGTTCTGCAGCACGGAAGGGTTTTAAAACCTTGCAACAAGCCCGCAAGGCGGCAACCTCCGCTCTCCCTGCAGAAGTGAGAGGCTTGGAGCGTGCATGGAGCTGCCCAAGGTCACGCTTCGGGTATGGGGCAGAGCTGGGAAGATCAGTCCCTCCGCTTTTCCATCTCGCTCCTCTGGGTGCTGACTAACCCTGTTCTCCTGTCTCTTCTGCAAAATGGAGATAAGAGACCCAAATGCCTGGGGCCTAGCATGTAAAAAATGTTCCATAAATGCTGGCTATGTTCTCACTGATGGGAGGTCTGCTGCCCACGCCACACTCTGCCTGGGCTTAGGAGCACTGCTTGGAAAGCCTGCAGCCTCGGTGGCCTTTCACCCTCAAGGAGGCAGGACGGCAACCTGGGTGAGCCTGGGCTGGGCACCGGGACACACCTGAACCCCACTCTGCACTTCCCTGCTCTGAGTACTTCCGCTCCTGTGCCTAGTTTGCAGGCACTGAGTAAGGGGCTGTCTACCTAATGAGGCGGACAGCCTGCTGAAACTTCCCTGGCACTGTATTGAGGGAGCCAATGATAAGCCTTTTCCCTCAGGGTACAGGACTCTATCTCGAGATAGATCCCTACTCCTTCCCTGTCTTCCAGCCCACAGGGGTCTCTCTCTCCGCTTAGGCAGGAGTCATTCTCTCCTTTTGGCCTAAGAGAAAACCAAGGGGGAGTTCAAGGCCAAGGCCATTCAGATGCAGAACTGGATCTTAAGAACCCTGGGGAGTGGGGAGAATATCTCAAACTCAAATGCCTTTAATTGGGTGATTTCAATGAGGGTATAGAACAATAAGTTACAGTGATAGGGCCCCAAGAATTTAGAGTTCTTAAAGGTATTTCAACTCCAAAATTTTCAAACACTTTGTTTGCTCTTTCAAACCCAGCAGCCTGGATTCCACCTTCAAGCTACACATTTGAGACCTCTGTACCAACACCATCGTTACTGGACATACATCTTTGTTGTACAGTGAGTGCACTACTTCCTCACCCTCGCACTTGCATCTGGCTAAGGATGACAAACAGTTCTCAGCAGAATCTTCTGGATGCTGGCAGTAACTGTTGATCAGTTCCCAGTTCTCCCCCGAGAAGCCCTTCGCCCTCCCAGCAAGCACCACTCGGAGCAGTATCAGGATGTTTAACCACACAGGTAAGTGGTTCTTGTTCACAAGCCTGCCTGTTTTAGTTAGGGGGAAATCACTTCAGATTCAGCTCACAGACCACCTTCTCCAGGAAGCCTTCCCTGAATTCCTCTACAGGACCAAGTCATTACACTTCGTGCCTGTGCTTCACAGCTTGCTTTTCATAGGTAATTTATACATAGCAACCCAGAGCCCAGTCTGATGCCTGACCCACAGTAGACATTCAATAATGTGCATGGAATAGGTGAATAAACTTACCTGCTGTGTGACCTTGGATGAGGGACGTCACCTCCCTGAGTCTGGAATTTCTTATCTGTAAAATGAGTTGTGATGAGAAAGCATTCAGAGAATGCATGGAGAGGGAAGCTTAACAATGGCTCACAAAAATATCCAGGTCATAATCCCCGGAAACTATGTATAGTTCCTTATAGAGCAAAAGAAGGAGCATCCTTGCAGATGTGATTACATTAAGAGTCTTGAGATGGGGAGATTATCCTGGGTCATCCAGGTGGCCCTCATGTAATCACAAGGGTCCTTACGAGGGGAGGTAGGGTGGTCAAAGGAAGTGGGAGATGTGACAACAGAAGCAACTATTTCCTTGACTTTTCTAGCTTCTGGAGATCAACAAGTGGTCAGAAGCCATGAAATGCAGGCGGTTTCCAGAAGCAAGAAGAGGCAAGGACAGATTCTCCCCTAGAGTCTCCTGAAGGAGCCAGCCCTATCAACACCCTTACCTTAGCCCAGTGAAACTGATCTCAGACTTCTGACCTCCAGACAGTAAGGAATAAATGTGTTCTTTTAAGCCACTAGATTTGTGGTCAGTTGTTCCAGCAGCCCTAGGAAACTACCACACATGGAAGTCACCTGGCACACAGTAGGTGCTCAGAAATGGCAGTGGCTAGTATTTGGATCCCACATATTCTCCTTCCTCCCGGGTGGGGTGGCGGGGGGACTCTTCTTTTTGCTGCCCTCTGATGTTCCTGGTACCTGGCCTTTGCCTGGCTTCTCCCCAGGAGCAGGTGAAGGCAGGAAGGGTGGGAGACTGGACCATGTTAGGTGTGAGGAAACCTCTGGGCCGATGAAAGGGACAATCCCCACACATCCAGCATCTCACCTGAAATGCTAATGGCTTTCACTGCCTGCTGGGCTCTGGGCTGAATGCTTCGCACACCCTACCTCACTGAATCCTCCCAACAACCCCAGGTGAGCAGGAACTACTGTCATCCCCACTGTACAAATGGAGAAACGGAGACTCAGCAAGTTACGTGGTTTGCCCAGAGACACCCAGCTGGGCACAGAGGAGCCAGATTTAGAACCCAAGTCTGTCTCTCCCAGAACCTGTGTTTAAAACTATTATAGCTTACAACAAGCCAGTTCACATCTTGATCCAGCTTCTGTCTTGCTCTTCCTGTTCACCCTGAGCTTGGTGGAAGGGGCTCTGGGGGCAAGTCTTCGCTCTGATACTTGAGCCTGAAAGCCAGACAAGTGACTTTACCACTCTGCACTCAGTTTCCTCATGCGATAGGCCTGCCTCCAGAGGGGCTACAGAATCAAATGGAACGTAGAGAAAAGGGTACTGTGATCTGGTACCTACCTCAGTGCCTTATTCTACAGATGAGGAAACTGAGGTTTGATGCAGTAACGCACTAGTTCCCAAGCCACGTGGGAGCTCTGATGCCTTGATCATTGCATAAGACCCACACACCTCAGAGACTGGGTGGGGGTGGGAGTCTTCCTGAGCAGGCAGTGGCTGGCTATGGTGAGTGGGAGCCTTGGAGGAGGAGTTGTCAGAGAGTCTGTAAGCTAATAGGTTCATTCCCTCACTCATTCATTAACATTCTCCACTCAAAATCATCTGCCAGTGGCTTCCTGCCCCACAGACGAGAACCCCAGGCCCTCTATTACCGCCCTGCCTGCAGCGTGCCCACTGCTTGTCCCCTTGCTCGTTCCCCACAGAGCTCTGTCCTGCAGCAGGGCCTTTGCACTTGCTCTTCGCTCTGCCGAAGATGCTCTTCCTGCAGCTCCACCCATGACAGGTTCCCTCCTGCTCTTCAGTTCTCCGCTCAGATAGGCCTCCTACTCACACTCCGGCCAAGCAGCTCCTGCCTGTCACTTCACCTGTTCACTTTCTTCCTTGCACTCAGCACTCCCTGCAATTATCTTCTTTTCACACGTGAGCATTTGTGTGCTGTCTGCCCCTTGCCACCAGGACACCAGCTCCACTACAGCAGGGGCCATTTACCTCTGTTGATTCCTCAGCACCCAGCAAGGTGCCAGGTGCCCAGTAGGCGAAGACATTTATATCCAGAGCATTCACTTTAGAAGTCAACAATGTTTTAAAGGAAGGTCACAGTGAGGGCTAATGGTGGGGTGAAGGTGGGGGCCTGGCCTAGACACCAGGCCAGAGACGAAGCATCTGTGAGCAGGATGTCGGTACAAATCCTCGGCTCGAGGTTCCAGCCGTCACCTCAACCTTGACCCGCAGCGTCCCCAAGCCCGAAGCGGAGCATGAGAGGGCTCCACTGGGACCCCACCACCAAGCCTCCCTCCCCCAAGGCGCTCGGGCCCGGCGGGCGGGCGGACGCGCAGTGGGGCATGCGGGCCGCCAGGGGGTGCTGTCGGGGCGCGCACGGCCCATCTGGCGCCCGGGGCCGCGAGCGAGCGCAGCCAGGCCGCCCGGGAACTTTTTTCCTCCCGCTCTAGCTCTCCTTCTCCCCCAACGCGTCGACCGCCGGCTCGCTCTTCCTGTGCATAAGGGATAGCATTTCCCCGCGGTCACCAGGCAGGCGCGTCTGGGTGCGCGGCCAGGGCCCGGTCCCCGCGCCGCCAGCTCCCCGGGCCCCCGGGTGCCGCCCCCGCCCGCGGCTGGGCTGGGAGAGGCGAATTGGAGAGCGAGGCGGCCGCGGAGAGGGTGAGAGGCGAACGGAGCAAGCAGGCCGCCCTGAGCGCGGCCCGAGCTCCGCGGCCCACCCCCCTTCCTGCCTGGTCGGGGGCTGGCCGGGCCGACGCGCCCTGACCCCCAATGGCCTACCGGGCCTCCGGGCCTCGAAGTCGCAGCAGCAGACCCAGGGCCCCCGAGTGAGCGGGGGCGCCGAGGTGAGCACCGAGCGCCGGGTCGCGGGGGGCGCGAGGCGTCGGGATCCGAGGCCCGGCGAAGATAGAAGCGCGTTGGGCCGGCATGTAGGGGTCCGCGGGGTCATTGCTTTGTGTGGCGTGGGGGTGGGGGGCTGTGCGAGGTCACCGGATGGCTGTCTGGGGAGCTGCAGGGTGGGGGCGCCCTGCGCCGCGGATGAGGGTCTTGAGGAATATTTGTGCGGCCGGCTGGGGTCGGTTCGTGGCGTGGGGACGCTAGAAGCGTGGGTCGAGTGTGACCAGAGGCTCTGTGAGCTCGGGGGATTGAAGTGTTTGTTGAGAGTGGGGTGGGGGGAAAATGGGGGGCATTCGCCTGGCGCTGAGAGCGGAACTTTGTGAGTGCGTCCAGTGGGTGGGGGGCAGGAAGCAGACGTCTCCGTGCAGGGCTTGGGGCCGGGCGCGAACCGCAGCTTGGGAGCCTGGGACTCGAAGGGTGAGGAGGGCCTGTGTGCGGAGATGGTGCTCTAGGGGCTCAACGCGGCGCCCCAACCCAAGCGGCGGCGCCGGGGCCTGTGCGCAGGCCTCGCGACCCGGCAGGAAGCTGCCCCAAAGGCCCGGGGAGCTCCGACACGGCCAGGCCCCGGGCGCGCAGGCCCTTCGGTGGGTGGCATTACAGTCCCGGGGCGCAGGACACGCGAGCCCCATGTCCCCAGACAGCAGCGCGCCGGCCGTGTCGATGGTGTCCAGCGCCTTGGAAGCAGGAGACCGACGTGGGGGCCGGGCGTCAGGCGGCGTCGCTGAGCGCGGCGGGGGCGAGGGAGTGGCAGGACATGGTGGTGACACTTAGAGCCTTGGGAGCCCTGGATAGGGGGAGCTCTGGGGTTTCAGCTCTGAATGGATAGCCCCAGTGTAACAATGCGCCGTTGGGGGCTTGGGGGAAGGGAGGCGGCGCGCCTGAATGGCGGACGCGGGCCCTGAGCGTACCCGCTCGCCATCGGCCCTCCCATAGCTCCCTTCCCTTGGTTTCCGCAGGCTCTGACTCAAGGACCCGCGCGGGGCTGCACGCTTCCTCCCATCCAGAGTGCACCCCCGCCTTATTTCTCTTCCAACGCAGCGGTGTGTTGAGGATTCAAGGGCGTTACATCTGGTTGCAATCCAGTCTCTTGCCTCTGCTGGGCTGTTAAGACCTCGCGCTGACGTCAGAGCAGGGGAATTACTTCTTTTTATTTTATCTTTTTAGTTGTCTGCTTCCCTGGAAGGGGAGGAAGGTGAGTGAGGCGAGCTCTGATGTGGAAGTGCCAGTGCCACGGGAGCCCCCAAGCTGGGGGCTTTGCTTCTCTGCCCCCACCCCATCCTGCATCTGCGCTGGCTCTGTCCAGGTTCGGGCTCACCCTGGGTGGGGGCCTCTCCCGATTGACCACACTGTTGCGTTTCCAGAGGCTTCCCTGGCCCTCCTCCTCTGGAAGCTGCAAAGGAATCTTATAGCTGACAACGAGGGGTGGGGGGTGTGCCCCAGGAGCATCCAGGAAGAGATCCTTAGGCGCAAGAAGTGGCCTTTTGGGTGACACAGTGAAGTGGGCAGACATCCTGGTCTGGGGGTTTGAGCTTCAACCCCAAAATTCTGGCAAAGGCTCTCAGAAGCAAAAGCCCTGGAAGGAAGGAAAGTATACCAGGGGTTGATCCAGGCCCCAGAAGCTGACTGTGGATCTTTCCCAACAGCAAGCCAGGCGCCCCTCTGGCTTCCTAAACAGAGGGGATTCACCTTCTGCAAAACCCTCTTCCTCTCCCACTGGACAAAGAGGCCCTTGCAGACGGGGCCTTGTCTTATTCCTCTTTAGACTAACCAGTTAGACCAGTAGCTTTCAGATTATTGCTAGTGTGCTGTTGTAAGAAATACATTTTAGGCCCCAGTTTTGTTCACTCCCATTGTATGTAACTGAAATGAAGGTTTAGTGAACTCACTTTTTTACTTCCTCTGTTGATCTGGTACTTTCTATTCTAGTCTATCTGATTTTTTTAAATTGCTGGTTATAACTCACTAAATTGATTTTACAGTCCACTAATGGGTCATACACAGAGTTTGAGAAAACAAGCTAGAAAATGGATCTGGCTTCTAGTCATTCAGCAAACATTAAGAGGCTCTAACAAGTTCTCTTTTTTTAAAATTATTGCCTGTATTGAGGTGACATTGGTTAACAGGGTCATATAGGTTTCAAGGGCACCGCCCTGTGATACGTGATCCATGTACTGCATCGTGTGCCCTCCACCCAAAGTCACATCTTCTTCCTTCACTGTGTATTTGACCCCCTTTACCCTTTACTACCCTCCATCCCTCAGGTTCTCTTTTAATTACTCAAGTAACGTATGGATTTTTCTTCTTGTTGTGAAAAATGCAAAAATAAATAAATAAATAAATAAATAAATAAATAAAAACCCCACCTTCAAAGTATATAGAGTAAAAGCTCCCTCCACTGCCCAGCCTTCTCCCAGGAACCCCAGTTCCTAGGTGGAGCCTGGCCTTCCAGGTGGGGTGCTGCTCATGATGCAGCTGTCACACATGCCAGTATCTCGCTTTCTTTCACCCTGAATGAGAGCGCACCTCAGGCTCTTACTCTGTACCTTCCTTTGGCATCTCCGTTTGTCCCTGTGAGGTCAAGGTGAGGTGCTTCAGGGCAAGGCCCTCGGTTGACTCCTGGCTCCACCGAGCCCTGCATGAGTTATTTACCTCTCTGCACCTCAGTGTCCCTATCTGCACGATGGGAATAATAACTGCCCTGGCCCCACAGACTGTCGTGAAGATTTTACTAGTTTTTTTAAAAATTAATTAATTAATTTGTTTATTTTATTTTTAGAGAGGGGAAAGGAGAGAGAGAGGGAGAGAAACATCACTGTGTGGTTGCGTCTCACTCGCGCCCCCAACTGGGGACCTGACATGCAACCTAGTTGTGTGCCCTGACTGGGAATCGAACCAGCGACACAGATTTTACTAGTTAACGCATATAAACATATAGGAAACAGTACTTGTCCCTATAAATGCCAGTTGCCACCACCGTCATCATTGTTACTATCCTGTTCCATAGCAGTCTGTCTATGTACCTTGTTGCTGTTACTGGCGGCCCGTGGCTGTGGCACAGATGCCCCCCTCCCCCGACATGTGGCTCTGCGGGGTGGGAGGAGGAGGAGGCCATGCGAGCTGAGCGGTGTTTCAGTGGCAGAGGCACCTGGGCTCACTGGCCCGAAAGGCACAGATATTTTCCAGGGACCCACTATTTTTGAAGTCCTTTGCTTAATGCAGCTGCCTCTAAGAGATCACAGCCCCATAGGTGAATGAGACCTGGGTGACACCCTTGGGGACCAGTGTCCTGGCAGCTCATGCCAGGGCTTCTGCACGGAACAGGTGCCCCTGTGAAAGCCCAATGCAGATGCTCACGGGGAGGAGGAGAGAGAGCGGAAGGCAGCATCTTTGGTGAGACTTGCCCAAGTGAAGACAGAGCAGAGGGAGGTGGTGCATGAGTCAGTTCCAAGGTGGGCGGGACAGACAACTGAGCTTTAGGATTCAGGAGCACGTGTGCTCAGTCTTGGCCAGGGTTGGGGCTTAGTGGAGGTGGGGGCTTCATGAAAGAGGCAGCTTGGAGCAGGGGCTTCAAGCACAGGTAGTAAGAATGAGGGGGGCATTCCTGGCAGAGGGAACACACAGCATGTCTTTGGAGGCTGAAACGGAGGTGGCCTCTACCATGGCCAAAAGGGGTGGAACTGATTCAGAAGGAGCAGTGGCCGAAGACGCAGGGCTATTGCTGGGGCCTCCTCGCTGGCCTCCTTGCTTCCAGACTGCCCCGTCCCAGCATGGGCCACACTACCAGACGGGCCTTTCTCATCCACGGCAGCTACTTCCAGGGGCTTGTGCTGCGTTCTGGATAAAGGTCGGCCCCCAGTCCTTCCCAGCCTACAGGGGCCCTCACTGGGGTCCCACACCTGCTCTGCCGCCACTCAGCTGCGCTCCCCTCCCACCAGCACAGCGCTCCTTCCCTGGGTTCAGCCATGTGCAATATATCCCTGCCTCTGTGCACTTGCCCGGCCTCTTTCTTCCTCCTAAGATGCCCTCCACCTTCCTCCCTGCCTCCCAAGACTAAACCAGACAACTAGAGAAGAGGGAAAGGGAGGCAGAGGGGAAAAGGAGAGACGGGGGAGAGAGACAGAGACACGGATGGGGTGAAGGGGGGAGACAGACATGAGACAGAGTGAGAGAGATGTTCTTATTGCTGAGTGGTGTGCTTAGAACCAGGAAGGAAATAAGTACTGTGGGTTCCCGCAACACTGGACATTTGTTCACTCATGTGTCTGTCCATCCTTTCATGCAGCAAACATGCCCTCAGTGCTTTCTCCCCTCTGCCTGGTGCGCACAGGGGCCCCTGAGCTGAGCGTGCTGTGGTCTGGCCTTCAGGCCCTCCCTGTCCGTGGGCCAGGTGGACAGGGAATGCCTAGCTTCTGCACGGTGATCGCACTCAGGAGAGAAGGTATTGAGGATGCTGGGGAGGGGAGGAGTGAGTCCCGTGAGGGGACAGCTGTGGCAGCGCCCCACATGTGTGTGTGTGTGTGTGTGTGTGTGTGTGTGTGTGTGTGTGTGTGTGGCGGGGGAGCCACTGCTTAGCAGTTGTGGGGGGAAAGTCTTGGCTGCATAGCATCTGCCCTCTCCTCTGGTCATCTGCTTGGGCTGAGAAAGTAAGGGACCCAGTGGACAGGGCTGACAGAACAGGGGCAGGGGGCTTGCTCAGAGTGTGGACAGGCCCCAGGCCAGGGGTCTCACGGGAGGGTGCGAAGACTTGAGTGGAGCTCCGTCCTTGGAGATTGTGCCTATCCACAGTGCCATGTGGTAGGGGAAGCACTAGATTTGGAATCAGGAAGACATTTAGTTCCAACTGCTGCTTCAGGCAAGTCACTTCCCTCTCTGAGAGTAGATTTCCTCTCGAGGCCCTGAGCTCTGGGTCATAAACACAGCGTGGGGTTAGGCCAGCCTCAGTCAGATCCGGTGCCTGCTGTCTGCCCTGAAGCTCCATCACCATTCTTTAAAATGGGCGTGATCCCAGGCCCCTCCTGGTTACAGTCAGCACACGTGGCTGTTCACTTTTTTTTTTTTTTTTTGTAATCTTAACTCGCAGATATGTTTACTGATTTCAGAAAGAGAGGAGGGGAAAGAGAGAGAGAGAAACATTGATTGGTTGCCTCCCATAGACATCCCAACTGGGAATCAAACCTGCAACCTAGGTATGTGCCCTGATCCGGACTCGAACCCGCGACCTTTTAGTGCACAGGATGACACTCCAGCCAGCCAAGCCATGGGCCAGGGCATGGCTTTGCTCTTACTGCTAAAAAAAGCCTTTCAGTGAGGAAGAGGTCGTTCTCCTTCCACTCCCCATCCTGCCAGGTCGCATCTACATCTCCTGTGCAATGACCCTGGCCCAGACTGTTTCTTTCCAGCCAGGTCGAGGTGGGAAGAGGGACAGATCGAGAGGGTCATTGTTAGACGGTAGGGCAGGTAAGAATGATCGTTTTCTGGCCAGAGTCTGTCTCCAAAGGGGGCTCTGCCCCTGTGGTGTGGATGGACCCTGAGGAAGCATCCAGCACCTTGTGACTTCTGAGGCAGTGAATGTGGCTGTGTAACACACTCAGTCCCTCGTTCGCTCACAAGTCACGCTGCCCGGGGTGTGGGGCGCAGCCGCTCCGTGGAGCATTTCTGATGTAGCTGAGTGGACAAGCACACATGTTGTGGAGTCCAGCGGCCTGGGCCCAGATCCCAGCTTTGCCACTTATTAACTGGGGCATGTTATTTCTTTTACTCGGTCTCCTCATCTGTAAAATGGGGGAAGTGATAGCACCTCCCTCACTGGGTTATTGGGAAAATGACTGAGTTCATACAGATGAAATATTTAAAACAGGGCCTGACATGGAAAGTGCTAGAGAATGCTTCCTCCTCTTCCTCCTCCTTGTTTCTGTTCCTGCTGGGAAAACCTCACAGACAAGCTTGGTGCTGAGGAAGGTCAGTCCCAGCCAGGACTCTGCGGAGAGGGACAACACCTGGGAATGGCGTGGGGGTGCTCCAGGCCCAGCACCTGCCCAGGAGACCAGCTTCTTGAATCAGCACTCCTGGCCTCCTGGCCTTGCCAGACCTTTTTCCAGGGTGCCTGGAGCCTGCTCTCGGTAGCGGGAGCCCCATGGGTGAGGGTGAGGGTGAGGGTGAAGCTGGCGGAGGGGGGGTCCTGCCAGCACTTTGTTCACTCGGAATGTCTAACTCCGCCTGGCACCGCGTGGGCCTCAGACTGTAGAAAGAATTTCAGTATCAAATATGGAAGCTGAAAGTGTTTTTTGATTGACATTCTCCATTGCCGGAGGCCGCCAGACCGTATCTGGATTTTCTTAGGTGGCAGGTACCTCCAGCTCTCTGAGCCTCTATCTCCTCATTAATCAACTGGTAAAACTAATAGTACCTACTTCATAGTTTTGTTTTTAGGAGGATTAAATGAGGTGGTGCCTCTCACGCACTTAGCTGTACGTAACACCTAGTAAAGCGCTTCATAAATATTGCCTGTTAGTAATAATAATTCTCTGAAACATAAATGTAAATTAAAAATCACCAGAAAGATTTCTTCTTGGGAGCTATAGCTCCTTAGAGATGGGAAGTTGTAAGCCTTCACCAACACTGTAGGATAAAGAATTATTACGATGAATGGAAAAACACTGAGGCCCAGAGAAGGTTAGTTCCTGTAGCAAAGTCACACAGTAATCCAGGGTGGGGTAGGAAAGGCGGAACCACACTGGATATTGATACTGTGCTTTCTGTGCTTTGATAGCTATTCCTTCAGCAAATAGTTACAGTCAGTGTTGATATACAGCTGGGATTACATGGGCCTGTCTTCTTAAGCTTCTGGTCCGATGAGAACATGACATTTATAATGATTATAGTAAGAAGTAAAATAAAAATCACCTATTCTGTTGGGGGAGGGGAGAGCCATGCATTCATTCATCAGGGGAGGATGGCACTGTGCCAGGCCATAGAGCAGCAGTCCAGAAGTAGTGGTTCTCACAGTCCAAATGTCCTGTGCACGACAAAATCCTTGGAGCACAGGTGCACCATGTCCGGAGACATTTTGGTTGTCTCAGCGGGGGAGGTGCTGGCACCAAGTGGGTAGAGGCCAGCGATGCTGCTAAATGTCTTCCAGTGCACAGGAACAGCCTCCACAGCAAATTATCTGGCCCCAGATGTCCAGTGTCAAGGTGGTTGGAAGCCTTGCCCTGGAGAGAAAGTGGTGACCAAGTGGGTGCCACCCCTGCCCTTGTGAAGCTTACGGTCTGGTAGGTGAGCGAACATTAAAGAATTGCACTTGTATGGACGTCTTATAATTATATGTAATTGTGTTGCAAGCTAAGAAAGTAAAGTGCAGAGGGAGGAGAGCAGCTTTCTACTCCATGGAGGCGGGACCTTTCAGGAGGTCTTTCTGGGCAGCAGGCACAGCCTGGCGAAGGCTCGGGGGCAGAAAGGCCAAGGTGTGTAGTGGGAAGGGTGGACAGCTGGTGTGCGTGTGAGCAGGCAGCAGAAAACGGCCCGGCCCCCGGGGTTTCCAGAGGTGGGGAGAGGAGAGGAGCCAGAGAAATGCTCGCCTGCGCCCGGCTTGAGGGAACTGCAACTGCTAGCATCCTGTGTTCTGGGGGACTGAGCCAAGGGCCCTTGAGTAGGTCTGGAGGGTGGGAGTGCTGCTTTTCCCTGGGGGCCCAGCCTCTGCCGCTTCTCTCATTTGCATCCCTCTGGCAGGTGGGGTAGAAAAGCAGGAAAAAAAGAGAGGGGAGAAAGGACAACATTTTCATTTCAAACAGGAGTGGGGGAGGTCGAAGGAAGAGGGTTCGGGATACCTTTGAGACAAGCACGGAAAATCCCACGTGGTCCGCAATAGGACTGAAAGCAGACGTTTTGCCAAATCAGGCTTAATTGAGTAGTTCTCATTCTTGAGTCCAGCAGGATGTGGATAGAGGTGACACTGTCCCCTGGGGCCCCACCCTGGCTAATTAAACATAGAGGCTCTGGTCTCCCAGGCAGGACAGCAGCCTGCGGAGCTCAGCTTGGCAGCCCTTGGCCCAGGCTGAGCATTCCAGAGATGGTGACTCGGGGGCTGCCTGGTGGCAGGACCAGATGGGGAAAGCAGAGGTGGGAGAGGCCTGGTCTCTGTAATAAGTGAATGAATGCCTGTTTCTTTGGATGCTGAAAGGGACTGTGGAAAAAAGCCATCATTTAATGAGTGCCTGCTGTGGTGCTGGGCATTGGGTGGTTCTCTCTAAGCCTTATTAACGGCCCTGTAGATTGTCAAGGAAACTGAAGCTCAGAGAGGTCCAGTGACCTGCTTGAGGTCACATAGCAACCAAGTGGCAGAGCCCAGATTGCACACCACATTGGCTGGGCTCCGAAGCCAAGCCCTGCCTGCTGGTCACTCAGCCACTCGGCAGATGATCACTGACCGTCGGTTTCTAGGGCTTGGGGTCAGACAAAAGCGAGTCTGAATTCTGACTGAGGCAGTTTCAGTTCCGCGGCTCTCTCTCTCGCATCATTCTGTCATCTGTTGAGCGGGCACAGCCATTCCTTTATCCTAGAGCTACTGTAAGGGTTAAACTCTGCACGGAAGGGGAAGAGGGAGGCCCAGGGAGGGCGTCCAACCCCGGCCACCCAAGTGGCAGGGTGCAGTAAAAGCACCCTGGGTAGAGCCTGTGAGATTGTCCTATCTTCGTGCAGTATCAGTGTTGGGTTTCTTTATTTGAAAGGAGAGAAAGGCAGAGAAGGTGGTGTGGAATGCAGGTGTTTATTTTTCTCTGCCTGTGAAAGCCCTGTTTCACCTCTGCCTGGTAGGTCTTCCCCAGACACTGCAGAGCTGTCCAGGGTGGGCACTGACAGGGCACCCGCCAAGTGAGGCTCCCAGTGTAGCCTGGAAGCCCTTATCCAAGAACCTGGGATATCTGAGAACCCCCCAAAAGTGAGGGGTGGGCGAGGGTCATGAAACCAGCGAGTCCCTCGGCGTCCTTCAATTCAGCCCTCCTGGTCCCATTTATTTCCTTATCTCCTGGCAGCCAGTGGGCTGCTGGGAAATCACGGGCAACCTTCCGGATGGACAAACAAAACAAGCATTGCTCACAAAAGGAGAGGGAGGTTGGCTGGGCCTCTCTGGCTCCCCTCCCCCTGCCCTAGCCCCTGGCTGAGGCATCTCTGCTGCTCCACCCAGCTGGCACCCTACATACCCCGAGAGGCAGTGAGGGGGTTGCAAAGCCATTGCAGTCAGGCCGCCCTGGCTGGGAGCCCCTTGCTCTATGGAGGTGGATTCGAGGAACGGTGGAACTGTGGGGTGGATGCGAGTCAGGGTTTGCTGGAACGGCTGCTTCCTCCCTTCGGCTGGCTGGGAAGGCAGCGTGGAGAGGAAGCCAGGCCCGCAGGTAGCAGAGAAAGACATCAGATCCAGCGGGAACAGCAGAGAAAGCAAACAAACAGGGCTTTGTGTGGCTGCAGATTGGCTGCTCAGAAGGGAAGCCAGGCCTGTGGTAGTGGGGAGGGGTGGGGGAAGGTGGCCAGGCCACGGCTCTGCGCGCTGGGGCAGCAGCAGGAGCGCCCCTCGGCGTGGACAGGCATCTGGAGCCCAGCCTGGCTGCGTGCCAGCTGCGCCACTGCACTCCCTAACAGATCTGGGCTTGTTTCCCCACCGAACCTGGGCAGTCGCCGTGTGGAGAACTCAGGGACACAGTCATCCGGCGCAGCCATGGGAGCTCCCTCCTACCCCTGTGCCCCTTGTTGCTGGGAGGACACGGGGTAAGAGCGCGTCAGGGTCTTCCTGGGCAGCTGCCGGCTGAGCTGGTCTCCTGGGAGCGCAGGGCCGCCGCTCTGAGCTGTGGGCACTCTGGGGCTCCGCCGGCAGCCATGCGGCGGGGAGACAGGTTCTTGCCGTGCAGAAGCAGAGCCCTGGCACCTTCGGCCCCCGGGCCGAGCCAGATGTGTCCCCTTCCGTCGGGGCGGAGGCGCCCTGGGTCAGGGAAGGGACAAGCCGGAAAGCACGGCCTTCTCGCCGAGAGGGTGCGGAGCCATCTTGCGGGAGGGGCTGTCCAATTCCGGTCCCGCCTCTCCAGGAAAGGGCTGGCCCGGCCTCGAGAGAAAGGCTTAGGTGGGAGCTGCCGGGCCAGACACGCAGGCAGCTCGATGATATGATCGCTGCCGGGGCCATTTCCTCTACTCTCCCCGACCTCCAGAGGGAGCAACAAGCGGGCAAGCGCCCGAGCTTCCCGTCCCCCCGCTCCGGTTCGCCGCCGCAGCGCCCACCACTTTGGCCACGGCCGGCCGCCCCCACAGGTCGGTCCAGACCTGCCCTAGTCGGTCACCGCCCGCAGCGTGTGGAGGGGTGGGCGCTCCGTTGCCAAAGCAACAGTGGGTCCCAGCGTGCTCCGCGGGGCTGTTGAGGCTCCGCCCCTTCGCCGAGGCCGGCGAGTTCCGGGAACTCAGGGCCGTGCCCCTCGCCTCCGTCCCGGCAGGCGAGGTTCTGTGCTGGCCAGTCTTGGGACGCGCTCTGCCCGCCGAGCCGGCGACCCTCCGCCAGGGACCGCGGAGAGACGGTCCCTGAGGTCCCTGAGAAAGTAGGGTACCGTCTCCAGCTCTAGGCCACGCTTCCCCAGAGCCTGCAGCTGCGCTGCACGGTGGGCTGCATGCGCGGGCCGGAGAGAGGAGGGGCGGGATGCACCGCATCACACCAGGACTGGACCCTTCGTCCCACCTGCCTCCCTCCAGCACTGGCGCGCGAGCACGGGCCTTCTCTCGCTGGCCCCATCCACTGGACTGCCTGGCTGGGAGGCACATGCCTACCTCCTGAGCTCGGGCACCTCGCCTGCCTGGGAGCAGCCTCTTCTGGAACTTTGCTGCCAGCCCGGCCCTGCCCCCACCCCCTGCTGGTGTCTCAAGTGCCCAGCCGGTCTACTGCAGGGTCTCCTTTCCCAAGTCTCTTCAGAGACACCTGCTCAGCTGACCTCTGTACACTCCTACCTGCACTAGCAGGCGGCTGAATTTAATGCCAGCCTTTGGGTCTTGGAAGGGAGGCGGTAGGCCTATTGAGCAGCTGCCCTTTGGCCTTGCTTGAGCCTCGTCCCGGGCCGCGCCCAGGAAAGTGAGAAGGGGCTTCAGTTGCAGCAGGAAGGGACAGACTTGAAATAAAGAGTTGATTTCAAATCTGTGCCTTCCTGGCCGGGTTGCTCAGTTAGTTAGAATTTCCTCCTGAAGCAACCAACAAATGCGTAAATAAATGGAACAACAAATCAATGTTTTTCTCTTTCTGCCTTTCTCTCTCTAAAAATTAATAAAATAAAAAGAATTTCCCAGTGATAAGCATTTCATTTTTAATTTATCAGATTATTAATATGTTGATTTTAGAAAAGTTTTTTCTAAATACAGGAAACAAGTAAAAATTCCCTACATAACTTGGACATAACCATTGTTACCATTTTTGTAAACATACAATAAACATGATAAATATAATTGTAAAATATGGAGTCATGCTATATATTTGGTTTTGTAAGGCACTTGGTTTTAATAGCTCTTTAACTCACTATAAATGGAGGACAGGTTTATTATAAACTTGGAAAATATGGCAGGTTAAAAGAAAAACAATTCTCATACTCCCAGTCTTCAAAGGTAGCCCTGTTTGACTGTTCGTGGTGGTTTGGTTTGGTGATTTTCGTTTAAGTATGCCATCACTTCTCTTGTAAATGCCATTTGATATCCTTCTTTTCTCACTTAATGTTGTCCATCCTGTGGGAGTCTTGAGAGAACCAGAACCACATTCTTGGGACAGCTTCAGAAAACAGCCAGACTGGATGGTCACTTTCACTTTGTTCATCTCCCCATCTGCAGGCCCCAGGAGCCCTTCCTCATTGCCAGTAACTTTGATAAGCATCTTGGACCAGGGAGTTCCTGCTTGCTGGGGCCCAGGAGGCCACCCAGCCTGGGTGGGGACTTATGGGCCCAGTTGACATTCAGACTCCAGCAGCAAGGGGCTCTGATTGGCCCCAGGTGGGCAAGGCTGCAGCAAGTTCTCAGAACTGAGCCTCATCTGGGGCCTCTTTTGCCCAGCCCCATTCAGACTCAGAGACCCCTTGTTGGTCCTGTGATCCACCTTCTGCTCCCTATCTACATCTTAGAAACCAGTTTTTGCCGTCCTGGGCTCCTCGCCCTCTCCCCGGGGCCATGGGGGCCTGGCCCCGGGCATAGCCTCTGTTCATCTGACCCTCAGGCTCATCTACAAGCCGGCATGTCCCTGCCTTCAGACCTTCTCTTCTCCCCCATTCCTGAACCCTTGGAGTATAACACATCCAAGCCCTGTGTGAAACAGGCCTTGGAAAACCACAGTTGCCAGGGATGGATTGGCTTTTAAAAGGCATCCAGGGCTATGGGGGGCAAAGCCGAAGAGATAAAAGAATGCAGGGCCCTGTTCCTGAGCAGCAGCTGGATTTAGTGGATGGAAGACCGCAGAAGGCCCCCGTCCCTGGGAATAAGATCCTTGGCAGAGGGGTGGCTGCTGGGACACCAGACACCGTGCCCCACCGGCCATCACCTGCTACCAGTACTGCGTGCTCTCTGGAATGAAAAAATGCAGAGGGATGCTGTGAGCCCGCGGCCAACGGCCCCGTAAATTATATTCTCTGAACAGGTTTATTCCTCTATAAAATATTTAAGACCCATTTCGCCTTACCTATAGCAAGGAGACAGGTTGGGCTGAGGTTGATGTTCCAAACACAATTTCTTTATCTGAATTTGCTCTTCGAGCTGGGTGCTGCCTGCCCTGGGAAATGTAACCAGGGGGTGGGACGGGTGTGTGCCTGGGCTTGTGGCCTGTGTGTGCGCAGTGTGTGTCTACGTCTGCTTTGGAGGGTTCTATACATGGAAGGAGTGGTGGTTCTCCCATGGTTGCCGCATCCAGGCATGTGTATGAGTCTGTGTTGGATTGCTCAGTGTGTGCGTGTACGTGTGTTATGTGTACAGCGGGGGCGTCTGTGTTTGTGACTGGGACCAGTGTGTGATTGCATGTGTGGGTAGGGAGATGAGCTGAGGGGGTGAGTTTGTATGAGCATGTCTAGGGTGTTCAGTGCGCGGTGGTACCCACAGCACTTAGTGGGCGGCAGTGTGCTTCTCTCTGGTGCATGTATGTGTCTGTTTGTGGGGGGTGGGGGGACCTGGGTGTGTGTTGCGTGTCACCTGCTTGTCCTGCCCAGTGAGGCCTGTTCCAGTGTGCACATGGAGTATGTATGGTACAGGACTTTTCCCACCCATTCTGTCAGTGGCAGGGCAGTGGCCACTGTCTGGGTTGCATCCGCTCCCCCAGCCCTAGGCACCGAGGGGAACTGGATGCCCGGAAACCTGAGTTCTGTGACTCTGGGCCTCAGGCCCCAGGGAGGATGGGCTTTGGGGGCTGAAGGAACATTAACCACATCTCACCCTCTTCCAGCAGAGCTGGGCCTGCCCTGCCACATGGCTCAAAGACCAGGGGGGGACTCGGGCGGGGGTAGGGGCAGGATGGTTCAGGCCCACATTTCACAGACAGGGAAACTTCAGTCCAGAGAGCATACAGTCTGTTAGTGGCCAAGCCAGAGCCTCATGCCGAGCACAGCTCTCACTCTACTGCTTTGCTCTGGGGCAGTCCCTCCTTGGGCCTCAGTTTTCTCTTCTGTGACGTGCTGGTGGGTTTCCAGGTCCCTGTGCTCTTCTTGTGTGGAGCGTCAGGACTAGAAGAGCCCGGGCACAGAGGAGGCAGGGTTTGCCACCGTTCATTGTGCTGAGTCCAGCCAGGAGGCAGGCAGCAAGAATGTGGAATGATGGGAAGGTCTTGCTGTGGGCCGAGTCCCAGGAGCAAGTCCCAGCTCTGGAGGTCACTCTGCGCTTGGGACGTTGTCTCTGTCCCTTTCCTAGCTGCAGCCCCTGGCCCAGATGGGGCCCAGTAGTCCAGAAAGTGGGAAAGTAGCCGGCATTTGGTTTTCCTCAGCCTTGTGACAGCCCTCAGCTCCCCCTCCCCCAACCTCAGCAGCTAATGCATCTGTCACTACTTTCCTAATGAGGCTGCTGAGGGCCCCTCTGGGACAGATACCTTTGCAGGCCAGACAGCAACTGAGGGGGTGGGTCCGTCTCAGGGTCAGGTTAGGAAGGGGGTGCTGAGCCCCTCTCCTGCCTCTAGCTCCCGCCAGCTCAGCGCTTGGGGGCATCGAGGCCCATCCAAGCCCCGGAGCCAGCTGTGTGAGGGAACGGGTGCTGGAGGACTTTGGGAGGCAGGACTGTCCACACCAGCATGCGTTATTCTTTGGCACTGTGGCTGCTTGTAGCAATAATACTTCATCTGGTCAACAGATATGTTTGCAGCCTGCTGTGCCAGGACCGAAGTCAGCTATGATCTGGGTGTTCATAATCCCTGTCCTTGGGGAGGTGTGGCCAAGGGGGAAAGACAAGAACCAAATAATCAAGTTATTTGTATCATTACACATTCCTGTACGGGAATGCGCATTTATCACAAGCCAAGACAGGCATGCAAACACACGCAGCGTTTCTCTGGGGGAGCGAGGGAGCCTGAGCCTCAGCTGCGGGGTGCTCCCAGGCACCCGAGAGGCTCAGCTAGGACTTGCATGAGTCGGGAGACCCAGATTCTTGCTGTGCCCCCAGGCCACTGTCCACCTTCTCTGGGCTGCTTGGGGCTCTAAGTCCCTTCCAGCTCTGTCATCTCGGAGTGGAACTCAGGCAGCACGTGTCTCCACTTCCAGGGCCCTCAAGACATCTACTGGCAACAAGCTAGGCTTTGGAGTGCCCGAGGCACTGCCCCAGGGGACGCCCGCAGCCACAGAGCGCACAGCTCCTGCCTCAGGCTCCACCTGCCATTTGTTCTCAGCCCTTTTGCTCTCACAGAGGCCGGGCTGGGCGGAAGGAGTCTGGAAGAGATGAAATGGGAAAAGCAGTCCCTGCTGCCCTGTGACTGTAAGGGAGGCGTTCATTCCTGCGCTCATTGCTCACTTGCTGAATGAGTTTATTGAGCAGCTATTCATTGCCAGGCACTGCCACGTGTTAGACCGAGGTAGCAAACTGACTGTCCTCCTGCCACATCCTGCCTGCAGACCCATTTGGAAGGCCCACCCAGTGTTTTTTGGGGGAAAATCAAATGAATTGGCAGTAAGCAGTCCTGGGGCAATTTCACCCCAGTTTCCAGCTCTTCATCCCTCAAGGCTGTGATTGATGGCGCAGACTACAGTCTGATCCAGTGCTGTGGCAGAGGCTCCACGGAGCCTCACTGGACACCCCTCCCAGCCCTATCCTGTAGCAGTGTGGTTATGTGCCCAGCTTCAGGAGCCAGGCTGCCTGGGTTCAAATCCTCCCCTTGGCTTTTTACCAGCTGTGAGACCTCAGGTAAATCAGTGTCCCTCTCTAAGCCTCAGTTTCCTCCTCTGTAAGTGGGGCTCACAGGAGTAAGGACCCATTAGTTCCTGGAGTTGCTGGGGGATCCCCAAGTGAGAGAACTTTGAAATGCTTGTAACAGCCTTAAGTGTTGGCTGCTACTGCTGTTGTGCAGAGTAAAGGAGTTGCTTGCAGGCTGAGACCTGGATTTTAACTCCCTTCTTGGGGAACCAGGTCTCAGTTTCCCCAGGGGTCTCTTTGGGATAGAGACACCTACACCTGCCTCTCTCTGTTGGACTTCCTCCTTCACCCTCCCAAGACCTATTCTTGGGACCTGGGCTCGACTCCCACAGCCCACACCCAGCCTGGCCTGCCCTAGCAGGGGTGAGAGGTAGAAGCCTGGCCACCCCCACCACCCCTCCTGGGCCTTTTCTTTCTTATGCCAATGGATGCATTAATGTGTAAGGGTGGCCAACAGGCCAGTTTGACCCACAGGTGTAGGTCTGGCAGCAGGGACAGCAGGGCCTTGGGGCCTGAGCCTCCCTCCAGCTTCGGCCCCTCTCATCTTCTGAGTGCAAGGCTAGGTGGGGAGCAGGCGGCAGGGCAGAGTCTTTATTTAATTCATCCCCCTCCCTCTGGCCTCTCGGCGCTGGTAGTCTCTGGCTTGGCATTCAGGGCCCCTGGGGCCCAGCCCGTGCCCAGGGATCAGGTGCCACCCTACTCTGCACCACCAGTAGTCCTGGTCCCTCAGTGTGTGCCAGGCGTCTTGGAGGGCGTCCCATGTGACCTCTGAGAGGTCCCCAGATGCTTTTCTCTCTGCCTTGCCTCCCTTGCCTTTCAGAAGCTGTCCCCACTGCCTGGAACAAGGGCCTCAGTCCCTCTCTGACTCTTGAAAATCCATCCCTGCCTTCCAAAGGGACTCCCTGTCCTCCTGGGATCTGTCTGGTCCTTCTCTTGGGTGCAGCAGCCCGGGGTGAGGGTGTGTCCTATCCCCTGTGCACACATTTCCTTGAGGACAGTCTGGGCTGACCGCCCCCTCTCTGCATCCCACCTGGGGAAGGCCCAGGGGTTTGACTGAGTGCCACGCTGAGCCGTCTGCTCCGGCCGGGCCCAGAGAGCAGTGGGGAGGGATGGGAGCTTCGGTGTTCTCTGCAGGCCCTCCCTGTGCTCTCCCCCCCACCCCACCGGGGGAGCCCCGGGCCGGCCTCAAGCCCTTCTCTCTCCCTCAGTCCCCTCTCAGCCCTATCCTCTCTCTGAGGGGAGGAGGAAAGGGGAGAGGGAGTAGGTGAGCCTGTCATGGGATTTTTTTCAAGATGGCCCCCTTCTCCTTCCCCTCCCTTCTCCACTCCCCCCTCCCCAAGCCCTCCTTTCTGCTCCCTTCAACCCCTCCTCTCCTCTGGTGTACATCAACCACATTGTGTCTCCAAATGGGTGCCTGCGTCATCTCTCTGCCATCTCAGAGACAGGACCCTAAAGCAACACGCAATGTCCGCCTGGAGCCCACTGGCAGGGGCACAGAAGGAGTTGGGCTGGGGCTCTGCCATCCAAGGACTCCCATCTGGGCAGTGGCCTTAGGAAGGAACACTGTGCTCTAATGTAAAATGGGCCAACCTAGTGGGTGCAGAGGTCGCAAAGGACCGTCTCCAAGCCTGGGCCAGGAAGGCTGTCAGGGGCTTCAGAGCTCAGCCTGCGAGAAGGGGAAATGTGAGCTAACCCGTTAGCTGGGAACACCATTCTAGGTATTGGACAGTTGGAGCAGAGGCCTGGGGCACACCATGGCCTGATATGGTGGGGCGGTGGGGGGGGGGGGTGAAAGTAGCAGCCACTGACACTTGAGCTCACTAGAGAGGATGGTGAGGCATGAACCTGGAGAGGCGGGCAGAGATCCCTTTGCCACCCAACACCCTTTAGTGGCTCCCTATTGCCAAGAGGGCCACATTCAGACCCCCTGATGGCAGGCAGGCTTATACCACCCACCTCTCTCAGGACAGAGCCTGGCCACAGCCTGACTGCTATGCACCAGTCCAGCCCTCAGGTGTTCAGTGGGGGCTGCCTGTGTGCGTGCAGTTGTGGGGGGGCCACAATGACCTGTGTGGGCTTAGTGTCATTGGGGCCTGCTGGGTGGGACCCTTCTGGTTTGCTGGGGTCCCAGCATGCCTGACTTTCAGCCAGAACTTGGCAAACTCCATCCATCCCTGTCCCCAGATGTCCTTGCAGACTAGACAGAGGTGAACTGGCAGGCTGCCAGAGGTGGCAGGCAGCGTCGCCACCAGGTGGACAGCCCTCCCTGATCAGTGAGGTGGTGGGAGCCTGGAGGGAGGTCTCCACTGGCAAGCCTCGGTGCTCTGCCCTCGCCTGACCAAGGCAAGCCACGAGGTTCCCATGGGTTGAGTAGCTACGGTGTGCCAGGCTCTGCGTGAAGCTCTCGGTACTCGGTAGCTTGTTGCCACCCATGAGGTGAAGTCGGTTCTGTCTCAATTCTGCAGATGGAGACACTGAGGCTAGCAGGGTAATGCCTGTACCCAAAGTCGCTCAGCTGGAAAGGGGCAGAGTTGATCCTGGAATGCAGGTTTATACAAATTCAAAGCCTGTGTTTGTAACACCTGTGCTGTGCTGCGCGACAATGCCTATTGTGTTTCTCTTGGGCTGTGGGCTGGGGCCGGGGGGCGGGGGGGGGGACGTGACCATCCAATTTCAGCTCTGTCTCATGGTCATTGGCACAATGCTTTGCATGTAGTAAGTGCTCAATAAATGCTTTCAGACTGGATGACTGGGGTAGCGAGCTAGTTATACGGTGATACCTTGGCTAACAAGGATAACTTGTTCCTGAATCACATTCGTTAGCCGAAATGTGATTTCCCATAGGTTTCTATAGAAAATTATTTACTTCGTTCTGGCTGCTGCCCACTATTTAAAGATAAGTTTTATAAAATAGTAAAATAGCACACTATAAAAGGGCAAAAACTCACCGAAGGTTGAGATGAATAGCTACCCAGATGGATGAAGGTGAATGGAAAATAGAATGAAAACTGACGGTCTTTACACCATGATAGGACGTCGTCATCACATTTGAAGCAGCTCACGTCACCAGGTGTCTCACTGCTGTCTCGAACGTAAACAATGCAGTCAAGTGGGTGAGTCTCCCCTGTGTGTGTGGTCAGCTCATTTCTTTGTCTCTCACACACACACAGTTGGAAAAGATAAGCTCCTGGAATGGCCCGACCGTTCACGTTTGCCGCTTTATGTTAGCGCGCCTGTCCACTAAAACATTCATTAGCCGAGTCCGAAAACAGTGAAAAAAAATCTTCCTTAACCGAAAAACTTGTTAGCAGGGTCACTCAGCTGAGGTCTCATTGTATATATACATAGACCGCCTCACTCGGCCTCTCCGCCTCCACCCCCAGGAGCTGCGGGGTAGCGAGGGCAGGGCTGAGGAGGCTTGGAGGTGCCAGGCTTCTGCATGAAGGGTGGGCACTGCTTAGGACGTGGGTTCTGAGTGGGGCCTTGGATGCAGCGTGGGCACTCTTTCCAACTGAGCTCCTAGGCAGGGAGCCTTCGGAGGAACCATGTGAGAGAAGTGCCTTCCTTTGGCAGCCAGGACCAGGGTCCTTTCTGGTGTGGGTGTCCCCCTGTAGCTCTAGAAAGATGTTAATCATAGTCTGGCACTCAGATTGATGGCAGGGTTGGTGGGCAAAAAAAAAAAAAATTAGTAACGATCAAATGCCACAGTGTTTGTTGAGCACCTACTGTGTGTCAGGTATTGGGTATGCCATTTGTACTCTTAATCATAGCCCCATTTTACAGATGAGAAAACTGAGGCTCAGAGAAGTTAAGGCCACAGAGCAGAGCTGGGACCCAACTCCAGGTGGGTCTGTTTTCGACCCCACTGATTTCTTCTCTTTTGTGCCGTGCCGATACCCACAGGCCCCTCATGGCTTCTCTGAAGGTTCCATGACCTTGTTTTCAGACATCCTAGAGATGGAACCTTGGAGTAGAGATGCACCTCCCTCTGTCCCTCTGGGGCTATTCCTGGCAGCATTGGGGTTCTAGGTGCCAGCTGCCCAGCCCAGCTCTTCAGGAGCACAGGCTTGCTGGGTCAGGGACTGGGGACACTTCTGTGGAGTGTGCCTGACCACCATTACTGCTGAGGGGCCTGATTGAGGCTGAGCATGCCCCGGGGCACCCAGTGCGGCTGAGGTAGTCGGGGACACTCAGGCCACACTCTGTCCAGTCTCTGGACAGAGACTTGTGATCTCATCTCAGTCCTGCACAGCTCCACCGTGGGACTCTGGCCATCGCTGCTCCCTCTGAGTCCAGTTTCTCCGAGTACCGTTTGGGACTGGCCTCATCACCTTCAGGGTTCTGGTATTGGAGAGGTCTGGGAATGGCATGGGGCAGGGTGAGGGGGCGGGGGCAGTCCATGAGGCGCTCCGCGTGGGGATTCCTACTGCCCAGCCTGCTGGTGGGCTGGCATCACACAGCCGGGAGCTCTGGTCTCGGCTACACTTGTAAATTGCATGACTGCGGCAGGTGCTTCACTGTTTGGGCCACAGTTGTCTCACCTGGAAAATGGTCGCATTGATAGTATGGGCCTCAGGATAATGCCGGGAGTGTTAAGTGATTTTCACTTCAAGTCCAGGGCACAGGAAGTACTCAGTGGAGCGGGGGAGGGGGTGCTTTGTTGTTTCTGTTGGTGGTGGTGTTATTAGAGGCATTGTTAGAACTTTGGGCTAAAATTTTCAGTTCCTCGTGCTTCCTGGGCAGCTTGTGACAGGTAGGGTCATGTGATTGGTGCTGGCCCATGAGATTTGTGCCTCTCCCAGCGGAGTGTCTCTCTGCTCAGAGAGGCTAGAGTGCTCTCCCGACGCCGCCCAAGGTGTTAGTGTTCTGTGTGCAGGCGGGAGCCTCCCTGCCAACTGGCTGAATGTGTGGTGTGAACGGGAAACAAGCCTTTGTTTTTTAAGCCCTTGAGATTGGAGGGTCTTGGTGCAGTCACAAAGCCCATCCTGACATCAGGCATTTTATCCAAGTGTGACTGCCGTCAGTGGTCCATACAGGAGAACAATGAGCTGCAGAGGCGACCTGGCAAAAAAGAAACTGAACTGCTGACCTATGTCTAGAATTGTTTCACTGAGACTCTCATTCACTCATTCACCTTCTCATTAATTTGCTTACATCATTCATTCATTCAGCAAACGTCTCCTGAGTATGTTTCAGAGGCCTGTGGGAGCCCACAGGATGGTGGGGAGCTGCAGATCGTTCTGCAGAGCGGCAGGGCATGGCCCCGAATGGGGCAGGGCTGGCCTCCCCTGCGGGGCTCGGAGGTGGAGACACTGGAAGGGCACAGCGGGCATCAGACTTGCAGAGCCTGGCAGACGGAAGGGACGGCCTTCAGGGCAGTGGGTCCTGCTTGAGCAAAGGCCAAGAAGTGGCAGAGACTTGGGCAGCTGAGTCTGGCCACTGAGATGGGGGGAGGCCTCGGCCTTTGGTTCAGTGCTCTGGGCCGAAAGATGAGGAGGAATCGTGGGTAAAAGGAGAGACAAGCAGTGGGAGGGAGACAGCATTGTGGACTGGGCCAAGGTGCAGGCACAGGAAAGCTCAGGCCTGGGTGGCCAGGGGTTGTGGGCAGCGCCGGCAGTCGGGGCGGCAGGAGAGTCGGGAGGTGGGGTGCGGCTGCACAGTGGCTGGGGAAGGTTTGGGGAATCCGTTCAGAGTCAGTGCCTGAGTGATCCCAGGGGAGATGTCCAGAATGTGGGCTGGCTAGTGGACTGAGCTTTGAAGGAAGATGAGAACCACCCTTCCTGCCCAAGAGCAAACCGTTGACTTGGGGGCGGGCCGAAGCTAGGAGGGGTGGCACGTGTTTCTTCGTTGTGCCTTCTGAGGAAAAAAAAGAATCGAAACTTCTGCAGTGAGGGACTTTTTTAAAAGATGTCACCATTTGAAGGGAGGCTCTCCTGTCTTAAATAACGGTGTGTTTTACTCATGCCACACGTGTTGATTGAGCCCCTGCTGTGTGCCAGGCACTGTTCTAAGTGCACAGCTATGAGCAAAGCAGAGCTACCTGCCCTGGTGGAGCTACTGTTCTTGTGGGAGACAGCACTGTACAGGATATTAGAAGGTGGTAACTGCAATGAGAAAAAAAATAAAGCAGGGAAGGGGCGCAGGAGTTGGGGAGGTATTTGCAGTTTTAAATTGAGGAGTCAGAACAGCCAAAGACCTGAGGGAGGTAGGTGAGCCTTGTGGATGTCCAGAGGGAATGCCTGTGCAAAGGCCCTGAGGCAGAAACATGCTAAGCATGTTGTAGAAATAGCAAAAGGGCCAGTGTGACTGAAGCAGAGTGACAGAGAGGGCTCATGAGAGACCTTCGGCCACAGCTAGGACTTGGCTTCTGTTCTGAGTGAGTTGGAGGCCACTAGAGGCCTGGTCTGAGCTCAAAGAGAAGCTCACAGGCTCCTGAGGACTTGAGAGCATGGAGACCAGGAGAAGGTTCTGGGGTCTGCAGGCCCCGCAGCCTGCCCCAGGCCTCTGAGGCTGCAGCCATGAGGGTCACGGGAGGAGTCGGTACCCTGGCCTTTCAGGCCTTGCCCTGCCATCCTTGTCCCCCTCCCTCTTCCAGCTACTGCCCTTCCCTGTACCCTCCTCTCTGCTCCCGTTGCTGCCCCCTGCCTGTCTCTAAGGACCCCTCAGCCTGTGGGTCCTCTGCAGATGTATGTGCCCTGGCAGAGGCAGCAGGGGCAGGAGGGCCCCTTCCCTCGGTGGACGCAGGGAAGCTTAGCAAGCCTCCTGTTTCTCTAGCAGCACAAGTACCCTTCAACCTAGACTGCATGGAGAGGGAATGGGCTTTCACACCCTCTGGTCCGGTACTCCCCTTGGGACTCCTCTCAAAGATGAGGCTGTGGGACCGGTGAAACCCCCCAACATACAACAGAAGGGGCAAGATCTGGGCTGGGCTGGTGAATGTCCCTGTCCTTCGCATGTCTTTGCATGGCTGCTGGGACCTCCCCAGGCAGCTTACCGCTTGTCACATTTGAGGCGCAGAGACTCTTCGTGTCCCCTGGGTCCCCATTCTTCACCGGTGGCCGTCACTTACTCATGCTCTCCTTCTCATAATTGAGGGGTTCTGGACAAGGTGAGGGGCACAGAACAATGGCCCAGAGTCTAGAGACCAAGTCCCTGCCCGGGCTGGGTGCCAATTAACTTGACAGAAGCCTGTTCTCTCTCTGCACTCAAAAGCTTAAGCCCACATGGAAGCACCCAGAACATTCCTGCTTTAAAACTACTGGGGTGTGGAGTTGAACCCTGTGCTGGGGGACCCCTGCTGTCATCACTCCAGGGACAAAGGGGGTGCTTTATCTTAGCGTTCTGTGTGGGCCTTTGCTGCTGTCAGATGCAGAGTGAGTCCCCATGAGCAAGAGGGGTTCACATCAGCGAGGAGCCTGCAGCCTGGGGGTTTCCCATACACTCCAACAGCAGCCCGGAGCCATCGCTGCCACGACAGTGACCACTTAGGAGGGCCCCGTGCTACCCCAGGAGGAGGCTGGGCCCAGGCTCCCGTGGAGGAGGCAGCCGGGGCTGAGGAGGCGAGAGGTGGGGCTGGGAGCTGGCTGGGCTCTACGCGCCACTGTGCCCTCCTCTGTGTCATGGGTGGCAGTTTGGGGGCAGGCTCCTCAGTCTCTCCCCATTTTGGTATCCCCCATGTACACAGAAACCCCCTCTTCCCTGCCCTCAGGTGCCCATTGCCCTGACTCCCTTCTCATCACCCACCCCTCCCAAGGCCCTCCACTGTTCCGTTGTGCCTGTAAGCGGACCCTCCCTGTGCTGCCCTGACATGCAGGCCACCGTGGGGTGTTCCAGTCCCAGCCTGGAGCAGCTACGAAGCACCCCCTGGCTGCCCCGCAAGGGCTCCTTCCTGCATAGCCCTGGGTCCATCCCCCCCACCCCCATGCCCTTCCAGGCCCCTCATCTGCCTCCTTGGGACCAGCTAAGGCCTCCAGGCCTGATCTGTAACCTGTTGGGCCCTGCCTGGGCTCCATGAACTGAAGCCTAAGAGTGGGTCCCAAGTGACGTGCGTGGGGGCGTGTGCCTGGCTAGAGGGCCTGCAGCTTTGCTCCAGATCTTGGGAGTCCCATGTCTTGGGCATGCCCACGTGTGGGTGCAGCCACCGGATGGGGAAGCCTGCTTGTCATGGAGCCAGAGAGAATGACAGAGCCCAGGGCAGGCGTTTCAGGAGGAAGCCATCGTGTGCGCACGCTCACTGCGAGAGGCTAGCCCGAGGCGGCGGTGCCGACACACACACGCCCAGACACAGCCCCTCAGGCACCTGCAGCCCGTCCAGGGACACTCACACCCCTCTCGTGCAATCCAGTGCCAGCCAGCTCCGGCCGCGCGCTCACACGCACACCCACCTCGGGGCTCTGAGGGCCTGAGCACGTGCAGACACAGACGCCCAGGCCCGCGGCTGCTGCACCCACCCACCGGCCAGAGGTGGGGGCACAGTGGTGGTGACTCAGGAGCCAGCTCTTCATGGAAAAACAGCCACCGGCTCCTGGGAACCTGTCCTGGGAACACACCCATGCATGTACACACACACACACACACATGCACGCACCCACGCACCCACAGCCAGAGGCTCCCTCCCCACTGCCGGGGTGGGCATCTCTCCATTTTTCAGCAGTGTCTTCTCCCCACCCCCAGAGCTGGGGTCTGCCCAGTGGCCCTCATGCCAGCCTGGCCCCGGCTCTGTGAGGCAGAGGCCCCCGGCGCCCCTGCCGCTGGGCTGTGCTGGCGGCTGGCCTGGGCCCTGTGATTGACATAAGGTGTTCTGCCTGTGCCTTGGCCCCCTGCCCAGCTGCCCGCAGAGGGCTTGCCCTCTCCTCATTTCAGAGGTGGGGGAACTGAGACAGGAAGTGGGTAGAGGCTGCTTCAAGGACACCGGAGCGCACCTTCCCGCGTCCCCTGTGTCCTTGGAGACTAACAATCCCCTCAGAAGCTCATGCATCCTCTAGGTGGGGACCTTCAGGGTTATTTTCTCCAGAGACTCAGAGAGGGCAAGGGTGTTGGCCAGGACTATGCAGAAGTCCATGACACACACTGGCTGGACACTCACGCCGGAACTCTCCTGGTGGGGGCCCCGCGTATGCCTGAGGGTGGGTGCTGAGGGGAGTAGGTGGGAGGGAGGGGCAGGGCCAGGTTTGCATCCAGCCTCCCCTCTCCCCTCCCCCGTCCCCTCTTCTCCCTTGCTGGGTTTGTTTGGAGAATGACTCACAGGAATGCAGCAAAATCCTGATGGATAGGAAGGCAGGGCCTGGAAAGTACCAGCAGCCTCTCTAGGGTAGGGTGGCAGGGCTGGGCTGTGGGGCCAGGGGCTGGTGGCGTGGGGCCGTGTGCAGGTGGGGAGACGTTGCCCGCTGTGGAGCCCCTTTCAGCAGCATAAACATGTACACACGCGTGCAGACACGCACCACCCAAGGGCAGCAGCACCCCAGGGCCCGAGCCCCCCGCCTTCTTCTAGACGTGTCCCCACTGCAGGCCTTCCCCAGCTGTCACCGCGCCCCTTGCCCTGGCGCGCTGCAGGCGAGCAGCACGTGTGCGTGGGCCTCAGCGCGGCCCTCCCGGTGCGCCTGCTGCCCCTTCCCTCCGCTGGGCTCTCGGGGCGGGTGCTGTGCATTGCGTCCTTCGGCGAGGCTTGCCATGGGCCTGTGTGGCCAGGGTGAGCTCGGGGCTTCACTCGCCTTTCCTCTCCTTGCTCACAGAGGATGTGTTCGCGTAGGGGCGGTGAGGGGCGGCCTCTGGAAGGCGCGAAGCTGAAGCTGAGAGCAGGCGAAGGGCACAGAGGCTGCAAGGGGTGACAGGGAGCTCGGCAAGTCTTGGAAGGACAGGCAGGTGGGAGGTGAGGCTGGTCAGGCAGCGGGCGTCCGCAGGGGAGGGAAACTGTCCCCTGGGGGCCGCCTCTGGGGCATCTCTGAGGAACAACAAGACCTTCGCCTTCCAGGACCTCCCAGCCTCGTGCCTGTGGAGGGCGCACCTGGCGGAGGCGGCCCTGAACCCTGAGCCCGGACGCGGGTGCCCCCAGGCCCAGGCTCTCAGCGCCTCCTACGGTGGCCATGAAGGCAAGCAGCCTTGGATGACCAGAGCTGTGTTTTCAAGAGAAGCAGGAATTTGGATTTTTGTGTGACCTCTGCTGGTTCAATTAACAAAAGGCACAGTGTGGTTTAAACTGCACATGTCCACAGGCCGAGGGCCGCCGGTGCATAATGTCCGTTCTGTGAGCGCCTGGCTTTGCATCTGCTTCTTGGATGTTGTTTATATTATTGGAAACAGCGCAAATATTCACTGAGGTGGAACTCTGCGCTAGGTGCGAACAAGGCATTGAGTGACGGAGCCACCATGTGCGTGAGGAGAAGTCCGTGGACAGCTGGGTGATCGTGCTGTGCAGAAGGCGGGGCTGCAGGACGAGAGCGGTGGGGAAGGCCGAGCAGGCAGGCTGGAGAAGTGTGGTCCAGGCAGGAGGAGGTGTCCCAGGGGCAGGCCTGCACTGGCCATTTGAGGAGCACAGGGAGCTACGGGGAGAGCAGGGGGTTCTGAGGCCGCAGGGAGCGAGCAGGGCTCAGATTGCACAGGGGATTGGAGGCCCGGGTGTGAGTTTGGTTTTAACTCGTGAGTGAGGTGGGAGCCATGGAGTGTTCTGAGGGAGGGCAGGAGCGATGAGGCCTCACTTGGGGTTTGGTGGGGTTCCTCTGGCTGCTGCAAGGCTGAAGGGGCCAGGGGTGGGCCCAGGAAGGCTGGGAAGAGATGACTGCCCTCGCTGGGCCATGGAGGTGGGTAGAGGAGTGGTTGGCAGGGCCTCTGGTGTGGGGGAGGGTGGGCAGGACTGCTGACAGGTAGGGGCTTCTCTCGTGGGGGATGAAAATGTTCTGAAATTAGATGGTGGTGATAGTTGTACAATAGGGGGAAGATACCCAAACCACTTGAAAAGGGTGACTTGTATCTCAATAGAAAGATTTGGAGCACACCAGGACTTCTGAGCAAAGTTGGTGGGCAGAGAGAGGATGGGAGGAAATAACACCTGTCACAGGGGAGGGGGGACCTGAGTTCCCTTCCCTCTGTACTTTTGTATACTTTCCAACTTTAAAAATTGAATGCAGGTATTCCTCTCTAAAAAATAAATGCTTTGTGACCTGGGGGGAAGGTGGGCAGGGAACTGGTTGGAGGGGCTGCCTGTGAGCTCTGCCTGCTGGGCTTTCACGTGGCAGGTCTGCGCAGAGCACCTGCTCTGGCCCCCGGTGCTGGCCTCCTGCAGTTTCATCCCAGCTCATATGGCCTGGGCCAGGCGACAGAACAGGAGGTCCTCTCGAGCCTCCCCAGTGTAGTGTCTGAGTGCGTGACATTTCCATCCAAAGACCACCCCCTTCGGTTTGCACCCCTCCAGCCACCGGTCACTCACTGCCTCCCAAGGCAGCTTGCTCATTCCATTTCTGGGCAGCCGTGCCTGTTAGCCAGTCCTGCCTTATATGGAGGTGAAGCCTGTCTGCCTTTTGCTTCTACCCCTCCTCAGCTCCTGCTCTGAGCCCTAGTTTCTGGGTCTGTAGCCTGGGGCGCCCAGGCCCCTCCCTGCCCCAGCCCCGACTTGGCCCTTGGGAGGTTGTAAAGGGACTCAGGGACTAGTAGCCCAGAGCACGTGTTGGTAACCGTTAGGCATTGCGGACCAAGTGTGGGGTGGGCCTTGGCCCCCGCAACACAACCAAGTAGGGTTTCCAAACTAAACATTCAGACCATCACCGTGGAGCTGGAATTTGATACTTAGCCCAGAGGTGGGAACTCAGATCTCTCCATGGGCCGAGAGGGAGTAATAACCGTCAGACTGACGTTTATCGCGAGCTCACAATGTGACAGACCCCAGCGACTTCCACGTACCAGTTTCCATCGGTCCTCAACACCACCCAGGCCCTGCTGTTCTCCCGTTTCAAAGGAAAAACGCGAAGACTCAGACATGTAATGGGCGGTAGCACGCATGACCCTCTCGTCACACAGCTTGGAGTGGTGTGGGCTGCACACGGAAGCCGACCAACCAGCAAGCTCTCCCACAGGATGGATGGAAACAAGACTGGAAGGACATGCTAACCGTGGTTGGTTGGACTTGGCTTTGGCCCTGGCAGTTTGCCAAGTGAAGGATCCTCTTATCTGCTCTTATAGATGCCTCTTCTGGTCACAGACTGTGAGCTTTTTACTAAGTTTAGGGAGAGAGATATTCCATGGCTTAGAAGTCAGCTTTGCAGCCCATATCATGGTCCCTCCACCGCCTCCTCCCTGTGAGGTAAGCAGGAGCAGAAGCGTTAGCCTCCTTTACAGCTGTGGGAAATGGGCCCAGAGCGGGTGTGGAGCTGCCCAGGGACACACAGCCAGGATGCCACAGAGCTAGACTTGCACTGGGGGCCAGTGGCCGGCACTTTTCCTGGTTTAGGGAGCATGGGGAGAATGGGCACCAGGACTTCATGTTCCAGGTAGGTGGCTGAAGCCAGGAGCCTCCTTCCTTCCTCTGCCCACATGCGGGCCAGACCGCCCTGAGCTGGCCTAGGCCAAACAGAGACCAAGAGCAGCTCCGGGAGAAGCTCACGAGGCAGGGCTGGGGTTCAGGCTCGACCGAAGCCACTCAGGCCTTCTGCCTCTCTCTGCTGCTCTTTGAGCCCCCGTTTCCACGTCTCTGAAGTGGCCAAGGGGCACCCACCTCAAAGGACTTCCGGGAAGACCCAGAGGGAGTGCTCAGCAGAGTTAGCTCCATCTTTGTAAGCCACCCCCATGACCCGAGGTACAGTCACCCAGCTTCCACCAGGGAATTCTGGGATGAAGCCAAACCAGGAGGGAAAGTACAAGAACAAGAATCTCCCCTCCTCTCTTCTTCCCCTCCCCCAGCTCCCTCCTCTTCCCATCACTCCCCTCTCCGCCACCCACCCCACCCCACCCCGCCACACGTGGTAAAAATTCACACAGCACAGTGGATGGCCCTCCCACCCCAACTGTCCTCTTTGATCAGCAGTTTTCTTCTCTGTCCTTCAGGCCCAGACACTGGGTCTCCCTGAGCAGGGATGGAGCTGGCCAGCCCAGCCCAGGTCCAGGCAGCAGCTGAGCGGTCAGGGGGCTTCAGGGGCCCTCAGCTGTCTGGGGCTGAGGCCTGGGCGCCAGGAGAAGCCCTAGACTAGCTGGCATCCATGATACCGTCAGTGGAGGGAGAGCAGGGGCTGCGGGGCTCTGCGCTGAGCTGGGAAGGGCTGGAGGGGTCCTCTGAGGGGGACGCCCCTGTCCTGGGGAGCCTGGGATCGAAGAACAAAGGTGCGCAGAGGCAGGCGTGTGTGCAGGTGTGTGTGTACACGCTCACCCAGAGGGGCTGTGCACGGCCTGATGTGGGCGTCTGTGTCGCATTCACGTGTATGTGCGTGTCCCTCTTTACATGTGTGTGTCTCATCCTGTGAGCATGTGAACACAGGTGGCGTGCCTGTCCCGACAGCTCCTATCTGCTGTGCGAGGGGGGCTTCTCTGGAAAGCTGGGGGCTCCGCAGCAGCCCTGAGTCTGGGGGCGGGAGCCATGCTTGCCCTCCACCTCCCATTGCGTTCCCTTCCAGGCAAGCAGAGCAGGCCTCTGGGGCCCAGGGAGGGGCCCAAGGGTACCCCAGCCTCTCGGAAGGAGGGGGGGCCTGGGGTACCCCAGCCTCTCGGAAGGAGAGGAAGAGGAGAAGGGGTGTCATCATCCCTGCTCTCAGGCACCTGGGGACCCGCTGGGCCTGAGCTGGAGTGGCTGTGCGGCCCGTGAGAAGGAGCAGGGCGCGGGGACGGCCTGTGTGTGCCGTGCGCATGTCTTGCTGGGTGTCTGGCGGGCGTCCGTGTGCTGGTGCCTGTGCATCCCAGGCCAACTGGGTGTCTGTGTGTGTGCGGGCCATGGGCTGGGCCTGTGTGCCTGACGGCAGAGGCAGGTCTGTCCGACTCCGGCAGTGTCTGTGTCTGGCCCCGGCTCAGGGCAGGTGCCAGTGGCCTCAGGCTCCCCTCCATCGCCATGAGGCCCTGGGGCCGCCGTGTGGGCTGTGTGCGGGACTGATGCTGATGCTGATGCTGATTCAGGGGTGGGATGGCCCCGAGCTACCCACGTGGCCCCTGGCAGCCTGGTGGGATGCTTCCATGGGATGGTCACACAGGGCATCTCTGCCAGCATTGGGGTTCAGGTTCAGGCTGGGCCTGGGGTCAGAGGTCAAGCTAGAGCAGGGGCCAGATTTCCAGAGCATGTGGCTAGTCCATTCATGTCAGAGGGCAGGGATCAGTCAGTGGCTGGGGTCAGGGGTCTGCCTGTATGGGCACAGAGGACTAGGTAGGCCTCAGCCATACCACTGTCCTCAGCCTCTCGGTGGCTCCTGGGCCAAGAGTATGGATTCGAGCCCTGGACTCTACCTCAAAGGTCAGGACCCAGGCTAAGTAGGCCTGTGGGCCCCGCTGGGCGCCACGTTGGCACGTGGCTCTGTGAACTGCTTCTGTGGCTGGGACAGGATCCCAGCCAGGCCAGATACGCCTGACATAGGTGACCTTGGTCGTAGCCCAGAACAAAGCGCCTCTGGCCGGAGGAGACAGAGCAGAGGCGGCACGGCCCCAAATCCTGTGTCCCTCTGCTAGTGCTGCCCCTTCAAGTCTCTGGCTCCCTCCCCTCTCCTCACCCACTTCTTCCTCCTCGTCTGCTCCTTTTCTCTTCCATTTTCCTCTCATCTCTCATCCTCCTCCCTTCGCTCTCCCCTCTGTCCTTCCTCTCCGTTTCTCTGTCTGTCTTCCTTGCCAGCCGCCCAGCCCTTTCCTTTTTCCCATTCATTCCAGCCTCCCCTTCCCCGTCCCGCAGCTCCGCCTGCAGTACAGCCTCTGACCCAAGGCCTCGCCTCCTCCGAGCTCAGGGACACAAGCTCAGCGTCTTCCAGTCCACTCAGATGCTGAGAAAGACAGGTGAAAGCCAGCGGGGGCGGGCGGGGCCTTGCGGCTGCCCTGGCCTACACGGGGATGCTGCAGGGGAGGGGGCAGAGGTCACAGAGAGGTTGAGATGCCTCCTCTGGAACCCAGCCCAGAGAAGAGGGTCCATAGCGGGTGGGTCTGGTCTGTTGGAGTCTGAAGTTGTGTGACCTCCTCTGGTGGTCTCCTACAGTCTAGTAAAGGATGGACAGACAGACAGATGGCAGAGAAAGCCACAGACAGTAGAGATCAAAGGTTGTGCAGATCAAAGGCAAGCAGCAAAAGAAGTGGTCTCTGTCCCAGGCATTGGTGGGCAGAACCCAGCCCAGCCCTTGCAGGGCCAAGGGCCAGGCCCTAGCAGACTGGTGTGCCCCACGCCACCGCACAGGGCCAGAGAGGGGGGTGCCAAGTAGCTTCTTGTTCCTGAACTTTAGCCAGAAACTAAGTAGATGGATCCCAGATGTCCCTCTGACCTCTACTGCCGTCCCCTGGGTGGGGGAGCCGGGGACAAGACACACCACCTGTTTGAAAATGTTGTAAGAACTTAAGGGAATGTGGGTATTCGTAATCCCGATGCCTCACCACTACCCCCAGCTAAAACACCAAGCTCTTTGCTTTCAAAGGAAAACATTTTCTCAGGTGTTCAGTTCCTGGTCTCACGTGGCGGCGCAGCTCTCAGGAAGCGCCAGGCAGCAGTGGGTTTAGTGGGGAGGAGAAGGAACGGGCTGGAATGGCGTAGTAACCACGCCCGCGCACAAGGGCGGGGTTGTATGCTCTGTTCGCTGCTGTGCCCCTGGTGCCCCAGAAGAGGCCTCACAGCCGGCAGGTGCTCCATAAGCATAGCCCAAAGGAGAGATTCGTGGACTGGAGATTTGTGGAGCAGATGTGCTCAGTTGGTCGGGGGAGAGAAGGGAAGCAGGGCCCTTGGCCTCTGACTTGGCCCAACATGTTCCTAAAAAGGGGGAACTGAGGCTTGGAGTGGGAAAGGGACTCGGCAGGCCACCCAGGGATGACCCAGGCAGGGCACTGTTCCTGGCACATCCAGGAAAAACGAGGCCTCTTCAGCAGCTAAGCTAGCAGGTGGGCCCGAAGAGCATTAATCTGTCAGAGGGGGCAGGGTCGCTCCTTCCTGAGCGCTTGCCCTCCCCCCAGCCCTGGGAACCTGCCCCAGACCATCGACCATCAAACGACTGCCAACTGCTCATCACCGCAACTCCATCCGTCTAGTAGCTCAGACACTTGTGTCAGCTAAACCCGTTAGCCCTGCCTCCAAAATACATCCAGGATCAGGTCCCTTCTCAGCTCTCCATGGAACCCACCATGGCCAAAGCCCTGTCATTGCCTGCATGGCCTTGTGCAGAGGTCACCTCCAGGGCCTCCCCGCTCCTGCCCTGGCCCCACACCCGTTCTCTTTACAGCAGCCAGGAGGATACTGGGAGGGCTTCAGGAAAGTCATGTCCCTTCTGTGCTTAGGACACTGCAGAGATGCCTCATCTCACCCACTTTACAAAGATGTGGCCCCTTGTCACCGCTCTGCCCTTGTCTCTTCCCATTCACCCATTGCTGTCTCTGCTCCAGCCACACCAGCCTCTGCCATTCCTTGAAAGTTCCCACCCCGTTCCTGCCTCAGGTCCTTTGCACTTTTTGTTCCCTCTGTCTGCACAGCTTTCCCCCAAGACAGCTGCATGCATCACTACTTGAGTCTTTCAAGTCTGTTCTCAAAGGATTTCAAATATGAGTTCCAAGTCCCCAGTGTGAAAACAAAGCCCTCCCCCAGTTGCTTCCAGCCCCCTTCCCTGGATTTATTTATTTATCTTTTTACAGCACTGCCCCACCTGAGTGTAACATACTACATAATTTACTCATTCATTCCCTTTCTTGTCTGTATCACAGCTAGAAAGACTGGAAATTTTGTCTCATTCTTAGCTCTGAAGCCTCAACACTTAGAACAGTGCCTGGAGCACAGTTGGTGCTCAATAAATTATTTGTCCATCTAATGGGTGAATATTTTTTGCTGCACTAAGTTGTGACCTTGGGCAACTCAACTGTCTGGACCTCAGTGACCCAGTCTCTGAAATAGGGGCGGTGACTGATCTGAGGGAAAGACAGAAATTAGAAGCCCCTGGCTGACTACTCCATAAACATGTGTGAAGCAGATGTTAAACCTGCCTGGCCCCACTCTGACCCCAGGTCTTCATGTTTGCCGATTAGGTGCCTGATGGTTCGTCTTCTCCTTGGAGAGCCACAGAACCCCAAGGCAAGGAGCGCTTGAGCTGGAACACAGCTTCTGGGTCTCAGTGGCACCTGCCTGGCCTGCTGGGTGGAATCCAGGTCCTTCTTTTCTGCCCCCTGTGCCCACCTGGGTGGCTGCTGGGTGGCCGCTGTCCCTGGTGGCCTGTCAGCCTAACATCTGGCAGCCCTTCGCCTGCATTCCCCAAGTCCATGCCTGGGGTCCCCACCCTAGCTCCTGTTTATCGTTTAACCTGGACACAGACTTTGCAGGAAAGCAGCTACTCAGATGGTGCTCGGCAAACAAAGGGCAGCGTGTCCAGGCCCAGGCTCTTCTAAACACAGCCACCCCTCACCAGGGAAGAGCGGGCCCTCTGAGACCTGCGGACATCCCCACCCAGGCCTGCAGAGCTCTCCCACCAGTCAAGCAAGGGCGGGGGAGCCCCTCTCCCCACACAGCCTGCGCTAGGGCTCTTGTGGTGGGTGGTGGCGTCCGACCCCTGGCCTGCCCGGCAACATCCCTGCTGGCTATTCCCTCGGCAATTACGGAGAAGCTACTGTTCACTGGTGCTGCCACATGGTCTCACAGAACCCTGCCTGCAGAGTCTGATAGAACAAAGGTTTAGGGGCCATGCAGACCTAAGTTTGAACCTTGACATTGTCACTTTATTCATGCACTTGCTAAATGCATATTAAGCACCTGCTCTGTACCAGGCAGAGGTGAGAAAACTCTAGAAACTTATAGTCAGGTAGGATCGGATTGTCTTGCTGTGTGTTCTTGACATGCTCTTTGACGGCTCTGAGCCTGGGTTTCTCCTCTCAGAGGTAGGCAGGTCCCTGCTCAGGGGCCTCTCCTTATGACCCTCCAAGAAAACACTTATAGAAGGGCCCCAGTCAGGTAGGGGTGTCCGTCCCCCTTTGGCAGGTGTGAGCCTGGTCCCTCTACCAGACTGCCACCAGGAACAATGCAGGGCCCTGAAACAGATGAAGGGCTCTGCTCTCCTTCAGGGTGAGTCATCCCACCACCACGTCACTCCTTCACACCCGTAGGACATGGGCCCAGAACCCAGACTCTGTGAAGGGTACTCACTGAGTGACCTCTGCTGAGTCACGTGACCTGTCCTTGCCCCTGGTGTTCTCCATCCCCACCCGCCCATATTGTTCTTTATATTGGGTCAAAGAAGAGATAGCCCAGGCTGGGTCATGTTCACGGAGGAGGGCTGGGGTCAGCCCCATTCATTCATTCATTCATTCATTCAACAAACACTTACTGAATGTGTGCCAGGCTCCGTTGCAGGTATAGAGGATATACCAGTGAGCAAACAGACAACAAATACAAAGTACACAAATAAGTAAATTATGTGGTATGTTAAAAGCTAGGGAAGAGCATTCCAGGCAGAGGGACCAGAAAGTACAAAGGCCCTGAAATGAGAGTATGCCTGTAAATTCAAGGGACAGTGGTAAGGGGGGGCAGGAGTGAGTTCAGAGAGGCAGTAGGGCCTGCTTGTGTGGGATCTTATCAACACCTGTATAGACTTTTTTCTTCTTCTGATGACTCTGAAACCAGAGGGATGGGAGCCTGTCCCTGCGTCGCCGCCCCCCCCCCCAACCAGGAGAAGGGGGCAAACGCTGCCATCCTTGACCTGTGGGTGTCTACATGGAGGAGGAGGCTGAGTCAGGATGTGACAGGGACAGTCTGAGGGTCAGGCAGCACTGTGACGGGTTATGGGTCAGTTTATGGCTGGCTTGGTGGTCCCCAGGAGGGATTTGGGCTTTTCAGCCTAATGGTGCATGCAGTGGGCCTCTCCTGGCTCACCCAGCAGGTTTAGGACTAAGGGCCCCCGGTTTCCAGGCCAGACGAAGCAGTCTGCGTGTTACAGATGGGGAGCTCAGAGAGGAGCAAGGCGGCCCAGGACCTGCGGGCTGGGAGTGGGTGCTTGCAGTCAGCCCCTTTGTTTCTGCTGCATCCTTAACAGGTGAGCCAGGGCTCAGTCAACCCAGAGGGCTGTTCTGGGTCCATTTCTGGGAGAGAGGCCTTTGTCCCTGGGCGACCACACTCAGGAGCCTAGATGCTCCAGGCCTGGCAGTAAAACATTGATTCCTTGGCAGAGGGGACGGCTTGTGCAAGGAAACAGCAATGCTCTGGGCATTTGGATTGATTAGGTCTGAGATGGAGCTCAGGATTCTGTTTTTAGTTTCCCAGCTGACACTGTTTGGGATTGACTGTTCAGGCCACTGGAGTACTAGTGGCCTCTGTGCCCCCAGCCCCTGCATAACCCTCAACCAAGAACCTGGAGGCACAATAATCCTTTCATAAAACCCTTTTTTGCTTCCCCCACCTGCAGCCCAGAGGGTTCTGGACTGAGGGAGACACTGAAGTTTTGGGGAGGAGATGTGCTGCCTGTCACCAGGCCTCAATGAGGCCAGGGAAGTGGCGGGGAGAAGCACCCCTCACAGTGTATGGAGACGTTAGTAGGGGCAGGGTGGGATTAGGAGATGAGGAGAGGGTATTGGCCGATCGCTGAACCGCAAAACCTGCGCTCCTCCCCTCTTACCAGAACAGTGAGGGGTCTGAATGGGGAAGGGAGGTGAGGGTTGAGGAAAGAGAGAGCTGGGTCTGACAAGTCTGTGTGGTCCGTGGCTCAATAATCGATAATGATGATCGATAATAGAGTAGACCGACGACAGGTCCGACACGTGTCTGGAGAGATGGGCGGGTGGATGAATGAATGAGAGGCTGCATGGGCGGCGAGCAGCCCTAGCAAGGCGCTGGCCAGCCCAGCGCTCAATCACAGCCCCTTGGCGCTGCGCCGCACGGAATGTTAAGAACCCGCACTACCGTGTCTGCCTGGGCGCAGGATTCCATGCCCCGGGGCTCAGGAGCTGCTGCCTGCCGGCGGCAGCGCTGGGACTGAGGCAAGGAGGGGCCGCGCCAGTGGTGCTGGGCTCCAAGCGCCAGTCTTTGCGCGCTGACTGGGCCACCCCTCCGCCGCGGGGGAACCTGGAAGTCCGGTCCACCTTGAAGTCCCCGGCCTGCTCTTCTTTGTCTCGGCCTAATCCTCCGCTGTTTCCTGACCATGACCTGCCTCTTCAGGCAACCCTCGCTGCTCCCTTCCGGGCTTCTCCTGGATCTTCCGAGGGTCGGTTCCCGCTGCCCCCAGCCCTTAGGCGGCTTCCCTGGCCCGGCGGGGTTTTCCAAACCCAGTGCCTCTAGGACCGTGGGGTTCACAAGTGCCAGGATCTCCAAGCTGCGTCTCCAGTGCGGACAGAGGGGGCGCAGGATGAAATCTCCCTCCTACTCCGCCTTCTCCCTTCCGCCCCTCCTCCGCCACTGCTCGGCGCTTTCTGCTCTGACCCCATCGCAGCCTGTTCGCGTCTTAAGCGGCTCTCCTGAGGTGGTGGGATCCCTGACACCACTCGGACCCCTTCCTCCCCACCTCGGTTGCCAGGCCTCAGACCCGCACGCAGAACACAGCCTCTCGCAGGATCGCCCGCAGACATACACCAGAGCCTCTCGCCAACCCACAGCCCTGCACAGGCGCACTGCCCTCTCTATGCACAGCCCCATGACCCCAACAACCGCAATCCCGCTCGCAAACAAGCCCACACGTATACACAACACCCCTCAGACACACTCGGGCCCACGCAGACACAACCCCACACGCAAACCTCACACAGACACAGCCCCGCACAGGCGCAGTCCCACCCACACAGTCACACCCTCCCCCATAAACAATCGCATACAAACATGACCCACGCAGGCACCGCATCACTCAGTCCCTCCGAGACCCAGAGACACATTCACAGCTTGCAGCCATTCACAGCTCACAGCTAGACCCTTACACCCCGTGACATTCACACGTAGGGCAGACCAGAAATATACAGCCTCATTGATACACACGGACCTAAACGCGCAGCCAAGAGCTCACCCACCGGCTCGTAAGTCACTGGAAAAATATTAAAGCGTTCCCTCCCTCCCTTTTAATCTCTGACAAGCTTGCTTGCGCGCGCTCACAAACGGAGACCCTCACCCCCCACCCCCAGTCCCTGATCGAGCCTCCTAGCCCGTGACCCGGAGCCCCCATCCCTTGAGCTTTGGGAGCGTCTCCCGGGAAGCAACCCCCGCCCCCCACCCCGCGCCTCCTTCCTCCCTGTTCCTCCTTTTCGTCCCCTCCCTCTCGTCTGGGGCTCGAGCTGCACGCAGCCAAGCCCCCTCGTCGCGCGCCCCTCCCCGCGCGAACGCGCGCGCCCCCCTCGCCTGCATCGCGCCTTCCGAGTGGATGCGGCCACAGGGCGGTCTCTAATTACCTCCTGTCCCCCAGCGACCCGTGAATAATGGCTACTGAGGGCGCTCCCAGGGGCTGCTAAGAAGGAAACGCGGGGCGAGAGAGGCGCGGCGCGCGCGGGAGCGCGAGCGAGAAAGGAGCGAGCCCGTGAGCGGCGCGGAGAGAAAGGAATCGTGCGAGCGCTCACATTTTTTTCTCCCAAGGATCTCATCTGGCCGCCGTGTTCTGGAAGGAGCGAGGGGGAGAGCAGGCGCGAGGAGGAGAAAGACCGCCTGGGGAAAGGGAGACGGCAAGACGCGCAGCGCCGGCGCTTGGGAGACCCAGGAGGAGCCCGCAGGTATTGTTGGCGGCAGAGCTTTGTGTCTTTGGGGAGCCGTTCTGGGGTTCGAGGGCTCCCGCATATCCCCGGCCGCTGCGGCGCTCAGACCTGCTTCAAACCTGGGGCTGCCGGCCGGAGTCCCAGCCGACACCCCTCCCGCGCACGCCGCAATCTTGGCTGCAGTTGCAGATTTGCCTGTTTGGGGGTTTTCCATGCCGGTTAAGGGAATTGGTCTCAGGAGAAGGAATTTCTTTCTTTCTTTCTTTCTTTCTTTCTTTCTTTCTTTCTTTCTTTCTTTCTTTCTTTCTTTTTTTTTTTGGACGCAGTTTGGTTGTGCTGGGGATTCCCTCCTCCTTCCTTCATGGTCTCGGCGACAGTGGTACTGCCGGAACGCAAGGGGACGAGATGGAGGGGCTGGTTGCCTCGGATGGGGAGGTGAGGGACGCCGAAAGAAGGAGTTTTACTCAAGTTCTCAGTCTGCGCCCTGGAATAGGTCAGGCCGGCGAGGGCCGTCTGTACGCCCTGTCCTGCTTTCGGCAACCGGTGGGAAACTTCCCGAGAGCGCAGCCTCCCGGGGAACTTGGCACCCCTACCGCCTCCGGGTGCTTCCTCCGTCCGCCGCCAGAGCTTAAGGTCGTGCTCTCCCACCCCCGCGTTCCTCCCACCCCCAGCGGCTTCCGGATCTGTACCGAGCTGGAGCAGCAGCTTCCAACACTTCCCCTGGAGACCCCTCCCCACTCCTCGCGCCAGCGCCTGCTGGATCTCATGCAGAGTGGCCGGGCTGACAATGAAATCTTGAGTTTCTGCTGGTGGGGGGGGGCGGGGGGGCGGCTAGTGGTAGCTTGATCTCTACTGGGGCTACTGACCCCGCGCGGCGGCGGGGGGCGTGGGGGGGGGGAAGCGTGCTTGTTTGGGTTAGAGACCTTGACGTGGATGGTGCGGGGCGGGGGGTGGGGGTGGGCAAGATGTGACTGTGACGGTGATACCCGAGGAAGGCCAGAGGCCTGGGATGTCCGCCGGGGTGGTGGATTCTAGCCCCTCTTGGCCTTGGTGATTGGCTGGTGACTTCAGGATCATTGGAGGGCCCCCCCAACCTCAGCCTCCTCCCTCCAACTCTGCCTCCTCCCCTCTCGTACAATGCGGGCTTCAGAGGCAATCCCGCGGGTGATGTGTGTGTGACGAAGTGTTTGTCTCTGGTGATCCACAGCAGATGCTGCTCTGGTGACCCGCTGGTTCGAACACCTCGTCCCCTCCCTCAGGGGCTGGGGGGAGGGTAGCGGTGGGATCTGTCACTTCCACCCGGGCCATGGGAAGGGCATGCTAGCCCAGAGAAATGTGGGGGATCGCTATCCTGAGGGGGCTCAACTCAAAGTGGGGACCGCGAGGTCAGAGGCTTCTTAGCGTTCAAAGCTCCCAGGTCCTTTTGCTCCTGTGGGTGTGTGTGGAAGGGGTGAAGGCCTAGTTGGAACAGGAGTGGATTGCCAGACTCCAGCTGACGGGCTGGCCAGGGACCCCAAGCTGGACACTCAGGCAGGTGAAGGAAATTCTCCCTACTTAAATAGACGGTTCCTGTAGGGGGTGGAGAGGCACCTTAGAGGGTGCTGGCCAACAGTTTCCAGGCCATTCCGTGGCTTGGTCCAGGAACAGAAGGAGTTGACCTTCCCCAGGTGTCTGTCGGCCCCCGCAGGCAGGAGCACAGCTGGAGCCCTTGCCTCGCTAACAGTGAGGGGTGCTGGCAGACTCCCTGGCCTCGCTCCCTCCACAGCGGCTGCAGTGGAACAGGGCCTGGTGGGGTGGTGCCTGGGTCAGGGGCCTCAGGGGAGACTGAGGTCAGAGCTCAGGGAGAGGGTGTGCAGTTAGGTAGCAGCCCTGTGGCCCGGAGCCTTGGAGAGGGGGTTACTTGCCAGGGGCACAGGAACTGGAGGGGTAATTGCCCTGGGGACAGGGGGCCCTCCGTCTGCACTTGCTCCGTTTGCCACCTCCATCGTCCCCACCCATAGCTGGAGGCTTGTGGTTAAGGGTGGGTTTCTGACCCTTAGGCTAGACGATGGGACCCTGGGTGCTACAGGCAGGCCTGGGGTCAGGGCCTCGGGCAGGATTACTTTCCCCTCCCTCCGAGGAGAAAGGGCCCATATGGCACAAGCCCCTTGCTGTGTAGTTGTTTGAGGGGCTGTCTCGCCTCTCCCCCACGCTCGCGCCTGCATTTCCGTTTCCTGCAGGTGAGAGCCGTCCCTGCAGATCTCAGAGCCCTGAGGCCAGGCACAGGACTGCTAGCCCTGGAGCCCTCCTCGGCTCTGGCTGCACAGACACCTGGGTGAATGAATCAGTGATGAATGAATGAATAAATGAATGAAAGAGGAAGGTTTCTCAATCGGAGGCATTTAGTTGTTGTTTTTTTTTTCTTTAAAGAAAAAGACTTTTGATATATATATTTAAAAACACGGTTTGTAGACAATGTGAAAACTAAAAGGAAGCAAAGGTTACTGAGTGCGCTGTGACCACGCTCCTGTTTTGGTGCCGTCCTTTGCAGTCTTTGTGGACTTGGTGGTTGGTTTGTTTTCCGAAGGCAAAGGCTTTGTCGTCATTCGCTGTGTTCAGATGTCTATCCGTGCTGTTCTCTCCTTTGGCGACGCTAACGGGAGCCTTTTCCTGTTTTGTAACCAGCTCTCCGTAAACACCATGTCTTCAGGCTCTCCCAGTCTGGTGGGCGCCCCGTTATTTACTTAATGTCCCCCTTTTGTTCAGCATCGGGCATGCTTCTGATGAATGAGGTACTGGACCTATTTTGTGTAGAAAGCTTTTTTTATGTTTAAGATGATTTCCTGAAAATGATTCTGCTGATGCCAAAGGCTCCGACACGCCTGCAGTAGAAGAAATGGGTTCCTCAATTTTCCCAGAGAAGGGCATATTATTCTCTTTTCCTGCAGTACAGTCTAGAACCTTCTACCAGAACCAAATAGAGCCTTGGCAATGAATCACCTGCCTGACCCTCCTCCTTTGACAGAGGAGGAGACGAAGCCCAGAGAAGGGAAGGGAGTCCCAAGGTCACACAGCTGCTGCTGGATGCTGCAGCAGCCGGGAATGGGTCACTGACCTGCCATTTTGGTTTCTGCATCCTGGAAGAGTCCCTATGGCGCCTTCAGCCCGGCCTCACCCATTTCACAGATGGCAGCACTGAGACACCACGTGAGGCGAAGCACCCAGGTGCCCACCTGCTGCAGAGCCACACGGGCCCGAAGCCCTCCTGCGTCACACCCGCTGGCCATGTCCTTGGGGCCTGGGGTCACCTAAGTTACCAGCCTGCCATTGGCCAGACGTTTGATCCCTGTTCACCCCCCCCCCCCAACCGGCCCTTCCTTTTCACCATCCCATTTTCCGGAAGGAAAAGCCAAGAGTCCAAGGCAGGTGCATGGAAAGGAGGGGACTGCAGAGGTCAGAGGCCCCAGGGTAGGCCGCACCCTGTGCCCCGGCCTCCTTGTCCGGAGAGTAAACTCTGGGTCCAGGGGCTGGGGACCGTTGTTGGCACAGATACCAACCTTGGGGGCGTGGGGGAGGTCCAGCTCCATCTTAAACTCCCCCTCTGATCTCAGATTGACCTCAGGAGGCTCCCCAGGGAGGAGGGGTAAGAGAGGAAGAGACAAGGAGAAAAGAATGGGAGGGGAGACCATGGGAGGAAAAAGGAAGGGGTTAGAGAAGAGGGAGGGGGAAAACCTATATGATTTTGTGAACCAGTGTCACCCCGATAAATTTATTAAGGGAAGGCAAAGAAAAGAGGAAGGGGAGGTCAGAAAGGAAGAAAATGGGGGAAGGAAAGACCTATATCAAATGAAGAAAGAGAGAAATCCCTCCCCCCAGCCTCATTAGGCACCCAGAGGAGAAGCTGGGGGACACCACTCCCAGTGTGGGTGTTGGGGATGGCCAGGAAAGGTTAGACATCCCGAGGCTCTGCCAGGGCTGAGTGGTGTAGCTGTTTGGGGTGGGCAGAGGGGCCTGGGACTCAAGGATCCAGACCAGGCGCCAGCCAGGTGACAGGGAGGCAAGATGTTGGTGGCTTCTCTGTTCATGGATTCTCCAGTGGGACAGGTAGCAGGGCCCCTCCACTTGGGGGGTGGGCTGGGGACCAGGTGTTTGTAGAGGTGAGGTTATTGTGGCTCTGACTTCCCACTGTAGGGAAGGGACCTTCTGTTTGTCTCCTTGCCAGGAGGCCCATTGGCCACAGAGCTCAGAGCAGCCCTCCTGTGAGGCAGGGGAGAGGGTGTGGGCATTTCTGCGGTGGGCCTCTGTGCTTGGACCTGTCCCCATGGGCGTGTGCACGTCCGTGTGTGCCTGCGTGTTTGTGTCTGTGTCTGATCCTGTTTGTGTATTCTTGGGAGTTGGTGTGCCTGCCAACCTGGGCATGTGCGTACCCACATTGGTGTGCCTCTGATTCTGTTTGTATATTTCTTAAGGGGTCTGTGTGCCTTCCAGCTTCAGCACGTGTGCGTGCGTGCATGCCTGTGTGCGAGTCTGTGTGTCCCCGTCTGTGCCCTGTCTGTGAGTCTGGTCCCATGTGTGCGTTTCTGGAGAGCATGCCCCCAAGCCTTGGCACAGCGATGTGTGACCGTGTGAGACACACTTACCTCCTGATGGCCCCGAGAGGGATCCAGGCAACAAGCTTTCGTGCTGCCTTCAAGGTTGCAGCTGGGTGGGTGAGAGGGTTGGGGGCAGCCTTCAGCTTGGAGGGGTGGATGGAGGAAGGCAGGAGAAGACCTTAAAAGACCATCTTCCCTCTAGTCTCCAAGGAGATTAGCCTGTGAAATGATCTGCACATTAATTAAAAACGATTATATCCTGATTGAGCCATTCCTGCTCACATCCCCCAGTGAGGAAGAGGATGAGGCCGAGACCAGAGCATGAAAAACTGGGCAGGGTCCACCTGCAGGGCACAGCCAGCCGAGCCACAGCCCACAGACGGGAGTTCACCTTGGGGGGTGCTGAGTGACGAGGTGTTGGGGGTATGTGTGGAGGTTGATTGGAACTACTCCTTTGAATTGTAAAGATACTCCCTCCTGTAGGTGGTACTCTGAAGTCCCAGGAGCTCAATGGCCACCACCAGGCCCATGGATCCCCAACTCGTGCTGGCACCGAGCCTCATTGTTTACACAGATCTTGCCGGTCAGCGTTTGTGATTCTGGTTTTACAGAGAAGGGACATGCTTGAAGTCACAGAGCCAGAAGTTGGGGATCCCAGGCTGGACTCAGTCCTCTTCTAGCTCCCAGCTGTCCCCAGACTCACAATGAGTGGTCCTCCCTCTGCATGACCCCTGGGATGTTGAGGCTTCAAGGACAGCCCTATCACTGTCCCTGGCACCCCTGAGTGGTCCCTTTGGCAGGCCAAGCCGCACAGGGTGTAGGGCCATAACATCCACTCATATGGAGAGCCTGAGGACTCCCGGCGGGGCAGCTCTGGTCTGACTCATGTCCCCTGGGTTGGGCCTCGCCCACTCCTTCCGGCTGTCCCCCAAAAGGTGGCCGATGATTCTGCAGCAGACCAGCCACAGGTGCCCCGTGGGGCCCGCCAGCCACCACATACCCACACCCTTGTGTGTATGCCACCAAGATCTTCCTGGAAGAGATCTGGGCCTAGTCATGCGCTGCCTCTCCTGGTCAGCCCAGCCACGGTCAGCTCCGGAAGGACTGCAGTGCAGAGAAAAGCAGTCATAGTAACAATAAACCAGGGGGCCCTCAGACTGTGCCCCGGGATCAGCACTGTGGTTCCCAAGATGAGCAGGCTCACCTTTGCGTTTGTGGAGGCCTGGCTTTCGGTTGGCCACACCCAGAAACACTTGAGAGCTCTAGCCACGAGGAAGGTTTTTTTCACTTCTTTAAGCCTCAGTTTCTTCTCTGTGCAGTGGGATCATAGACTTTTCCCGATAGGACTGTCAGGAAAGCAAGGGAAACCAGGCCAAGTTTGTTCAAGTGCATCGGGGCTCACAGAGGGGCTCCTCACGTGTTTGTCTGTGCCTGTGGGATGTGTGTGTGGTCACAGTAGGCACTTCGGGTTTGCAGCCTTCTGTGGAGGGAGGCTCGATGATACTCCTCTTCTGCTTTCTAGGAGACAGGCTGGGGTTGAGAGGACTGTCTTCTCAATAGGAGCCTCCAGGGGTCTAAGGAGTTCATTGGACCCTCCTTCCCCCTGAAGCTGCATTATGAAAGGTAGAATGGGAAAAGGGGGGAGGGGATGTTTCTCCTGGATCAGGTCCCACATTCTTAGGGGGAACTTGACCAAGGGTAGGGTTCTGGGTCCAGAAATAATGTTATGAAGAATTAGAGGAGGCCAATGGGACCAGGAAGGTTAGCATGCACACATTCCCCAGGGCAGAACTGGGGGAGAGACTGGCAGAGGTTGGCTTGTTCCACAAAGAGCCCTTTACACTGAAGCAGACACAGACCCTGCCTGCCCCGATCATCCTTGCAAGGTGCCCCCTCCCAAGGGTGCCTTAGCTGCAGGGCATACCTGCCTTCTGCAGAATGTCCCTTCGCGCCTCTCCCAGGGCCTGAGATGCCGCCCGTCATCACTGTCAAAGGTCAGAGCATCAGCGCCACTTCTTAAAATGCAAATGTGTGCCTTGGGGAAGAAGATGGATTTATGTTTGCATAATGCAGAGGCCACCAACCTCTAGGGCCTGCAGGACCAGCAGGCCCTGCTAATGGGGAAGCGGGGGGCACCTGGCTCGCCTGAGGTGCGGCCGCTCAGCTCTGCCAGGGTGGCATGTGGGTGTTCATCATCCATCTTCTCAGGAACCAGGTTCAGATGTTTTCATGACACCTGGTTTCTGTGGGTCGTAATCTAATCCAGCAACCCACCTGCGGCCGGATTTGGATCCCGGCCTGCTGCCTGTAGCCTCCCTGGGTGGCTACCTCTGCAGGCTACAGTCCGCAGGCCCTAGGATGGTGCATGACGCAGCCCCCTGCACAGCCACCCAGCACCAGCCCCTGGCAGCTGTCTCAGAGGTGAGGGCCGGGAGCCGAGTGCTCACACAGGCGTGCCAGGACCCTACCAGAACCGATTAGCCGGACCCCCTGTGCACAGCTTCCAGCGGCCTGACCCACTCCTCCTGCGTGATGACAAAGTCCCTACAGCTGTTCCCATGGATGGGGCAGCGGCGGACGGTGTGTGTTGGGGCGCCCAGTTTACAGGTGGAGTTTCACTTCCTTCTCTCGTTTGTTTGGCATCCCACACGCAGCCTCATGGGCCTGACTCAGAGGAGGCACATCCAGGCCCTGCGCAGGAGAGGCAGTGTGGCCTCCCAGAGGGGATACATGGGCCCCAGTCCGGAAGGGGAGTCATTGACCTGCAGGAAGCAGCACTGTCCAGCATGCGGGGAAGCCTGGAGGAGTGAAAGGGCCAGGAGAGTTCTAGAAGTTCAGATGGCAGATGGGAACGGGGAGCCACAGGCAGAAGTGGAGGCTAAGGGGAAGCTGGGGGCTTCACTGATCTGAAGGGCTGATTGTTGAGGCCGTCCAGAAGAAGGGTCCCCCTGAGGACCACGTGGGAGCCTGGCGGTGGGGATACAGGCCGGGGCCAACCAGGGAGGGTCAGAAAAGGCCTTAGCCAGTTCTCCGCTCAGAGCTTCAGTTTCCTCCCTCAGAATTTTTTTTTTTTTTAAGATTTTATTTATTTTTAGAGAGAGGGAAAAGGAAGGAGAAAGAGAGGGAGAAAAACATTGATGTGTGAGAGATACATCAATCAGTTTTCTCTCGTGCGCCCCCAACTAGAGACCTGGCCTGCAACCCAGGCATGTGCCCTGATTGGGTCTTGAACTGCGACCCTTCAGTTCATAGGCCGGCACTCAGTCCACTGAGACACACCAGCCTGGGTCTCCCTCAGAATTCTTGATGTCCCTGACTGCAGAGAAATTTAGAGTTCCTGACCTCAGATCTCCTCAATTCTCTTATTCTAGTGGTAGGCCTACACTGGACAGAAGCTCCCTCCTAGCATTTGTCCCTTATGAACTGCCTCCCACTGAGCTCTTTGTGGACCTGGGCGCTGCCCAGAGGGAAGCAGCCCCTGGGCCCATCCCTTCAGCTTCCACTGAGCCCTGAGAGGGATCAAGAAGTCGTAGCTGTGGGAAGAGGTGATGTTCCTCAGGGACCAGTAATTAAAGCCAACCAGATTGTAATTCCCTAAAGAAGGCTTGGCACAGGGATGGAGAAATGTACCTGAGCCTGGGAAAAGGCAGGAGGAGCAGTAGGGGGAGGGCAGCAGGAGGAGGAGCAGTAGAGGGAGGGCAGGAGGAGGAGGAGGAGCAGTGGGGGGAGGGCAGGAGGAGGAGGAACAGTGGGGGGAGGGCAGTAGGAAGAGGAACAGTAGAGGGAGGGCAGGAGGAGGTGCAGTGGGGGGAGGGAAAGAGGAGGAGCAGTGGGGGGAGGGCAGGAGGAGGAGGAGCAGTAGAGGGAGGGCAGGAGGAAGAGGTGCAGTGGAGGGAGGGCAGGAGGAGGTGCAGCGGGGGGAGGGCAGGAGGAGGAGGAGCAGTAGAGGGAGGGCAGGAGGAGGTGCAGTGGGGGGAGGGCAGGAGGAGGAGGAGCAGTAGAGGGAGGGCAGGAGGAGGAGGAGGAGCAGTGCAGGAGGGCAGGAGGAGGTGCAGCGGGGGGAGGGCAGGAGGAGGAGGAGCAGTAGAGGGAGGGCAGGAGGAGGTGCAGTGGGGGGAGGGCAGGAGGAGGAGGAGCAGTGCAGGAGGGCAGGAGGAGGAGGAGCAGTAGAGGGAGGGCAGGAGGAAGAGGTGCAGTGGAGGGAGGGCAGGAGGAGGAGGAGGAGGAACAGTGCAGGAGGGCAGGAGGAGGAGGAGCAGTAGGGGGAGGGGAGCAGGAGGAGGAGCAGTAGAGGGAGGGCAGGAGGAGGAGGAGGAACAGTGCAGGAGGGCAGGAGGAGGAGGAGGTGCAGTGGGGGGAGGGCAGGAGGAGGAGGAGCAGTAGAGGGAGGACAGGAGGAGGAGCAGTGCAGGAGGGCAGGAGGAGGAGGAGCAGTAGAGGGAGGGCAGGAGGAAGAGGTGCAGTGGAGGGAGGGCAGGAGGAGGAGGTGCAGTGGGGGGAGGGCAGGAGGAGGAGGAGCAGTAGAGGGAGGGCAGGAGGAGGAGGAGCAGTAGAGGGAGGGCAGGAGGAAGAGGTGCAGTGGAGGGAGGGCAGGAGGAGGTGCAGTGGGGGGAGGGCAGGAGGAGGAGGTGCAGCGGGGGGAGGGCAGGAGGAGGAGGAGCAGTAGAGGGAGGGCAGGAGGAGGAGGAGCAGTGGGGGGAGGGCAGGAGAAGGAGGTGCAGTGGGGGGAGGGCAGGAGGAGGAGGTGCAGCGGGGGGAGGGCAGGAGGAGGAGGTGCAGTGGGGGGAGGGCAGGAGGAGGTGCAGTGGAGGGAGGGCAGGAGGAGGAGGAGCAGTGCAGGAGGGCAGGAGGAGGTGCAGTGTAGGAAGGGAAAGAGGAGGAGCAGTGGGGGGAGGGCAGGAGGAGGAGGAACAGTGGGGGGAGGACAGGAGGAGGAGGAACAGTGGGGGGAGGGCAGGAGGAGGTGCAGTGTAGGGAGGGAAAGAGGAGGAGCAGTGGGGGAAGGCAGGAGGAGGAGGAGCAGTGCAGGAGGGCAGGAGTGGGGGAGGAGAGTGGCTGGTGAAGTTTATTTCCCTTCTGATTGAAACGCAGCCTCCCTGGCAGCCCTCTTTTCTGTCCCTGTGCCCCCTGCTCTGCTGGGGAGCCACCCTGCAGTGAGCAGACCCTGGTCCTCAGAGGAAGGGCTGAGACTGCAGCCTGAGACCTCAGGAAAGGGGTCCAGGCAGCCCCCCACCCCCCGCGATGGTCCTGTGTGACCTGAGGCCTGGGCACAGTGGGGAGGTGTGTGAGGGCACGAGTGCTGGGCAGAGGTGCCCCGCTCCTGCCCCGGTCGTGGTCACAGTGCTGGGACAAGGTTACTGCACGCGGGAGGCACACCTGAACTCTCGTCTTGGCTGGCGCTGCTGCTTCCATGCTGTGACCCCGCACGCCACCCCCCCCCCCCCCCATGCAGCGCCCTCTTGGGGCTTTCCTGTCACTCCCAGAGCACGTGAGCAGAGGGGCATGGCCTGCGTGGGGCCTAGCGAGGGCTGGAGTTGGCAGGGAGCCCTCTTGACTCCCAGTTTGGTGCTCCTTCTGCTCTGGGCTACACGAAAACCAGCTCTCAGGTGAGCTGCTTTCTCCTGTGCATTTTAAAAAACGCTGTTGTACTTAATATGCGGGAGGAATTTCGATGTTCTCGTACATAACCTTTTGCTGAAGTGACGACGTGCCATAAAAGGGTCCCAGGAGAGCGCGAGTAATTTGAGTTGTGAGGGACAGAGAATACCAATGCTGACACTTCTCACAAGTGGGGCTTGGCGGCGGGGGGGCTCTCGCCACTCCACGCCAAGGCCTGGCCCCAGCTCTGCCCCATGCACCCTGGACCCCACACCTGTGTGGTCATTCAGATTCATGTCTGACCATCTGGCTTTTTTCCTCACGTTTCCGAGAGAGGTTCTCACTCCTATAGGAATGGGTAGGCCTAGGTAGAGGAAGAGGGGCTGAGGGGGTGGAGAGTGGGGTGAGGGAGGGGCAGGCACGGAAGCCTCATCTCCAGGCCAGACGTGGCCAGTGGTGGGTGGCAGACAAAGGAGTCCACACTGGGGGCAGAGTGAAGGGCACGTTCGAGGTCTCTTCACATCTGCCCTTGGTCCCAAAGGATCAGAAAAGGGAGCTTAAGAAGTTCTAGTTAATTGAGGCTGATTGTGAATTGGGAGGATTAATAAGTGGTAATTGTCCTCCCATGAGAGCAGACCAGCGCAACCGACACCTCTCGGGGCTGAGACCATGAGTCCAGAGCCCCTTCTCTCCTGCCCCCCTAGAGAGAGGTTCTGAGAATTCCTACCCCCTGAGATACCCGGGCAGGCCCGGGACAGACCGGGGGCCGCCTCCTTCCTTCCCGTGTGTGGGCTCGGGGCATGGAGCTGGGTACCTTCCTGCCATAGTGTCTGCCCCTGAGGTCCTCCGACGCACACGAGGTGCAGCTATGTGCGCGTGGCTCGCCCTCCCTTCAGCCGCCTCCAGGCCGGAGGCCAGCTGCGCCCCATACTCCCCCACCTGTGAGAGGACAAGCACAAGAGGATCTCCACGTGAGTTCTCAGCAGGACGTGGGCTTTGCAACTTGTCTGGAGAGCAGTGCCTAGCTGTGTGGACAGAGGTGACATTGCGAGGCTTCACTTCCACGCACGGAGGGACTTCTGCCATTTAGAGGTGGCCCAGCAGCAGCCTGGGCCCCATCTCAGTAGGTGTGCCAGCAGGTGCCAAGTGTGCACATCTCAGTAGGTGTGCCAGCAGGTGCCAAGCGTGCACATCTCAGTAGGTGTGCCAGCAGGTGCCAAGCGTGCACATCTCCATAGGTGTGACAGCAGGTGCCAAGCGTGCACATCTCCATAGGTGTGCCAGCAGGTGCGAAGCGTGCACATCTCAGTAGGCGTGCCAGCAGGTGCCAAGTGTGCACATCTCAGGCGTGCCAGCAAGTGCGAAGCGTGCACATCTCAGGTGTGCCAGCAGGTGCCAAGCGTGCACATCTCAGTAGGTGTGCCAGCAGGTGCCAAGCGTGCACATCTCAGTAGGTGTGCCAGCAGGTGCCAAGTGTGCACATCTCAGTAGGTGTGCCAGCAGGTGCCAAGTGTGCACATCTCAGTAGGTGTGCCAGCAGGTGCCAAGTGTGCACATCTCAGTAGGTGTGCCAGCAGGTGCCAAGTGTGCACATCTCAGGCGTGCCAGCAGGTGCCAAGCGTGCACATCTCCGTAGGTGTGCCAGCAGGTGCGAAGCGTGCACATCTCCGTAGGTGTGCCAGCAGGTGCCAAGTGTGCACATCTCAGTAGGTGTGCCAGCAGGTGCCAAGCGTGCACATCTCAGTAGGTGTGCCAGCAGGTGCCAAGCGTGCACATCTCCGTAGGTGTGCCAGCAGGTGCGAAGCGTGCACATCTCCGTAGGTGTGCCAGCAGGTGCGAAGCGTGCACATCTCCGTAGGTGTGCCAGCAGGTGCCAAGTGTGCACATCTCAGTAGGTGTGCCAGCAGGTGCCAAGCGTGCACATCTCAGTAGGTGTGCCAGCAGGTGCCAATCGTGCACATCTCAGTAGGTGTGCCAGCAGGTGCCAAGCGTGCACATCTCAGTAGGTGTGCCAGCAGGTGCCAAGTGTGCGCCTTCCTTTCTCCTCTGACTCCCTCTGAGCCCAGACACCTGGAGCCCTGAGGTTTCCCGGCTGACCCGCAGCCGTTATGAGGTTGCCCTGTCCTGCTAACTCATGCTGGTTGGAGAGACTGACAGAGGGCTTCTGCCCGTTGGTTGTCCCCAGAACTTGACCTACAGAGACCCAGGGAATGTGGGTAAGGATGATAATGTGTCACAGTGCCAGTGATATTGGGCCTCTGTATGTGTGGTGTGTGTGTGTGTCTGTGCTCTGGGGATGTTCTGTGTGAATGGGGCTGCAGGTGCTGTGTGGATTTCCACGTTGAGAGTGTGTGTGTGAGTGGCCGTGAGGGGCTGGCAGGTGGAGTAGGGGCGAACGTTTCTGTGCACCGCGCAGGCATTGACCAAACTCGAGTGTGACCTTGGGCTGGTGGACATGTTTGCGGTGAGGGTGTGTCTGAAGGGGCCCTGCAGAGTCCTTCCTGGCCCTTTCCTTCCCACCCCAGGTCCCCGTCACCGTGCCTGCCTCCGGGTCAGGCAGGCTCCCAGTGCCCCAAACCTGACCACCCATGCCCCCCCTGCAGGGGCTGCAACACCTGCCAGCACAGCTCTTAATGCTGTCCTTGCTCCTGCTGCAGGAGTGGCCCAGCAGGTGGACGCGGGCCATAGGGACAGGGGAGGAGGAGCAGAGGCTACCTGTCTCTTCTCAGCCTCTCCCTAGAAGATCCCGAGGGAAGTGGGCTTCTGAGTTTCTGCAGCATCTGAGCCCCACGGGAGACCTTTCTGGGGACACCATGGGCATTTGCAGACATGAGCTGGAACATTCCCAGAGATGGAATGCTTTTAGAAATGAAGCACAATACTTCTGGAGACTGGGCAAGCACATTTCTAGAGACAGGATGGGAAGCATTTCTGGAGGAGAGGCATTTCTGAAGATGAAATAGGGCCATTTTGGAAATGAAATAAGACCATTTTTGGAGATAAGAGAGGACATTTCCTGGAATAAAGATGAGGCCTTTCTGGATTCCAAACATTATTAGTGATAAAACATTTCTGGAAATGGACAATTGCTAGAGTTAAATTGTTGTACATCTGGAAATGGTGTGTTTTTGAAGATGATACTGGAGTATTTCTGGAAATAAATAGGGCATTTCTGGATCAGAGGTATTTTTGGAGCGGAAATGGAACATCTCTGGAGATGGGATGTGATATTTCTGGAAGTAGAGCATTCCTAGAGTGAAGGTGGAGCCTTCATCGAGAGCGTGGACATTTCTGGAGAAGGACTGTACTTGAAGATGAAAGGGGGTTATTTCTGGAAATAAGATGGAACATTTCTGGAGATGCAACATTCTGGAGCTGAGAATTTCGGGATTAAAATGAAGCATTTCTAGAGAGGACATGGATTGTTCTCAGAGAAGGGACATTTCTGGATGCACAACAGGACAGCTGTGGAGATGGAATTTTTCGAGATGAGGGCCAGAGCTGAGGCTGGCTGTATGAAGACTTCTTGAGTAGATTGGGGAGGGTCTCTGAGGAATGCCTCCCCCCCCCGCCCTGCCCGACCCGTGGCCCTTGTTTCGCAGGCCATGGGCTAGAGTCCCAGAGGGGAGGCGCTGCCCAGGCCCAGGCCTCCTGTGAGCAGCAGAGCAGGCCTTGGGGGCCTTTCCAGAGCTGCAGGTGCCCTGGGCCCACGCTGGGATCCGCTCCCAGGGGGCCAGAGCCTCTCTGTCCTGCTCTGGCATCCCCACCCCCATCCTCATGGGGCCCTGGCAGCCTTCAGGCTCACTGCAGGAACAGACAGTGACTGAATAGTTAAATTTAATTTAATTCAATTTCCTTGCTCCCTCTGAAGCTTACCCCCAGCCTCCCTGCCAGGAGCCTCCACCCTTTCTCAAGCCCTCAGTACCCCCCTGACCTTGGGCATGTGGAGGTCAGCCTCGTTTCAGCAGAAGGGTGGTGTGGTACAAGGCTGATGTGAGGGAAGGCCTGGGTCCCTGTTCGGGTCCAGGCTGACCGGAGCGGGTGCCGGGCCACCTCCCCCCACTCCAGGGAAACAGATATTGAGGCCTGTCATCACTTGAGCCGGCCTGGAGCCCTGTAGTAATTACTTCTCTTCCTTAATTGAAATTTCAGCCTCAGTGATCCTTCCTCAGAAGTGTGAGACAGGGACAGAGACCCTGTGCCTGGCCAGTCTGGGGGAGGATGGGGAGCCCCCTCCTGTCTTCAGAAGGAGCAGGGCAGTGATAGCCCTCATGCCTCAGAGGGCAGGGGACTTCCTGTGCCCTGAACACTGGCGATGGGCATGGAGGGGAGAGCTACAACTCAGGCAGACGGGTCCAGGGTGGGCTTTGTTTAGGCACACCGCAGTTAAAAGGTAGACACTCCCACCCCTGAGGAACTGGGGGACAGTGTTGGCCTGAGGCAGGCGAGGACCTGGAGGCAGCCAGGGCTGAGCGTGGGCAGCAGGAGGGCATGTCCCCTCCCTTCCCCACACCGGGCACTGCTTCCTGCTGCTGGATCCAGTGAGGACCAGGGGCTGGGTAGGGGGCCATGAGCCAGGCAGAGCGGCAGGGCGGCAGCAGCGGCGGCGGCGGCGGCGGCGGCGGCGGCAGGCCCAGTTCCTGGTTCAGGGCCGGGTGAGGTGGCTGGCCTTGGGGAAGGAAGGCAGCGGGGGTGCGGGCAGCTGAGGAGCCTGTTTTCCCAGCTGCGGTCAGGCTGGGCGCAGCATCCGGACTGGGCGGGGCGCTGGGTCACACCTCTGTCTGTCTGTCTGTCTCCCACTCTCACATTCTTACCCTCTCTCTCACGCTCTCTCCTCCTGGGTGGTCCCTTCCACCCCTCAGGGCCTCAGGCCTGTCTGCTGGTGGGGACAGAGGACTCCAGAGGGCGTTAGGAAACAGGGAGAAACCATGGGCTCCAGATGGGCCAAGGGCCCACCCCTCCTTGAGCTTCTGGTGGGGTGGGGGGGAGTTGGCGACTCTGAGGTGCTGGGCCAAGATGTCAAGACTGCCAGCTCCTACCCACATTTGCCCAGACTTAGTCCCTGGCCCCTGGTGCTCGCAGAAGGCCAGAGAGCCTGCTTGTGGTCCCCTGGAGTCTCAATCTTCCCCTTCTGGAAAATGGGATCTGTGGTCCCCTTGGAAGGGCCTTTCGGGGCTGAAAGACCTGCAGAGGGCTCAACTCTGTCAGCCGGGCTGTCCTCCTGACGGCTGCTGCTCAGGAACGAGCCCGGGCCTGCGCAGACCGTGCCCAGCATCCCACACGGTTCAGGGGCCTGAGGAACGGTGGCAGCTGTCTTCAGTGTGGTTGCAAGATGTTGGCCCTGACACCCAGAATTCTGTGTGGCTTAAGCTCCCTGCCCAGGTCCTCCTCGGCCCCAGGGTGTGCAGGTGTTGTGACCAGGGAAACTGAGGCCACTTGGAGTAAGGAAGGAGTGGGGGTGGGGAGGCGGCCGCTCTTCCAGGTGCACGGGCGCACACTAGGGAGCCACATGCCCCTTAAGTGCTCTCCGGAAAAACCATTAAGATGCGATCCAGGCCCAGTGAGGCCTCACTCAGCACTGTGGCTTGCCTGGCTTCTGGCTCTAGGAGTTCACAGCTGGCCTTTGGTGAGGGGCACGCTGCTGCTGCCCTCCAAAGGGGGGAGGGGACGGAGATGGCTGGATGGCTGACCCAGGAACTGGGGAAGCAAAGAGGTGGGTGCAGGTTAAAATGCACCGTCCAGTTTGCAGCTGACTTGCTTAGAGGGCGGGGAAGAGGGCAGACCCCGCGAGATGGAAGAGATGAGAGGCAGAGGGAAATCTGGCCGTGGAGCCTGAGCCTGACCCGGCTGGGGAATGTCTGCTGCTCCCCAAAGTGGCGGCCCTTCCCGCCTGCAGAGCCGCGGCAGCTCTGCTGTCTTAGCTACAGATGCAGCTCCACACCTGCACCCTTGACACCCAGCCTCCCCCACGGGCCTCCCTGCCCTACTGCTTGAGTATCTTTTCTTTTCTTATTTTACCTTTATCTTCACTCGAGGACACTTTTAAAATTACTTTTAGAAAAGGAAAGGGAGAGAGAGAGGCACTGATGTGAGAGAGAAGCATAGACTGGTTGCCTCCCATTCACATCGGAACTGGGGAATGTACACACCCTGACCAGGGATCGAACCACAACCCAGGCATGTGCCTGGACCGGGAATCGAACCCAAGAGCCTTTGGTTACAGGACGACACCCCAGCCAACCGAGCCACACCAGCCGGGGCTGCCTGGGTGTTCTGAGGCCTTAAGCCACCACCTGCCCTGAGCTGGGCTTGGTCCTCCCTATAAGTGGGGGGCTGGTGTTCTGAAGCCTCAGAAGCCTCCTGGGGTGTGTCCCAGGTGCCAGCCAGCCCAGTGCACAACGGAGCTGACCATACCACCTCCCCATTAGGAGGGCTGGGGGAGCCCCACGATGCTGCCAGACCTCACCTCAGGAATCACAGACCAGGCTGGATCCTTTCCAGAGGGGACAGCAGGGGCCAGACCTCAGGCCCCCAGGGACATGGGGATGTCTCACCTACCTGTGTCAGACCCTGTGCCACAAGCTGTGGGCTTGATGTCCACCCAGAGCCCTGGGAGACGGCTCAGGACCTCCACACAGCGGGGGAAGGAGCTGTGCAGACACAGGGGTGTCGAGCCAGGCTTCTGCCTGCCCCAAGCTCCTCCCATGGCCTCCTTTTGGTGAAGACTCTGGCCGGGGTCCCCAGCTCCTCCTCCATCCAGAGAAACCCTAGGTCCCAGTGGCTAACAGCATGCTGTCTTCCCCTGACACCCCCGCCCCAAGAGGCTCTATGCAGCCACCCTGGGAGAATTGGGGTCACTGTCCCTGATGTTCCTTCCCACCCACGCTGATGGGAAAGTACATCCCCTCTCAGCCCTGGAGTAGCAGGTGGGAGAGACCTGACTTCGGGCCAGGGACTTCCTGTGGGTTGTGGGTTGTCCTGTGAGGCAGGCCAGCCGGGCTCCCAGAGTATAAGAACTTGCTCTGGGCCTGGTGGCCAGCAGTGGCCCTTCTGGGGCTCACCCTGGCCTCCTCAGACAGGCCCTTGGGCTGTGCTGCCCTGGACCACGACTCCCAGGCATTCTGGGCCTGCGGAACAATGCTATTGTTGTGTTTATTTCTGACCCCCACCCCTGCAGGCCCTGGGACAGGCCCCCCTCTTGGTTTTCCCCAGAACAAAGCTGCCTCTGCTAGTCACGCCAAAGCAGAGGCTTCAAAGAGAGCAGGTGAAAGACCTCCATCTCGCCTTTGTTACTCAAGGAGGGAGTGAAGGGAATGGATTTGCCCTTGAAAAGGGAGACATGGCGTGGGGCGGAGGTGTGGGGGGGGGGCTTTCAGAGGGAAGACATACCTGAGATGAGGCTCCCCACCCCCCATTGAGAGCACGGTCACCATTTTAGTATTCAGCACACACACACGTGCATACCCACACGCGCGCGCACGCACACACACACACACACACACATATCACTCCCCTCTCCCCCCACCCTCCGAGGTCCCCTCTAAACCAGGAAGGTAGCATCTGATCAGCAGAGAAAAAAGGAAAGAGAAAAGGAGAGATCAGTGGGAAGAAAATCTGATTTTGGAGTTCCCTTAGTTACCAGCTTGGCCACCTTCCTGCGTGGGAGGACCCTCCCTCCTGGCCCCTCCACACCCAGACATGGGACCCGGCCCTTGTTCGTGAGTTCTGCCTCTCCCTCCTGACACCCTCAGCTTGGCAGGGCCACAGGCAGCCTTTGCATCCTAGGAAAGCAGAGAATCCCTGAGATCATTCTGAAATGCTTAAACCCAGGGAGCGGATCTCGGCGCAGGAGCTCCTGCTCTGTGTGGGGAAGCAAAGGCACCTTGCGCCCATGTACTGTGCCTGCCGCCGTGGTCCGGCTCTCGGCTGTTGCTTTGGTGCCGGCGGGAGGGTGTGAAAGGAGGGAAGGCTGGTGCTGGAAAAGGAGGGAGGCAAGCAGATCTGTTTTATCAGATGCTGCATATCTCAGGAAAGCACATTTCAGCTCTTTTGGCAAGCTGGTCCTATTCTTTAGTTTTCTAATAAAAATGAACTATGTTTGCTGAAAAGGCAGTCGCAGTAACCAGCTTGTAGAGATCATAATTCCTGTCTTGGGTGCCTGCCGGCTCGGAACTGGGGGTGGCCTCCTGTGACCGCAGGTGACACTGTACAGGGAGGACCAAGGAGCAGGAACACCGGGGCCCTCACCAGAGAGCAGGCTGCAGGCAGTGCCACATGGTGTCACCCGGCCCACCTGCCATGGACTGCCCACCTGTAGCCCAGACTCAAGCCTGGTTCCAAACTCACCACCCGGGCCTGAGACTCACAGCTGTCCCTTAATAAATACTTGTGGTATGAATGAATGAATGAATGAATGAATGAGTTCTTACTGCTGAGGCCTGAGGCAGCTGCAGGCTGAGAGGTGGGCCTGGTGGAGTGCATGCCTGCTCTCCAGAGCCGAAAGTTACCTATCTGGAGGGACTGACTAAGCCCCAGCACTGAGTTGACTGGAGACGTTGCCAAACTTCATATCCTTTAAAAAAATAACATGCATTCATTGTTTTTAAAAAGAGAGAGAAAGAAAGGACAGAAGTGTGACGTCAGCTCTCTACCTGAGTCCCTTGGAGCCGAGGGAGGGGTCCCACCTGCAGCTCTCCTGCTGCCACCAGGAAGTCCATCTGTTGCTTGTGAGGTTTGGAGTTCTACTTCACGGGACTCCTCAGTCACCCCCTGTCCACTCTCCATCCTGGCGCACAGGAGGCGCACAGTAAGGTCTTACGTAAGTGCCCTGCCTCTGCAGCGTGGACACGTGGACAGCTCTTCTGCTGTTACAAACACCTTCATCCCAGTCGCAGTTTTAAAGAAGCTCATGGAGGCAGAACACTTAACCACAGGCAGGCACTTAATAAATTGTATTCTTTGTGATTTGGAAAGAATCTGCGCTCAGTGTCATGTCCCAAACATTTCGTGGAGCCCTGCTGTGCATCAGGACCCCCAGGTGCAGGGACCTTGGTTCCGGAGGGTGGGGAGCACACCCAGGAACCCATCACTGCTGGCCCCCAGGCACTGTCAGCCTAGCTGATGCCACTGGGAGTGCCAGTGCGTGTCGGGCAGCAGATCCCATGCGCAGCGTTCTCTGGAGCTGCCCCTGCCCCCGCCCCCCAGCCCCTTGTCCAGCTGCCAAGCACCAGGCCACTGCGCTGCAGACAGCAGGCTGGGGAGCAGCCTGGGCTTGGCCGGTCAGGCCTTTGGGAGGACACATACAGAAATGTCCAGCACACAGTTCCTGTCCTTGGGCCTGCCTGAGTCACAGCTCTGGGGGGTGGCGCAGGAGTCGGATCATAACAAGCCACTCAGGGGGTGCGGATGCCTGCCAGGATCCAGAACCAGCACGAGGGGTGGCGGGATCAGGGCACCTTTTAGGCTGGCTGGGCGGGGAGAGAGCCCTGTGCTGGCGTGGGGAAGGGCTGTGGGACCAGCTGGGGGCGGTCTTTCCTCAGATTCTGGGTTGGGCAGTGGACTGGTCACCCTTGTGTCACACGCACAGTTCTTGGCACATAGCACATGCTTAGGAGACTGACCGACGGACAGGAGCGACTGTGTGAATGGTGGCATTTATGTACATGCTGGCTCGGGGTACCTTGGGGTGGCCAGGACCAGCCCCACTCTCTGACACCCAGCTAGGCTCGGGGAGACCCCAGTGCTGGCCCATCGGCCCTGCTCTCAGCCTCCGCTGGCTGTTCGGCAAAGTGGGCCATCCGCCCCAGCACACCGGGGCGGCCGTGGGGGTAGCAGCTGGAAGTCAAGGCCCTGCTCGGGACAGGGCCCCTGACGGGCGATCTCCCCGGAGCAGCCTGCGGTGGTTTTCATTCAGAAACTGTTTTAATTACTTACAAAAGGAAGAAAATGACGGCTGTGAATAGAAAATGGAAAAACAATGGAGGGGCACAAAGTAGTAGGCCAGAGGTCTCCAGGCTTCCCTGGAGGTCCCTGCTTTGACTGGTTTAGTGTGGGCCTTGGTTTCTTTTTTTGGTGCATTCTGGGCCTTGCCATTAGGGGGTGCTCTCAGACCTGCTGGGGAAACTGAGAGACTGATAAATTACCCTTTGATGGGGAGTTGGCTGTGAGGTAATGAGGTCAGAGGGGTGCAGCAAGGAAAGGGTGACCGGTGGCAGCTCGGATGGGAGTCAGGAGGGGCTTGACAGACCCTGGCGGTTGGAGCTGGGCCTGCACAGGCACCTGTACGTTTTTAGGTAGAGAGCAGGAGAGAAGCAGGGCAAAGCATTCGGGGCGAGGAGGCGGTGTGGGCCATGAGGACTTGGGCCTGCCGCGTCAGCCCCTCTGTGCCAGGCCCCGAGTGGGAGTGAGCATGTGTGTCCGTGTTGGAGGGCAGGCTGGGGGCAGCTCTGGCCCCGACATTCCTCTTTATTCTGTGATTGGAGCCAGTCATAGCTTTTGAGGCGGGCAGTGACCCGGTCCGGTGTGTGTTTGAACACTGTCTTTCCTGTAGAGCTTGCAGGAGAGTGAGGGGGTCATCAGGCTTGGGGGGTGGTCTGCTGTGCAAGCAGCAGCGCCGGTGGCCTCTACGTGGTGGGCGGGGAGGGGAAGGCGGACTTGGTGGTGGGGGTGGGAACACTGTACCCACAGTGATTGGGCACGGGCAGGAGGGGCGGGGTCAGGGACCACAAAGGGACCCTGCGGCTCCTGATGTGGTCGGCCTGACAGGGGGCCCTGCCTGCGGGGCCTTCCTCCTCGGCTCCGGGAGCCCCTGGCATTCAGCCCCCACCCCCACCCCGCTCCAGGACAGAATGCCCTCCACCCACATCTGTCAGCCCCACCCTTGCTCACAGCAGCAGGCGGAAGCCTTTGTGCTTCCCAAGTCCTCCACCAGGGATGTGGGTGACAACAGGGCTGACAGATGCCCCGCTGGTGCCACTGCCCCCACCCGCCACCCTCTGACGCTCAGCTGCTCCCCAGAAAGAAAGACCTTGTCACGGAGGGAGGGAAGGAGAGGACACGCTTCCGTGACGCAGCCCATCTGGGAGCCAACGTTATTTTCCTGATTCAAGGAAACATCTGTTCATGCCTCTCCTAGAGAGACAGGCAGCAGACCCAGGACGAGGGGAGGCGCCGGGCAGTAAGACGGCCGCCCCAGCTCTCTGCTGGGGCTCCACCCACCCGCTGCCTCCCTGCCGCCTGCCCGCCTCTGTTCCTCTGCCAACTCCTGGCCAGGTGCTCCTGCCAGCTCCTTCACATTTTGGTGGCTGCCACTGCCTCCCCCCAAGTACAGGGCTCCAGGAGCCAACTGTAGCCTCTCCCAGAGTGCCATACATGTTTATGGAGGTAACCTCTTCGTTATTTCTCATACACACACACACACACACACACAAGCCATGTTTTTGAAAGATACAGCCACCAAACAAACTGCATGTATTACGTAATGCCCCCATTTCTTATTAATCAAAGACATCCGTGACTGCTTATCTGAGCTTGGGTGAGAAGAGACAGGCAGCAGGGTCCCAGGCTGACAGCCTCTGGCCCAGAGCGGGGGCCCTGCTGGATCTGAGCCAGCGTGGCCTCGTTGGGGTAAATATACAGCTCCCCTGAGGCTTCTAGAAGGAATAGAGACAGCTCATAGACCCCCACGTATTGCCTCCCCAGATCTCTGGGACCACCTGGGATGTTTTATCACCCCCTCTCCAGCCAGCCCTGCATGCAGCCTGGCCGCTGGCACTTGGCCATGGGCTGACCAGCGGCTGGCAGAGGATGAAGGAGATGCAGTGGGTTGTTTCCATCCCTGGAAGCTGCCATTAGTGGCAGCCCAGCGAGGAGCCTGGGAGCCTGGCTGAGGTCAGGACTGCCCTGGGCCGAGCTGGAGGGCAGGCGGGACTGTTCTGGCAAGCTGGTCCTCAGCACAGAGGCTGAGCACTGGGGCTCTGGGGCATTTGAGGCGCTCATCCTCTTGCCTCCCAGGGGCATGGCAGGCTGTGTTTTTAGCCTTTGGGACACTGACCATGTGACCTGGCATCCACCAGGAATGTCCCTGCCCTCAAGGTGTTCACAGTCTAGTGGGGGTAGAGGCATTGCCTGCCTATGTGTCATGCCAGGGCTTGCCCAGGGAACTAGGGGCTAACAAGAAGGTGCCTAACCCAAACTGGGGGGCATGGTCAGGGAAGGCTTCCTGGAGGAGGTATTGCAAGATTAGTTGATTGAGGGGGTTACTTTTTAAATAAGTACCTCATACCACATGTCATTAGGTGCTTTTCACATATGTTGTGTTTAATTTGCACCAACAAACTTGTGAGGCAGGAAATAGTTTCCACATGTTCTCAATGAGTAAACTTAAGAATCAGACAGGAGGTGGCCTGGCCAGCATGCTCAGCCAGGATTGGAACTCCAAGTGATTTTTTTTTTTTCTTAAGATTTTATTTATTTAATTTTAGAGGGAGGGAAAAGGAGGGAGAAAGAGAGGGAGAGAAACATCAGTGTGTGAGAGATACACTGATTGGCTGCCTCTTGTGTGCCCCCAACTGGAGACCCAGCCCACAACCCAGGCACGTGCCCTAGATGGGAATCAAACAGGCGACCATTTGGTTCACAGGCCAGTGCTCAATCCACTGAGCCACACCAGCCAGGGCTCCAAGTGATTCTTAAAAGATGACAGAAAAGATGTAAGGCTATGGGAGGTAAATTTGGCAAAAGCAGTGACTGCAGAAGTGTGGCAGTGGGAGCAGCTGTGGTGTGAAGGTTGCAGTGCTGGAGTGAGCAGAGGTGGGCCTGGGTCAGAGAGAGCCTTGATTGCTGGTGGCAAGTCTGTGATCCAAGGGAGTGACGTGGTACCACTCCAAGTCACTGGGGACTCCAGCTCCTATGCACACTCCCCCTGCCAAGCACCCCGTTTTAGGTACCTGGTGGCAAGCACACCTCCCAGATCGAGCGCATGCTTTTGCACTCCTAGACCTCAGAAGATAGCAGTTAGGCCGGCATCGAACATCAGGAAATGCCCTGCACATTGGTCTCTGGGGGCCTCCTGGACCTCCCCGCAAATCCTGCAGTTGCCCGTCTCAACTGTCCCTGTCTGGAAAGAGGATGAATGGCAGCCAACATCTGCTCATCAGCAGAGTTCCAGTCCTTAGCACCAGCTCGCTGAGCTGTCCCCAGGGACAGCCTGCTCGCCTCCCCAGAGAGAGCGCACTTCTGCTGCCTAATGGCTGGAGACATCGCTCATACTTAGCCTGTGTGGCAGGAGGCTTAGTATCAGAAGATTTCCCTCCCTGCTCCTGCCTCCCGAACCCACAGCCTCCACCCCACACCTCACAGCCTCATGGGCATCCCACAGAGCTCTGCCCACGATGTAAGAGCAGGAGTGACTGAGCATCCAAGAGCGCTGCTCATGGGGTGTTTCCTCCTGAGACCCAGAGGTGCCCTGTGAGTGTCCATTTTAAAGGTGAGAACACCGAGGCTTAGAAAGTGGATGTGATGAAGACAGACCCGGTGGCCTCATCGTTCCAGGAGGTGGGGCCTGTTCCCTCCCATCCAAGGACCTTGACCTCTGAGGATCTGTGCCTAAGCTCTCACCTCTCCCTGTCCTCTTTCTCAGATGCCACCTCAGGGAAGCAGTCCTGCCACCCCCACCCACATGCCCTTAGGAGTTCCTGAGGGTGGCCTTTCTCCACACACGAAATGAGACTCCATGAGGGCATACTCACCCCTTGGGGATCTCTGGCACCCGGCAGGAGGCATACAGAGCCCGTGGGCCCGCAAATGTCAAGGAGTGAATTGGTGAAGTGAACTCCTGTACTATTTGAGGATATGGCTAGTTGCAGTAACAGATAAACCCTAACGTTTTTAGAAGCCCATTCCTCCTGTGGGATGGCAGCGAGAGGCTCCCGGTTAATGGGCGGTCTCCTGTGTGTGGCGTATGGCTCGGCCTTCCCCTTTAACCTCAGCACAGTGCTCAGGCCTGGAAGGGGCGCACCACTTCCACTCACGCTGGAGGCAAGAGCTCAGCCATGTGACCGTGCTCAGTTACAAGGGAGGCTGGGAAATGTAGTCCAGCTGAGGCTCACTGAGAACATGAGGCTCCAGCTGAGGTTTTGCTGACTATGAAGCCTTCATCACGTCTCTCTGATAGCCAGACCCAACCTTTACTGAGTCCTTCCCATAGTTCTAAACACTTTTTCTCACATCGGCCCATTTAGTTTTCACAACAGTCCTATAAGGTGGGCATTACTATATTAACCCCATTTACAAATGGGGCTGAGGCTCAAATGTCTGTTAAGGCACAGGGCTGACTAAAAGACCCATGCTGGCGAGTACTGCCCTCCCTTCTTCCGTAGTCTAGAATTCTCCCTAGGAACGCACCGCTGGTGTCCAGGTGAGAGTCTCACCCCCGAGTCTCTGTACACCAAGCACACAGGTATTTAAGCAGGCAGATCAGCATCCAGAGAAGCAAACCGCATGCAGGCTGAGCTGCAGTTGCTGCCTCCTCCTTTCCCGGGAAGGGGGTGCACCTCTGAGGGCTCAGCTCTCTGTCGTCCCAGCTGTCCATTTTGGGAGGGCTTCTGCTCCTTTCCGCCTCCCCAGCTCTGGGCCTGTGCGGGCACCCGGAGGGGATGGGGTGAGGCTGGAGTCGCCCTCCCACACAGGAGTCAGGTGCACGCGAGGCTGCTGACCACTGGCCATTGACTCCCGGTTTCCTCTTCCGGGCCGCTTATGACTGACAAGTGCTCTCCTACTGGCCTTTCTGCCGAGAAGGGACACGAGCCTGCCCGCGGGGAAGCTGCCAGGGTGTTGGTTAGTGAGCAGTGCCTCGCTAGGCAGGTAGCCCAGGCTTCTCAGAGGAGGGGGCATTAGATCGGCTCTGGGAGGCACAAAGTGGGAGGGAGCGTGTCAGCTGAGGAGGTGGGAAGGGCATGCCAGGCAGAGGGAACCGCTTGTGCAAAGGAGTCGGGCTTCTTGGCTCCTGTCCGCCTCCACGCCTAGGCCAGGGCTCTTGCCCTGGCCAGTGAGCCGGGCCTTCTGACCCCGCGAGAGACGGAATGACTCCTAGTCTGTGCAGGAGAGCAAGCATGGCAAGAGGAGGAGAGGAAGGAGGACAAGAGCAAAATAGGAAGAAAGGTGAGGAGGGGAAAGGAGCAGATATTGACTGGTCTGGGTCCCCGCTGAGGCCCCAGGGGGGCCTCGTCTTCCCGCTGTCACCTCTGAGCCTCGCCCGCTCTTCCCCCCGCGAAGACTCGGCCGCGGCCCGGGTGCCTCGCTCCCTTGCACGCACACTATCGCCTGGGAACCTGCACCGCTTTCCCCGCGACTCGGGGGCTCCCCGCTGTAGTCTTCCCTGACGTCACCTCTTGAGGCGGCCTGCCAGACACCCCTTCACTCCTGCTACGCGGACGGCGCCTCCCTCCGACGCCTGCCCGGTGTGAGCCACCTCAAGGCAGACTTTTTGTTTTCCGTCTGTCTTGTTCAGAGCGGGTCTCTAGCCCCTGAACGCAGTGGGCACTCAGTAAATGTTGGAACCAATGAGCGAACTCGGCCCTGGGCAACATGGGAACCCATTTCTCCGACGAGGCAGCGGGGCCCGTTCCCGCGGCCACACGTGGGGGCACCGCGCGCCGCCGGAGGGAGGGTCGCCCGCCAGTCTCCAGCCGCCTGCCCCGGCTGCAGGAGGCGCAGGTAGTCATGGTTACGTCGTGGGAGATTCCTTGTGCGTCCTGCCTTTGTGTTCGCCTGCCTGGCCGAGGCCCGAACCTGGCAGCCCGCCCTGTTTGGCAGTCCTGCTGCGGAGGCGGAGCAGCGCCCCGCCGCCCCCGCTGCCACTCCCACCCCCATTCCCATCCCCATGAGCCCTGCCAGCCCGGGGGACTGGGCTGCGCCAAACGGGTGGGCGGGGCACCGGCGAGGGGCGTCGGCTCCCGGTTGCGGGTGACCTGTGCTGAAGAAATCGGCTCCCTCCCGCGGGTGGGTGCGGCTGGAAGGCGGTGGAGCCTAAGGGACAGCCGCCCTCTGAGCGTGCTGGCGGGCGAGTGGGCACAGGTGGCCGTCCCGCAAAAAGCAGGACGCCTCATGACCTGGGCTCAGTCTATTGTAGTTTTTTCTGGTCCCTTGGGCTCTGGGGGAGAGAGGCCCGGCTGGGCCAGTTCCCCCTAACTCTGATGTCAGCATCGGTGCATTACCGACCTGTCCCCAGGGCCCACCACCAGCCATCCTTCGGGCTCCGGCCTCTCCCACCCCGTCCCATCGCCGGCCCCGGCATCTCGCGCCATCTTCCTGGGGCTCTGCCTCCCTTTTCTGGGCTACTCCCGGGCCCCTGCAGGAGCTCTCCTCAGCAGACCACTGACCTGCTCTGCCCAGCACTTGTCTCCCCCGTGACTGCACCTTTTATCCTTCGTCCTCTTCTCAGCCAGGCTGAGTGCCACCAGGGTGGGGCCTGCCTGTGGCCAGGCACACAGTAGGTGCTCAGTTGATACTGTTGAATGAATCCATTCATCCAGCTGCCCTGTAGGCCTCCTTGGCAGGCCCAGTGCTGGACATGGGGACTTGGGAGAAAGGCAGACAGATGCCCCTTCACTCCCAAACACAGAAGAGCTGTGTCCAAGGCCAGGCCACGGGGTGTCTGGCGTGGACCCCAGGCCAGAGGAGCCTCGTTTGGTATTTGCGCTTAGTGAATGGCCCTCTGTGCTCTGGGGACTCCGGGCTGGTCTGCCTCGAGGAGCAGGCATGTACACCAGTGGGCTGGTGGGGACTGCGCAGCCGCTCTGGGGTTGAAGACCCCAGGGAGGCTCCACCATCTGACTCCTCACTTGGGGAGCACTTCCTGTGCCTTTCCCTGGCATGGTGGGTGGGGTGAGGAAGCCTTCCCAGCAGCTGCCCCCCATGGTACTTCTGCGACAGAAAGGGAGCTAGTCATGAAACCAGCTACACAGTTCTATGTGGAGACCCCTTTGGGGTTTTGGTGGGCTTTGGGGCACATATACTGTTCCCCACTGAGACCAAAAGAAAAACCATGTGCAGCAAAGCCAATAAAAATGTATTAAATCGGAGCATTGGGAGCTTTTGCACATTTCACAAACCACCCCGAGTTTATACCAGGGGAAATTCCTGGGCTCTGGCCACCCCCAAATTACAGAATTTAAGGGGTGGGACCCAGAAATCTGCCCTTTTTTAAGCCTGTGTGGTTTTGATGCTCAGAATCTTAAGTCTAGTTTTTGGAAAATGCAATGACAAATGTTTGTGGCCCCAAATACATTTGAACTCCTTCCCAGGCTCTAGCAAGACCTCTCTGCCATGCTCCATCCCAGACTTCGGACTCAGATTCAAGTCTAGATTGCCGGGACTCTGGGCCCTTTGGGAATTGGGAAAAAAGTCCTGCATCCTCTTAGAAAACTGTAGTTGTACACACAGACTTTGCATGTGATTTCAGGAAGTTCTCGGACCTGGGTTGAGTGATCTGAAAGTCGGGAAACCTGTCTGGGGAAAGGCTTTCCTGCTGACGCTCACCTAAACCTGGGGCCAAAGCGAAGAGCCATACAGGTTGCACTCTGCACAAGGTTCCTGGCAGAAACCCAGCCTACATGCTGCTAGCCAAGTTGTGGAGCCTGGCACCAGGGGTGTCTTTTCCTTTTGGTACAAACACATTGTATGGCGTGTCCCCCACCCTGCCTTCCTTGCCCTCCTGCCTCCTATGACAACTCAGGTTAGCAGTACTAATGAAGTTACAGAAATCATGCACATCATCGCTGACTAGCTGACCTTCCATGGACTCCATCATTAAAGCCATTATGAGTGACTTGGCAGCCCTCACCACTCCTGCTTGGTGCCCCTGGTACTCCCAGAGTCCTGGGCTTTCACTGGGCAGTGGTTGGGGGGCTACCCACACACCTTGCTTGGGATAGGAAAGTGGTCAAGGCAGGTTGGCCTGTCTCTGAGCGGAGAGTGGGAAGAGTTGGGAGGGGAGCACCTACATATAAATATTTATCTGGTCAACGTGAGTGATTCATTGGGTCTGTTTTACAGATGGGGAAACCTGAGGTGTGTCTGGAGTGTGAGTGAGTCTGTGTGTCCAGCTCCCTCCGGAGGAGAGCTGCAGGGTCGTCATCTGAGGGCACTATAGAGCCTGGGAGCACGGGGCCTGGCATCAAGGGGCTGCAGGGACAAGTGAGTGGATGGACGGATGGGTGAGTGTCAGCGGTGGGGGGCAGCGGGATGAGTGGGGGAGAGCCAGTGATGGTACCCAGACCCTCCACCCGTAGGCATGGGGGCCTGGATGCACTCCCATGGGACATGATTTCCCACTCATTTCTTTATTTACTCAGCTTTCAGCAAGCACCCATTGAGCATCTACTATGTGCAAGGCTGTCCAACGTGCTAAGGGCACAGCAGTGGCCAGGACAGACAAAAGTCCTTATCTGTGAAGCTGACGCTTATGCTGGGGGACACTGAGCCCAACAGACCAGCCCATCGGTACTGACGCAGGGAGGTGGGATGGGGGCCTGGGGGCGGGGCTGTTGTAGAGGGGCTTGGAGGCTTCTCTCTGAGGAGGTGCATGTCCACCCAGGCCTCTGGCTTCTGCCTTTTGGCAGGGGCAGACAGGCTCCCCCGGGGAAGGATGATGTTCCAGTCTTAACTTGTCATCATTATTAACAGCATGCCCACAGCCCTTTCCAGTCTGTGTTGGCAGGGTTAGGTGGGGGTTCTTGGTGGTCACTGTCCTCCTGCAGCCCCCACGGCTGCTCATGGGCCCACCCCAGGCCTGTGCTGAGCGCTGGGCACTGAGGCCCGATGGAAACTTCTCCTCCTACCTACTCGGAGCCAGGTCCCGAGGGCTCCTGAATGTGTTCAGGGCCTGAGGGGAGAGGCAGGAGGACCCTGAGCCTAGAAACACTCCCATTTGTAAGACAGGGCTTTTGGAGACAGAACTGTTAAAGTGAAGGTGAGGATTTTGGTCTGGGTGTTGGGGTGCCCAGCCCTGGGCCCCATTTCTCTGGCCCAAAGACTGGCGTCTTGGGGATGCAGAGAGGAGAGAGGCTCTCTGGCTGCAGAAGCAGATTTCCTAGTCTAGGCTGAGAGGCCGTGGGAGGTTGGAGAAGGCTTGCAACGTGGCAGGGTCAGGGGAATCGGGGCAGGGTGGGGCGGGGATCCAAGGAGAGGCGCCCACCCTCCGTAAGGCCAGATCAATTTGGAGGTGCCTCAGCGGGGTGGGGGTGGCATGTGTCCCAGTGGTGTGTCCGGTCATGTGGATGGGAAGGCAGGCTGTGGTGGGGCTTGGCCCCAGGGGAGGTGCACTCCCCTTGGCCTCCCACGCCTAGAACAGCCCTGCACCCTTGCCCCAGCTCGTCCTTCCTCCAGCAGAGCCTGCAACAGCCCTGCTTCCTGCCCAGCTGCGCGCCTGCTCTCCGCCAGGCTCCACACAGCCGCCACTTGCAGCTTTGCAGAAGGGAAGTTAGGACTTGCATTTTGCCTCCGCAGAGCCTGTAATCAGCCCCACAGCCCATCAGTGCTGCTTCCGGAGACTACTTGAGAGACACCTGCTCAAGCTCAAAGGAGAAGCAGTAATCCATCAAAACAACCCTGGGCTTAGTTTCTCCTCCTGTGGACCCAGGCAGGGTCAGGCATCTGAAGTCCCCAAGGTCCTGGCATTCTGGAGTCACATGGCTCCATCGCTTTTCTCCTCGGGCCTTGGTTTCCCCATCTGTCAAAGGAGGCAGGGGGCTGAGCTCCCAGTTCATGCCTCTGAGCTCCTCCCTCACCCCCACCCTCATCTCTCCCTTTCCAGAGACATTATAAATCAAACGGCTTAGAACGTAAGGCATCAAAAATTCTGAAACCTTCATCTATTATTAACGCTGACAGTAAATTCCCCCTCTGAGCATTTTACATAGCAACTGTTACCAAGACTCTCTGGTGGAGCTGCCACTCCAGCCCACCGCAGCCCACAGCTCTGGGCGGGATGGCGGCCGCCACCTGGGCACCCACCAGGCTCCCCCTGAGGGTGGGTGGGAGGGGAGCCCTTGGCAGGGAACCAGTTGGCTTCCTGCTGAAAGGGGGTCCAAGCCACTCTTGGTGAGCCCTGCTGAGGCCCCGGCAGACAGCCCCTGCCCCGGCAGAGAGGCCTCCGGCACTGTGGCGCTCCCATGCTCACCGTCCCACTGACAGGAGCCCAGGGAGATGGAGGACGGAAAAGGCTTCATAAACTGTAAAGGGCTGTGCAGATGTTGTTTACTGACTTTCCCACCTGCCAGCCAGGCGTTCCTGAGTGCCTGTTTGTTTGCTGGCAGTATCTGGGCACCAGGGATTTACAACAAAGACAAAAGGCTCTGTCCCTGTTGTATCCGGTTTGGTAGGAGACAGACACATCAACTGCTAATTGCATTGAGTGCGATAATCAATGTGTGTACAAGGAGCAGGCTCAGGAAGGGGAACAGTGATTACAGGGGTCTGGGGAGGGGGGAGGGTAAGGGATCAGGATGGGTTCTTCAGAGGCAGGCACCTAGGCAAGGTTTTGAAGGATGAATATGGGGCGGCGGGGTGGGGGGGTGGGGATCTGCCTGTTCTGGACAGAGGGACCAGCATGTGCAAAGGCCCAGGGGCATGAAGCAGCCCTGTTGGCAAGTGTGTTGTAGACTGACCTATTTTGTGGGGGAGGGGACCTGGAGGGGAGAGCAGGTGTCAGAGAATACAAAGCTTGGGGGGTCTTATTTGGAGATGTTGGGGAGCCATAGAAGGTTTTAAACTGGAGAGAAATAAAGTCAGACTTGGGTTTATAGTAGAGCCATAGATATTATCTCTTTGGTTCCAGAGTTTAGGGATCCTGGGGTAGGGCAGGGACCTTAGCTGACATCGACAAGTGCTGTTCTTAGCAGCTCATTGGCCTGGAGAGGTGAGCGCATCTGCCCAGGTGGGAGGCAGAGGGGGCTGTCCTCTCTGCAAGCTGCTGGTATGCCCTTGCTGTACGCCCAGCCCCACCCTGGGCCTACAGTCCCTGCGCCGGGGAACTGGCCATTGAGAGGGGGGCCGGACCAGTTCAGACCCCATGAGGGAGCAGCAGCAGGAGCAGGATGTGAGGCCTCCGCTCCTGGGACCAGCAAGGGTCTAGGTGTCCCCTGGAGAAGCACCAAGTCAGGAGGAGCCCGTGAGGTGTCGTTTCACTTGCTTGCTGCCATCCAGAAAGAAGGACGCAGACTGGGACACAGATTTCAGCACAGCTCAGTGGAGGCCTTGGTTGGCAGGTTCTTCCCCTGGTGACAGTGAGTATGCACTCATTGTGGCAAACTCAGCAAATAGACACAAATCCCAAGAAAACGAGGCTCCTATGGGATCTCACGCCTACCAGTGCTGGGTTACTTTTTGGGCCGAGTTGCTCTGGAACCAAACACAGTTCTATATTTTTAAAAACAGAAATAGCATCATAGTCTTTCTGCACCCCTTTGGTGACTTGCTTTTCTCACGTAATGCATTGGGAGTAGTTCCCCAGGTCCTTACATATCCAGGGGTGAAGTTGGCTGAGAGCTGAGCTACCCAGAGGGGTCCCAGCTGACCAAAATGTCCAGAGCTTATTTGGGGGCAGAGACCATGGCTGTCCTGCTGTATGTGGCACCCATCACGGAGGCTGGCACCCAGTAGGTGCTGAGGGAAGAGCTGTAGAAAGACGTGAGCACTCTGTCCCTAGAGGTGAGTGAGCAGGCATTCAGCGGACTCCATGGAAATGCTGCAGTTTGGACCTGAGGCTAACTCTTGGGGTGAGGCCCTGGCCAGATGGCTTAGTTGGCTGAAGCATTGCCCTGTATACCAGAAGGCTGCAGGTTTGATCTCTGGTCAGGGGGTGTACCTAGGTTATGGGTTTGATCTCCAGTCAGGGCGCATACAGGAGGCAACCAACTGTTGTTTCTCTCTCACATCAATGTCTCAATCTCTCCCTCTCCCTCTAAAATCAATAAATATATCCTTGGGTGAGGATTAAAAAATCCTTAGAGTGAGATCTGTGCTTACTAAGGGCTCTGGTTGCTTAGGGGTAAAGGAGTACGGTGTTCGGGGAGGGCTTCCTGGAGGAGGCAGGCATGGAACATTAGAGAAGGGAAGTAATGCACAATGGGCTCATTCACTCATTTAACAGACATCTGCTGAGGACTCTCCCTCCTGGTCAGAGCCCTATATGGGCAGGGCTGGGGACCAGATAGGGCTCTTTTGTCACAGTGCTACCAGGCTTGGGGAGAGACAGACAGCTGCCCAGGACACATGACAGTGGAAGTGTGGGCAGTGAGGGCCTGTGACCCTGAGGAAAGCCTTAGGAGCCAGGGACCCAGAGTGGACCTGGCCTCAGCACCAAAGTCACCTGGACTTTGCCCAGAGTTTGGCTCAGTCTGGTATCCATTGCCCTCCTGAGAGCTTCTAGATGCTGGGAGTTGGTGGCTGCTCAGGTGGTGCCCTGGCCCACCCCTCTGCCTTGCGTAGGGTCCTCTGCAGCCCAGTGTCCACACCCCCCCTTCCAGAAGCCACACAGCTTCTCATAGCTAGACTTGGAATCCAGCTGTGGAGCCTGGAGCAAATCCCCTCACCTCTAAGCCTTAGTTTCCTCAGCTGTCAGATGTTGGCACAGCCTGCTGTGCCCACCCTGCCTGGCCCAGCCACTCAGATCCACCGTGAGTGTCTCCAGGGAGTGGGCCCCACCTTCCAGCCAAAGAATGTGGGGACTGGCTTGTGGGAGGAGCAGTCTAGCAACGGTGTGGCTGCAGACAGACAATGACGGGGTTGTGCGGAGAGCTCGGGACAGACAGCAATGGCTGGGGCCCTGGAGCCTTCAAAAGCTGCAGGCTCAGTGACAGCAGTCGAAGGGGATGTGTTCTGGAGTCAAACACCTGGGTTCAGGTTTTGCTTACTGGCTCTGTGATCTTGGGCTAGTTCCTTGTCTTCTCTGTGCTCAGCGCCGATGTGTTGAGGGTTGGGAGAGGACCCGTGAGTGAGTGGCCCCGGCACTGTGCCTGGTGCACAGGAAGCAAACGAAGCTGCTGTTGTCGTTTTTACGTGCCCGGGGGACGGGTGGCAGCTCCCTCACCAGTGTCTCAGGTTTCTGGCACCTGCCCTGCCACCAGCTTCAGCCTCTGGAATCACGTGACGCCAGTTCACTCTCCAGCCCACGTCACTCCCTCTCACACTCAGTGTGTGCCCAGCACTGGGGCACCATCATGGAACCAGAAGCTGCAGGCTCGCCGGGAAGCAGACAGCTGCAGACCCTGACCGGCCATGTCATCAGTGCCACGGTGGATGGTGGCGGGAGCTGGGAGGGAAGGCAGGACAGGCCCCTGTTAGAAAGTCACAGCCAGAGTTGAGAAGTGATGCAGAGCTGCAGTTAGTAGGCCTGAGAGCATGTTGCCAGGCAAACAAGGAAGGGAGGTGCCCTCCTGGATCGTGCCTGCTATGTGCAAAGGTTGGGGGCACAAAAGAGCTGGTAGGTGCGGGTAGCTTCTCATGGTTTGGTGTTGCTAGGACATGAAGTTTGGGGGCTAGGAACATAGGCATGGGTCATGCCTCAGTGTCAAACCAGGGAGACAGAGACATTGTCTCCTGGGTGATGGGGACTGCTGGGGGGGTCTGAGTTGGGGGGTAGGGTTAGGTAAGAGAAATACGGTGGGTCCAGAGAACCAAGGGAGGGGCAGGAGAGGTGGGCCAGTAAGTGCAGGGTGAGGAGAGGGGGACTCCTGGCATTATGAGTCCCTTTGGTGACCCAGTAGCTCCTGAGTGTAAGGAAGACCTGGAACCAGGGAACAGCCATAGGCCTCGCTCCTGGCCAAAGCCCCATGCCTGGCTCAGGACTAGAGGTGCTAGCACCCACCGTCCACTCAGCAAGCATGTGCCTGCCATGTGTCCTGATAAGACAGGCAGGACCCTGCCCTCATAGAGCTTACCATCCACGGGGCAGACATATAAGAAGTCAGTCAGCAAATACATGAGGGGGATGATTTCAGAGAGTGACAAGAGCTGTGGGTGTGGGGGCTCCCTTAGGAGGGCAGGCATGGAGGGCCTTCAGGAGGAGGTGGCTCTCCAAGGTGATGAGAAGATCCAGGGGGCCGGTGGCCCAGGCAGAGGGAACGGTGTGAGCAAAGGCCTAGGGGCTGGGCCTAGCATGTACCAGGAGCTGGTGGGAGCCGGTGTGGCTGGAGAACGTGCGCGGAGAGGGTGGGAGATGCAGCTGCAGGTGGGTGCTGCTCACATAAGACAGCGGGCTGAGCTAAGGGGCGGTCATGGCCTCCTCGCTGGCAGTGAGGGAGCCCCTCCTAGGCAGCAGAGCCAGCCCTCATACAGAGGAAGGGAGGTACTTGCTAAGTCTTCTTTGGGTCAGCGGGCTTGTGGGGAAGGGCAGGTGGAAGTGACTCAGGGGGACCAAGAGCCCTCTGGACACAGGGTCCAGGGGGCCTGTGCCTTTCATGGCCAATATGCTCTGTAGTGCACCCCCAGATCCCTGCCCACAGCATCCCCACGCAGCCCTTTCCTCTTACCAGGGCTGGAAGCAGGTCCTGGCCAAGCCCCCCAAGCCCCCCGGGCTGCCTGGAGATTGGCCACTTTGAAACCCCGGTGCTCTGAGAGGTTCCCCAGTGGCACTGGTAGCTGCGAGTCCAAGCTGAGTGCTGAGCTGCCTCATTGATCACACGACCTCAAACCAAGGCCCTTCTGGAAGAAATCTTCTTTTCCTGGCGTTCCAATTAGTGTTGTTTAAAATAGGTTAACCAGGGGCACCATTTCCCCTGAGTGCTCCCAAATCCTCCCTTGCACTCCCAACCTTTCCCAGCCAGCAGGAGGCCCTCTGGTGGGGTGGCATTCCCTAGAAATGTGGGGAGGAAGGAAGGCCTTGGTAGCCATGCTCTCTGAGTGTCTGGACTTGTGGGAGCCGTGGGCCCTGCAAGAGGGGTCCTCAAGGGAGGCCTGGGTGTCCGCGGCCTCGTGGGCTGCGCCTGGCTTTGTGGTCAAAGGAGGAGAAGCTGGAGGTCAAGCCTGTGTGTCATGACTGCCCTCCTGGCTTGTTGTGTGGGAAACGATGGCCCTTGACCAACGCCTGCCCTCAAGGAGCCGCTGATGGCAGCAGGGGAGGCTGGCGCAGGCCTGTCTGCGGGCACGAGGCCCATCTGCGTGTTCAGCAGGCAGGGGCAGTGTGCCTGGGGGCAGGGCAGGGAGAGCACTGCTGGGTGACGGCACAGAGGCCCAGGACATGAAAGAACAGGGTTCGTTGGAACAATGGAGACCCCAGCATGCCTGGGGCATAGAGTCCATGGAACTCACAGCCAGAGGGCTTCTAGTTTTCAAAGCCACAGAGGTTGTCAGGGACCAGGCCACAGAGAGCCTTGAACGCCTGGTGTCCTGGTCGGGTGAGCTAGTTGTGCTGAATAACAAACATCCCCTAAAGATCAGCACCTTAAAAGAGGGTTTATCCCTCACTGGTTCTGCGACAGGACAGCAGAGGGACCCAGGCAGATGGTGCAGCAGCTTCAGGAGCACTGCATGTCACAGAGGGAGAGACAGGGACACATGGGCAGCTTGTGGGGCTTCTTCCGTGAAGCAGCGTTTGTCACTTTCACTTGAACTTCACTGACCAAAGCGGTCCATACAGCTGCCCTGGCTTGTTTCCGGGGGAGATGTGCATGCTGCCCTTGGCCGAGGAGTGCCGCTAATATCTGGTGGTGGGTTGACGCTGACCACACAGGCCGAGGCGGGTTCCGTCCTTCACCGAGTGCCAGTGAAGAGCCAGGGGGCATTACATAGGGGAGCTGAGATCTTGTTTGTTTTGCTTTCTAACTTTCTTTCTTTCTTTCTTTTTTAAATCTGCTTGCCAATTAGTTTGCTGACAATGTCTGCTGGCTCAACTTCTTTCTTCTTTCTTATACAAGGATGAGTTCTATTTTTTTTTTTTTAAGATTTTATTTATTTTCAGAGAGAGGGGAAGGAAGGGACAAAGAAGGGAAGAGAAACATCCACATCTGGTTGCCTCTCTCATCGCCCCCCCACCCAAGTGGGGGCACACAGCCTGCAGCCCAGGCATGCGCCCCAACCGGGAACCGAATCGGTGATGTCTTGGATTACAGGTCAGTGCTCAATCCACTGAGCCACCCCAGCCAGGGCGCTTTCTAACTTTCTATTGACTTCCATACAGAGGGCATAAGCCCTAAGTGAACAGCCAGTGAATTGCTACCAACTGAACTTGCTTGTGTACAACCAGCACTCAAATCCAGAGAAGCCCACAGCCCGCTGAGGCGCCTGTGCCAGTACGAGGCACTGCCTGCCCAGCACCCATCCGCCAGCCTTTGAATTTTATCTGCGTGCGTCTTGTACTCAGCATGCCGTTTCTGAGGCTCACCTGTGCTCTGTGGGGCAGTCGCGTGTTACTTGGCTGTGTAGTATTCCATTGTGTGCAGATATGTGGTCTTGTCACTACTCCCACCTTTGCCAAACATCTGGGTAGTTTACAATTTGAAGAGCTTATGAATAACCCTGCCACAAGCATGCTGGAACACATGGTTTGGTGCTAGCGCCGTAGCATTCCCGTTGGCTGCAGGCTCACGGTGTTTCAGAAGGCTCACCTGGATGGGGAGACTAAGGCAGGGATCTAGGCCAGGAGAGGCGGGGGAGAGACAGGGTAGGCCGGGCCCTCTGTCCCTTCAGCCTCAGGATCCAGAAACATCAGGGCAGTCTTGTCTTCCATGGGATTTGGGAGATGAACGTCCCACACAGTCAGCACCACCCGAGTCCCAGGCCCAGGGGCTGCGTGTTCAGCCCCATACAGTAACACGGAGGCCTTACTATATGAGTCACACAGTGACGTAGCACATTCTAGTACACAGACAGAAACGGCCATAGCCTGTGCATCATGATGCACAGACCTCACATCTGCCAGGTGCGTGTGCGAAGAACGCCCCCACGTCAGCCAGTCCCACCCCATCGCCCATCTGCCCCAGGGAGGACTGAGCCCATCCCCTGAGGCAGCAGAAGCAATCCAGGGCAGCCAGGCAGGACTGAGCCCCACCCTGCTCCCTGCGCCTGGGCCTGCAGGAGGAAGGGTCAGCGTCACTCCCTCATGGGGTGGTGACACTTGCCCTGTTACATCTCAGGACCAAGAGAGGGTGTCTCTTTGCCCATAATGAAGCCAGGAGAACAGTGGGGTTACAGGCTCGGCCGCTGGAAGGCAGAAGCTTCCCCTGGAGCCACCCAGGCCTCCACATGCTCAGTCCCCACTCCTGTGAACTCAGCAGAAGGGGCCGCGACCCTGGCCAGTGCCTGTGAACTTGGCCTCAATGCCAGGAAGGCCTGGCCTGGCCTGCTGGGCCGATGACCGGCTCAGTGGGGCTGCCTAACAGGTGAACTCACAGGGTGCCCATGAAGCCGAGAGGCCAGACGATGCTCTGCTGAGATCCTTGGATCCCCACAGTCGGCATGTCGCCCACCCCAGCCCACCCCAATCACAAAGGGTTGGTCGGTTTGGGTTCTTGCTTTAATAAAGATACAGCATGGCTGTTCTTGTGACTGGCCTCCCCTGGCCCCATGTGTGGGTGACCCAGGCACAGGGCGGTCCCTGAGACCCCCCACTCCTGGGAAAGTAGGCCAGGCACGCAACCCAGGGAGATGCTGGCCAGCCAGGGGAAGAATGCATCTTTGTCACAGACACGTGGGGCTTTTTATGTAAATTGTTTCGGTGTCTAGCAGGAAGAGGAAAAAGGAGGCTTTGATTCGAGCCGCCACCTCCCAGCCGGGCGCGATGTCGCTCAGGCACGTCTGTGGCCTGCTTTTATTGAGGAGCTGTCAGCTCTTCTCAGGCCAGAGGCCCAGGGGCTTTGGGGATGGGGTGGCTCAGAGCTGTCTGCGGAAGGCCCAGCATCAGCATGGGGGGTGCTGGGGGCCCCAACACAGCTGCCCCTCCAAGGGGCACAGGGCCTGGTGGTAGGTTCCCTGGGAGCCAGGGACGACCCCAGGCCCCTAGGTTCTGAGGAGCCTCTGAACCCTCAGCTAGGACAGCAAAGTGGTCCAGACCAGCACAGCCCAGAACTAGCTTGCTGGGCTCTTGTGTCTATAGCAGCTCCCCAGTAACCACACTCGGTTCTCCAAACTCCCCCTCCCCGTTCGTTCTGAAACCCTCAGAGCTGCTGGCCTTTTAGCGAAATTTATCTCACTGGAGAAAATACCGAAGACTGTACAGAAGGACATAGAAGTCACCTCTAGCTTGTCCGATGAGAGGACACCGATGTTAGCAGGTCTGTGTGTTTATACCTAGTTTGTTTAACAAAAGTGGGATCGTGCTGGTCCTCTGCTGTTGGCCCACCGTTTCCGTTTTACATCCCATCACGAGCATCTGTCTTGAGGGGCAGAAAAGGGCTCTATAAACGGGGCTGCTGGAGACTGGGACTTGGGGGTTCTGCTGTGCTGTGTGGCCTTGTAGGAGTCATCCCTCTCTCTGAGCCTCACTTTCTGAGAAGCTGGGAGTGGTTTCCCAGGCTCCGCTCAGAGCCGGAGTGGGGGGTGGCGACCCAGTGTCTGACCTGCAGCGGTGGCCCTGGGAAGAGCCTGGTCATGTTCGAGGCGGCTGGGCACAGGGCTGCCACTGCCACCCGGAATGTGGCTCCTTTTCAAGCCAGGCCCTGGAGTGTGGGCAGCCTGGGCTCCCTCCTGCCTGTAGCCCTTTCACATTGTGGGGTCTCAGGCAGTTACATCACCTCCCTGAACCCCCATCTCGTAGCCATAGGACGGGGTGGCTGTGACTTTAATATGTGCAAAGCACTTAGCACACAGTAAGCACTCAGTGAATACTGTTTGATTACTGTTACTCTTATGATTACTGTCACCTGTGATTGGTGGAGGAACTCGAGATCTTCACGCAGGATCCAGCAGAGTGCCTGGGACCTCGGGAGCCAGGGCGTGGTGCGGCAGCTGGCGCGGCGACCTTCTCCTTGCCGGGGACCTGTGCTCAGCAATGCCCCGAGCTTGCTCTGAATGCCCGTACTGTCTTCAGAGTAATACTTTTTGAGCAGGGGCCCTGCGTTTTCATTGTGCACTGGGCCCCACACATGACAAAGCTTCCTCTGCTCTTAACCGCAGGGGTCCCAGGGGGTCACCTGTCTCGGCACCCACCGTGTGTCTGTGCTCAAGAGCTATTTGTGAGGTAAGGCGGGGGCCCAGAGGAGAGGGGAGCGCTGCCTGGAGGCCAGGTACTGCACCTGAGGCACACGCAGCGGCAGGTGCCAAGCAGCACTGACTGTCACCCCAGGAGCTGCCAGCACAGTGGTGAAGCCTGCCAAGGGCAGGAAGTTGTCTGGGTGGAATGCCAGCGGGGCGGGCAGGGCGGACTGGAGGGCCCGCAGAGCTGTGGCCAGACGTACCGGAGAGACACTGGACGGCTCAGTTGGAATTGATTGGAACCGAGCCACGTGCTCGGGCCGCTGAGCGCACGTGAAGTGGAGGGAAGGGCAGCAGCTTGGGCGCTGAGCCTGCTTCCCTCCCTCTGTCCTCAGGGAGGCGGCCCGGACACCCCCGGCACCCACTCGTGGGGGGAGAGAGGAAAGGAGCTGGGACCAGGCCACCCAGGGTCCAAAAGGCTTGTGGCAGTGCCAGGGGTAAAGGGCAGCAGTGGGGCTAGAGCCGCATCCTCAGGCTGAGACAAGGGCCACCTGCGTGCGTGTGCAGGGAAGGGGTGTCCAGGACACGGGCAGACAGGCCAGCAGGGCCAGGCCTCTGAGCGGCAGAGGCAGCTTAGCAAAGACAGCGAAGGAAGGACTCCGGTGCCTTCATAAGGCGTGCAGGTGGCCTCTGGAAGGAACCAGGCATCTGACAGAGGGGGCATGTGAGCCTCCCACTGGGTCACACCTCTGGGGGATTTCTGGGCCCCAGAATGGGAGTGATGGAGGATGGCCCTGGAAAGAAAAGAGAGTTAAAAGTGAGGTTTTTCCTTTAAACAGTCTGTGCCAGCCTTTGTGGGTGATCCTGATGTGGGTAGCTTGATGTCCGGGCTGGGGAGCCTGTGGACCCCACCAGCTATAGGAGTCGCAGAGGGGATTGTGTGGACACAGAAGAAAAGGAAGAATTGCCTCTGAGGGAGTCAGGGAAGCCCCTCAGAGGCCCCTGCTCCCTTGGATTCAGACCTGCAGAGACAGGGAAGGGTGCCCCAGGAGATATGGACCGGCCGGGACGTGGGAAAGCCAGGCAGGGCAGCTAAGGTCTGGTCCCAGAGAGCTCAGGGACAGCAGGAGCCACTCTTCTAAACCTGCCAGAGCTGGGAGGTCTGAGCACCACACGGCGGGTGGGGACTCAAGAAGGTGAAAGTAATGGGGAGCCACAGAAGGCTTTATAGCAAGGGAGTTCCCTGAGCAAATGGGCCACAGGTGAGGAACCGGAAACCCAGCTTGGAGGTAGTCCTGGAACTCCCTGTGGGAGGTGAAGCGGCCAGACTGTGGGCTGTGGCTCTAAGGATGGGAGGAGAGGTCTCCTGAGACATTGGGTGGTGGGCAAGGACCTGGGGACCTCTTCAGAGGACTGGGGCAGAGGGCAGGCTTGTGAAGGGTAGGGGCACTCAGGATGCTGTGGATACACTGGGTTCAGGGATCTGGAGCTGCAGAGGAGGGCAGTGTCAGGGAAGAGAGCTGGCTTCGTCAAAGGCAAAGGCTGGAGCTGAAGCATAACTACCCTAGGGGCGGGGGAAGGGGCTCAGGCCAGGGGGCTTGGCTGGGCCCTTCAGGACCCCGGTGTGGACCCGCAGGCTGATACCTGTGACGGAGGATGAGGGAGTTGGTGTTAGGAGGACCTGGTGACCGGAACTCCCCAGCCACAGCGCTACTATCTTGGGCAAGGCCTCCTGCTGAGGTCCTGGTCCACCTGCTGGAAAGACAGGCTATCTCCCAAAGGGCAGTGGGGCTGCTGGGCCTCAAGGACACAAGCAGGCGGGGGCAGGGGAAGGAGCTTGTGGCTGGGAGCTTAATGGCCCCGAAAAAGAAAACATAAAATTGGAGAATTATGGAGAGACATAAACAGAGCTGTCAGGCATTAGCTGCAGGAGGCCGCTTGGCCCGGGAGGAGATGCTGTTGGCTGAGCTGGGAGCCTGTGTGTGCGTAAAAAGACAGAAGTTATAAAAGGAGGGAGATTAAGAAGATATTGCCTCCACGCTTGGACTCCCGGGCTGTTCTTTTCTCACGCCCTGGCGGAGGCCCTAGCTACAACCAACCCTGGGGGCTGGGCCTGCCAGGTGTGCAGGGACTTGCAGGGGACGGGGCAGGACTTAGGACCCAGGCTGGTGGAGGGGCTGGGAAGCTAGGCCCTGGAACGAGAACTTATGGGTGCCTACACACCCTGCCATCATAATTTTCACTGTCACTGCTGATGTCATTAGTCAGGCGCTAATGGGCCTAAATTTCACCTTAAACCATACCCACTGTCCTCAGCTGTCTCTGCTCTGCAAACCTGCAGGGAGGGCTCTGGCAGGCACACAACCCTCCCTTCTCGAAAGTCCTTCTGGCCCCCAGGGAGAGGTTCCCAGCCACCCTGGGCTTGGGGATACTCACAGGTCAGGGAAATTCCTGGAGGTCTCTGGGAGCCCCCTGGCGGGCAGGGCTCAGGAAGGGGGGCTCCTGGGGAGTTTTAAGGGATCTGGAATGACATGGCATGGGGAGGTGGGAGCCCAGGGTGCAGTGCCCCCTCCTTGTGTGGTACCCCTCTGAGTTTCCCAGCCCAAGCATCATGAAGGGCAGCTGCAGAGGGGGCCCCAAGAACCACCTGCAATGTTCTTAGAAGCCTTGGAGAAATCATATTTGCTCAAGCCAACAGAAATAGCAATGGCTTTGCTTGGGGATGGAATTCCATTCCACCCACCATCCATCCGTCCACTCACCCACCTACCCATCTGCCCATTCACTTGTTCACGTGACAGACATGTGGCCCAGGACGCCTGGTTTTTCTCATCCATCGAAGGCTCAAGAAGCTGTTTGAGCCCCATGAGAGAGAACAAGTGGGTGATCTATAGACACAGTTTGTTTGGGAGACAAAGTCCTTCCAGCGATGGCTCTTAGGGTGCGAAGAGAAGTGACAAAGGAGCTCGGGGAACCACGGGGGGCGGCGTGGACCTGCCAGTCCACCTGGTCCATGAGGGTCGTGTTTGCCTGAAAAGAGGGAGACAGGAATGAAGACAGAGCTGCAGCAGAGGAAACACAAAGTCCTGCTGCTTGGGGGTGCCCTGCTGTTTGCCCACAGCCTGGGGGCAAGTGGCCTGGGTCTTGCTGGGGACCAGGAGGAACAATCTGTGGGGCTCTGCGCTGTGTGGCCTCCTTGACCTCTGGGCCACAGACATTCGGTCTGCCGCCTGAGGGCCTTGGGCCTCCCCAGCTCTGCCGTGCTGGGCTGGGGAGCCAGGCTTAGCCTGGGTGGGGCAGGCCTGCGGGGGCGGGAGAGGCAGCCCCTCCCACGACTGCCCTCACCCCTTCTCTCCACCAGTGTTTAGAACTGGCCGTGGTGCCCTGAGGTGCTGTCCCTGGCGCTTCTGGAACAGCACTCCTCCTCTCCAGCACTCTGCTAGCACCTTGTCCGGCTTCCTTCTCTGTTCTGGAGGAAACTGTCCCGGCCTCCTCCTCGCTGGCCTCCTGGCCTCCACTCAGTGCTTCGCCATCCCTCCTCCATCCCCGCAGCCTTGGAAGCTTGATGGCACGGTCTGACGGTGCCACTCGCTTCCTCGCCTCCCTCTGTGGCTTCCCTCGGCCCTGGGCACGAAGCCCTGCTCTGTACCGTGGCCCACGGGCCTCCTGCCAGGTGGACCCTGCCCGCTGTTCTCGCCCCTCAGGCCACTTGCGAACCACGTTTGTATTACCTTCCCTCTCACTGCCTCCTGCCTTCCAGTGGCTTTTCCTTTCCCTCACTGATTCCTCCACATCTCTCAGGTCTCAGGTGAAGCCCCCTGAGAAGCCCCCTCTGATCCTGTCCCCACTCAGGTATGAGGTAGGGTCCTTCCCCATGCACCAGAAGGCTCTGGGCCCACAGCTGTGTCTGGCACTTGAGTGGCACACTGGAGGCACTTAGTAACTGCTGCCTGCATGCATGGGTGGATGCCTGGGAGGGCAGATGAAGAGGCCATGGGGTCTGTGAGGAGAGCCCACAGGCTCCAGGAAGTAGCGTTGTGAGCCTTGGACAAGGCCCTGCCTCTCAGTGAGCCTCAGTTTCCCTGTCTATAAAACGGTCTTCCCAGGTCCCGGAGCCAGTAAGGAGGCTCAGAGTGAGCTGGAGTGGGGGCGGGGCCCGGAGACAGCGCATCAGGTGCTCCATGGTCAGTGCACGGGACAGAGTCCGCTCCCGGAGCTCTGCAGTCCCCACAAGTGTCCTGCCTCCAGGGAAACACTGGTGCCCACCATGCCTGCTTGTGCCCAGGGTCCTTGCCCTGAGGACACACTTGAAGCCAGACAGGCCAAGTTCAAATCCAAAGGTTACTGCTCACCAAGAAATTCCCTTGCCCTTAGGCCTTACTGGTGCTGTCTGTAAAAAGGGGGGTGCTCATGTGTTCCTTGCAGTTACCCTGGGGGCTAATGTGAACAGACAGGGAAGAAGGCACGTCTCTGGATCCCAGCATATGCGGGGCATCTAGGAAATGAGGTCGAATGGAGTGACATGTGCCCCAATACCTGCCACAAGGGTCACCCTCAACCACAACACAGTGGCCCTTCCTGGACCTTCCTATTTTGACCAAAGTTGCCTCCAGAACTGAGTTTGAAGCTTCCAAACCCTAGGCCTGACCCCATAGCCCTGAAATAGAGTAATAATCGTATCAGGCCTTCCGTTCCTGGCCTGTGACTGGGCCTCTGCCTTGAGCCGGGTGCTTCTGCTGTCTCGTCTGCAGAGTGAGCTGTACCACGCAGGCTGCTCTGCGAGGGGGGCTGTGCCCACAGGAGCACTGTGTGAGGGTGGCCGCGAGGGTGAGGGGGCAGAGGTGTACGTTCGTTTTCTCACTGGTTCCTTGGTCAGCCCTGTGAGGTGGGGACTTACCACGATCTCCATTTAATGGGTGAGGAAATGGCAGCCCAGAGTGGTGAGGTGACTCCCCTGAGGTCACACAGCAAGTCAGTGGTGGGGCCCGGGTACTGAATGTTCTTGCCAAAGACCCACGAGGCTCTGGCCTGGAAAAAGCCAGCCACGGAACAGGGCGGAACCCTCTTCCCACGGGCCTGGGGCTGCAGGGGCCTTCGGTGAGCTGGCCAAGTCTGTTCCACCCAACGTGCCAGCTGGGGAACACAGACGGCTGGGCCCTGCTCTGGCCACTGCCCACTGGGCCTCTGGGTCAGGACAGTGGATCCACCCAATTGGGCAGGGACCGTGCTCCTGGGGTGGGAGGCCAGAGACAGGTTCCTGTCACTCCAAGGAGCCTGCTTCCTGGCCCCACTGCCACAGCTGGCTAGGACCAGGATAGGGATTTTCCTGCACTTTCCCTCTGTTATAAAAACACATATATTTACCTCTTAAAAATAAAAATAGCAGCTCACTTACTGGACCCTTCTCAGCCAGGCATTGCTCATGGCTCTGCCCATTATCTCTCTTAGTCTTTATTCGACCCTGGAGGGATGCATTTCCTCTTACTCCTGTTTCACAGATAAGGAAACTGAGGCATGGGCTCTGGAGTCACCTGCCCCGGCACCCTGGGCTGGGGTTGCCCCAGCCAGGATTAGGCCCCAGGTATTCCTGGGCTGGCCGCCAGCCATGCCCTTACAGCCCAGAGGCCTAGGGCCCAGTGGAAGCCCAGAAGGGCCTCTGCTTTTGAATTTCATAGCTCGTTGCCTTTGTCTGGGTGATGAAAGGAGAGCAAGCTGCTGGTGGAAGCAGTGGAGAGAACAGTGACGTGTGGGACCAAGAGCAGGGCCTCTGAGCACTGGGCCTGCGATTTATCAAGGGCCCTGGAGGCCTTGGCTGACCACACAGCTTTGTGCTTGAGCCGGTCCTGGCTCGTGTCCCCAAGACTGTGCACCTAGAAGTGAGGACACAGCCTGTGTGGGGATTCAGGTTTGGTCCCTCCCTAATCTGGGGCCCCAGTTTCCTCATCTGTAAAATGGGGGCATGATTCCTGCCCTGCCCACTGCCCAATGCAGGACGCAAGTGGGCTGACTCCTCTTGGCGGCTGGAACTTACCTGACAGCGCGGCAGCGGCGGGCGCCCTGGCCGGGATTCCCACAGCGGTAACGCGGCTGTGCCCAACAGGAGCCTGAAAGCAGGCTCGCTCCTCCACCTTTCATCCATCGAAGTTTTAAAAGCATCCCTGGCAGTCAAGTGCTCATGAGACAAGAGAATCGAGTGTACCCTCCTCTTTTATGCAAAGGGGTATCTCCGCACAGTGTCTGCCCTGTGCTTTTGCACCTAACGCAAAGACTGCGCCCCGCGGGCGCACGAGCCTTCTTCACTCACTACTACTTCCCTGTAAGGAATTCCCCAAGTGTATGCCCCTCGTCCTTCCCAGGTGGACATTGAAGGGGCGTCCAGTCTCAGCTGCTGCAGGAGACAGCCGCAGTTAATTGCCCTGTGCAGGCGACTCTGCACCTGGCTGGGAGCAGGACTGCTGGGTAGAGGGCATATGTAGCTTTAATTTGGGTCCATATTTCAAAAAAGGTCTTCAAAGAGATTGATGAGCTCACCCCACCACCACCACCACCAACCGTCCCTGGACCAGGCTGCTTTCTCCACCCCGCTGCCAGCTCTGTAGGTGAAGTGTGCCATATCCCCACCTGCTCTGGGCCAGGACAGTCCACTGGGCCATTTCCCCAAAGGAAATCCTCAAAGGCCAGGGACATGGAGGGGCCTGGCCAGAAAGAACCCGAGTCCAGCCTCTCGGGGCCCTGCACCCTGACCGATGATGAGACTCGGCAGTGGCTTCAGGTTTCAGTTTCCTCGTTCATAAATCAAGGATGGTGATGGTGCCTACCCTGTGGGGCTATCACAAGGATGAGGTTTGTAGATGCAAGGCGCTTACTAGGACAGTGCCTGGCAGATAAGGCAGTGAGTGAGACCTGGCTGCTATTGGTTTAGTCTGGGCAAGCCTTGTACCCCAAGGACTGCAGCCCCTGGGGCCGATGCTGGGGTCAGAGAAGAAAGAGGGGATGGGGAACCAGCAAAGGAAAGATTGGGGTCAGCGTATCCCAGCTCCTGCGCTCCTGACAGGGACCCTGAGGCCCAGGAGGCATGGGCGTGAAATGACTACAGGCTTAGCAGGGTGAAGCTGCCAGGAGCGGTGCCGAACGCAGAGCCCCAGGGCTGCCCAGGCCACCGCGGCACCAGCTCTGAGACAGAGGGTCTGGGGATGCCGAGCCCAGCCTCCAGGACTCGGAGGGGCCAGAGGGTTGCAGAGACTGAGGTGTCACAGCCCGTTGCGGCCCACAGGCCTGCGGTGCCGGCCTTTCCAGGGAGCCTTTTGGTTGCAGAATCCCAGGCCTGACCACCGTAGCAGGATGTGCATCTTACTAAGATGTGCACACTGGTGTGTGGGGAACACTGCAATAGCTCGTCTGCCCAAGAGCAGGCCTTAACCTTCAGTCCCAGCAGCCCTCCCAGCTCTGGGGTGTCCTTGTCCCTCATAAAGCCTTTCCTGAAGACCTACTCTGTCGCAGACACACACAGCTCCCTGGGAGACAGAGAAAGTACAAGACTTGGTCCTCACCTGCTCAGAGAGGTTAAGTGAATTGGCCAAGGCCAATTCTGCATATAGTGTGCAGAGCTGGGATTTGAACCCAGAGCTGTGTGGCATCAGGGCCCTAGGCACTTACAGTCAGGGTGCAGTGGGGGCAAATGATGTCTCCCCTAACCCTAAAGCCACACAACAACCAGCCACCTGAGTCCTCACAATTGACTGACCTGGCTGTTGTGACACTGACATCTCTCCCGAGCACCCCCACTCACCGGCCAAGAGGCCTGCTACTCTCCATGCCAGACCACAGAACCAGCCAGGAGGGAGTATCCTGCAACTTTCCGAAATAAGTCAGCTCTGGAGGCAGGCCGAGTTATCCGTACACAGCTTGGGGAGGCTCTCCCCCATGCGAAGGGACTGGAAGCCAGCAAGGAGGGACTTGTGGAAGGTTTGGTGCAGTTGGAGATGGGCCTGGGAAGAGTGAACAACCTTTAGCTGGGGGTCCAGAAAGCCACTGCGCAGAATACCAGCGAAAGCCTCCCATTCACCCTGGAAGGAGCACAGTGCTGTTCAGGGCAGCCAGACGCTATGCTCAGACAGCATGTCCTTGTCTCATTTTTACTCTTAAGCACCTCCACCTTTTTTACTGCTCTGAGAAAAACCAGCCAGGATGAGGCAGCCACCGACAGCCAGAAGCAAATGTTTTCCGTTTTGAGGAAAGGCTCCCCAGGCTGCCTCTGTAGCAGCGGCTAGTGGTTTGCTTTCCCCAAAGGTTAGTGCTTCTAGTCACCAGGCTACGTGTTGGGGTTGGAGGGCGGGGGCAGGATCCATCCCACCAAGCTCCTTCCCCACACAGGGGCGCAGCGGAGCCAGGAGGACAAGGTGGTCCCAGCTGTTCATGGACAGGGGTCCTTCCCCATTGAACCCAGTCTTGAGACCAAACCCTTTACCATAGTAGCTATCTGTCGGCCTGTGTTGGGGGAAGGGATATCTATCCACCCAGAGCCGCTCACCCTAAGTGGACTTGTAATTTATTCATCAAAGCAGCTACACACATCGGAAGTGTGGTGGCACATGGCTGTGTGAGATTTACATTAGGCTACAGACGAAAAATGAGCCCTGTGTGGACTCGCAGTCCTACTGCCCTAACTGCATCCCCGGAGCCCTCACCTGAGACCCTCAGTGCTGGGCAGAGTTGGGGGGTTGTTTTCAGCATGATTCCCGTCTCCAGCTCCACACCATGCCAGCCCCTCTGCCCTTTTTATTTCTTCCCACGAAAACCAGTTTTCTTGAAGTTTCAAAGGAGCAAAGCAGAACCTTCCTGCCACCTCCAGGTCCTCTGCCCCACAGCCCCAGGCGCCCCGCGACGCCCTGTGGCTGCAGAAAGCAAAGCAAGCAGGCTGGAGGCCCGACCCCCAGGGCCCAGGAGGTCCCTTTCCCCACTCCGGCACTCAGTTTCCAGGGCTGTGAAATGAGAGGCAGCATCACCTCCTAGAAGGGCAGTTTGAGGGTTAGAAGGAAAATCTATCAAGGCACCTTGGTGATGTTGCTGCTGCTGTAAGACCCATTCCGACAGTCTGAGGGCTGCTGAGAACCTTGTAGATCCAAGGGAGGCCACGTGTCTAGGCTGGCTGGGGGTTGAAGCCCTGGAGACCCCTGCCCAGCCCTGCATGTGTGCTGAGGGGGCCTCTTCCCCTCCTTCTTGGACCTACCTTGCGGTAGGGCAGGCTGGCCCAGCAGCTGGCTCAAGGGTGTCGTCAGGCAGGCCCTGGGCAGCTGCAGTTCTCACATCTTTATTCCACAGGCATCTCTCTTGCCCAACCCACCTGGCTCCTTACCACTGGCCATTGAGGTCAGAGACCTCCAGGCGGGCCCAACCCTCCCCACCCTCCAGCTAAGCTGGGGAAAGGAATCTGGCCCAGGTTCCCAAGGAGGTTGTGTCCTTTCCTGCCACTTAGCCAGGCAGCTCCTTGCCGCTGCAGTGCCATTTTCCTTCCTTCTCGGCCCACAGTCCCCCGCCCCCGTTGCCCCCCCTCCCCCCCGTCGTGCAGTAGGTATCCTACCCCCACCTCACTCCGCAGGCCGGTGCTGGGGGCCCTCGGCTCTGGGTCTCCACGTTGGGCACGTCAGTCTGGAAAATGTCAAGTGACTGAGTCAGCCAAAGCCTGCAAGGGGTTTCTGCTGCCCCCTCCATCGGGGAGCACAGGCTGGGGTTTGGGTGGGTGGCCTTCGGCGAGCAGGGTACCGGGAGTGGATGTGAACTTCCTGCTGTCTCCTCCGCCTGAGGAAGGGGGCGGGGGCCGAGGGGACGGGGCTGGGAGGGAGGGGGTGAGGGTGGGCCCAGGAGGAATGGTTTCGGGGAAAGGTCCCCTGGTGCGCCCGGGCTCGGCCGAGTTGGCCTTGAAGTTGTCTGCGTGCTGGCCGGCTGCTGTTTAAGTGCTGTTTGTTTGCAGCAGCTTCGGGAGGAGGCTGGAGGTGGGAGAGGCAGCGCCCCACTTGGCGGCGCCGCCTGAGGGCCCTTGTGGTAGAAGCTCCGGCTTCATCAGTGACTGAAGAAGGGTGGGCGTAGAAGAGAGGAGGCCGAAAAACAGAGGGCAGCCCCCTGTGTGCGGAGCGAGAGCCAGAGCCACCTTCGCAGCCACTCCGAGAGCGGGAAGGGGGGCGAGGGGACCACAGCGCTCTTCTCCCCGCCCCCACTCCACCCGGTTCCAATATTTCGCAGAAAGGCACGCGGCTCCTAATCGGTCCTTTCCGGGCTGAGATTTAGCCGCGCGATGCCCGCGCAGGGGCGGGGACCGCGGGCCGGGGGAGGTGTTCAGAGTCCGGAGCCGCCGAGCGAGGTGAGGAGCCCGCGGCCTCGGGCTGCTGGAGAGGGCGGGCTGCTGGAGAGGGCGGGCGGGCGCACAAACCGGAGAGGCAGACACGGAAGGGGGGGGGGCAGATTAAAAATAATCCTCTCGGGCTGGAAAGCTCGCGCGCGCTCTCTCGCCTCGTTCGGTGCCAGAGGACTCCAGGGGAGGTGGCGTTGGGGAGGGTAGAGCGGGATTCCCCCTCCTCCGCGGGGCGGGGTGCCCCTCTGCGCGCCGCGGCGGCACGTGTGCTGGGCCGCGCGCCCAAGCCCCCCCACACCCGACCGATGGTGCCCCCTCCCCAGGACCGAGCGCAGCTGGCAGTGGCCTTCGCCTGCAGCCTTGCGCGGTTGGAGGGAAGAGCTCCATTATTTATTATTTACGAGCGTTAATAGGTTTGAAGCACTGGGGGTGGGGGCCGGGGCGCTGCGGGGACTGAGGCGTTAGGGGAAGAGGTGGAGAGGGGAGGGGCTGCAGCGCCGGCCGCGAGAACCAGGTCTGCGCCTTGGCCCCGAGTTCGGGGCGCACCTCCGCCCGGCTTGCGGTGCTGGGGCGGCGCAGAGCTGTGGGAAGTGCTGCGGGCCTTGCTTCTCGGCCTCTGCCCTGCGCGTCCTCGTCCTTACCAGGGCGCAAGGAGTGGGCTGCGGGCTGTACGCCCAGCCCTCGCGGCCGCCGCGTCCCCGGTGCAGCTCGGGCTTCATTTATCATCATCTTTGGTCAAGTGGAGTGTGCAAGGAACAGCTGCTTCACTCGGCTGACTTCCGAGGGCGGCTACAGCAGGAATCGGAGATGAATGACGGGGGCCGCGGGGGATGGGGGTGGGCGGCGCAGCCACCCGGGGTCATAATGCAGGCTGGAGGGAGGCGCGGAGCGTCCGGCGCCTCCGCCTGGGGGCGAGTACAGCGCCCCCTTTCTCTCTTTACTGGCGCCTCCAATTACCTCGGACCAAGGACTGGGGGCGCCCCAGGAGGCAGGCGGGCCCGCTGCTGGCGGAGCCCGAGGTCGCTGTGACCTTGCTGGGGTCAGCGGGTTGGGCTGCGAAGGAGGCGGCGCGGCGTCTTTGGTGGCGCTTTCGGGATTGGAGCAGAGGCTGGGAAACGAGGAGGGGTGGGCGGGGGTGTGACGGAGGAACACAAATAGAAGGTGAAATTTTACCTGCCCCTGAGGGAGTCCTGCGGATATTCTCCAGGCAGCAGCAGGCGCTCTGCCTTTGTCTTACAAGGCTGAAACATCTGTTGCAGAGGGGCGGTGAGGCCGCAAACAACCCCCACACGCCGTGCGCGGCTTCTCCATCCCCAGCCTGGCCCTAGCCCGGCGTCAGGACTCGCGGCGCCGCGTTAACCCTGCTCGCGCCGGGCGCACGCCTGGGAGCCCCGATGCAGCCCACGCTCCGGGTGGGTTCCCTGCCCCGGCCCCAGAATAGGCCTTCCCGGGTGTGCCCAGTCGCCCGCCCACACCTTCAAAGGGGTCCGTAGTATCGATCGAGGGCGGGAGGGCAGCCGCAGAAAGGGTTAATGGCCCAGTCGCAGACCCTAAATTGTCAGACCTGGGCCCGCTCCGTTTCAATTACCCTAAGTAGAGATTGAATGCGCAATTAACGAAGTCAGCTTGCCAACTGGAAAGCGGTCCCGGTTCCACATTGAGCAGAATACTCCACCAGCCGACTTGGACGAAGCAATTTCCTCCCCTCTCTCCCTTTCTCTCTCCTTCCAACCTCCTCCCTTTTTCTCCCTCCTTAATAATAAAATTATACCAAACAGCTTGCGGTGTGGCAGGCGGCCAGAAAAGCGTTTCTTTAAATGCCGCTGTCTCACAATTAGGCAGCAAGAGGATTTGACACGCTGTGTCGGCCTGACAGGCGCTTCCTCCCCTGGGGACTGGTGACTGGGGAGGAGGGAGGCGGCGCCAATTCTGCCAATTCCCCGGCTACCCCAGTTGGATCTGGGCTTCAGGGTCTGGTGGGCCATCGGTCTCCCAGGCTGTCCGGGTGCTGTGAGAGGGGGTGCCAAAGGCAGGGAAGCAGGGATGCTTCACACCCAGTCTGGGAAGGGGAGGGGGGCTTTCCCTGATTCCTGGGAAGCGGGAGTGTCCGGAAGGAGAAACTCCCCACCCCCATTTTTGGCCTCCCGCTCTGAGTTCTTCTTCTGTAACAGCATCTCAGCCCTGCTGACCTCCTGGACAAGTCCCTGTCTCTAGGCTTCCATGAATCCCTCTGCAGAGCGAGAGAGAGGTTTGACTTAGAACATTCTCTGCAGGCAGTGGCTTCTGGTAGATCTTCTCCCTTGTTCAGATCATTAAGTTCCCGTTCTCCCAGCTTCCCCTGACTCCCTGCCCTCCCCACTCCTGTGGCCTCCTGGGTGTCGCACGCTGGCAGTTTGTGGGTCTGTCCACCTCAGGAGGGCAGGGCCGCACGCTTTTCCTCTGTGTCCTCAGCACCCAGCTTGCCCCTCCAGCGGACTGTAAGCTGAGCAGAAATGGGCCTGACAAGTGAGGGGGCGCAGGCATGGGCACAGGGGGGGCTGTGACCCAGGGGCTGTGGGGGGCAAGCAGAAGCTGGTCTTCCCTTTGGGTCCTGGCCCCCAGGCCTGTCCTCATCAACCCTCTGTCTGGGTGGCATCCTTGAGAACTATGTGAGGGTTAAGGGATGCACCCAACCAGGAGCTGACCCTCGATCCAGGCAGTAGGTAGTACTTAATAGGCAACCACCTGGATCACTTTCAGGGCTTAGAGCTAAGGACCTAACGGATGAAGCCCCTGCTCTCATCAGGCCACATTCTGTTGAAGAGGTACGTGTAAAATCGGTCTTCATACATCAGTTATGTAATTACTGCTGCAAGAGTGCCACCAAGGAGCCCTGCAGGGACCCAACAAGGAGGCGGGCAACAGGGCTCATCCAGGTGCCTCTGGACCGCCAGGCCTCCCAGCCCTTGCAGCTCTCCCCCTCTCTGTACCTCCTTGGCAAGGATGCTGGGCTCCTGCCTCCCCGAGGCCACGGGTGTGCAGGGCAGCCCTCACCCTGAGGTTCTGGGCGCCCCTTCTGCTCGTTCCTCCTCCTCAAGTGCCTGCACAATAGGTGCCCACATTTCCCATCCAGCCACGCCTGTCTTTGCCCATGGAAAGCTCCATGTGTGTCCGTTACGTCAGCGTGGGACACCTGGGAGCAAGTGATCAAATGTGGCCTACGGGTGGCTTCTCCTGAACTCTGAGATGTTACAACTTTTTACTTGGTTGGTAACATTTTTTTAAATGAGAGGTACCCCTTTTTATAAAATCCTGATTTCTGGCTTTTTAAAGGAAAATATTCAAGCTCTGGCACCCTGGGCCCTCATTCCCATAAGACAGCAATTCACTGGAGGTGAGTGGAGCGCCCTCTCATTTTATCTGTGACCGGGACCCCCAGTTTGCCTCCATTCCCGCCTGCCTGCTTCACTCAGGTGCATTACCTGCCAGGCTGGAGGGAAAGTATTCTCTGTTGGATGAATGAGGGGTTGTGACCACAGCTTCCTCCCCACCCAAATGCGCTCCATATGCGTACTCAGCTGCTTGCTCAGGATATTTTCATAGGGTTAACATGACATTTTACACATTATTCAATAAGTATTTATTATGGGAAATGGGAATAGAGCTGTGAACAAAACAGGCACGAAGAAAAAATTCTTGCTCCCATGGAACTTCTCTTACGATGTGGAGAGGCTACTCACAAAGGTGGCCTGCTAGCCAGGCGGCTATTACAAGGGGAGGAGCACTTTGGAGAAGTCCAGGAAGGGACTGCAAGGTGTGCCATTTCAAACAGCGGTCAGGGAAGGTTACCCGAGAAGATGACCTTAGTGAAGCCTGTGGACAGGGCCATATAGATGTGTGAGACTAGTAATCCAGCAGAGGAAACAGCAGGTGCAAAGGCTCTGAGGCTCAGGGAGGTCAAGGCCACGAAGTTAGCAGCCAGACAAGCCATAGGCTTGGTTCCTTGGCACTTCCACTCCCCAAGGGAAGTCATGGTCCCCCTGGGCACATGGGGTGATGAGGACAAAGCTGGAGCAAAAGGTGGGGCTCTCCTTGCGTTCTTTGCCTCCTCTCAAAATCAGCTGACAGAGATCCAATTTCATCCATAGTGTGAAGTAGCTTGCAAGGCTGGGAACTTCTGGGAGTGTGGAGGAAGAGAGGAGGGCAGACCAGGATGCCCCATGGGGGTCCCCTTAGACCCCCAAGCCAGCCTCTGGGGCTCTGAATGTTGGGCCACCAGACCCCGCCCTCAGCTGTCTGCATCCCAGCAGGTGGTCCTGCCACCCTTTTATTCCCTCATTTTGACAGAGGGGAAGAAGCAGTGATGCTTTTTTGTTCAATAATCTGAAAACAGTTACTGCCCACAAGAGCCTGGTAGTCAGGGCTGGTAATAGGTGAGCTCTGTCCTGACCACCCCTGCTCCAGGAGGGCCCTTGAATGCCAACAGCACAGTTGCTTTTGGAATCCCACCCCCCAGCACCTCACAGCAGCGAGGGGCCAGGCTTGCCACCTGCCGCTCACCCCGGGACTGTGGACCCCTCTGGCTTAAGTGGCTCGGGACTCTGGGCTTGTTGGCCCCTGCATCCCAGAGAGGACGCCATGTGGGGTCAGGGTGGGTAAGGCACAGCGTTGGAAGCTGGGGAGCTGAGCTGAGTCTGTGCTGCGGGGAATCGGCAGGCTACCGACTCCTGGAAATGGGGTGGTGGTTTTCTAACGGGTCAGGGGCAGGGGGTGCCTGGGAACTAGCACAGCATCGCCCAGCAAGCAGTGGCCTCCCCTGTGGGTTCGACCCTGAGGGTATGACCTCATTCAGGGGACTCCCTAGGTCTCTGCTACCTCTGTATCTGGGCCCTCAGAGATGTCATTGGTGGGCTTCAAGGGAAGGCTTTCCAAACATCTGGAGAGTCCAGAGAGTCTCTGCTCCCCATTCACATATTTTCTGAAGAGCCCTGAGATGCCAGCCTCACCTGGGGTCCCTAACCTGAACATCTGGAGAAGGGTGTCTCCCGGCTTCCAACCCACTCAACCCTCTCCACCAGCCTGCTCCCCTGGCCCTGCAGAGGAGTGTGCTCGGCCCCTGGCGTTTCTCCTGTGAGCGAGCACACATGGGTATGCGTGAACGAGGAGGGGCACCGAGTGTGCTGCTCACGAGGACGCGGGCTGCCTTGCTCTCCGGGATTCCTTCGGCCCCAGGCAGGAGTCCCCAGCTGCTCTGGTCCTTGCCCCTGCCTGAAGACCTACCTGTCCCCAAGCCTGTGAGCTCTGGGCTGCTTGTCTTGTGGGTGCCTTGGAAGCGCTCCCCCCTCCGCCCCCCATTCAAGCCAGGCCTTCAGGGTTCACAACAGACCTCACCGGACAGCAATAAATCTGACTACTGGTTTGTCATTCTAGTGAGGTCTCAGATGGGGTATTCATCGCCTGCCACAGATGGGGGGGCCTGTGGTGGCTCCCTCGGCTCCTCCCTGGACACCCTGCTCGCCATCCCCCCCCAGCCTCCAGACTCAGGTGACATTCCCTGCCTGTTCCCAGGCCTTGAATGGGTTGGGTTTAAAAATACACCCCTCCCTCCCCCGCAGCCACAAATCAGGAAGCAGGGAGCAGAGAGCTTCCTCACTCCTCCCTCCCTTTTTCCCTGAAAGCTTCCTTCGCGTTTCCTCCCCCTCCCTTTTCCCCTCCCCATCCTTCGCCCCTCTTGCTTCTCTGTGTCTCGGGCTCTCCCTTTTCTGTCGCCCCCACTCCCTGTGTTTCAGGAAGAACCAACCACAATCTCCTGGTGGGCCACATCCGCGTCCCCTCTGGGGGGGCTGCAGCAGCTGCGGAGGGTGGGGGGGGGCGGTGACCTCTCTCTGAGGTGGCCATGGTGACCGCAGGTGCCCATGAGTGGGCCTTCATGGTGGACCTGGCTCCTGAGTCAAGTGGAGCCCTGACTGGCTGCCAGGGCCTTTGCGGTTGCAGAGGGGCCCTGGGAAATGTGAGGTGCCAGCACCCCGCCGCCTCGCTGCACCCTCGTGCTGCCATGCTCCAAGATGTCTGCTCTAAAAGGAGAACTCTTGGTGTGGGTCCCAGGGAATGGGTGTCCATGCTTGGCCTGGCCATCGCGCCGGCTTTAGACCTCCCGTGGAAGGGTCTTCCCTGTGGGAGTGCCCGTGCAGGTCTCTCCTCCGAGCAGGGCACTCTCCCTGTGAACGTGGGCCCACGTGGAGCCAGTGTGCAGAGCAGGCTCTCCCAGCCAGCGCCCCCCACTCTCGGAGACTTCCCAGTGGGGAGCGGGCAGAGGGCTGGGGTCTCTGCCTGAAAGAATCCCTGGCTGCCAGAGGCCCTTGAGGACTATGGTGGGGTGGGGTCTCTTCCCATCCTTTCTCACTACTGCCCCGCTCATTCATGGCTGTGTGTAGGTGGCCGGGGGCGCAGTGAGGCCCATAGCTGTGCGCAGGGAACTCCTAAGGCCGTGGGTGCAAGGGTCCAGCCCTGAACCTGCCTCCAGCACCTGGGCCAGTGGCCGGGAGGCCAGTTTCCAAGAGCTGTCATAAGGAACGCAAGGCTGACTGCTCTCGCTCCCTCCCCTCCTCCTGCCTTCCTCCTCCTCCCCAGCCACATAAGACCTTCAGAGAAAAGGCGTTGACCAGGCGGCCGGGAGGAGAGGCGGGTGGGGACGCTGGGCTAGACCAGAAGGAGCCCTGCGAGGGTGCGCCAGGGGGTGCCCCCCACCCTCCGCCACCAGCCCTTTTCCCTCCAGCTGAACCCACAGGGGTCAAACCCCCAGTCTGCCCCTTCTCCCCTCCCCCAAGTTCAAAGGTCACCGTTTTTCTGTCAGGGGGCCTCTTTCTGGCCCCTACTCATGATGCCTCTCACCCCAGCCCCCTCTGCCTACCTTTCCTTGTCCTTTCCTGGTGTTCTTGAAAAGTAATCATAATTCTAATAATTAATAACAACAGAGCCCGTGGCAGCTCTTAAAGATGCAGAGCCCCATTTTCTCCTGGCGGAGCTGGTGTCTGGGAGACGTGCCTTTGATGCCAGGCCTTTGTTCCTGCATCCCTGCCCCTCCCTCCATCTGGGGCTGGAGGTGGGTGTTGGGGTGAGCGTTTTTGGCTGTGTTCTCCATCAGGCGCTGGGCTCTTCGTGTTTTAATTGAACTGTCTTTTCTTAGAGATGGATGCTTTCTCCACATCCAGCTGCTCGTGTGCATTGGGAAGCCCGCCTGCAATACAGCTCCGCGAAATTAAAAGATGCAGCAGCTGGACTGATTAAAGCCGGGGATGGGGGAGGGACACTGGTCACAGCACTTTCTCTTTTTAAGTAATGTTTCTGGGTGATGCATTTTGGAGAATGTAAAAAAAATAAAAGCTGCAGAAATGTTAATGATATCCACAGGACACTCAGCAGGAAATGAGAGCGATCTGGGACTAATAAAAGCTGAAATATAATTTGTGCAGATATACAAGGCACAGCCTTCAGAGCAGGCCTGGGTTTTTGAGTTCTGGGCTCATAAACACAGCATGGGAGGTGGGGGAGGGCAGAGCTCCAGGGGTGGGCAGAGCGGTCTGCCTGGGGCAGGGGTGGCTTCCACCTGCCAGCCCAGATGCGGATAGGTGGGAGGCATCCAAGTGTGCCTGCCTGGGGCAGAAAGGAGCCACCTGGCCGGGCAGCCCTGTGGCAGTCGGGTAGGCACCCTTCTCTGCAGGGGTCAGGTCAGGAGGCGCAGGGCCATCCACCTTGCAGGGAGCCTCCAGGCAGAACTGAATGCTGCTCCACCTCCCCTGGCTGGCACCAGGCAGGCACCTCCTGTACTGTTTGATCCCAGCCGCCAGAGATGGGATTGAAGAGGGTCAGAAGGGCAGGCACTGGTGTCATGGGGGAGAGGTGGGAGGGAGCCGCCTTGCCACCGTGGGCAGGAGCTCGCCCTGTGGGAGACTGGCCCCCTCTGGGCACAGCAGGGCCTCCATCCCTGAGTCAGGGCCCGCTGCTGCAAGGGCCAGGGAGCTGGGCCCCTGAGGGCACCTGGCTGCCCAGGGCTTGCCCCACTCAGCCGGCTGGAGCACCTCCTCTGTTCCCCTCCGTGGTCGGCCCCCAGCACTGAATGGGAAAGCATCTAGGTGATGAGGAGGGGTGAGCTGGGCCTGCAGGGGGCAGTCCTTCCTCTCCCCTGCTCCCTACCACTGTGTCTTTCCCCTTCTCGCCTCTGCGGGCCTCTCTTCCCTGGGCCTCTTCATTTCATTCTGGTCTCCCCTATAACCCTGGCACCTTGTGGCCCAGGATAGGCCACCCCTTTCTCTTTCAGTGTTGGAAATGGGAACTAGAAACCCCCCTGTGCTCTCCTGGGGGCCTGGGATGGGCAGGCTTTGCTGAGTCATGTCTTCCTGTCCTCCCTTCCCTGGTCTCCAACCCCGGCCCTGGTTGTGGGTAAATCCTGACTCCCCACCCTGGGCTCCCAGCCAGGAGCCTTCCTCGTGCCTCCCTTCGAGGAGGGCCTTCGAGGGCGGCCAGGCCCCTAGTCAATCGAGGGAACCTGTAGCCTGGATGCAGAAGACTGGCCAGTTTTGTGAATCTGGTGGTTCTGCCCTGAAGGGCCCTCACCCCCAGGCTCATTTCCTGACCCAGAGTCCTGCTTTGGGGTTGGTTAGACCCCGCTAGGGACTCAGCCCCTAAAATCATAAACAGATGGGCGCTGGGCCTGGTGTGACCTGTCTGTGACCCTGCAGAGAGGCCAGCGGCTGCTGGGGGGCAGGGCTGCCTCACACAGAGGAGCTGTGGTATGTCCTCCGTGAGCACACACTCCCTCACTCTGGGCCACATAATCCGTTTATGCACCTATGGTATCAAAAGTAGGAGGCAGGTTCTTCAACCGGGTGGCCCAGTGGGTTGGAGCATCATCCTGTGCACCGAAAGGCTGAGGCTTCACTCCCTGGTCAGGGACATACCTAGGTTATGGGTTCAATCCCTGGTCAGGGTGCATATCAGAGGCAACTGATGGATGTTTCTCTCCTTACCCCCTCTCCTCTCTAAAATCAATGAGAGAAGACATCCTCAGGTGAGCATTAAAAAAAAAAAAAAAAGAGGTAGGTGCCGCTGTCCTGCTGCATCCCTGAGAGTCAGAGAAGGGGATGTTTTATGCCTACAGTGGTTCAGAGGCCCAGGCAACGTGTGCTCAAAGCTACGGACAGGTTCCAGACAGCTGGACAGCGACGGAAGAGGCGGGCATGCACGCGAGCCCACCGCAGGCCTGGGCAGCCTCTTCTCCAGGGCAGAGGCAAACTTCCTGGTCCCTTGTTTGGCTGGATCATCCTGATCACTGCTGAGCTGGGACTAGATGACAGGACCCAGCAGCCCCGGGGGACAGGGATTGGGACTTGCTCTGCTGAGTGACTTTGAGCTGTCAGGAGAAGGCTGGGGGGTGGCACCTCCCAGGCGACCTGGGCAGCTGGGTGTGCGTCTCCCTCCCCCTCTACCTTAGAGGGCAGCCATCCTGGGCAAGGCTCAGCAGAAGGTGATGGGGGCTGGGATTACCAGGCTCACCTCCCTGCCACAGAAGGTGTCAGCATGTGCACAGCCGGTGGGGAGGCTCAGGAAAAAGGGGGATATGAAGAGCCGGGGAGAGGGCGGGGCTGGGTGAGGGGCGGCAGGCGGGTTTGCTGAGGTAAAAGGAAGTGCCCATCTGAATTGCTCTCCCCTGCCCCTTTCCATGCCCATCTTCCCCTCCCCATCCTGCCCCTGTCCCCCTTTCCTTTCACAGTTAACCAGCCCAAGTCATGCAGTCTTTTCGAGAAAGGTGTGGTTTCCATGGCAAACAACAGAATTACCAGCAGACCTCACAGGAGACGTCTCGCCTGGAGAATTACAGGCAGCCGGGCCAGGCCGGGCTGAGTTGTGACCGGCAGCGACTGCTGGCCAAGGACTACTACACCCCGCAGCCGTACCCAGGCTTTGAGGGCAGCGCCGGTGCACCCGCCGGCACGGCTCGTGGTGGCAAAGGCCTGCCCTCGCCACAGGTGCTGCCAGGGCGGCCGGCGTTCTCCAGCTACGGTGTCCAGGACGGCAGCCCCTACCCAGGCCGCTATGCGGGCGAGGACAGCCTGCAGGCCTGGGGGGCCCCCCAGCCGCCAACCCCCCAGCCGCAGCCCCTGCCGGGGGGCGTGGGCAAATACGATGAGAACTTGATGAAAAAGACCCCAGTGGCCCCGGGCAGGCAGTACCCAGAGCAGGGTGCCCAGCTGCCCTTCCGGACTCACTCCCTGCATGCCCAACCCCAGCCGCCAGCGCCTCCGCAGCCCCTGGCCTACCCCAAGCTCCAGCGGCAGAAGCTACAGAACGATATGGCCTCACCCCTGCCCTTTCCCCAGGGCAGCCCCTTTTCCCAGCGGTCACAGTCCTTCCCCACCTCCTCCACCTACGCCTCCACCGGTCAGGGCAGTGGGCAGGCGGCCCACTCTTATAAGAGTTGTACAGCGCCATCTGCCCAGCCCCATGACAGGCCACTGACCGCCAGCACTAGCTTGGCCCCAGGGCAGGCGGTCCAGAACCTCCATGCCTATCAGTCTGGCCGGCTCAGCTACAACCAGCAGAAGCAGCAGCAGCAGCAGCAGCAAGCCCTTCAGAGTCGACACCATGCCCAGGAAACCCTCCATTACCAAAACCTCGCCAAGTACCAACACTATGGGCAGCAAGGCCCGGGCTACTGTCAGCCAGATGCAGCCCTCAGGACGCCGGAGCAGTACTACCAGACCTTCAGCCCCAGCTCTGGTCACTCGCCTGCACGCTCCGTGGGCCGCTCCCCTTCCTACAGCTCCACCCCGTCGCCGCTGATGCCGAACCTGGAGAGCTTCCCCTACAGCCAGCAGCCGCTGAGCAGCGGGGCCTTCCCCGCAGGCGTCGCTGACCACAGCCACTTCATGCCCCTGCTCAACCCCTCCCCCACAGACGCCACCGGCTCCGTGGACGCACAGGCCAGCAACTGCAAGCCACTGCAGAAGGACAAGCTCCCCGAGAGCCTGCTGTCGGACCTCAGCCTGCAGAGCCTCACGGCCCTGACCTCACAGGTGGAGAGCATCTCCAGCACCGTGCAGCAGCTGCTGCTGTCCAAGGCTGCCGCGCCCCCGAGGAAGGGCGGCGGCAAGGGCCTGGCCTCCAGGACGCCCGAGCCACACAGAAGCCAGCACTGCAGCCCCGAGGGTGGTGGCTACGCGGCCGAGCAGGCGAGCACGCCGCAGTCCAGCCACGCCGAGCCGCCCGAGGCTGACTACCTGAGCGGCTCCGAGGACCCATTGGAGCGCAGCTTCCTCTACTGCAGCCAGGCTCGCGGCAGCCCCGCCAGGGTCAATAGCAACTCCAAGGCCAAACCCGAGTCCGTGTCCACCTGCTCCGTGACCTCGCCCGACGACATGTCCACCAAGTCTGATGACTCCTTCCAGAGCCTCCAGGGCAGCCTGCCGCTCGACAGCTTCTCCAAGTTCGTGGCCGGTGAGCAGGACTGCCCGCGGCTGCTGCTCAGCGCCCTGGCACAGGAGGACCTGGCCTCTGAGATCCTGGGGCTGCAGGAGGCCATCGGCGAGAAGGCTGACAAGGCGTGGGCCGAGGTGCCCGGCCTCGCCAAGGATGCCAGCAAGCCGCCCTTCTCGCTGGAGAACCACAGCGTTTGCCTGGACGCCATGGCCAAGGACGCGTGGCCGCGGCCGGGCGAGCCCGAGCCCCTGCCTGAGGCCCTACAGCTGGACAAGGGCAGCAGCACCAAGGACTTCAGCCCAGGGCTCTTTGAAGACCCTTCTGTGGGCTTCGTCACCCCGGACCCCAAGAAGACAGCAGGCCCCCTCTCCTTCAGCAGCAGGCCCACCCTTGGGGCCGCCCCCTCAGACCCCGCCACAGCAGCTTTTGACTGCTTCCCAGATGCAGCCACTGCCAGCTCCACAGACAGCACCAACCCCTTTGCTTGGCCTGAGGAAAACCTGGGGGATGCTTGTCCCCGGTGGGGGCTGCACCCCAGTGAGCTCACCAAGGGCCTGGAGCAGGGTGGGAAGCCCACGGACGGCATCGGCAAGGAGGTCACCCACGAGGCTGCAGCCTGCCTGGGCTTCCAGGAGGAGGCAGCCCCTGGGGAGAAAGCCTCCGTGCCCCAGGATGCTGGGCAGGAGAAGGCGGGCGGGGTGAAGGAGGAGGCGGGAGGGCTGCTGCAGTGCCCTGAGGTGGGCAAAGCTGATGCCTGGCTGGAGGACAGCAGGCACTGCTGCTCTGCTGCTGACTTCGGGGACCTGCCGCTGCTGCCGCCTGCGGGGAGGAAGGGGGACCTGGAGGCTGAGGAGGAGTACTCCTCCCTGTGTGAGCTCCTGGGCAGCCCTGAGCAGAGGCCCGGACTGCAGGGCCCGCTGTCGCAAAAGGCCCCGCTGATGTGCACCAAGGAAGAGGTGGAGGAGGTGCTGGACCCCAAGGCTGGCTGGGGCTCCCCATGCCACCTCTCCGGAGAGTCTGTCATCTTGCTGGGCCCCACTGTGGGAGCCGAGTCAAAGGTCCAGAGCTGGTTTGAATCCTCCTTGTCCCACATGAAGCCCGGGGAAGAAGGGCCCAAAGGGGCGCTGGCTCCGGGGGATCCCAGCACCCTGGCCCCGGAGGCCTCCTTGGTCCAGAAGCCAAACAAGCCTGCCGTCCCCGAGGCCCCCATCGCTAAGAAGGAGCCCGTGCCACGTGGAAAAAGCCTGAGGAGCAGGCGGGTGCATCGGGGGCTTCCTGAGGCCGAGGGGTCCCCATGCCGGGCGCCTGCTCTGCCCAAAGACCTCTTGCTCCCCGAATCTTGCACAGGGCCCCCCCAGGGACAGATGGAAGGGGCAGGGGCCCCAGGCCGGGGGTCCTCAGAAGGGCTCCCCAGGATGTGTACCCGTTCCTTCACAGCCCTGAGTGAGCCCCGCACGCCCGGACCTCCAGGGCTGACCACCACCCCTGCTCCACCAGACAAACTGGGGGGTAAGCAGCGTGCTGCCTTCAAGTCTGGCAAGCGGGTGGGGAAGCCCTCCCCCAAGGCGGCGTCCAGCCCCAGTAACCCGGCTGCCCTGCCAGTGGCCTCCGACAGCAGCCCCATGGGCTCCAAGACCAAGGACACAGACTCTCCTGGCACCCCTGGCAGAGACCAGCGCTCTATGATTCTTCGGTCCCGCACCAAACCCCAAGAGGTCTTCCACTGCAAGCGGCGGCGGCCCTCAGAAAGCCGGGTCCCCAACTGCCGCACCACCAAGAAGCTCCTTGCCAACAGCCACCTTCCTGCCCCATTTAAGGCCCCTGGCGACTCCCAGAAAGAGGGCAGGGCCAGTCAGTGGGCAAGGGGCCCCAAGCCCGGCGCAGGTGGCAAGCTCTCTGACCGGCCTCTGCACACACTCAAGAGGAAGTCGGCCTTCGTGGCACCCGTCCCTGCCAAGAAGCGGAACCTGGTCTTACGCAGCAGCAGCAGCGGTGCCGGTGGCAGCCGGGGAGACACGAAGGAGGAGCGGGCTGAGGGCTCCCCTACCCTCTTCAAGAGGTTGTCTTCACCCAAGAAAGCCAAGCCCACCAAGGGCAATAGTGAGCCTACCTTGAAGCCCCTGCCCTCAGAGAACCCTGACACCTGTCTCAAGATGGCTTCACGAGTGGCCTTTCAGGGGGCCATGAAGACAAAGGTGCTGCCGCCCCGGAAAGGCCGGGGCCTGAAGCTGGAGGCCATCGTGCAGAAGATCACCTCGCCCAGCCTGAAGAAGTTTGCGTGCAGATCGCCGGGGACCAGTCCCGGAACTCCTCTGAGCCTGTCCCTCTCTGAGAAAGACCGAGGGCTCAAGAGTGCCAGAGGCAGCCCCGTGGGGGCAGAAGGTCTCTTAAGTGTGGGCGCTGGGCCGAAGCCCCCGGCGGCTTCAGGGACTGACCCGTTTTGCAGAAGTACAGCCAACAGACCCTTAAAAGGCAAATTCATGAACAGTAAGAAATTGTCCTCAACTGACTGTTTCAAAACCGAGGACTTCATGTCCGCAGAGGTCCTGTCACCTGGGGGAACCATCCTGGCACCGAAGAAGAGAAGCCGGAAAGGCAGGGCTGGAGCCCTGGGGCTCCCCAAAGGCCCCCTGGAGAAGCAGCCCCATCTAGGCTCAGCTCTCCTCTTGACTCCCCAAGACAGGGCCAGTGACATGCAGGGTGGCAGCGAGGACAGCTCTGGTGGGGGAAGCAAGAAGCCAAAGATGGAGGGGCTGGGCCTGGTCCCCCAGCCCCCTGATGGCCGGTCCTGCCAGCCCCAGATGAGGACGCAGAAGCAGCCATGCCATGCCAACTATAGCAGCTATTCCAAGCGAAAGCGCCTCACTCGGGGCCGAACCAAGAACACCACCTCCTCACCCTGTAAGGGGCGTGCCAAGAGGCGGCGGCAGCAGCAGCTGCTGCCCCTGGATCCTGCAGAGCCTGAAATCCGCCTCAAATACGTTTCCTCATGCAAGCGGCTGCGGGCAGACAGCCGCACCCCGTCCTTCTCTCCCTTCGTGCGGGTTGAGAAGCGAGACGCGCTCACCACTGTGTGCACTGTCGTCAACTGCCCTGGGGAGGAGCCCAAGCCCCACAGGAGACCTGCCTCCTCCGCCTCCTCCTCATCCTCCCTGGACGCAGCTGGGGCCTCCCTGGCCACGCTCCCTGGAGGCTCCGTCCTGCAGCCTCGGCCCTCTCTGCCCCTCTCTTCCACCATGCACCTGGGGCCCGTGGTTTCCAAGGCCCTGAGTACCTCTTGCCTTGTTTGCTGCCTCTGCCAAAACCCGGCCAACTTCAAGGACCTCGGGGACCTCTGTGGGCCCTACTACCCCGAACACTGCCTCCCAAAAAAGAAGCCAAAACTCAAGGAGAAGGTGCGGCCAGAGGGCACCTGCGAGGAGGCCTCACTGCCCCTCGAGAGAACACTCAAGGGCCCCGAGTGTGCAGCTGCTGCCGCCACCGGAAAGCCCCCCAGGCCTGATGGCTCAGCTGACCCGGCCAAGCAGGGCTCACTGCGCACCAGTGCCCGGGGCTTGTCCCGGCGGCTGCAGAGTTGCTACTGCTGTGATGGTCAAGGGGACGTTGGTGAGGAGGTGGCCCCCGCTGCTGACAAGACCCGCAAGCATGAGTGCAACAAGGAGGCCCCAGCGGAGCCTGGCGGGGACACCCAGGAGCACTGGGTGCACGAGGCGTGCGCTGTGTGGACGGGCGGGGTCTACCTGGTGTCCGGGAAGCTCTTTGGGCTGCAGGAGGCCATGAAGGTGGCCTTGGACGTGGTAAGAGGCCAGCCCAGCCGGGTGGGGAGCTTGAGTTTCACAGGGCGGGCAGGCAGGCAGGTAGGTAGGGAGCAGACCCCCAGCCCCGCCCCCACCAGCACCTTCAATTTGAGCCAGACACGCCCACCAGGAGAAATTAGTCTCTGAGGAGTCTGGGGGCAGTTGAAGCCCAGCGCAGGCCGAGGCAGAGCACACGCACCCAGCCCTGTCCCAGCCTTTCCTCCTCGGCCCCTGAGTGCCTTCCCAGCCAGCGCCGGCACTCGCTCACCTGGCCTCTTCCAGCTCCAGCTCCGACCTGGCCCCACCTTCTCACGCCATCAGCCAAGCTGCTGAGGTCCCACAGGACGAGGGGCTTTGCAGAGCTGAATGTCAGGGCGACCCATACAAGCAGGCCACCTAGTGCCACTGTCTGTGAGACGAGCTGGGATTGTGGGGACAAGCCCCTCAAACCCCAGGAAGCTGGACCGCGTTCCCTCTGTGGGATGGCCCTCCTGAAATGCTGCGTGAGGTCTGTGGGCAAGAGCTTGGGCTGCCGTTTTTGGCTCAGAGCCCAGCCCTGCCCCTCGCTTGCTGTGCGGCTCTGGGCATGGACTTGACCTCTCTGTGCCTCGGTTTCCATTCGCCCCAGACGCCGTACCGACTGCTGGCTTTGGGGCCGCCTGGATGGGTGGCTGCAGCAGTCCCTGTCGCCCAGGCTGCCCTGCCATCCCCACACCGACCACTCCACTGCCCGGGACTCAGAGGTGTCTCCAAGTACAGCACCCTCCCCTCTTCTCTTCTTGCCTCTTTCCTGCTGCCTCTGCTTTTCTGTGGTCACCAGTTCCTTCTCAGCCGTCCTGAAGTAGATTCAAATCATTGAAAAACAATACTGACCTCAGATCCTGAGCCCCCGGGGCTGCTGCCCCGCCGTCCCGCCATTTGCAGCTGGCTCCCACATGCATCCGCTCTGCAGTCCTGGCTCAGCCTTTACTGCCCACCAGCTCAGCCAGCCAGCCCTCTGTCCTCTGATGCACAAATGCCACCAACATCGGCTCAGATGGGATCCGAGGGGCCTCCCTGCCGGAGAGATGGTCCTGGGCCTTGCCTGGGGGGCAGGGCGGGGACGAGCTGGCAGCCAGCGCCAGTGCCTCAGCGGGGTAATTGAAGCAGCACCCGCTGGAAGAGCAGGCCATGTCCACAGAACATGCAGAGAGATGGGCAGGGTCTGGGGCTTCCTGGGTCCCCACTCGGCTGCCTCCCATTCAGCAGCCCAGGCCTCCTCATGGCTGACCCCCTCCCCCAGGGCCCCTCCCTGCCTCAGTGGCAGCCTTCTCCCTGGAGTTGTGCAGACCCTGGGTCAAACAAAGCCCAGCTCTGCTGAGGGTGGGTTCTGTGACCCCAGGCCAGTCACTGCCTCTTGTGAGCCTCAGAGCACCAAGCCCCGTCAGCGGTCAGCGGAGCTGCAGGTCTGTGCCAGGGTGTGCCCTCCCCAGGTGCAGCCAGGGTCCCAGCCCCCACCCGGTCAGGCCTGCCAGCGCTCAGCCTCACTTCTCTTTGGAGAAACAGAACTGTGGCCTCCCAGGGATCCCCTTCTCCTATGTTCCTTCCTAGGAACCCCACACACAATCAGTCCCTGAGCCCTGCCATGTCCGTCCCTGGGACCTCAATTTCCAAGCCTGCCCTGAGCTCCTGTGGGCCCAGACTCCCTCAGTGAGGCCGGGGAAGCTGAGGAGGCTTCGGCTGTGTCAGGGCCACACCCCCTCAGCGTGGCAGGGGCCGGAGCCCAGGTGCTGAGCTCAGAAGGCCCTGGAGCTTCTGCCCCTCTGTACCTGTTTCTTCACGTCAAAGTCTGGCACAAGGGTTGTCGGCAGTCCTCAGTGCAGGTGAGGGGAGGTGGCGAGAAGCCTCCAACCATTCCAGCACCCAGGGCTGCTTGTGAGCTGCACGTGGGCCTCATCTCCCCTGTTTGGGAGAGGAACTTGGGGGGAAGCATTGGGCCCCAGAGTCCCTGGGGCCTTAGCCCTGACCAGAGGAATTGTGAAGCGGGGTGTTCCAGAATGTACCCCAGCCTCCCACCCTACTCCCAACCTGGTATTCGTTTCAGGGGCTCAGCATCTGGGTCCCGGCCTGCCATGCACCCCACTTCCTCCGAGGCGGCACTCCCCGCCCCTCCCCGCCCCTACGGCTGTGGCCTGCAGGCCTCGCCGACCTGTCCCTGCCCCAGACCCAGGTCTTGTTTCACTCTGCCAAGGGCTTTCTGGCCTTCCCCTGCCCCGGCTGCATTTCCCTCCAGGCAGCATGGGCAGGTGTAGGGCAGCCCCCAAGCTCAGCAGACCTCATTTTTGAGACCTGGAGAGGGCCGGCCACCATGCTGAATGGCATAACTTTGGCATTACCTCAGCACCTCGGGACTGGCTCTGCCATCTCCCATCTCCCTGGTCCTCGGGAGGGTGACTGGCTCGTCCGAGGTAGCCCGTCTGATTCCAAGTTCGGTGCTTGTTCGGCTGCCGGCAAGGGCGGGAAACCATGCTTGGTGACCTCGCGCGCGCCTGGAGCATAGTGGGGGTCGTGGTGGCGGAGTCCTGGGGTGCAGGCTCACCTGTGTGTTGTGCTTGCAGAAGCCCCATCAGGGCCAGCCAGCTGCCTCAGCCATCAGGGGACTGGCAGCAGGAGTTCTCGTCATCCTCTGGGCACAAGGCATCTTGCTGAATGTCCACGGCCATCCCGAAGGGAGGCGCTGTCATTGTGCAGCTGAGGCGCAGCGGGTCTGAGTGGCCCGGCTGAGGCCACATAGGGCTGAGTTGCAGAGCCAGGACCCAGGCCCAGGCCTGTGTGGTGCCAGGGCCACAGCTTCATCCACAAAGAGTAATTCCCGCCCCTCCCCCAAAGGACCACCCCCCGGCCCCGCCACCAAGGCAGCAGCACAGGGGCTGCCATGGAAGTAGCCCTGTGGGCATGAGCACCCATCCTGAGCCTCCTTCCAACGGACTTCCAGGGACCATTTGGTGGGAAGGAGGCGGGGGCCGTGTGCCTGCCCAGCCCCTCCATGGCAGGCTCACCCACTTTTCCTCTTTCCTCACCAGACTTGTTCCAGCTGCCAGGAAGCCGGGGCCACCATCGTGTGCTCCCACAAAGGCTGCATCCACACCTACCATTACCCGTGTGCCAGCGATGCAGGTAAGAGCCGGCCTTGGGGGACAGGAGGCCCCCGGGGGACCCTGGGCACAGCTGCTGGAACCCGGCCCCACTTGAACCCTTGGCTTCCCCCTCCTGCCCCAGCAGCCCTTCACCTCTTCGTCTCTTTCCTGACCAGAGCCTGTGCTGGGCAGTGCTAGGGACCGGGAGATGAGTCTGTCCCCCAGCCACCAGCCTGAGGGATGCCCGGGGGCATAAATTACCAGATGGAGAGCAGTTTGAAAAGGTTTTCCAGTTGTAAAAGGTTTTAACCAAGACTCAGAGGTGTACCTTACTTCATTTAAGGCAAGATGCTGTTTATGATGGAATCTTCGTCATTGATGAGGGCAGTATCTTAAGGGGGCTGCGAGGCAGCTTCGGCCTGGACCCAAGCCCTGGCGGCGTTCTCCATGTGTGGACCTGGCAAGTGCATTGATGTCTCCGTGCTCAGCCTCCCGCCTCTGAAATGGAGGTTATAATACTCTCCTCTTTCCTGAGCTGCTGGGAGCAGTGAGTGAAATAATGAACGCTGCCCAGCAAGTGCAGCCTCAGTCCTGTTTGGGGCCAGCCCCCACAACCTCTGTCCCCACCCCCACCCCCGCTCCCCTTCCCCCTCTTCTCTGGCCTGGAAGGGGCGGGGGGTTATCATGACCCACCCTCATGGAGCACCCTCCCACCTCCTGGGCACCAGCCGCCCTCCGCCCACCTGAATGCTGGCTCTGCTCCTGGCACAGGCAGCTCCCCACGTCCGCCCGCCGGAGCGCACAGGGCGCGATGACAGCTTCTGGGGAGGGCTGAGGTGCCAGCATGCTGCAGGGAGGGAGCTCGCTGGAGCAGGGACCTGGGAGTTCTCGTGGGCTCCAGCCTTCCACCCTGAGCAGAGTGAATCAGATTTTAACGTGGACTCTGCCACTTAACCAGACACATGGCCTCACAGTACTAGCTAGCTCGACTGGCACCCTCTCCACAGTGACTCATGGAGCGCCTCTCCAGGCCCCATGCCAAGCCCCGCACCTTCTCCACTTGAATCTTTACAGACATGCTGCCTTGCACGCGACCACAGAGTGCGGCACTGGCAGGACAAGGGGGTGACTCCCTGGCTCTCCGCTCCACATCTGTGTTCTCTCTTCCACCCAATATTGTCCAGCCCCTTGAGAGGTTCACATTTTGAGTGGGACTGACAGGAAAACCAGGATCCTTGCCCAGAATTCCGGAGACTAGACAAGAAGGAGCGTGTGTGCTGTGGGAAAGATTCATTCTGTCTGAGCTGGGAGGGAATCCGGGAGGGCTTTCAAG